>NC_136057.1:38072102-38750602 GCF_964261635.1 Lissotriton helveticus
CAATGTAATAATTTGTAACTGTATACTCTAAAGTAAAAATGTCCCTTTTTCCAGGGAAGGCTGTTGTCTTGCTGCACTTTTTGGCACAACTGATGAATGCTTGCTTTTTATTTTTAACACACGCCACTTTTTCTCCTAACAGAAGCTTGACTTCTAAGAACACGATCAGGATCAAGCTCAAGTTCAAACCAGGTGAGAGCTCAGCTCGACCACAAGAAATGTGTCCAATTAATCGTTAGCACTAAGCACTTTTCCATTTTCAGTTAAACTTTTACTTTTATGACAAAGTGTATTTTAATAAATGTGTTTAGTTTTAATAAAGCTTTTAAACTTAAATAGACTGTGGTTTTTGGTCCTCCAGACTAGAGTGGATGAGCTAAAGGTTTTGGAATTTTTGCAAGCATGAGTGCCTCTGACACTTCTTGACTGACTCCGTACTCTTGTCCTGAGTTGGATAATCTAATCATCATTGGGGATCAATCATCGGTGACTTTGGGAGCTAAATGACTCTGCCACACTATCTAGTCAGTAAGGAGATTGGCGGTTCTTCAAAGTCTGATATCACTGAGGTATGTGGAAAGAAAGTCTACCTGCGCCTATTATAATTGATAAACAATGCACTATTTAGTGTTCATAGTTCGGTTTGTGCAGATTTGTCCCTGCAACAGTAGTAGAATGGATTGTCCTCCTATCCAAACCAAAAGTAAAGTAGTATCTTATTCTTTCTTGGTGGTCATTCACCTTTTTATTCTTGGCAATTGTCAAAGCATAAACATTTAGAAGACTTGAAAAGACATTATGGACAATCCCAGAGGACTGCACTCAGTGCATAGAGCTATTGCTGACTAGAATGGGAGTCCAATGGAATTGCCAAATGTGCAATCTTAGTTAGCTATACAGACAGACTAATAAGAATAATCTAGTAATACCACAGGGAGTCATAGTCGAGGCAGGATAAGAATTTAGATCCAGTCTACAAGAAGATCAAAGACGATTTAGAAAAAATCGAATGAGGAACGCTAGGAAAAAATAGGTACTCTATATTAAAATTAAAACTTACTGGGGCCAGCAAAGGAGCCCTCGCCTGCCCGATCCTGGCCTGCATCCTCCTGAACAGCACCCTCCTCCTCCTCCTGTGTCCTCTTGCCCTTGGGGGGAGCTGATGTACAACATGAAAGAAAGAAAGACCAGAAAACATGGATGAGATTTGTCAACCAAATCAAACATTTCAAAAGAACAATAACAAAATATTTTGGAGAAATAGCAAATAGATAGACAACTATTCCACAGGATATATTGACCAATCTCATATGGTATACTAGTGACAGACAAAGTCCATCGTGCTTGCAGATCAGTGAATACTCAAACTATCAATCCACCAACCACCACCACTATTTCTTCTTATAGCCATGTGTCTAAAGGAAGTACTGGACTTCAGTCTGTTGGGGCTGATTTAGAAGTCCCTTGCGGCTCATTTTCCTCCATTGTTGCGTGACTTTTGTGATGCAGCGGCAGAACAAAAGAGGCGCCATGGTGCGGCGTATATAAAAAAAAAATGACGCATATGGGAGATGCATCACGTTGTAAAGCCCTGCGCCATCAGGGGGCGTTCCGGCGCAAGGGAGGGCGTTCCTGCGCAGGAACGAATCATAAAAGTGGCTGAGGGAAATCTACAAGATGTCAATCAGTCACTTTTAGGACAATGATGCGTGACTGAAATACTGCGCCTGCTTGAAGCCGACGTACGGCTTGATGCAGCATTGGGGAGATAGGGCACCCCAGAGCATTGCTGGAGCTGCGCCATTGTTGGCACGCAACTCCAGCAATGCGCCGCCTTTACGGCACAGATGCCTAAGGCTTCTGTGACGTTTTGGGCCCATGGGTGGTGGTGGTGGCATGGCGCACAATTACTGCCGCATCCCTGCTACTTTGCAGGGATGCGCCGGTAATTGAAAATATGACCCTTAGTGTCTAGCATTACGCAGTTCTTTACACTACACTCATACATAATTTCTCAGGCCAATGAAATGAACACAAAATACAAAACAAATAAGCATAGTAGCAAGCAAGGCTACTGAGAAGGACAGCAGTGCACCTGAAATGTTGAAATATAATTCACCTACAATGTAATCGGCAGCATTATTGCTCTTGGTAAAGAACAAAGATTTGCAAATAACAGAGCCGGATAAAACAGAGTAGTGATGAAATAGCTAGAAATAGCTACTACTACTCACCAAGCCCGGGGACCTCTACGCCGAGCGCGTCCAGCAAGTCGCGTTCCCGGTCCATGACATCCGTCCAGCGGTGGGTGGCCTGGTTATAGGTGCGCCGGACCCCAGAGAGCTTAAACATGGCCCGGCACACCTTCTCCCACCGCTTCCGGCGCTCCCGGATGCCATAGCCGGTTGCGATCTTGCTGCCTCCCAGGATGGTCTTGGGGAGGCGGCGCTGGACGTGGAATATGAGTGCGGCCACCTCCTCCGCGCTAAAGATCTCCCGTGGCATCACCAGCTCCCCCCTCAAACGCCCGCACGGGAGCCGGGCACGGGGTGCGGGACCCTTCCCCTTCTCAGGGTGCTTCCCGGCTCCCTTTACCATGGTCTGGGCAGAAATGAAGTTAAATAATAAAGAAGAAATAGAATAGGGAAAAAGGAAAGGAAAGAGTTTAAAAAAGTAGTTTAAAATTAACAAAAAGTAGCAGAAAACACAAAAATATAGAGCTAGAAAAATAGAGGGATAGATAATAAGTAAAATAAATCAAAAAAACTTCAAACAAGCAAAGGATGGCAGAGATTCAGAGAGGATACAGAAAGCATGCCCAGAACCATAGCAATGTATGAGAAACAAGATGGCCGCGCCCGTTCACGACCGCGTGGGTAAGTTTGCGTGAGATTTTCCTCGCGATCACGCGCAAAATTGTACTAGCGAGCAGCACACTTTGCGAGATTACACATAGCGGACGGAAACGGAATTACGTCACGCAAACAAGATGGCCGCGCCCGTGTACGACCGCTAGGGTAACTTCGCAAACGTATCCCTACAAGCGCCTTGCGAACATGCAAAAAATCACGCGAACATACACGCCGCAAAAAAAAAAATAGTGTGTTTGCACGTATTCGCGGCTTCCGAAATCGATCTCGCACGGATTCGCGCCCCGCAAATGGCGCGAAATTGCAGAAAAACGATTTTTGCTAAACTGAAAGCAATCAGCAGGTGCAAAAGTTCAAACTTAACATTAGTAACCATTCACTCTCGTGCTTCCTGAGGGGCCCCTCCAGAGTTCAGTTGCCTATTTGCAACTATTCTATGACCCTGCTATGACCCAAACAGCAGGCTCATAGAATAGCTACAAGTAGACCATAAAGGTCCTGTGAAAAAAAAATTCACTGCAACAGAAAGGAAATTACAGATAAGGAAGGAAGCAGGTGCCAGCCAGACTGGAAGTTTCAAAATTACTGACATATTAATGACCCCCAAATTAATTCATGGCAGTTGAAGAAGGGCAGGTGTGCTTGCTTTCACTGCAACAGAAAGCAAATTACAGATAAGGAAGGAAGCAGGTGCCAGCCAGACTGGAAGTTTCAAAATCACTGTCACATTAATCAACCCCAAATTAATTCATGGCAGTTGAAGCAGGGCAGGTGTGCTTGCTTTTTTTCACCCCCATAATCTACAGTGATAAACAAACCTAATGGGTGGCAGTGAGGATGTACCAGAGGGTGGCATGGGTGTACCAGAGGGTGGCAGTGGTGAAACAGAGGGTGCTGTGAACCTGTGATAATAAACCAGACGTAGAAACAACATAGTCGCGGCCGTTGCAAACCGAAAAGTAAGTTCGCAATTGCGAAATGGTCCACAAATCCTCGCGAACACAAAAAACACAAAAATCCGCAAATATGCGAGAGTTCGCGGATTTTGAGGATTGCGAATCCGTAAATACGCAAATTCGCGTACGCGAGATCCGCTAGATCTGCCCATACTTAGTTGCACCACTGAACTCGAGCAGACGCAAGCCACACTGTCGGCAGGGGTGGTAAAAGTTCAGAAGGGCTGTGGGAAAAAGAAGGTTGGCGATTAATAAATACATCAAAATGCGATGATTTGTTGAAGCAAACAGTCAGGAAGCGATCTATTGGATGAGAAAAAGAGTGAGACTTGTGATTGGATGAGAAAAAGAGTGAGACTTGTGATTGGTCAGAGGCGAAAGGGGGTACAGCAAATTATGGTGCTCGTCAAAAAACGTCATAGGGGCATAATATGCGCATGCGCACCATTACTGCGCATGCGCAAAACGAGGGGGGTACAGAGCTCGAAGGGGTACAGAGCTTGATAGCACACCGGCATCTAGGGAAACCTAACAAATCCACACATTTCTGGAAAGTAGACATCCAGGGGCTTCCAAGGAGGTATGGCTTGCGTGGATCCCCCAACGTTCCCTTACCCAGAAACCTCAATTTTAGCTGAAAAGATCAATTTTTTGCACATTTTCGTGTGGGAAAGTGTGGCATCACTGGGCTCACACACATTTCCTACCACCCAGTGTTCCCCCAGGTCTCCTGATAAAATGGGGCCTCACTTGTGTGGGAGGCCCAAGTAACTGCGACAGGCAAGGGCCAAAAACGTAGGGAGGCGACATCAAATTTGCCTATCTCAAAACCACCTGCTTTTGCAAGGGGGCTCAGTGGGGCTTTTGGTCTCGTGCTCGACAGGCATCTAGGGAAACCTACCAAACCCACACATTTCTGAAAAGTAAACACCCGGGGGCTTACAAGGAGGTATGGCTTGCGTGGATCCCCCAACGTTCCCTTACCCAGAATCCCTTGCAAACCTCAATTTTTTCACACATTTTTGTGTGGGAAAGAGTGGCATCACCGGGCTCACACAAACTTCCTACCACCCAGCGATCCCCCAGGTCTCCCGATAAAAATGGTGCCTCACTTGTGTGAGAGGCCCAAGTACCCGCTACAGGCAAAGGCCCAAAACATTTTGAGGCAACATTGACATTGCCTATAAAAAAATGATTTGTGCCCTTGCCTGTCGTGAGTACTTGGGCCTCCCACACAAGTGAGGCACCATTTTAATTGGGAGACCTTGGGAAACACTGGTTGGTAGGAAATGCGTGTCTGCCCAGCGATGCCACCACTTTCCCACACAAAAATCTGTGAAAAAGGTGATTTTTCAGCTAAATTTGATGTTTGCAGAGTATTCTGGATAAGAAAACTTTGGGGGGTCCATGCAAGCCATACCTCCCTGGAACCCCCCGGGTGTCTAGTTTTCAGAAATGTGTGGGTTTTATAGGTTTCCCTAGCTGGCCGCCGAGCTCCAGGCAAAAAACTGACGTGACCCCCCTTGCAATACCAGGTTGTTTAGTGATAGACAATTTTGAAGTCGCCTCAATAAGTTTTGGGCCCTAGCCTGTCGCGGGTACTCGGGCGTCCCACACGAATGAGGTACCATTTTTATCAGGAGACCTTGGGGAACACTGGGTGGTAGGAAAGCGCGTCTGCCCGGCGATGCCACAATTTCCCCACACTAAAATGTATGGAAAAAGTGATTTTTCCAGCAAAATCTGAGGTTTGTAAGGGATTCTGGGTAAGAACACATTGGGGGATCCACGCAAACTATACCTCCCTGAAACCCCCGGTTTTCAGAAATGTGTGGGTTTTATAGGTTTCCCTAGTTGGCCGCCGAGCACCAGGCCAAAAACCGAGATGACCCCCCCTTGAAAAACCTTGTTGTTTTGTGATAGTCAATTTTGAAGTCGCCTCTACTTTTTGGGCCCTAGCCTGTCATGGGTACTTGGGCCTCCCACATGAGTGAGGTACAATTTTTATCGGGAGACCTTGGGGAACACTGGGTGGTAGGAAATGCATGTCTGTCCGACGATGCCACAATTTGACCACATTAAAATGTGTGGAAAAAGTGATTTTTCTAGCAACATTTGAGATAAGCAGGCGATTCTGGGTAAGAAAACGTTGGGGGATGCACGCAAGCCATACCCCCCGGGAACCCCCCGGTTGTCTAGTTTACAGAAATGTGTGGGTTTCATAGGTTTCCCTTGTTGGCCACCGAGCACCAGGCAAAAAACCGAGGTACCCCCCTTGCAAAACCAGGTTGTTTTGTGATAGTCAATTTTGAAGTCGCCTCAATACGTTTTGAGTCCTAGCCTGTCGCGGGTACTTGGGCCTCCCACACGAATGAGGTACCATTTTTATCGGCAGACCTTGGGGAACACTGGGTGGTAGGAAAGCGCGTCTGCCCGGCGATGCCACAACTTTCCTACACAAACGTATAGAAAAAGTTATGTTTTTTAAACTAAATATGAGGCTAGCAGGGTATGTTGGGTAAAAAAAGCAGCAAGATCCATGCAAGTCATTCACCCTTTTACTTCCCCTTTTGTCTACTACTAAAAAATGTAAAGGTTTGCCTAGGTGAGGATTGAAGTAGGGCGGAAAGTCCCCTGCTACCCATTTTAACATAAAAAAATCTCACAAAAGGCCATTAAACCAACAGAAATATAAATCTAACACTAATTTGATAAAGCTAATCCACCACTTACACTGATTGGTTTTAGCACCTCCAGAAACGCTGGCTTCAAAGCACAAATACTTAAATGTATAAAAATATTGAAGCCAAGCCTTCTGAAGGGGAGCCACGTCACGGCACCAACCACTTTATGATCCATTTACAAGCCATTCACACACCACACACAAGACTTCCATACCGTCAGCCACGGGCCCAAACAACCATATCACTTGCACTCACACAAACATACTGCCGCCATGCAAGGGCCCATCACATTCATATGCCACAAGAAATAATGACTTTGACTGTATTTTACCGCCTGTCAAGTCACCACATCCTTCTTCAAAAATGTTCCCGAACGCATGCCCAGTGAACCTATAATAATGGCTTCCATGACAGCCACTTGAGGCTCAGGAAGACATGTCTTTCATGCACCTTTAGTGCACTCACTATGCTAAATCCAACTCCTTCCAGTTTGTGGATGCAAGTTGGGGGGTGCTCGAGTATGCCGCAAAGCCATTTCTCGAGCTGAGCAAGCATATCTACCTTTGAAACTAAGGCAAACATGCTGGAAATGTTGAAAAGATAACATCATAAACTATGAACGGAGGAATGTGAAACAAGGGTAGTCCGTGACAACGTCGCATATGTCCAATAAACCATTATGTGCAGTGACTGTAATGCACTTATCATACAGCAAACTGACCATCTACTAAGTTCTAACAGAGGATTAACATGGCTAGCAGCATTGACCCATAAGTGCTACAGGAAATTCAGTGTGAGTGTGGCAGCAATGGATTTCGATCCATGGGGAAGAAGAAGCCAGAACGTGTATCTATACTACCTTTACCATCTGCCTTCTACCGTTGCAATATCCATCGGAAAGCGTACCTACCGTAAGCTGTTCAAACTCGTTCGTGTGTCTGTCCTCAGAGTCCTCACTAAACCTGTCAAATTGTTGAGAAACCCTATACTAATGCCTGAGCAGAATATCCCCCTCACTCATTTTAGCCATACTAAGCTGGGCACAGCCATGAACGATCTATTACCAGACCTGGACCTCTTAATAGTTAACAGCCCGACTCCTAATACTAACCAGTTACAACCAACATACTTGGGGAGGGATAGCAAAAGCTCAGAGCCAGAACAAACTCTATATAGCTCAGTTAAACAGGTATACTCTAAAATGGGGGAAGATAAATCCCGGGCAAATTACTGAAGAGCTGATTAAATCAGCCTACCCCCACATTATGTAAATGTAAATGTAGGTGTACTTATATAGCGCAAACCTGTCACCCAAAGGGCATCCTGGCGCTTGCTTAGGGAACCCGTCCTGGTATTCCCCTGTGAGAAACCCCGGCAGGGTGTTCACAAGGTGAAAGACAGGCATCCCGCCGCGAGGGGACGTAGTGGAGATTAAGCAAGCTATTGCCCAGAGTCGCAGAGTGTGACCCCGTGATTCGAGTAGGCACCGGAGCGAGAATTGTCGAGTCCGTGGAATTTTAGAGCCCGAGACCCGCCGAGGCGGGGAATCGAACCCTGGTCCACGGTCGATCTCAGCTTCCGGGTCTGCCGCCTCTAACCACTGAGCCACGCTTCTCCACTATAAATTATAAAATGCCTAGATCTAACAGTAACAGAGGAGGAAGTTTTAAGCAACTTTTCTATAATACTAGCTACCATTAAGGGCATTCTGACAGCAAAGCCAAAAGTAGATAGATCAACTAAGAAAGGCTGTTTCAACCATAGCTGTACTCTGGCACATTCTAAGCTAAAAGTGGTCCTGAACACAAATGCTAGAGACTCACAGCTAATTGCTAGACTTAGAAAAGAGTATATGTCTGTGCGTAAGCAGAGAAAGGCCGAATTTAAACAGGCTCTGTGGGACGAATTACACAAAAGTGCCTTAGATAAAAATAGTGAGGCCTTTTGGAGGGTACTTAAGTCCCCATTCTTAGCTAATGATAACCTCCCTAAGATTGAAGTGGCTATAGAAGAAGGAGTTTGGATATCCCATTTCTCTAAAATCTTTCAGAAAGAATCACATATAGTAGGACCAGACGTAATCCATCCAGCGGTCGCATACCCTATCTCTATAGAATTTGATATTTCTGAGGTGCTTCTGGCCCTAAAAGTAAGTAAAAATGGCAAAGCACCGGGGCCCGACTGAGTCCCGGTGGATATTTTCAAACATAATATGGACCTCTGGGCCCCTATACTTACTAGGGTATGTACGGCAGCCGCCAAAATGGGGTTGTTGGATTCTTGGACCAAGTCCATCATGGTCCCAATATTTAAAAAGGGAGACCGCCAGGACCCTACTTGCTATCGCCCTATCTCACTGCTGGACTCGCTGCGCAAGGTAGCTGGCAGGGTTGTCCTTGAGCGACTCCAGCAGTGGGCAGAGGAAAGGGGTGTTTTTTCCGACCTACAATTCGGCTTCCGGGAAGGTTGGCACAGTAGAACAGGCCCTAAATCTATCTATGATCCTGGGTAAATATATCCACGCAAAACAGGACAGGCTCTACATGGTGTATGTGGACTTGTCCGCCGCTTTAGATTGCGTGTCCCATTCAAAGCTCTGGTCAGTTCTGGCACAAATGGGAGTCGATCCCCCTCTTTTAGATTTTTTGAGGGAGTTATACTCCAAAGCTTCCGCGAGAGTCCGCTTTGGTCTGAAGGGTGAGTTGTCTGCACCTTTTGGAGTGGAGCGTGGAGTTAGGCAAGGATGTGTCCTGGCCCCCTTTCTTTTCTCCTTATATACAAACAGCTTGGAGGTGGAGCTCTTAAGGGGGGCTCAGGACCTCCTGCAAGCAAAACAACGCCTAATTCCCGCTCTGCTCTATGCGGACTACGCCGTCATACTGGCGCGTACCCCGCGTGAACTACAGAAGGCTCTGTCCAGGTATGCGGATTATATGGGCAGTCTTGACCTCCACATAAACATTAAGAAGACCTTTGTGATGGTGGCAGGTAAAGGGAGAAAACGGCATAAGGATATATACCTTAACAACCAAAAGCTCGAAGCGACGGCTCAGTATCCCTACCTAGGTATCACAATAGAAGAAAAACTCAACTGGAAAGCAGCAGTCGAGGCTAGAAAGCACTGTTTTAAGAGAGCAATAGCTGCCCTGATAACTTTCTCACAAAAATTGGGCAAAAGGTCGCCTGTGGAACTACTAAAAATCTACAACGCTAAATGTCAGACAATAGCACTGTACGGGGCTGGCGTCTGGGGGCATGTGGATTTTAGTGCTCTACAGGTGGCAGAAAACTCTTTTTTTTAAGATTCCTCCTCGCAGCACATAGACGAATCTCTACATACGCATGCCACATAGAACTAGGCATACCACATATTGAGGACCTGGTAAAAATTCAACCACTGCTACTGTGGCGGCGTATTTGGACCTCTGACAAAAACATGTTCACTAAAGGAATTGTGGCAGATTCAATGGCATCAGAGCACTCGGCGAAAATCAGATGGCTTCTCTATATTAGAAATTTTCTCACTGACCTAGGCTTAGAGACACTCTATAAAACACCAGCAAAGATCAGTGAGCTATCTAAGAAGGATCTGAAAGTAATGGCCCTAAGCCATTTAGATGGACTAAGGCTCGCTAGTGAAATAGGGAAAGCCTCTGTCCTCCATGCAACTATGGTTCAGACCACCATCATGATTCAGCCCTACTTAACATTGGACATCAGTATTTTTGACTGATTCCTACTAACAAGATTTAGATTAAATCTTTTTCATCGGTTAGTAGCCTTTCCCACCAGGAATACTTGGGAGCCAATTTTAGGACCTTGTCCCTGCGATGACAAATCAGTGCAGACTACTATACATACTGTACTGTTTTGCAAGTTTTATCATGTTCATCGCAAACTCTAGCTGCTATCTCTGTTAAAGTTGTGGTGCTTTAGACAGTGCCGCCCTGCCATGTAGCGTCTTCAGCTTTTAGAGTCTGAATCTACCTGTTATCATGTTTTCAATTTCCTGAAATGTATTTTTAGTCATAGGAAAAACTTGTGAGGAATACGTCCAAAACATAGAATTACGATGTTAATGAAATGTGCAGTGATTCACTTTTAACCATTTTCTATAGGAACTCAGTTTTATTGTGTAACCGATCTTTTTTACTTTGTAACAATATGGATAATGCTGCTTTTATGGATTTCTGTTACGAAATACCGAATAAAGAAACATTTATTATTATTACTAATGCCTTCCATCTCTAGCTATTTGAAGCTTGAGTGAACATTTATGTCACGAGCTATCAATGCTCTCACAATGCTCTATCCAACTCCTTCCAGTTTGTGGATGCAAGTTTGTGGGTGCCCGATTATGCCGCAAAGACATTTCTCGAGCTGAGCAAGCAGATCTACCTTTGAAACTAAGGCAAACCTGCTGGAATTTTCAAAAACTTCCTAAAGAGAACATCATATATAGGCTGTCCGGAATTCGGTTAAAACCGACTGTACACGACAATACAGTACCGAGTTGAAAATCAGCTGACCCGGTTTAAACCGAGTGTCACTGATTTTCAAAGTTGTTGCGCCACTTGGCCACTTGATGGAGCCAAAGTATTATAAACCATTAGCCTGTGGTGGCCTGGCGCGGAGTTGGCAGGAGAAAACACTGCTTCTGCACATGGGGTGCTGTAGTGTGAATGGCCCAAGGGCCATAGCAACACCAGGCGCCCTGCCTGGCTCACGTGGTGGGAGAGGAGCTGTTGTGGTCTGCTGTCAGTCTTACTGTGGCCCCACCTGAGTACTTCACAGGTCTTTCAAATGACCATTTACTTAACGAGGCTTTGTTCTAATTAAGGAGTGGGCGGCAGGGAAAGAGGCTGCACTGCACGCTCAAGTTTCATCAGGCAGGAATTAAACCCACAAAAAGTACCCTCTCTGACACCTTCCTCAGCCTTTCAGACTCAGTCTGCCTTTTAAGATGCAAGGTTGGTGTTTTAAATGCATTTTTATTATATTGAACATGCAGTTATTTGTCGAATTCACTTTGTAGTGTTGTGTTTCTGAGATATCAAGAGATCCCGGATCTATGGCGGGAGAGGAAGCAGGCGCCTGAAAGACTCCGTCATCAGGGTCTCTGCCACTTCTGTCTACGGGGGTTGGAGCCCTGATGCTTAAGCAGCCAGGACGTCTGGCACGTTAGTGTTTAACTCGCTGTGTTATCCAATTTCACCCTGTCAGAGAAAGTTAAATGTAGGCGGACTCGGGAAACATTCAGCACGCACAAAACAGAGCTAAAACGGCTCAGTGCTTCTACCGTCAGATGTCTTTATCTTGATAGACCCCGAGTATGAAAAGCAGAGTGGGAGAGAAGGGCTCTCTGGCGAGTGTGTTCCTTGTACTCGCTGCATCCCCTCACAAAACGTGTGTAGAGAAGCCCCAAAGGTGCTCTAGCCTGCTCCTGTGGAAGGCCTTCCCTGTAAAGGCAGAAAGGAATTTCAGTTTCGGTACATTTTCATTTATAAAAATCAACATCACTCTGTTGAAATTAATCACATTAAAAATAACTTGTGTTGTGCTGGAGGATTGGACTGCTTTGTCTCTGACTGCGGTCTAGGCATTTCACCCAAACTACTTTAAGGCCCTCACTAATTTTTCCAGTCCCTCCTGTCCCCTCCTTACTTGCCTGTAATCTTCAGCATTACTGCGATACATATGTCTGGCTGATAAATGTTGTCCCGCTGTTTCTGTGAGGAGGGTTATTACTGATGCGGTTCTTTATGGCACAGAGGCGTGAACCAATTCACATCTTTTAAAAAAAACGTAATTCCTATGAGATTAGTAAGAGAGTTCCTGACTCAGCCTTGCCCACGGTATACAACTGTCTCTAGACTCTGTGAGCTTGTTCATATGTGATTTCATTACCGAAGGATCCTCTTAGCCATAAATGTCAAATATATTCGTAAAATAGCAAAGATATTCATTCAAAAAATGAGCACTCTTTGCCCTGCTTGGTTTGGGCCTCCCTTTATCATTTGCACTATTCGCCCTTAATGGAGAATGGGGGAGTTATGTTGTGTTCTTAATACTGAGACTGCTACAGTTGTATTGACTGACATTAGCAGAGTCCAGGTACTGCATAACTTTAGGAATCTGGAAAACGTTAGTTATGTCAATTTAACGTATATTTAGCTCTAGAGGGAACATCTGCAAGATGGAAAAATGCAACATTCTCTTCTGATATTAGACATTGGCTAAAATTTATATATTTTATTTATAATCATAATAAAGCTTTATGAAGTAAGAAAATGGGTAGTTCAGATTATATAGAACCTACAGCACTTAAATAGCTCCTTATTAAAGGAACCAATTTGGTTTATAATATTTGCGCTTTAGACCTAAGGAGTGAAATGTACTAATATTTAAAAAATCTGATATTTAAGGTTCAGATTCTGGTGCATCACCAAGTCAATATGGGCAGAGGTAATATCTTGAAAGTGAATGGGAAAATGCAGGCTGTAGGAAATGGGAATGTAAGTGTCCGACCGAGAGGCGGAAGAAATATTAATGTGACCCAAGCCATAATAATAACTTATTGACATGTATTCTGCATGACCACGTACGGATGGTAGATTTAGAAAAGCGAGATTAAATAATAACACATCATCCGGTTTTATGTCGGGGGTCACACGTGGCAGCACATGGTGAAAACATGGGCAAGAGGCGCGTCACCGGTGTTCAAGGAACGTTCTACTTCCATACAGGTCTGACTTTCATGTTTACTTCCTCTGATTTCAAAGTATAGAAAGCCCGACCTTATACGCACAACACAGTCAAGTCTCATACACACAGCTAACCATTCCCGGGGTGGGATCTCTCTGGGGGACTAGCGCTTACTCACACTGGGCTCATGAGCAGAACTGTCTCTTCTTCAGAGAGTGTAAGGAAAGTGAACCTCTGTTCCAAGTATCAATTCACTTTAATAACAATACAAATTGTAGCTTGTTTTATGTGGCACGTCATACTGCACTTCTACCGTTTCTAAGCGCTGTACAGAACAGAGCTTTAATTGAAGTACACTTGTATTTCAGACACCTGGCAGTCACAATAGACCTCATGCTCCATTCACTTCAGCACCCACGGCAGTATTATATAGGGGTAACTAGACCCGAAGGTATTGGAGCTATTTGTGAGCTGGGGGAGGGGCACCATATTTAGATATTGGCTCCTATGGCACAGGCGGCCAATGGTACCCACCCGTAAACAAAGCAGAAAATGCAATATATGTGCAGTCAACCATTCCTTTGAAAGATACCAAATAAAGTGCCAAACAGCGCTTCACGCACACAATACATTTGAGGGCGCTATATCGATGATAATGCAACACTCTCTAAGCAGGAGAGGGGTGGCGACTCTGGAACACAGACTGTAATTTCCAACTTGCTGAATGACCAATTCACGCTTTCATTTAAAACAAGCATTTGCAATGCAATAGGTCACGCATTTACGCGAGTGGAGCTATTGACATTGCAAATAACAATGCCTTTTATTTTTGTTTTCATTTTTAAAACATATATAAAAGGCTTTGTCATTTACAATGCCAATAGCTTAAACTCGCAAACATGCGAGACCTATTGGATTGCAAATGCTTGTTAAATGTGAGCTGCAGAATCAAAGGACAATGGAAAGAATTTCATGACTGTATTAAGCTTCTAAAATGTAGAACAGTATACAATTTCTGAAGAAAAATGGAAAAAGCAATAATAAAAGCAAAGAGTTCAATAAACACTGGTAAAACACTGTTTCCGTTGTTTTTTATGGCGCAAAAATGAGTAACTACTGAAAAGCACTGTTTTTTTGAGGTATTGAAATCACTGGAAAACACTGAATAAACCCCACCAGAATTTCCCCAAATGTTTTTTTTTATTTTTTTTAAACCTTTATTGGTATAGACAGGATATACAAATCTGGGCCTACAACCAAACTGGCCGGCCACAACACGTGAAAGCAATCAAGAAGTCCAGAATGAAGTTACAGAATCAATCATAGAGGAACGTAAGCAACACAATCTTAAAAAAGGGGGGGGGGGAGGAGAAAGGATCCAAACGGCCAGCAAACAGGAGCAATGAAGGTTATTTTTTATAATAGGGCAAGAAGGAGCATGACAGGCAGGGCGACAATATAAAAGAATCCGGATTCCCAAATCAAACTATTGGTAACAGAAGGGCTAAAGGGCAGCCATGCAGGAATGTCAACACTGTATATATCAGAATAAAAAAAAACAGGGCCGTGAACACAAATCAATATATAAGTAAGAACGACTTTGTATCCCCACCACCCAATAGCACATCGGAAACAGAGCAAAGGGGGCCGGAATAGCGACAACACCCAGACTAACCCGTCATACTAACCTTGGGAGAGAAGGAAAAAGGGAGGGGGGGGGGGGGGGGAAGAGGAAAGAAGAGAGGGAAAGGAAAACACAGACTGAAAGAAAAGAATGCCGCGCCTAAACAAGCGTCCCGTAGCAAAGAACACATAAAAGAGCTATAATATCAACAACGAGGAGGGCATGGGAGTCGCAATGGAAAGCAGCAGAACTACAAAAAGAAGAACAGCGACATTACAGATCCCGCCCCAAACATACCACGGAAGGCAAGGACAGACGCGGCACTCCAATAAAGAGATACAAAAGGGCCATAGAACTGAGGAAAATAAAACATCAAATAAGACCCAACCCACCCATCCCACCCAGCACCCCTGCAGAAGGCTATGGCCTACCCTCCAAACAGCGCGCCTGTCGCCCTAAACCAGAACCCGAAATGTAGTAGAGACAAGAGAAAAGAAGAATATAAAGACAAAAAAAGGACATCAAGACAAAAGAAATAAATGGGAGGGAGGAGCAAAAGAGCAGAAACAAATACGGTCGGCCACCGCCCTCCACCCAACCATACGAACATATTATATGTGAACCAGAATGACACAATCTCGAGCGCCAAAAAACGTACAGGGGGGTCTCCCACAGCACTAGAAATATGAGCAACTTCGCCACAGATCTGTACGTCAATAAACCACCGGGAGCCGTGCATCTCACCCCATCCCTTTTCTAACCACAGTTACCACCCACCACAGGACAGTGTGAAATAAGCAACACGATGCGAGGCAAGCACACAATTGAAAGAGAATACTAGCAAAACGTAGGCCAGGGAGGGCAATCAATAAGCAAGTGGGCAAAAGTTCAAATAGGCAGTTCAAATGTCTCAGCAATAACAACAAGGGCAATAATAGACAGGAGTTCAGTCTTGCCGTCAGGAAAAGCGGGGGTTTCCCTGCAAAATAGAAACACGACCTCATCAAGGCAAAAACAGGCAGCGGTCCACCATTTTTCTCAGGCACCCGGGGAGGATCGGATCCCCGCACGACATCCAAGTCCCCGAACTCCAAACATCGAAAAGCAGGAGGTTCCAAATCCACCGGCCAGCAAATCCGTCGATGGATAGCGACAGTAACTCCCGTAGCGACCGGGGGAGGCGAGGCGGTGGCATCACTGAGACAAGAGGGGACCATGAAGTAGCGTTCACCCAAGATGGCGGTAGAACGAATCGAGTCTCCCGGAGCACCGGGGGCCAGGGCCGCGCGTAAGGATCGTAAGGCATCAAGAACGTCTCCAATCGTAGGCTCACGCACACACGTCCAGGCCCCCGTGCCGTCCAGCAACTCAAGCCCGTCATCACGAGGAGACCCACAGCACAGGTCGTCGGTAGCCATTTTGTGAATTCAGCCTCCTCACCACCCTCCGCGATGCTCGAAACAGTTCACAAATGCGGGCCTTTACAGATTTCCGGGGAGTCCCAGAAAGGGCAGCCTCGGTGAAAAAAGGAGATTCGCCCAAGGCGAGGGGCCGTCTGCAATATCGCTGGCGCTCCACTTGAACAGAGTCCGAGGACGAGGGTCCAGGGTCGATGGACGGAGCAGCGGCAAGGGGACCCCTTCACACGATCAGTCCACGGAGCACCGCGTTCCGCACCAGCCGCACAGCCGTTAAGGCGGGCCCGGATCAGGGCCACTGGGATGTTCCCACAACGGCTCTCACCAGTGGCGCAGTCTCTCGGCCGGGGCCGACGGTCACCACAGCGCCAGGCCGGATCCGATAGGCGAGGTCCCGGTCTCAACACCACGAAGGCCCAGGTCCCTTCGGGGGGCACAACTTCGGAACCGCAGCACGCCGGAGTCTCCAGGCCAAACGGTGAGTTAGAGCGAAACGTTGCGTTGCTATTTCTTCGAAATTGTGTCGTCTCTGGGCAGGATATACAACAGGATATGCGAGTCAGGCCAGAGGGCTGACGGAGCCGAGCTACAAGGCGACCATTACGCTCGCGAGCTTGGCTCCTCCCCTGAATTTCCCAAAAATTGATACTGAAAACAGGAAAGCCTAATCATAAACTACGATGAACGGTTGAATGGGAAACACGGGTACTCCATGACAACGTGGCATATGTTCTGTCCACCAGTATGTGCAGCATGGGGACTATAATGCACATGTCAATTGGCGAACAGAACAACTACCATGTTCTGAAAGCAGATAAAGGTGTGGCCCACAGACAGTAGGTATCCATTCACACCAACTGAACGGTTAACCTATTGGCAGCTCCACCTCAGTCAATTTCCCAGTATTTTGCTTTAGTGTGATACAACATAAAGCAAGTAGGAAAGCAGAAGGCAGGCTTACTTGGGCACCGAGGACGGTAAACACGACTCTCCTGCCTCTTTCCCTGCATCGAGCACACTTTACAACGACGACATGGTCGCTCCTTTTTGCCAGTTACAGGAATTTTATCTGCAAAGTGTCGCTCCTGCAGCCTTGCCACGTCCTCCAGAACACATGAAGTGGAGGCTTCTGCTTCTGTAGCAGTAAGACTTTCAATCACAGACAACTGAAAGTCAAGGAAAGACATGAGTCTTCCTTCGGTGGTCTCACGATAAACAACAACTGGATCAGGTGCGTAAACAGTTTCTTGTACCAAGTGCGAGTTTTACGACTCGCATTGTATGGCTGATGAACCTAGTCGTTCTTGTCCACTCTGCCCATGTACTTGTTGTAATCAAGTATACAGGTGGGCTTGTGGACTTCGGACATCTGACCCCAAACCGTGACAGGGGAAGTGCTCTCAGCATGAATTGTAGTGAGCACATACACGTCACGCCTATCTGAGAACTTGACTGCGAGCAGTTAGTTGGAACGCAACGCAAGGCTGGCATTTCTGGAGCTTCTTGCAAACAAGCTCCTGCGGGAATCCTTCGCGGCGACAACAAATTGTACCGCAAGCCACGGTGCCAACTTTGTAGAGCTCTCTGAACAGCTCTACTCCTGTATAGAAATTGTCCACATAAAGGTTATAACCTTTGTGAAGAAGTGGCTGGACAAGCTCTCATACGATCTTTCCTGTGACCCCTAGCATGGGAGGTCAACCTACAGGGTTAAGAGATGTGTCCTTCCCTGTATACACTCTCAAGCTGTACACATAGCTAGTCGAGCTCTCACACAGCATGTACAGGTTGATGCCATAGCGAGCGCTTTTGCTCGGAATGTACTGCCTAAACGGCAGCCGCCCTTTATACAAGATCAAGGACTCCTCAATGGCTATATTCTTTCCAGGAGTATAAACCTCTGGAAACCTAGCAGACAAATGATCCACAACAGGCCAAATTTTGAACATGTCATGTTCTGGATGGTCCCGGGGCAATGCAGCAGAATTGTTATTGAAATGCAGCATGCGCTGCAATAGCAAAAAACGATCTCTGCTCATGTATGGTGCGAAGATGGGGGTTAACCAAACCGTGCAAGTAGACCAGTAGGATAGCAAGGTTTGTTTACGCACTACCCCCATTTTAAGCGTGAGACCTAAACATGTCTTCAACTCCCCTACAAAAGTGGGAGTCCACTTGTGCACCCTAGAATGAGGCCCAAGAGTGCCTCCTTTCTCCCTCAGAAATTGTTCGGCACGCAAATTTGTTCACTGCACAATTTCGTCTAGAAAGTCAACCCCAAAAAAGAGACGGAAGTAGTCAATTGGCAAAAAATTTGCTGTATCTACTTTACATCCAGCATCACCAGTGAAAGGTGGAATTAGGGGCTGAACTAAATTGGGAGGCTGCCAAAACAGCACTCCGTCTGTGCTTGCACCCGGTTATGGGTGTCCTGCGGCACAGACTACTGGCAAAGGGACAGCACAACTGACATCGTCTCCTTCAGAATCGCTTGACGATGAGTCATCGGATTGAACTGCGTCGACTGAAAATTCACTCCCAGATTTGGCTCCAATGTCCTGTCCCTCAGATGCTGTCTCAGTTTCTGCTGTATCTGTCTCTGATCCTGCCTCAGAGCTGCACTCCAGAACCAGATTTAGGGCCTGGGTGGCATTCATCCAACGATGTGCAATCTCTTTTAGTGCCTAAACTATCCTTTTAAAACACTATCCTACGTAGAAGGCAGATAGATTGTTGGTTTTAAAGTGTAGGTGGGTGTGTGCGGGAGTAAAGTGTTTAAATCAATAATGAGAAAGTCACCTTACCTTTGCGAAATCAATACGCTCTCCAAAAAGACTAAGAAAGAGAGAAAAAAGACACAGTATTACTTTACCTTGTCACATACCCATCATCGCAGCCTTTTAGCACTGGTGGGAGCCAGTGCGACCATCATTTTAGCGCCATGTAGCCTACGGGTGTACGTGTGCTTTACAATTGCACACTATGACCACCTTTGTTGCGCCCACTAACATCCTTGCAAACGTGCCCCTCATCTCTCCATAGCCCCTCTCTCACAGACACTTCATCTGTTACAAAGTGTTTCTACTGCGTGGCTTTACTAATTCACTTAGCTGTCTACATAATACAGATCTGCAGCACTAAGAAATATCCCTGTAAATAAATATATATATATTACCTACTGGCGGTCGCCAATAGGTAGCTATAGTTAGGATCGTTTTCCATAGGAAATCCGCAACATTCTATTGGGAATAACTTTGGAGTTGATCGACGGAATTGGCTGAATTTCCCCAAGAAAATGGCCCGCTCCGCTCCTTCCCTGAAAGTTTGGGGGGGATTCCTCAAGCGGGAGCCGAGATAAAAGGGGGGTCCCAAAACGTGTTTTCCCCATGTTAATTTCCATAGGGCGGTTGGACTCACTTTTAGCCCGAACGGCTGAATGGAGTTCCACCAAACTTGGCAAAATTGTAGGGACTGGTAGCCCGATGTGCCTTTGCTATGTCTCAAGATATGTGCTCCAGTGGATTTTGAGTAATTTAGGTTAAAAAAAAAATATATATATATATATTACCTACTGGCGGTCGCCAGTAGGTATATATATTTAGGATTTTTTTCCTATGGGATTTTTGAAAATTCTATGTCTAATAACTTTGGCATTTGTGGACGGAATTGGCTGAAATTTTCAGGAAAATGGAACATTTTGTTTCTGAGCAGCCCCTGGAAATTTGGGGGGGGTTCGTCAAGGGGGGGCCGAGAAAAAAGGGGGTCCCAAAACGTGTTTTTAACATTGAGTTTTCCATAGGGCGGTTGGCCTCACTTTTAGCCCGAACGGCTGAATGGATTTCCACGAAACTTGGCAAAATTGTAGGGACTGGTAGCCCGATGTGCCTTTGCTAGGTCTCAATATATGTGCTTCAGTGGATTTTGAGAAATTAACGTTCAAAAAAAGATATATATCTGTAACAGAGGACCGGGCAGCGCCCCGGTTCGCGGACTTTACGCGTAACGGAACTTCGCGTAGCGAAGCTGATTGGCTCTCCGGTGTCTGTCAACATTCTAAACATTCCGGAGCGGCCGCCATCTTGTCTCCCGGTAGGATCGAGAGACAAGAGGAGGCCAAAACAAAGGGGGAAATGACCATAAGGGGGCATAGTAGATCCTCCCTGACCCCCTAGGTTTAATGTGGAGGCTTTAAAAGGGCCCCACGGGGCAAAAAAAAATGTAAAAAAAATTTGTTTTTTTGCGTGGGTAGCGCCCTGTCCGCGAACCGGGAAGCGTTCTGGGCAGCGTACTATAATGAAAAATGAATGATAGACTTTTCAAATACTGTATGTTAATTGATTGTTGGTTTTGTTCGATTATTTTTTAATTTTTTTATTTTTTAGGTTTAAGTATTTTTTATTGAGGAAGTACAGAGACATAGCAATGTAAAGCATGAAAGAGGTCGGGCAATAATAGACAGTTCCCAGAGAGCAAATTAACTGCCGATACAGTCTTCAGAACTCACCGCCACCGTCGTGGTCCAATAGCCTAAATCAAGCGAGAGCGGTTACAGGTGGCATCCTCAAGCATTGCGGTCGAACGTCGACCGGGAAGCAAATACCAAGCTCTCTGTACTTCACTAAGAACGTAACAAACTTCCCCAACAACCCCCCCGACCTGCCCCTTCCCCCCTCCCCCCAACTCTCAGTCCGGTGCCGCGCAAGAAAGGTTCACAGACACTCACAAGCCTCCTCTCTTCGTGTACCCAACCCACTTGCCTATCCCTCTACCTTCCTCCTGTCCATTCAGGTAATCAGTGGTGTAAGCCTAAGGAGTCTCAGATACCTGGGGCACGTAAGCTCCCTGAATTCAGTAGCTAATAAAGTATGGAATGGTTGCCACAGCTCAGTGAATTGGTCGACCTCCCCAGCTAGTGTAAGTGAAATTTTCTCCATACCCAGTACATGCCACAGCCTGTGCAACCAGCCCGTGATCGAGGGGACCGTGGAGGTGCGCCAGTGTACTAGAATGTTCTGCACGGCAGAGCCCAAGGCAATGGCTATGTGTCTCCCTCTCCGGGATTTCAACGGAAACATTAAGGCATTAGGTAGGCCCAGTAAGGTATAGGCCGGGAAACGAGGTATTTCTATGCCAAAACATTTATCAATTTCATCGAGCACCTCCCTCCAATAGTCCTGTAGCAGTGGGCAGTCCCATAAGATATGTGTTAAAGTCCCAATGTGCCCGCAAGCGCGCCAGCATGTATTGTCTACGAGCCTGTGCATTTCGTGCAAGCGTTCAGGAGTGCGGTACCAGTATGTCGAAACCTTCGTGAAGGTTTCCGTGAGCCCCACATGATATGCAGAATGTCGCGCTCTGTATGAGATCTGTTCCCATTCTTTGTGGCTTAGTGTTCTCCCAAGTTCCCTGTTCCACCTCTCCCTCCCGGGGTTATAGATATGTGTGGACGGAGGCTGTAGCATTTTGTATAGATCCGATATGAGTTTCGCGTCCGAAGTGCGCGTCGCCAACCAACGCTCATAGGGGAGCAGGTTCCTATCTGCCGCATCCCGTACCTGAGGGTGCAGTGCCCAGTGTCTAACCTGCCAATATCGCATCCTATCCGCCTCGATCAGCTGGTAACTCTCCTTAAGGGCCTCAAAGGGGAGGACCCCGCCCTCCCCGTACACATGAAAAAGCGCCCTGCAGCCGTTCTCTCGCCAATGCGCAAAAGCACCCGGTTCCACCCCTGGCGTGAAGTCCGGGTTATCCACAATAGGGGTGAACGGGGAGGGGAACGTGGTTAGCTCGAACCGTTCGCAGGTAGCGTCCCACACCTTCAGCGGGACCCTCGTAACACATGAGGCGTAAAGGTTCGGGGGTCTGTGTTGTCTACGCAGGAATGGTATCTCCTGCAGCGGACGGCCCGCCACCGCCTGATCTTGGAAGAGCCAGTGCTTGTCCGACTCCCATCTGCTCCACTCCACCAAGTACCTCAGCTGTGACGCCTGGAAGTACTTGTGAAGGTCAGGGACACCCAGTCCACCCGCCTCCGGCGCCAGGGTCGTCAGCGTTCTCTTCATCCGAGGCACCTGGCCCTGCCAGACAAATTGGGATAGAGCTGTCTGCATCATCCGCATCCAACCTCTAGGGGGCTGTAGCGGAAGTGCTCGGAAGAGATATAGGATCTGTGGTAGCACGGTCATCTTCAGCGCTGCTATCCTGCCTAGCCACGATATCGTCCCCTTGCTCCATCTCCCCAGTTCCTCTTTCACTTTCTTGCCTAACGCCTCATAATTAACCGCTACCGTCGCCGACAGTGTGGGGGCCAGTAGGATGCCTAGATAAGGCACATGGTCCCGTGACCACCTCATTGGGTAACGCCTCTGCAAATCGAGTCTCGTCCCGGGTGTCGGGGAGAGATCCAACGCTGTGGATTTCCCCATATTCATCCTGAACCCGGCCGTTGTCGCAAAAGCCCTGAGCTCTTCCATACATGCAGGCAAGGCCCTCCGCGGATCCTCTAGCGTAAAAATGACATCGTCTGCGTACAAGCTTACTGTGTGGGTATAACCCCCCATCCGCACTCCCGTAGCATCTGCATTTTGTCTCACTCTCTGGGCAAAGGGCTCCATGTAGAGGGCAAAAAGTAAAGGGGACAACGGGCACCCCTGTCTCGTGCCGCGTTCGATCTTGAAACTCCTTGAGCCACAGCCGTTGACTCGTACTGCCGCCGACGGGAATTTATAACAATTAAAGACCATGCACCTGAATTTCTCCCCTATGCCCATTCGAGCCATCACCCGTTCTAGATACGGCCAGTGCACCCGGTCAAACGCTTTCTCGGCGTCGACTGAAAGGAGCATCCTTTCCCCCGGGATCCGGGAGGCCTTTTCCAGTACGTGCACCAACCGCTTGGTATTGTCTACCGTTTGCCTGCCGGGTATAAAGCCGGACTGGTCCGCCTCAACCAGTCCGGGGAGATATTGCGCCAATCTCGCAGCCAAGATCCCTGTGTAGATCTTCAGGTCCACGTTTAAGAGGGAGATCGGTCTGTACGAGCCACACTGAGCCCTGTCCTTCCCCGGTTTGGGTATGACCGAAACCGTGGCATGCAGAAGATCCGACGGGATAGCGCCGGGACAGCTAAAGGAGTTAAACAATTTGGTCAATATCGGAGCTAGGGCGGTGCAAAACGTCTTATAGAAGAGGGTGGTGTAACCATCCGGTCCCGGAGCCTTCCCGAGTTTCAGCCTAGCGATCGCCGAGATAACCTCCTCTATCCTAATCTCTCGGTCCAGGTAGTCAGTCTGAATTTGAGCTAGGGACGGAAGAGTCACCGAGTCCAGGTAATCATCTGGGTCCCCAGTGGCCGCCCCGTCCTCCGCGTAGAGCTTGGAGTAGAACTGCCGGAAAGCCTCAGCTATATCGGCGTCGTCTGTAACTGTGCGCCCATCAGGCACCGCAAGTTCTTTGACCCGACGGCATTGGTGTGCAACTCTAAGCTTAGCTGCCAATAACCGGCCACAGCGATCCCCCCCTGTGTAAAAAGCGTGTTTCAAGCGGAGAGCCGCATACTCAGCCCTGTCCAGATCTAGAGACGACAGGAGCTTCCTCGCCGCTTTCAGCTGTTTCCAAATTCTGGGAGCCCCCGTGCGCCGATGCACCTGTTCCAGTTCCCTGACCTTGTTTGTGAGTTCTTCCCGTTTAAGTTTCCTTTCCCTATTTTCTGCTGCCGATATTGATATAAATTCCCCCCGTAGGACCGACTTAAGAGCCCCCCATTGGGTCGCCAGGGTGGTGTCGGAGTTAGCGTTATGCAACTGAAATTCAGTCACAGCCTCGGTGACACGCTGCACCACAGGTTTTTTGTGTAAAAGGGCGTCCCGCAGGCGCCAGACTCCGCGTTGAACAGGGACCGATGGGGGCAGAAAGGTACCCGAGACCGGAGCGTGGTCCGAGAGGGAGATGACCCCGACCTCCGAGGCAGTGGCCATGTCCCGAACCGGGCCTGAGACCAGCAAGTAATCTAGCCGTGCATACGTTTTGTGCGCGTGTGAGAAGTATGAGTAGTCCCTATCTGTGGGGTGAAGCCCTCTCCAAAGGTCGTGCAGGTCGAGTTCAGCCAAATGCGTTTTCATAGTGTCCGAGAGTTCCCCAGTCTGTGGAAAGCGCTGTGCTGATCTGTCTAGTGAGGAATCTAATACCATGTTGAGGTCCCCCCCCAGAATGAGATGTCGATCGGGGGACGCAGTGACATCTATCAGCGCGGTGTGGAGGAAGTGTTCCTGACGCTCGTTTGGGCAGTAAACCGACCCCACCGTGAAATGCAGGGGCCCCAGCTTGAACCTGTACACCAGCAGTCTCCCCTTCTGTTCAGCTAATTTGTGCAGCGCCTCACCCCTAAAGGATTTAGATACCAATATAGCAACTCCCGCCGTTTTAGTGGAGTGGGAAGAAAAAAACTGAGTGGGGAAGGCACGGGACCGCATTCTATGGCAATCACCCATCAACAAGTGCGTTTCCTGTAACAGACAGATGTCCGCCTGCGAGGCTTCTAACAGGGAGAGAACTGCCCTCCGCTTCGTGGGGTTGTTTAGGCCTTTCACATTCAAAGTCACCACTTTCAAGCCTGCCATACCAGATCAATGTAACCTTTCAGCACTAGGCAAGCGAAGGCGGCCAGTGCCAATCCCGGCTGTGAATCGGCCCGTAAGGTCCGGTTCAGCTGAACACACATAACACAGACACCGGACTGAGTCACCCCGAACTCCCCCCTCCCGGATCCCCTTCCCCCTTCCCCCAACCTGAGCCTCCCAACCCATCCCCTCTCAACCGTTTGTAGTCCAAAGAGTCCCAGGCCTGCCCCTTACGGACAGGTCTGTGGTAAGGTACCTTCGTGGGCGATCAGCCACCAGCACCCTGCCTTCGCAATCCCGCACCCACCTCCACCCCAAGCCCGCTTTATCAACAATGCACTGTCAATCTCCCCCCGGAGTCCTGTTAGGCGGTCAGCGCTACTTCTCCCTCGACCATCGAGGTCTCAGTAGCAGTTCGAAGTGCGTCCGCCATTCCAGATCTCACTGTCGGCGAGTCCGGTCTCTGCGTGGCCCTCTGCGGCCTGTGTCTCGAGACTCTCCGCCAGCCACCGTCAGTTGAAGCCCTCCGTCGTCGGGGCGTGGACGACTCCTCTTCCTCCGCCGTGATCCCTAGGACCCCGCAGACATCTTGAAGAGATCTCAGCTGGTGCGACTCTTCATTCCAACGGAAAATGAGGCGGAAGGGGTGCCCCCACGAATAGGGCGTGTCGCGCTGTCTTAGGAAGTCCGTTGCAATCTTGAATGCCCTGCGTTTCTGGAGTGTAGTTGCAGCTAGGTCTTGGAAAAGCGCCACTTGGTGATCTCTGAACACTATCGTTTGCTTCTTCCTCGCTTCACACATGATCCTCTCTTTTAGCGGGAAGTCAGGAAGAAAAGCCAGTACGTCCGGCGGAGGTCCATTCGCCCGTCGTCGCGGGCCTACTCTGTGAGCCCTGTCAATCCTGATAGGGAATTCCGCAGGCTCGCCAATGACAGTGCGGAACAGTTCTTGCAGATAGACCACAATGCCGGAAGTCTCTTCCGTGGACGGCACTCCCCGGACTCGTATGTTGTTCCGTCTTGCTCTGTTTTCCAGATCCTCGTTATGCAGTTGGAGGTCAATGTGTTGGTCCCTGAGGCGGAGGACCTCCTGCTGCAAGTGTGTTATCTCATCGTCCTGCCTTTGCGTGGAGCTCTCAACCGCTTCCACCCTCTCCCCAAGACCATCCACCTCTCTGCGCAGTTCTCGTACTTCACCGGCCACTTCCCTTTTCAACTCCTGAAAATCGTCCCGCAAGGTCCCAAACAAGGACTCCAAAAAGGATCTGGTGACCGGAGGCTCACCGCTGTTCCCTCCTTGCGATCCGCTTGCCCCTCCTGACTGAGTTGAGGGCTTGTCCCCTTTGCTGGCTGGTTTACTGAGCATGTCTGTGAGCGTCCGACTGCCTCCTTTGCCGCCTTTCTGCCCGGCCATCTCCTCCCCTGTTCCGCTGTTCGCGTGTGAGCACTGGCAGTCCCCAGCTAATCCGTTACCTGGGTAGGCCCGTACCTTCGGCCTGCACCCTCGGGAGCCTGCGCTATGTGGGTCGGTCCTCAACAAGTCCAGCGACCCACGTTCGGGCCCCCGGCTTCCGGCTGCTCAGGAAGAGCCCAATGGCACTCGGCGCTCTTCCCAGGTTGCCCTACCGCCGTCCCAGCTGGTAACAGGCGTTGCCTCGGTTCCCCTGCCTCTGTGGTGTAAAATGCCTCAGACTCCCGAACTCCTCAGGGCAACCCGGGGCTCCACCGGGGGCCCGGCGCTTCGATACACACACCCAGCCCACTCCTCACCTCTGGTGTCGAGTCCTTGGCGTAGAGGGGGGGGGGCCCCTCGACCGGTGCCCCGCTCTTGGCCGGCGTCGCGGCTTACCACCGCCCCTCAACCCCTGGTATCGGTCACAGTCACTCCGCGATGCTCCGGGGCACTCCGCGCCCCCCTCGCGCCTGTCCCAACAATGGCGCCTTAGTGCTGTCCAGCCACTGCGTTCCGGGCCCCTATCCGTCCCTCCAGCCGTGTCCTAGGGGGTAGGCGTCGTGAAAATTGTAGGATCACCCCTGTGTGGCGCACCACGAGTCTTCACTCCTCCGGGTACCCACACTCGCTCACCCGGTCCCCTCCTCACCTCTTCCGGTCATGGGGGTTGGGAGCCAGGGCCCAGCTCCGTCTCCGTGCATGTGCCCCCCTTCGAGGCCTGCCGAGTCAGCCGTCTGTCCCGTGCCCAAGCCTCGATTTCCCAGAAGTCCGCTCTGGGCTGTACACTATCTCTGTCCGGTCCCGGTTCCGGACCACCGCCGACTAGGCCGCAGCCGCGGCCTCAGGTAGATTTGGGGGCGGGAACAGAGCCAGAGCACTCCTTCTCACCAGAGTGCCGTCCTGCGCGCTCCCGGTGTCGGTCCGCCGACCGCTCTTCTGTGAGCGCCTGGCTCTCCCGCACCTCGTTCCGACGGTGCTCCGGGCCTCTGTCCGTCTCTCGCTGGGCCGCAGCCGCGGCCTCGCGTAGCTCCGGGGCGGGGCCGGGGTCCTCTGCGACTCCAAGCGTCGGGCGCCACTAATCCCGGGGGCCGGCGCAGCAAAAGCCACCAACGCGCGGCCGTTCCCCTCCAGGCCCGTCTCTCTGCTGTTCGGAGGTTCGCCACATTGCCCTCCGGGCCGGCACCGCCTCAGGTGGGTCCTCAATGCGGGCCGCTGCGTCACCACCGCTTCGTGCCCAAGCGGCCGAGACCTCCGCCGTCTGTGCTGCGGCTCTCTAAGGGACCGGAGCTCCGCTCTGCCGCACCCGGGGATCTCCTCGCCCACACCCGGCCACCAGGCTCGGCTAGGGGGGAGAGAAGCTGCGATTAGGGCTTAGGGCCTTGGCGGGCGCAGGAGCTCGGGCAGAACACGTCCGTTCACTCCGCCATCTTGGCCACGCCCCTCATTTTTTTATTTTTTAAGCAATTATTTATTATTGTGATTGTGTTTCAAAATTTAATAACATTTCTAACATTTAACTAGTTTATGAATTACATATAAAAATGATTAAAGACTCAAACAATTTTTTAATATTACATACAATTTTATTTTTCAGATTGTTTTTCAAAATTTAATAGAACGTCTAGCATTTGACTGTCCGGTATGTCCTCTTGTTGACTGAACATAAGTTCCCACATTTGACCATCATCATAATGGAGTAAATGATCGACAGATTCTACACATTGAAGTAATTCATAGTCCCGTGACTCATCCATGAATTCTAAGTCATCAATGGGTTCCATAACTTGTTCATTGTTGCTGTCCAGAACAATTTCGAAGGAAACATTCTGCTCACCTTCCATTTTATTGCTGTAATTTGCATAAAAAATAAATATATCAGTAGAGATAGGGCACTGTTGGGTTTAAGTTCAGACAGGTACTTGTGAGTTTATAACAGAGAAGTAATCTATGGGCACTGTATGGTTTCAGGCGTGAAGTAGTACTATTAAAAACTGCCTGTGAAGAAGCCTAAATAAATTCATAATTATATCACAGAAACCTAAATCAATCCATAATTATAATAAAGAAGCCTTTCTCAATGTCTAACTCTTACAGAGGGATAGTATATAACTATCTGACAATGTTTTCAAATTTATAAAATAATATCTCACCTTCTAAAAACAAGTTTAAGTTGTGAGTGAAAATGATCTTGCAATGTAGTTCAGGAAGTAGTAGTCAAAATGGCTGTGTTTCTCTCTCTTTCTTTTAGGTACATAACAAATCAAATGTCAGGTAATAAAAGTAGAAAATGAAAGTAACATTTTCATTGGTTGTCAATTCCAACACTTCAGATGTGTTTTGTGAAGTAATTTACCTCACAGTATTTAGAGAGGTCTACAGGCTTAATGGCTAAATGGAATTTCAATCAAATTTGTGAAAATGAAAGGGATTGTTATGTAGTATGAGCTAATCTATATTTGGTGAGAGTGTCTCCAGTCGTTTTAGAAAGAATAGTAAATATAAGGGAAGGAAACAGACAGTTATGTTAAAAGAAAGACAGCTATAGGGAGTAAACTAGGGATACTGTTACCCGCAATCCACTGCTGATGATGTCACTGACCATGTCATGAATGATGTAATATGTGACATCATCAGCAGTGGATTGCGGGTAACCGTATCTCTAGTTTACTCCCTAGAGCTGTCTTTCTTTTAACATAACTGTCTGTTTCCTTCCCTTATACTTACTGTTCTTTTTTTTTTTAAAATAATTTTTTTTTTCGCTCCCGGTTCGCGTACCAGCGAGCGAACCCGGAAGCGAACTAAGAGAAATAGAGGTTGGCAGAGTTCCAAATATTCTACCAATTTTTTAATAACGGGGAGGTAGTTCTGACAAGAACTTTTTTTTTTTGTTTTTGTTGTTTTATATTTTTTTTTTCTTTTTTGAACATTATTTGTTTTTTTTGTATTTTTTGAACACTTATTTGTTTTTTTTGTTTTTTTTCAAAGGGAAAGAACAGAAAGAGGCATTGAAAAAGGCTCAACAGGAGCAAAAAAAAAATTAAAACTTGCTGCGTTTGGAGCATCGGTGTTTCTCGAAAGCCAAATTAATTAATTTCAAACTCATGTTTGCGCATGAAATTAAAGTGCCACAATATAAGCATGTCAGCTTCAGATGGACAAATTTTTTTTGAATATTTGGCACTGTTTTGTTGGCCTCTCCAACTGTGAGAGAGATATCAGTAGATGTTCTTGTCACCGAAGTTGGGGGGTTCTGTTGTAGTTCACGCATCTCTGCACGACTATAGTTGATTGGATGCCACCTCTGCATATGTCGGTGCATCGTGTAATTTCCATAACTGTATTTTTTATTAGTGCCCCGGGATAACTTATCTTGGCAGATAAGGCACGTAGCATGGCGTGCATTGACTTTTTTCTCTCCTGGTGGAATGGAAAAAAATTGCCAGATAAAGCTAACTTTGCGATGAGATACCCGGGGTAACTCTTTGACAAATCGTGGTCCCTCTTCTTCCTCTCCGTCTTGTTCTTCCTCTTCCTCCTCTGTGTCTCCAATAAACTGTGCAGGTGGTCCTCTCTTCCTATGAGGAGATGGTGGTGGTGGTGGTGGGGGTGCAGAAGCTGAAGCTACTATTGAAGCCATTTTTTAATCAGAGCAAATGATCAGGTCTTCCTTTCTCAAAGTTGAAAGTCAGAGTGAGAAAAAAGGTGGGGGCTTTCATCATTTGGGAAAAAAAATAGTTCTAAACCAATGAAAAGTGTTATTTTTAGGTCACATGACCTAGTCTTACATCATTAGGAAACCAAAAGTGAAATGAACCAATGAAAACTAAAGTAAACAAGTCACATGACTTGTTCCGCTCACGTTACGCGGAGCGCGCCGCGTCCCGGATCACTTCCGGTTCGCGTTCCGGAGCACTTCCGGGAGCGCTAACGCGGCGCGTCATAAGACGCATTACGCGACAACGTGATATGTCGCGTTTCCGCGACGCGTCACGATGTTGAGTTCTGATGCAGTAGTTGCGTGAACGGAACGTTTACTGGTTCGCGGCCCGAGTCGCGGCTCCAAATTGAGCTAACGGGAAGCTAACCGGTTCGCGGCCCGTGAGCGAAACAAAAAAAATAATTAAAAAAAAATTGTAACAAAAACATGTAAAATATATTTTAAGATTTAAAGAAGAATACATTTTACAGCTACAGATATTAGCTTTTAAAAAACCAATGAAATTCACTGAAAAAACCATAGGTTATAGACCATATATAGTTAGGAATTAGCATTTACAAAACCTTGAAAATTCACTGAAAAAACCATAGGTTATAGACCATATATAGTTAGGGATTAGCATTTACAAAACCATATTTTACTCACACAAAACCATTGAAATTTCATATATAGTTAGTTGCCCTAACTATATATCGCGCACCCGCAATCCACTGCTGATGATGTCACATATTACATCATTCATGACATGGTCAGTGACATCACTGATGACATCTCAAATTACATCACTGATGACATCACTGATGACATCATCCAGTGACTGTATGTTGCAGTAAAGTAAAAATATGTCTTACATATTGAAGAATGAGTGGATGTATAAGTGTCTGGATGAAGGATTTAGTAGGTGCATGACTGACTGTATGAGAGAGTGATTAAATGTGTGTCACTGGGTGCATGGGTTTATTTTTATTTATTTTGAAAGTTTTATATAGCGCGAACAAGATCTTTGCAGATATCAGAGCGCTTTACAAGGGCATGGGGGTAAAAAATACAAAGTAATAAAGCGTATATACAGCGTAATATATGAGGTAGTTAGGTACAAGGTGCTAGTTACATAGGTGGGATAAAGGACATGAGGTAGATAACAGGTGAGGTAGTGTCGGTACACAGTGTATAGACAGACAATTGCGTCAATAGTATAAAGTGCAATAATAAGGAGCATATACCTGCTTAAACGTGTTTAGAATATTTAGAGTTTAAAGGAGGGTACAGTTGAGGTAGGTGTGAGCAGGGTGTATAGTCCCACAGGTGCGAGAGTAGTAAGGAACGTTGAGATGGAGAGGGTAAAGTGTGTAAAGTCAACCAGGTGCGTCAATAATATAACAATATACATAATCAACCAGGTGCATCAAACATTATAACAAAATACAAAGAGTGAGCGTATACAGTTAGGTTGAGGTAGGTGTGAGCAGGGTGTATAGTCCCACAGGTGCGAGAGTAGTAAGGAACGTTGAGATGGAGAGGGTAAAGTGTGCAAAGTCAACCAGGTGCGTCAATAATATAACAATATAACAATATACATAATCAACCATGTGCATCAAACATTATAACAAAATACAAAGAATGAGCGTATACAGTTAAGTAATTCGAAAACACGGGTGGCACAGTAGACCAGGGTCGGGAAGGACTTGCAAGGCAGATTCATGAGTGATACGGAGCAATAGATCATGTGTATTTTGCCATGAGGATCGCTTTAACTTCCCTCTTAAAGATTGTTTCGGAGGAGATGAGCCTTGTTTCCGGAGGGAGTGAGTTCCAGATCCTGGGTGCCATTCCTGAAAAGGAGCGTTTATACGTTTTTTCCTTCCGAAATCTTCGAGGTTTCAGCAAAAGATTGTTTGTGCCTCTAGTAGTTCGGGAGCCACCCGAAATTGTCAGCTTTTGAGTGAGATAGGCGGGTGAATTCCGGTGCACAGCCTTGTGTGTCATGCAAGCGATTTTCAGTTGTATTCTGGCTTCAAAAGGTAGCCATTTCAGTGATTTAAAGTCCGGGGAGATGTGCGAGTGTTTTTTTGAGCCAGTGACGAGTCTCGCTGCGGCGTTAAGGGATGCTCTTAGGGGTGCCGTTGTAGTTAGGGGGAGCCCACAGAGGGCGGTGCTACCGTAATCTATGTGCGGGATGACTATAGATTGTACTGCAGTTTGGAAGTCTTTGGCAGGAAGGAAGGTGTTAGACGGACCGGGAGGGTCGGCCGAGGATACGGGGAGAGGTCTCCGGGGAGAGCCGTCTCCAGTGAATCGTACAGACAAGTAACTTCCCCCCCACAGACGGACACCACACAATGATAAAGTTCAACGATACTTTATAGACAATTCTTCAAGTACGGTAGAATGGTACAAGGAGGTCTGGACTCAGGGGTCCCCTCTATTCTGGTCTCTGTTCGGGAAAAGGGTAGCGGGACAGTCTTGTTACCAAAACGATGGAAAATAGCTCTCAATCCTCGAGCTCGGTGGTGTAGATGAACGGGCCGCGGCGGAGCCAGCAGGTCCCGAGATGGAGGAAGGCAGACGACGGTCCGCGGCAGAGCCAGCAGGTCCCGATGAAGGTGGTGGTTACAAACGGTCCGCGGCTACGCCAGCAGGTCCCGACGATGATGAAGGATAGGGTGGTTCCCAAAGCCGCGGCAGCGCCAGCAGGCAAGACGAGGGTGCACAAGACAGAGCTACGGCAGCGCCAGTAGTCCGTCAAGGATGAGTTCTTCTTTGCGTCTCTCGACTCCAAGATACAACTCCCGTCCTGCTCTGGAGCTGCCCCAGTTATAGGGCTGGTGTGCTTTGATGTCCGGACCCTCGCACTTGGAGGTCGGGAGGTCCGGGATGAGGGGGTTCAGACACCCAGCAGGGGGGTGGAGCCAGCGTCCGGGGAGGCGATGGGCGAGCGGCACTTGGCGGGTGAGAGCCATCGACACCTCCTGCTCCCATTGACTGACCAAGTAGCCCGCTCACCTCCTGGGTGGATGTTGGTGCCGGAATGTCTGAGGCCTGGCCAGGCCCAGGGTTGAGGTCGATCGGGGGCCAGGCGGCCTCGTGGTGGAGTGTCCAAGATGGCGCCCAGGATGGGCGCGCAGGCCGGTAGTGGGTCGGCCTACGGGGTCAACAGGTTCGAGTGTAGGGGTCCCTGCGGGGACGGTGGACGTGCAATGGTGGTGTGTGGTACTTGCGTGGCTGGTTCGGGCCTGGTTGGGCCGGGGGAGAGCGGCCCTTCATGTGGCCTGTCCAACATGCGTCCCCCCCAGCTGAAGGCGGGGAGAGTTACCCGTTCTCTTGGGGACTCTTCGCGTCGAGGCGGAAGAACCGGGACAGGCCATCTGCGTTGGCGTGATCGGGCCCAGGCCGATGTTCAACTGTGAAGTCCATCCCTTGTAGGGAGATGGACCAGCGTAGTAACTTCGGGTTTTCCCCCCGCATCTGCATCAGCCACTGCAGGGGTCGGTGGTCGGTCTGTACCCGAAAGGGTGTGCCAAAAAGGTAGGGCCGGAGCTTCTTGAGGGCCCATACCACCGCGAAGGCCTCCCTCTCTATGGTGCTCCAGCGTTGTTCCCGTGGTAGGAGTCGCCGGCTGATGAAGGCCACCGGCTGGTCATGGCCTTCGGTGTTCACTTGGGACAGGACTGCCCCAATGCCATGGTCGGAGGCATCCGTCTGGACGATGAACTCCCGGCTGTAGTCGGGGGCCTGGAGCACAGGGGCGGAGCACATGGCGGCTTTCAATTGTTCAAATGCAGCTTGACACTCTGGGGTCCAGTTGACTTTCTGGGGCTGATTTTTTGACGTGAGCTCTGTGAGGGGCCTCACGATAGTACCATAGTCTTTCACGAACCTTCGGTAATAGCCCGTGAGGCCCAGGAAGGCTCGTACCTCGGTCTGGGTAGTGGGGGGCTGCCAGGACTGGATGGCGGCAATTTTTAGCTGCAGAGGGGCCACCAGGCCGCTTCCCACCTGGTGCCCGAGGTAGGTCACAGACCCTTGCCCAATTTGACATTTGCTGGCCTTGATCGTGAGGCCAGCTTGCTGAAGGGCGTGCAGTACTGCTCGGAGGTGGTGGAGGTGCTCGGACCACTGGTTGCTGTATACAGCGATGTCGTCTAAGTAGGCGGCGCTGAAGCCTTCGAGCCCCGCCAGGACCTGATTGACGAGCCGTTGGAATGTTGCTGGGGCATTCTTCATGCCGAAGGGCCTGACTGTGAAATGGTAATGGCCATCGGGCGTGGAAAAGGCAGAACGTTCTTGTGCCCGGGGTGTGAGGCCGATTTGCCAGTAGCCCGCCGTCAGGTCGAAGATACGGAGGTAGCGGGCAGCTCCCATGCGGTCGATTAGTTCATCTGCCCGGGGGATGGGATGTGCGTCTGTCCTGGTGACCGCATTCAAGCCCCGGTAGTCGACGCAGAACCGGAGTTCTGGTGTGGTGCCGGGGGCAGCTGCCTTGGGGACCAGTACTACAGGGCTGGCCCAGGGGCTGTCTGAGGGCTCGATGACCCCGAGCGTGAGCATTTTGGCTACTTCCTCCTGGATGCAGGCCCGTACCCGATCTGGCACGCGGTAGGCCCGGTGGCGGATAGGGGGGCTGTCCCCCGTGTCCACATCGTGCGTACACCAGGAAGTGACACCTGGGGTGAGGGAGAACAGGCTGGCGAATTGTGATAGGAGAACTTGGCACTCCTGGTGTTGCTCTCGGGTGAGGGTCTCTGAGAGTCGGACCCCATCTACGGAACCGTCTTTCTCCCGCGTTCGTAGGAGGTCCGGGAGGGGCTCGGAGTCCTCTTCAGCCCCATTGTCTGTGGCCATCAGGAGGCTGAGTTCTGTCCGTACAAAGTGCGGTTTCAGTCTGTTAGCGTGGAGGACCCGGAGGGGGTTCCGGGAAGATTCCAAGTCGATGAGATAGGTAGCCGGACCCTTGCGCTCGACCACCTTGAAGGGCCCTGTCCACTTGTCTTGTAGGGCGCAGGGTTCGGTGGGGGACATCACCCATACCTGTTGCCCAGGTTCAAACTCGATGGAGGAGGCATTCCGGTCATACCACCTTTTCATGTCCTCCTGACTGGCCTCTAGGTTGGCTTTTGCTAGTTCTCGGAATCGCCGGGTCTGGTTGCGGAGTGTTAGGAGGTAGCGGAACACATCTGGTGGGTTCTTTAGAGGGGGCATCTCCCAGCCTTCCTTAACTAGGCTGAGCGGCCCGCGCACGGGGTGTCCATACAGCAGTTCAAATGGGCTGAAGCCCAGGGACTTCTGGGGAACCTCTCGATATGCGAAGAGAAGGCACGGCAACAGTACATCCCACTGGCGACGGAGGGGCTCTTCCAACCCCCCGATCATCCCTTTGAGCGTGCGGTTGAACCGCTCAACGAGTCCGTTTCCTTGAGGGTGATAGGGGGTCGTGAACCGGTAGGTAACCCCGCACTGTTGCCAGAGAGATTTCATGTATTTCGAAATAAAGTTCGTGCCCCTGTCACTGACGACCTCCCGGGGGAAGCCCACCCGGGAGAAGATCCCCATCAGAGCCCGGCCGACTACCGGGGCTGTCACAGTCCGCAGGGGAACAGCCTCCGGGTAGCGGGTGGCGTGGTCCACTAGCACCAGGATGAATCGATGGCCTTGTTTTGTGCGCGGGTCCAGGGGCCCTACGATATCGATTCCGACCCTCTCGAACGGGGTGGTGACCACGGGAAACGGTTGCAGGGGGGCTTTCAGTTTGCGGCCGCTCTTCCCACTGGCTTGGCACGTGGGGCAAGATCGGCAATGCTGGTGTACATTGTCCCTCATTTTGGGCCAGAAGAAGTGGGTCACCAGGCGGCTATAGGTTTTGTCTTGACCCAAGTGTCCTGCCAGGGGGACATCGTGGGCCAGGTTTAGCAGAAAGTCTCTAAAACGGAGGGGTACCACTAGGACTCGGCTGGCCCCCAGCTCCGCGATTCTTTGCTCACTGTACAGCAGATCATTGTCCCAGTAGACCCAGTGAGTTCCGGAGGTATCCCCTGCGCTTTGGGCTAGCGCTTGCTGGCGGAGTCCCTCGAGGGACTGACAGGTCCTTTGTTCTTGGCGAAATTGTTCTTGCGTGGGCCCCCCCTCTTGAGGCCACTGGTCGAGGTTAGCGAGGTCTGGAGGTTGAGCTGGTTCGGGGGGGACGTCACGGTCGGTGGTTTCGGCGGGGGCGACCGGAGGCGGTGGCGCCGGCCATTCGAGTTCCTCTGGGCGGGTGTTGGCACGGGCGGTCATGGACCGGGTGGTGACGCACGCCCAGTCCGGGACGCCCAGCATCCCCAGGTGCTCTTTTCGTTCGACTGCTGCCCATGGAGAGCTTTCCAGGTCATTACCCAGGAGGCAGTCTACGGGGGCATCATCTCGGACCGTCACCTTCAACATGCCGGAGACCCCTCCCCATTCGAAGGGGACGCAGGCCATCCGACACAGACTTTCTGAGTTATCGGCTGAACGTACAGGGCAGAGAACGTTTGGTAAGTATTGTTCGGGGGTCACCAGGTGACAGCGGACGGCTGTTACACTGGCCCCAGTGTCACGAAGGGCTTCCGCCCGGCGTCCATTGATGCCCACCCATTGGCTGTACTTCTGGGTATTAGCGGGTAGGGGGACCCGCGGGACCATGTCTCTCCCCCCTAGGCAGGCGAGAGCCATGGCGGCTGGCTCCCATTCTGGGTGTTCCTGTTCATATTCTTCTTGTTCCTCTGAGATCCGTTCCTCCCCCAGAGCAGCAGCGGCTACTTGGCGGGGTCTTGGGCTCTGGTACTGGGGGCAGTTTGGGTCGTTTGCATAGTGTCCGACTCGTTGACATCGATGGCAGGTAACATTGGCTCGAGGTCCCGGTCGCGCTGGGGTGCTGCCCCGGTTGGACGGGGGGTGGGGCTGATAGTGGGGGTGACCGGAGCGTTGCTTCTTCCGCGTCCTTGGCCTCCACCTCCTCGGGGACGGTGCTGACCATTGTTGTTCCGGTTCTGTTCGGAGGACCCATTTCGACTCACTCTGGTGATCTCCCACCGGTCAGCTTCGGCTGCGAGCTGCCGGGGATCCGTTAACTTGCTGTCGAGGAGGTGCTGGCGAAGTTCAATGAAGCAATTGTTCGACAGATGCTCCCATACCATAAGATTGAACAGTTGTTCGTAGGTTGTGACCTTGATTCCTTTGATCCAGCCCTCGAAGGCTCGGCTAAAGTAATCGACATAGTCCACCCAAGTTGTACCTGGGATGCGGGTGCAGTCTCGGAACCTCTGACGGTACATCTCGGGTGTGAGGCCATAGCGGGTGAGGAGTGCCGCTTTCATATGGTCATAGGAGGTCATCTGCTGGTCCGGGAGTTGCAGCAGGGCGTCGCGGCCCTCATTGAGGAATCTCCCCCACAGACCGGCCCCCCAATCGCTTCTATCGATCCGGTGTGCAGTCATAGCGATTTCATAGGCCTTAAACCATTGCTGGATGTCGTCCTCTCGGAAGTATTCTCGAACGACATCCTTGGGGATGTGTACCTTCTTCTCTGTTGCCCCTGGAGTGTGGGGTTGCTCGGGCACCCCTGTTTCTTTATTCTGTTTGCGTAGGTCGATTTCAGCTAATTTCCGTTCATGTTCATATGCCAGTTTCTTTTCCTCGAGCTCCCTTTGTCTCTGTTTCTCCTCTCTTTCTTCTCGGAGACGCAGGTGCTCTAAGTTGATTTTCTGTTCGGCCAACTTTAGTTCAACGTCCATTTTGAGCCGGGCCATTTCCAGCTCGTGTAGTCGGGTTCTTTCTCGTTCCTGGATCTCGCCTGGCGAGAGACCCGTTCTTCGCTCTTCAGGGCCCATGGGGGTTTGTGCTGTGATGTCTTGATCGGGGGTTCCGGCAGCCCCGGTTTCTGCCCAAGATTCCAGGGCCTGCTTAAAGTCATCTTTGGTATTTAGTCCGGTGGTAGCGATACCTAATTCGATACAGAACTGTTTAAGTTCACGATGGCTGTACTCGCCCAATTTCTCCATCTGGAATTTCTCCGTTGATCCGCTTTCTTTAGTTGACATCGTGATTCGCCGTGGGGTGAGCTACTCTCTGTACGGTTTATGCGGTGATTCGGATCCCGTCGCTGGCCACCAATGTTAGACGGACCGGGAGGGTCGGCCGAGGATACGGGGAGAGGTCTCCGGGGAGAGCCGTCTCCAGTGAATCGTACAGACAAGTAACTTCCCCCCCACAGACGGACACCACACAATGATAAAGTTCAACGATACTTTATAGACAATTCTTCAAGTACGGTAGAATGGTACAAGGAGGTCTGGACTCAGGGGTCCCCTCTATTCTGGTCTCTGTTCGGGAAAAGGGTAGCGGGACAGTCTTGTTACCAAAACGATGGAAAATAGCTCTCAATCCTCGAGCTCGGTGGTGTAGATGAACGGGCCGCGGCGGAGCCAGCAGGTCCCGAGATGGAGGAAGGCAGACGACGGTCCGCGGCAGAGCCAGCAGGTCCCGATGAAGGTGGTGGTTACAAACGGTCCGCGGCTACGCCAGCAGGTCCCGACGATGATGAAGGATAGGGTGGTTCCCAAAGCCGCGGCAGCGCCAGCAGGCAAGACGAGGGTGCACAAGACAGAGCTACGGCAGCGCCAGTAGTCCGTCAAGGATGAGTTCTTCTTTGCGTCTCTCGACTCCAAGATACAACTCCCGTCCTGCTCTGGAGCTGCCCCAGTTATAGGGCTGGTGTGCTTTGATGTCCGGACCCTCGCACTTGGAGGTCGGGAGGTCCGGGATGAGGGGGTTCAGACACCCAGCAGGGGGGTGGAGCCAGCGTCCGGGGAGGCGATGGGCGAGCGGCACTTGGCGGGTGAGAGCCATCGACACCTCCTGCTCCCATTGACTGACCAAGTAGCCCGCTCACCTCCTGGGTGGATGTTGGTGCCGGAATGTCTGAGGCCTGGCCAGGCCCAGGGTTGAGGTCGATCGGGGGCCAGGCGGCCTCGTGGTGGAGTGTCCAAGATGGCGCCCAGGATGGGCGCGCAGGCCGGTAGTGGGTCGGCCTACGGGGTCAACAGGTTCGAGTGTAGGGGTCCCTGCGGGGACGGTGGACGTGCAATGGTGGTGTGTGGTACTTGCGTGGCTGGTTCGGGCCTGGTTGGGCCGGGGGAGAGCGGCCCTTCATGTGGCCTGTCCAACAGAAGGGTTTGAGTTTCCTCAGGGTATTGATTTGAAAGTTCGCTCCTTTGGTTGCCTTGCTGATGTGCTGCTGCATGTTGAGATTGGTGTCCAGTGTTATGCCTAAAGATTTTGCGGAGTCAACTACGATGGGCTGTACATTTAGAGCCGTTAAATGCTTAAGCCATGTTTGAGCCGTGGATATTTTAGCGGGAGGTGAGATCAGGAGGAACTCGGTCTTCAGAGCATTGAGTTTGAGGTGATTCTCAGAAAGCCAGGATTGGGTGTTTCTGATTGTGGTGTTCAGAAGCATGATGTCCTTGGGAGATTGTATTTTGAGATAAAGTTGGGTGTCGTCGGCATACATGTGAAAGTGCACATTAGATGCCTGTAGCAACGTAGTGAGAGGTTCCATAACTAGGTTGAACAGTGTTGGGGAGAGGGAGGATCCTTGAGGGACGCCTAGCGATACAGGTACCGAAGAGGACAGCAGGTTGTTGCTTTTGAATCTTTGTGTCCGGTTGTGTAGGAATGAGGTGAACCACTTTAGAACAGTCCCAGATATGCCCATTCTTGTGTTTAACAGTTCGAGTAAGTTCTCATGTTTAACTGTATCGAATGCTGCGGAGAGATCCAGAAGGATGAGGAGGCAGGTGTCGTTTTGGTCTAGGATTTGGAGGGCATCGTCCACTATGTGAGTCATGGCAGTTTCGGTGCTGTGCCCTGCTCGGAAGCCTGACTGATGAGCGTTTAGGAGATCAAACTTATCTATGTGTTTAGTCAGTTGTTGCTGTACACATTTTTCCAGCAGTTTAGCGAGAGTGGGAATGTTTGTAATAGGGCGGTAATTGTTTAGATCAGTGGGGTCTGCTGTTGGTTTTTTCAGTAGCGGAGTGACTTGCCCTACTTTGAGGGCGTTGGGGATAAATCCTTGTTGAAGAGAGCTATTGATAATCTTTGACCAGAGTGGGAGAAGCCAAGGAGAAAAGTCCTTTACAGCGTTAGCAGGAAGGGGGTCGGAGAGGTGATTGGAAGGTTTCAAGGTGTTGAGCAGTCTGCCAATTTCCTCTTCGGAGTAGGTGTCAAAGGCTGACCAAGTAGCATTGTTCTTTGGTTGAGGCACTGCTGTGTGTCGGGGGTTGGAGTACAGGATAGCGTCATTGAGGAGATCGCTTCTTATTCTCTCAGTTTTTTGGATAAAGAAGGCAGAGAAGTCTTCGCAGGAAGGAGTATCGCCCATAGGGCTGGGTGTCTGGGGTTGCTCTTTGCATTGTGTTCTGACTAACTCAAACAGTTTTTTTGGACGGTTTTTAGCTTGGGCGAGTTGGAGGCTGAAGAAGTTTCTTTTTGAGCGCTTTATTTTCCTGAAGTAGGCGTTTCTCTGTATCTTTAGACTTTTTAGGTGCACTGCAGAAGGGGCTGATCTCCAGGTGCGCTCTGCCATTCGCATGGCTCGTCTATCCTCATTGAGGCTACCGTCATACCATGGGTTGGAAGTCTTCTTGGACGAGACTCTTTTCAGTTGCATGGGCGCCGCCTCATTGATTATTGTGGACATAGTATTGAGATAGTAGTCAGTCAGAAGTTGAACGTCTGATACGCCGGGAGGGGGAAGTAGGCGATTGCAGCTGTTAGGCGGTAGGGAGTTTGGATTGAGTTTCTTCAAGTCTCTTTTCCACACTTTATGCTTAGGGGGTTGAACTGAGTTAAGTCTGATTTTTTCCTTGATGAGGAAGGAGACAATGTAGTGATCTGACCAGTCACAAGGTTGGATTGATTCCAGTTGAATAGCGCCCTCTTTGGAGATGATAAGGTCAAGGGTTGAACCTCTCTTATGGGTCGGGTTATTGCATATTTGGTTGAGATCAAATGCGCTGAGAAAGCTTTTGAGGCTGTTTACCACTGCGTCATTGCTGTCATTCCAGTGGAGATTGTAGTCGCCAAGGAAAATTTGGGTGTGCTGCCGTCCTGAGTTGGCTGATATTGTATCCATGAGTTGTTGGACGAAGGAGAGATTGTCCCCAGGTGGGTGGTATATAATGTGGAGTGAACATACCGGTTTGCTTTCGCTGATGATATCGAGGCAAAGGTATTCACAGGAAGTAAGAGAGGGGACGGCCACTTTGGAGACTGAGAGGTTGCTTCTGTAGATGCAGGCAATTCCACCGCCTGTCTTTATGGCCCTGTCAAGTCTAATGATACAGTAGTTGGGCGGGACTAGGATATCCAGTATAGGTGTGGAGGAATCAGACAGCCACGTTTCAGTCAGAATGGCTAGGTCCAGTTCCCGGGACGTGATGAGGTCGGCGACCTCCGTGGAATGTCTTTGGGCCAATCTGCAGTTGAGAAGTATGCATTTAAGGCTAGGGGTGCATAGGGTGGAGGACGATTCCGTAATGAGGAGTACATTAGTGAGGTTGTTGGGGACAGCGCCTCTGTTGTTATCCTTTTGTTGCCTAAGGGGGTTGGATATAATCGTTGGGATGGACATGTTGTTGGTAGCTAGTGGCTTTTGGGGAGCCGGGTCGTAAGAGTGGAGAAGGGTGTGTACGTCGTGGTCAGAGATCGGGTTGGAGGTGCGTCTGGGGCGATTGGTGGTATTGCAAGAGGGGGTAGAAGTCCAATGTGGGGGGAGATGTGTGTTAAGGCGAGTAGGGGGAGAGGAGGAAGTGTTGTTAGGAGGAGAAGGGGGAGTACTGCGCTTGGTAGTGACGAGATTGCAATTGTTACTGCGATTGTTGGTATTGCGAGGGGGGATAGAGGTCCGGTGTGTGGAGTGTTGTGTGGTAGGGCGGGTAGGAGGTGAGGGGGAAGTGGTGTTAGGTGTGGTAGGGGTGTTGGTGTGGGGGTGTCTGGGGTGTGTGAAGAGCAACTCTTTAATGGAGTGTACTTCTTCTTTCAATTGGAGGAGGGTAGACATAATAGTGTCCAAGGTGATGATGGGTGCGTTGACCGGGGGTAGTCCGGGTGGAGAGTCGGAACTGATGAGGGTGTTGGGGGCGTTAGCGAGAGGGCAGGTGTTTGGAAGCGCATCCGTGCTGGGGGGGGAGCGGAAAAAGGGGGTGATGTGTAGGCTGGCTGTTGTGGGGGAGGATGTGGGGTATTGAGGAGTGAGCGAGGGGGGTGGGAGGTTGATGGAGGGGTGCAGGCTAGGTGTGGTGGGAGTGCTAAGTGTGGGGGGGCAGAAGTCGGAGAGAGAGACATGTTGTGTGTGGTGCCATTGGGGGAGAAGGGGTGCTCCGAGAAAAAATGTGCGGGGGAAGGTATGGGAGTGCACAGTGTGGAGGGGGAGACAAGAGGAAGAGCGGAGGTACGAAGGTTAGTAGGAAAGCTGGGAGAGCGAGTGGTGTGCGTAGGGACTAGGTCTATGTCTGTGAATGAGGGGCGGGGAGGGGTAGCTGCGAGGGGCAGGTGATTGACTGTGGAGCAGGGTGTGAAGGTGAGGTGTGTGTCTTCTTGCTGCTGAACTGTGTTAGGGGAGTTAAGGGTGGGGGCTGTGACGTTAGGGGAGGTGGGACAGGGGGTGATCTGCGTGTAAGTCCGAGTGTTGGAAAGGTGCTCTTTGAGAGAGGGGAACATGTTGTCCAGTAGTTCCAGGTTCCTGTCTATCGCTTGAATTAAAACAATCCCGTTGTTGTAAATAGTGATGGTGGTTCTGCCTGGGAGGAGTTGGGACGATGTGATGGAGAGTGTTAGGCCATGTGCGGATTTCCTGGTGGTGGAGACTGTGAATAGGGAAAGGAACACTTTTTTCCATTGCGCTCTGCGTGTGGTGTGGAAAATGATGTCGGTGTTCAAGGGTCCATTGACCGATGAGAAGTAGGTGTCGGCAAAGGGTGTTTCTGGGTGGGACCTAAGGAAGTCATGTTTAAATCGTTTAGTAGATTTTTTGGTGAGAGAGGAAGGGTAGTTTATTTTATATGTGTGTTTGCCAAAGAGTTCCATGTTGGTATGGTAGCAGTGTAGCGCGGGGTGGGTGAGCAGTCGTGTTATGCCGGAGCAAGGTGCATATGCAAGCCCAACAGGTTATCTGGGTCAGAAATCAGAACATTAGTGATCTTGGAGAGCAATCAAAATACATGAGATAGCAATCGGTGCGACCCAGGAGAAAGTGAAACTGGGTGCAGGTTACAAAGGTGAGCAAAATACAGGTAAAAATATAATATTGATAGAGGTAGTAGTCGGTGCAGTACAGGTTATAATACCACTACATAAAAACAGATAGTTGTAGTCTATGAGCACCTACAAATATATGAAGTAGCAATTGATGTATTACAAGTAAAACAATTACATAACAACAGGTTATAGGACCAATACGTAGAACCAAAAATAAATGTATACTGTGAGCACCCAAGAATATATGTTGTAGTAGTCGGTGCATTACAGGTCAGAAAGCAAATGCATAAAAACAAGATAGATGTAAAAATGCTGCAATAGAAGGCAGCCACTATCACAAGAGCGAGTCAATGCAGGCTAAGAGGGGTGTGCGATAGTAGAACTTAGTCTATGTGTCCGGTTCTCAGGACATGCTCCAATAATGAGATTGACTAGTCCGAGATGGCTGCCACTGAGAGAGATCAGTCTAAAGTGGTCGCCAAGAAGGGGGAGTCGGAGGCAGTAGTCCTCTGTTTGTTTTTCTTGCTTTGAGGCTAGACTAAACTGTGACTAAACTGTCTTATTTTGTGCATCATTATATCTGTTGTTCTGTATACTGCTGCATGTGTTGATCAGTAGCTATATGAGTAACTATATGGGTGATTGATTGGTTGCCCAAGTATTTGTATGGGAGACTGAGTATGTGTGTGAGTTGCTGGAAGGTGTATGACTCTGTGCATAGATGTGTGAGCAGTTGATTCACTATATGTATGGGTTCAAGAGTGCATGTGGAAACAGCTGCATGGGCAGTTGACTGTGTGCATGAGTGTATTGCTGAGTGAATGGATATCTCAGTGTTACATGTCAAAGTAAGTACATATGTAAAACACAGTACATGTGAGAGTAGACATATATAAATAACTGTGCAGAAGAGCCAGTGAATGTGTGAGTGGCTGCATGGATCATTGTGAACTTGTATCAGTGATTGTATAAGAGAGTAAATATGTGTGAGAATATGTTTGAATAAGTAAGGTGTGTATAACTGTATAGTTGAGGAAATGGAGGTGAGATTGATTCTTTGCATGACTGACTAGGTGTGTGAGTAACTCCGTGGATGAGTGACAGTCTGTGAGTGTCTGTTTACACTGAGTGTATCTAAGGTTATATTAGAGTCTGAAGAGGTTCATCGTATTATCACATGGATGATGTCATCAGTGATGTCATTTGAGATGTCATCAGTGATGGCATCAGTGATGTCATCAGTGATGTCATTTGAGATGTCATCAGTGATGTCACTGACCATGTCATGAATGATGTAATATGTGACATCATCAGCAGTGGATTGCGGGTGCGCGATATATAGTTAGGGCAACTAACTATATATGAAATTTCAATGGTTTTGTGTGAGTAAAATATGGTTTTGTAAATGCTAATCCCTAACTATATATGGTCTATAACCTATGGTTTTTTCAGTGAATTTTCAAGGTTTTGTAAATGCTGATTCCTAACTATATATGGTCTATAACCTATGGTTTTTTCAGTGAATATATATATATATATTACCTACTGGCGGTCGCCAGTAGGTATATATAGTAAGGATTTTTTCTCTATGGGATTTTTGAAAATTCTATGTCTAATACATTTGGCGTTTGTGGACGGAATTGGCTGAAATTTTCAGGAAAATGGAACATTTTGTTTCTGAGCAGCCCCTGAAAATTTGGGGGGGGGGGTCGTCAAGGGGGGGCCGAGAAAAAAGGGGGGTCCCAAAACGTGTTTTTGCCATGCAATTTTCCATAGGGCGGTTGGCCTCACTTTTAGCTCGAACGGCTGAATGGATTTCCACGAAACTTGGCAAAATTGTAGATATTGTTTGCCCGATGTGCCTTTGCTAGGTCTCAAGATATGTGGTCCTGTGAATTTTGAGTAAATTAGGTTTAAAAAAAGATATATATCTAGAGCCGCGCCCGGTACGCGTACCGGGGAGCGCTTCGGGCGCGCCACGCGACTTGCGCACGGCAAGCTGATTGGTTCTCGGGTGTCTGTAAGCATTCGAAACAGTCCGCAGCGGCCGCCATCTTGTGTCTCGGTAGGATTGAGACACAAGAGGTGGCAAAAATCAAAGGGGGGAAATGAGCAAAAGGGGGCAGGGTACACCCCCCTGACCCCCTAGTTTTGATGTGGGGGCCATAAAAGGCTCCCGCGGGTAAAAAAAAAAAATGTAAAAAAAATTCGATTTTCGCGGGGGGGAGCGCCCGGTACGCGCACCGGGGAGCTTACGGGGGAGCGTACCAGGAGATAAAAAATGACAGACTTTTAAAAAAAAAAAAAAAAAAAGCATTTTTTTATAAATTGGAGGTAGTTCTGAAAAGAACTTTTTTTTGATTTTGTTGTTTTATATATATATATATTCACTGAAAAAACCATAGGTTATAGACCATATATAGTTAGGAATTAGCATTTACAAAACCTTGAAAATTCACTGAAAAAACCATAGGTTATAGACCATATATAGTTAGGAATTAGCATTTAAAAAACCTTATTTTACTCACACAAAACCATTGAAATTCCATATATAGTTAGTTGCACTAACTATATATTGCGCACCCGCAATCCACTGCTGATGATGTCACATATTACATCATTCATGACATGGTCAGTGACATCACTGATGACATCACTGATGACATCTCAAATGACATCACTGATGACATCACTGATGACAACATCCAGTGACTATGTTTCTGTAAAGTTAAAATATGTCTTACATATTGAAGAATGAGTGGATGTATAAGTGTCTGGACGAAGGATTTAGTAGGTGCATGACTGAATGTATGAGTGAGTGATTAAATGTGTCTCACTGAGTGCATGGGTTAGTGACTAAACTGTCTTAATTTGTGCATCATTATGTCTGTTGTTCTGTAAACTGCTGCATGTGTTGATCAGTAGCTATATGAGTAACTATATGGGTTATTGATTGATTGCCCAAATATTTGCATGGGAGACTGAGTGTGTGTGTGGCTGGATGGGAGGTGTGTGACTCTGTACAGATCAATGTGTACTTGTATCAATGATTGTATAAGAGAGTAAGTATGTGTTAGTATATGGTTGAAAACGTAAGGTGCTCTATGTTTAACTGTATAGAGTAGAAAATGGAAGTGTGATTGATTCTTTACAGGACTGACTAGGTGTGTGAGTAACTCCATGGATGAGTGGCAGAGTGTGAGTGTCTGTATAGGTGTATGAGTGCATATGATTGTGTTGTAAACATGAGTGATTGTATGTATGAATGATTGTATGGGTGAATGAGTGAATGTGTGTGTAGACGTAGGAATCAGTGAGTACGTATGTAGTAACTAGTATTGGTGTGTCAATGGTTTCAAAAATTATACTCTGTTTTTAACACTGGGTGAAACAGAGGTTATATTAAAATGTGAGGAGATGCATTGTATTGTCACATGAATGATATCATCAGTGATGTGGTCATTGATGTCAAATGAGATGTCATCAGTGATGTCATCAGTGATGTCATTTGAGATGTCATCAGTGATGTCATCAGTGATGTCACTGACCATGTCATGAATGATGTAATATGTGACATCATCAGCAGTGGATTGCGGGTGCGCAATATATAGTTAGTGCAACTAACTATATATGGAATTTCAATGGTTTTGTGTGAGTAAAATAAGGTTTTTTAAATGCTAATTCCTAACTATATATGGTCTATAACCTATGGTTTTTTCAGTGAATTTTCAAGGTTTTGTAAATGCTAATTCCTAACTATATATGGTCTATAACCTATGGTTTTTTCAGTGAATTTCAATGGTTTTTTAATAGCAAATATCATAAGCTGTCGAATGTCAAGTACGTGGTAAGAATTTTTTTTTTCGTGTTTATGCACACTGATCTGCTTTGATTGCTGCCCCCCACCCCTCATTTCTATTAGGAGTACTCTCTCTTTGCAGATAGTGAAGGGTAGTTAATGCAGCCCTTTCCCCCTTTGTAATCCGTCGTGCCTGCTTCTCTCTCCATTTGATTGATTGTTCTCTTTGGTTCATTCTCTATTTACAAACAAGCACAGAGTCGCAATACTCTGTTTAGTCTTTGCAGATAGCGAAAAATCGTGTAAAAAAACAAAAGGAATCGAGCAAAATCAGTAGGCCACTAATGGGATCTCTTTTGACCTCGCTAAAATAGAAACATTAGGAACAACCTGTTGAAAATAGCAATGCGTATGTATATAAGCGGCGTTCATTTGTGTTCACAGTACCCCTTGTTGATTGTTTCAATCGAGCATTGAATTGTTCGAAGTTAATTCTCTTAACGATCTTCTCTACCTGCAAACGAGGAAGAATAGGAATATTCTATCTCCCTTTGCAGATAGTGAAGGGTAGGTAACGCAAGCCTTTAACACGTCGTACCTATTTCATTCCTCATTGATTGATTGATTGTCCGAACATTGACTGTTTGGGAATTAGTTCTTTTTGGAGGTATTCCCTGTTTGCAAATAAACGTAGGAAAATCTTTGCAAGTAGTGAAAGGGTACGTAATGCGGACCGTTCTCCCCCGTTGTAATCTGTCATGCCTATCTACTCCCCACTGATTGATGCACCTTTTTCACCCGGACCATTTACTAGAGATACGTCATCTGGCCCGACCAGAGAGCACCCCTAGTGAAAAGGACATATGCAATAATAACGAAGTGATCACTGTATCCTGTTAACAGAAACTTTACCATGAAACAACCTGGAAAGAAAAAAATAGGAAAACGAAAATCAGTAGGCCACTGATGAACATGAACTTTTATTAAACAACGAACAAAGAAACGATAACATAACGTAATGATAAAACCTATTAATGTCCTAGAAACAAGAAAACGTTAAAATATGCCAGTGGTGAGAGACCAGAAAAACAGTAAGAGAAACCAAATCACCCCTCGCTGTCCCACCGCCTGCCACGCCAAAAAAATCGATAGACTAGGGAAAATGCAAGTCAGTAGAACATCCACCCCCACTCTGGAAACTTCCAAGGTGGGGCAGGGTTCCGGCTACGCCCAGCCGGGAGCAGCCCATATAAGGCAGGTTCTGCTGCCACGCCTCGGCCAGGAGATCCTAACGTAGGGTGTAGCCGGAGGAGAGGCCGAGACCAGCGGGACCCGGCCAGGGGATTGCCTTTACAACGCTGAACAGTTGCAGGGGGGGGGAATGTCTCCTCGACCCTCCCCTCTCTCTCCCAGTCCGGCCGCGGTGGCCCTTGAGAGTTTCAGGTAGTCCCGCCACATGCTCTTCCGGTCCGGCCACCAACGGTCAGGGGGCCGAGGCCGACGGGATCCGGCTGCAGCCGATAAACCAAGAAACCCGTTCATGGGGCCAGAGCCAGGGGCGTCCGGCCGACATCCACCGGAAGCCCGGCCCGAAGACGGACGGGACACTTCTTTCTTTTATAATGGCTGCGACAACACTGGAGGGGGATGTCTTGCACATGCCTCCGACCCCCCCTCGTCCTCATCGCCTGGTCCGGCCATAACAAATCTCAAGCGAGACGCCGTGGGGTGCACTGGGAGGGAGAGACGGTGCGAACAGGCCTCTCCCGCCTCCCCAGGTGGAGGCTTCCCAGCTGCACCCTCAGCGCTCCAGGTGGTGGCATCCTAACAACTCCAGTGCTGCACAGTTTCGGAACGACCTAGATAACGGTTCTTCCACTGTGGCCATGCTGCAACGTCTCGCCCGGCAGGGTGGAGCCCGTCCGCTCATGTGACCCCGCGATCGCCGGTAGCTGCCGAACTCTCAAAATGGCGGTCGACCTGGCAAGAGCGGGCCCAACATAAAGAAATGGCCCGGTCACTGGTTGACTCCACCACCGTAGTCCTCCACGACCTTGAAGATTCTAGAGGAGCCGCGGGAGTCTCCGACCCCCGATGGGGAATGACTGCCATGATCGCCCGTGGAGTGACGAAACTGTATCCGCGGGACGTCGGCGCTCCCATGCTGGCGCCAGCCTCACTTTGAATTACTACAATCCTGCAGACCTCACTTCCGGTGAAAGCACAGTGTGACCCGGTAGGAAAAATTATTGCACCCCCTCCCCTTTTTGACTGATAGTTCAAACCACCGATCCTTTCCTTTGCCCTTTTAACGGAACTTTGGACTGCCTCCCCCTCTTTTACATTTTCTAGAGAAAACAAAACATTAACCACTACATTAGCATAGCAGTTGACACCAGAACTGTTTTCAAATTGAAAACCAACAACATCTTCAACAGAATCCTTTTTGTTTCTGCTGTGACCCTGCTACAGCACAGGCATTGTCCCCAGCAGTAATTCTGCAATGCCGGTAAGAATAGCTGTGGTGCCTACTGGACTCACTCACCCCCGCGGCGCCCCACGCCGTTATTTGCTGGGCGGCAACTTGCTAGACATCACTTTCGTGCCATCTAGATTTCAGCGCGTTCTGCTGCCTTGGAACTATTCGCACAACAGACCGCTACTGACAAGAATATTTCATTATTGGTGCTGTCAATTTCAATAAATCTATTGGATAATTAAAAAGAAATTGCCACGGTCTCTTCGTTGTTTAAATGTTTTTACTGTTTTTGTTTTTTTGTATATATTTATATGTTATTAAAGTTTTATATTCCTACTACTTTGTTGGAGTGCTATATATTTTTAATGTGACACATAATTGTAAAAACTTTGATGTACAAAGAGTCATTCCTGGAATCTTCCGCTTCAGGCTCGGTCCTCTCCCCAATCACAATACAGGATGGTTTTCAGATAGTAGGAACGCGTGTGCTGTGACGGATCACATCGGGTGTGGGCCTTGATCTACTATAACTCCTTTGAAGAGGGGTGATTCTTTACAGCTGGGGCCATAAACTACATCTGCAGGGCTAGCTGATAGCCTAGGACCGGCCTGGACATTCGGACACAGAGGAAGAGGAGTGTCAGAGGGTGCGGTAGTGAATAGGGCGAAAGGGAGGTGTCGGGCGGGCACAGAGTGTGATTCTCAGGGAAGAGCAGCGCAGATGGGGGAAGGTTTATTGCCCATGCATAAGACAGAGAGCGGTGGTGACCAGTGCCTGGGGGAGATGCTTACGAGGGTGAGGAGCCATGCTACGAATCGACAGCGTGCAGAGAGTGGGTCTGGTCAAGACATCTAAAATGGCTGCCGTGCACGACAAAAGTGTGGCATTTCAAAAAAGGCAAGATGGCGCAGACAATGTTTTTCAACACTTCCTCATTTCCTTCGAATCGAACGTTAACAGACGTTGGGGCATATTACCAAAGTTAAGCGATATTTATCGCTAACGATGCTTACCAACCAATTTTTTACCACTAAGCATCGTCAGAAATTATCGAAGATAAACCTTACTATTATCAAGGTTTATCGCAAATGCGATAATAAACGGCCGCAATGCATGAATATCGCTAAAAACTCAGCGATATTCATGCATTACCGAGCTAATACTCTTAGCCATGTTATCCACCTCCCATTGGATAACATGGCTAAGAACTGCTCAGGGCAGGTGTTACTTTTTGGAGATATTCGCGCTTAGCGCGAATATCTCCAAAAGTTGGTAATAGGAGATAGATATCTTGCATGTTGTAATGCAAGTTATTGTGATATATGGAACTCATACCATAATCTCTCAGGAAAGCAGAAACTGATCCTTTTGGGACCGCCTAAAAAGGCCTAGGGGGTGAGGAGTACTCTACTTTGCCCCCTTTTCACGTTCCGAACTATTTTATTTTACTCTCTTCTGTAATTACACAAAATACCAGCGATAAGATGCATCGGAGACACACAGTGAGAGAAAGGAGGCCGGAGATGAAGAAGACATGTCAAATACACATTGGAGATAATATAGTGGCAGAAGGGAAGTAAATATGAGTAAACTTACCATGTAACATAAAAATGTTGCACTCTATACTATAAGTCTCATTTTATACTACAATCACTTCGCTACAACCTCATAAATTAAAAATAAAAATAAATAATGTCTCAAACAATTTTTGATTTCTAAATATAAATTTATTCTTCAGAATTTTCTAAATTTGAAACAACTACATACATGTCCTCATCAGTAATTTCCTCTTCAATCATCTCATCTGGAATCTCCTCATTAAAAGTCTGCAATGATGATTCTTGTAACTCTATGGTCTCCAAACACTCGATAAATTCGCCATCAAGAGATTGATCAAAAAAATCATTCAAGTCATCTCCTCCTTCTGACAATATTTCATTATTGGTGCTGTCAATTTCAATCAATGTAGTGGAATCATTCAAGTCATCTCCTCGTGACAATATTTCATTATTGGTGCTCTCAATTTCAATCAATGTAGTGGAATCATTCAAGTCATCTCCTCCTTGTGACAATATTTCATTATTGGTGCTGTCCATTTCAATCAATCTAATGGAATCATACAAGCCATCTCCTCCTTGTGACAATATTTCATTATTGGTGCTCTCAATTTCAATCAATGTAGTGGAATCATTCAAGTCATCTCCTTGTGACAATATTTCATTCTTGGTGCTGTCCATTTCAATCAATCTAATGGAATCATACAAGTCATGTCCTCCTTGTGACAATATTTCATTATTGGTGCTCTCAATTTCAATCAATGTAGTGGACAATTCAAAAGAAATTGCCACGGTCTCTTCATTGTGAGCCATTTTATTTTGAAATTGCTTGCTGTAAATTGCAGAAAAAAATAATCACTTTCATTTATCGTTTTTAGTAATACATAATATAAAACTAACTTCATCAAGTATTTAGTATAACAGAAGGACAGCAAATAAATAACAGAAAACATTTTTCAAATTATCTTCAAGTGTACAACATAGTTCCCCTTACAAATTAACAACTCACCTTTTTAAAAGTAGCAGAAGTGTTAGTACTGTGTAAATCAAACACCAGAAATTCACCACCAAAAATTCCTCACAAATGTACCTCAGACAGTAGTATCACAAAATGGCTGTGGTTTCCTCTCATTTGACATATATACATAACCAATTAACTTTCATCACACACAAATACAAAACCAAAGTAACATTTTAATTGGTTCTAAATTTCAACACTTTCAAATGTGTTTTCCCCATGCAATTTTCCATAGGACATTTACATACGTCTACAGCCTGAATGGCTGAACGGAATTACACCAAACTTGGCAAAATGGTACATCAAACCTAAGAGGTCAGGAAGGATCTACTATGCCCCCTTATGGTCATTTCCCCCTTCGCTTTGGCCTCCTCTTGTCTCTCAATCCTACCGAGGGACAAGATGGCGGCCGCTACGGACTGTTTGGAATGTTGACAGACGCCGGAGAACCAATCAGCTTCGCAAAGCTCCGTAACGCGAAAAGTACGCGAAGCGGAGCGCTGTTACAGATATATATCTTTTTTTCAACGTTAATTTCTCAAAATCCACTGGAGCACATATATTGAGACCTAGCAAAGGCACATCGGGCTACCAGTCCCTAATATTTTGCCAAGTTTCGTGCAAATCCATTCAGCCGTTCGATTATTATTATTTTGGTTTTTTTTTGCCCCGCGGGGCCCTTTTAAAACCTCCACATCAAACCTAGGGGGTCAGCGAGGATCTACTATGCCCCCTTATAGTTATTTCCCCCTTTGTTTTGACCTCCTCTTGTCTCTCGATCCTACCGAGAGACAAGATGGCGGCCGCTACGGACTGTTTGGAATGTTGACAGACGCCGGAGAACCAATCAGCTTCGCTTCACAAAGCTCCGTTGCGCGAAAAGTCCGCGAACCAGAGCGCTAACCGGTCCGCTGTTACAGATATATATCTTTTTTTAAACGTTAATTTCTCAAAATCCACTGGAGCACATATATTGAGACCTACAAAAGGCACATCGGGCTACCAGTCCCTACAATTTTGCCAAGTTTCGTGCAAATCCATTCAGCCGTTCGGGCTAAAAGTGAGGCCAACCGCCCTATGGAAAACTCAATGTTAAAAACACGTTTTGGGACCCCCCTTTTTTCTCGGCCCCCACTGGACGAACCCCCCCCCAAATTTTCAAGGGCTGCTCAGAAACAAAATGTGCCATTTTCCTGAAAATTTCAGCCGATTCCGTCCACAAACGCCAAAGTTATTAGACATAGAATTTTCAAAAAACCCATAGAGAAAAAATCCTAACTATATATACCTACTGGCGACCGCCAGTAGGTAATATACATATTTTTTTTTGTTTTATATTTTTTTAGACTTTTTAAAACAATTTTATATTTTTTTTGGATTTTTGTCAAGGGAAAAACAAAAACAGGGATTCCAAAACTGCTCAACAGGAGCAAAAAAAATTGAAAATTTAGGGACTGGCAGAGCAGCGGTGTTGCTGTTTCTTTAGGGCAATGAGTTCAACACTCTGCTCCCCATAGCAGAGCAGTTTGTCACACTCCGTGCACAGAAATTTGATGCCTGCAAACACCGGCTGAATGTTAAGGACCATTCTTCCACGGGGTGGTCCCGAAGGTGTTGCTCCACCAGTGGAGGTGCTGCCGCCATCTGTGGGTAAATTCCGTGCCAGCTCTCTGACACTCTCCCTGGCAAAGTTGTTAGGGTGTCTTCTTTTCACATGCCTGATTAAATTAGCATTTCCCAAACTATATTTTTTCAGAGGATTGCCTCTGGATAAACTACTCCCACATATTTTGCAGGTTACTTTGGGAGCGTTGACTTTTTTTGTCCTTCAGGGATGTTGTGGTATATAAATAAATAATACCGGATCTATTTTTGAATGAATGAATGAATAACAGATAGCTCAATAAAATAAGAGTCAAGATTCGAGGTAGTAGGAGTTTCTGCAGGTTTATTACAGCATAAGGACGGGATCAGGACAACCTGCATAGGATGACCCAGCAGCTGCTGGGGCTTGGTCTGGAATGAGCGCGCTAACTTTTAATAACAATACATCAACTTATATACATAGCGCAAACACATAGCATTACATTGCAGTAGGCGTAACAGTGGGTGGAGCAGAAGGTGTGACGCGTAGCAGTCGCGAGAGATAACAGTAAAAAGAGGTGTAACTGGGAGTATACATAGACATGTGATGCAAACGTAACAGAATATGTCATGAATGGGCGGAATCATTGGAGGGGGTTACCTAAGGAGCCGGGACCTCTAACCTAATGGTGCGCGAAAACTGGCAATGACGTGTTACTAGGAGAAGCTGGGGGCTACGAACTCTGTGCTAGGAGCAGAGACTAGAGTCTGGAGGGTCGGAGCGACATGTACCTAAACCCTATCTGGTATCTGATGTTTAGGGAACATGTTGATATAAACTAGGAGTCATGAGGGGAAAAGCTAACTTGACTCTAAGACTGGACCATGCATTATTCTACATGTAGTGCGTGATGAAGAATATTAAATGACCATTAATACAGTATTTCTCTACGTGGAGCCGAATAGGCTAGACAATGACGGAAACTATTGATGCAGTTCAGTAGCTTAGGAATGCAGAGAAGGAGGACTGAACTGATAGCTGGAACTATAACATACTTTTGGCAGACTCAGAGGCAGAGCCAAGCTGCACCGGGCACTGCGAGGCAGGAAGTAAGTGAAAGGTCGAGGATACAGGTGGGGGCTGTATCGCTCCTCAGCGAGGCTTTCAGGAGACAGGAGCTGAATCCAGGGTCCGGGCCCTTTTGAGGCCTGGAAACGGGGACTTTATAATGGAATAACGTGCACACTAAGAAACGTGGCAACATAACTTTACCTAGGCCTGATATTCGTAGTATTCACGAGGACTGGAAAATGACATACCAGAGGTGGACACAACTGTAATTGCGTCATTAATCGGACATGGGGAACAACATATGCATATTGGTCATGCACACATAACATATGATGGATGAGGCGTAGGGACACAGAACATGGCAAAATTTACTTTTCCACATTCCCTCCTTGTCACTACGTTTCCATCAGGAAACATCAATTTTCATGATACCATCTATCATTTCATACAGTACCATTTGCTCGTCTCGAATTGTCTTGGAACGGGATTTAGAACGGGGCTTGGGACTAGGAATACAAGAGGTAGCACACATGCTGCAAATCGCAGGGCCACATTGTATACAGAGGCAGCAGCTAAATATGATCGCTACTGCTATACCTAGAAAGGACAGGACTTTCCATCCCCATGCGGAAATTATATTCCAGAACCAACCGGACCATGTCCAGGTGCCTGGGTCTTGGTGTAACAGATGGGCGATTTTATGAAGTCTGGTTATAGCTGAATAAACAGACGGCGCGTTATTTGGAATGAAAATGCAGCAACTAGATCCGATGACTCTACAGGCCCCGCCCCTATCGGCCAGTATGACGTCAAGGACGAGACGATTTTGCAAAACGACAAATCTCATAGCAGATTGTTCTTCGGTTAGGTTACCTAGAGCAGAGGCAGTCTCATTTACTACAGCTTCAAGGGTTCTTGTTAACCTACGGATCAGTTTACTATTCTGGACAGGTCCTACAAAGAAGAAGAAACCTTTATTGAAATCTGTATACTGTTCTAGAGTAGTTTCAGTATAATCGACAATTGGGGACTCCCTTCTATGTCTAATGTGTACTAGATGTGTGTTTCTGTGATAATCAGATGGGGCTAGGAAAACAGGTGGCAGTAAGAAAGCAATGTAACAGGTTCCCTCCCAATCGAGGGGCAGACGGACATATGCAGTTTGACCACAAATAAAATAAGAATGACGTGAAGCTTTGAAAACAGATTTCCCACTGTCACTATACTGGATAACAGTAGTACATTCACTATGACCTACATGTATGGAACCATAACTACGGACACATAATTCGCCTTTGACAGGTAGTACTGAAATAGCAGGTAAGTCTGGAGTAGTATCAGACTGAACATTCAGGACCATGAAATTCGACGAATAATTACCTAAATTATAAACTTCATTTTCTAGATCTAAACCTGTTCTGTGGGGGAGACCTTGCTTGTCTGGGAAACATGTACTGTTAAGAAAAGACATATCTGTTGAGGATGACGTTAACGTGGACCATGCTCCACACGAACCATTATGTGAAAATGGATAAGGAAACAGTGGCAGAACTCCCTTCGGTGTCTGGAAAGGGGGGAGTCGACCACACACCCAACAATTAGTAGCATTGCTGGTCTGGTGTGAATAATGTAACATACGGATAAATGTGTTGTTGCGCATAGCGAGGCGGTATGAATATTCGTGAGGAGGCAGATCACTAAACGTGTGCTCTACTGTAGCATTAGCAGACATATTTACATGAGGAACTGGAAAATACAGATAGAATGCATAGCTGGTGCAGGAAATCATAATGCTGATGAATAATACGAAACTCAGAAAAACGATACATTGAATTGAGTTATTACTGACTCTCTCACTATGGGGGTCTATTTTATACATGTCAGAAACAATCTAACCGTTTCACCTAGGGGAGGACTTATACAATCAAACTGACTGACTTATTTTACTAGACCTGAGCTTTAACTTATACTCCTGTTGCGGAGTTTTCTCTAACAAGGGAGGGGTTGTAATAATGTCTTGTGCGGGACAGTCCTTAAGAGCAATATTCTGGCAGCCCTTCAAATCCTGGGAAATGTTCTTGGAGACGGGTTTCAATCCATTGAAAAGTTTTACATGAGAAAGATGGACCCACCCCTTCCTGCCTTCCAACTTGACGGCAGTACGGGTGGTCAAGAGGACCTGACGTGGCTCCTTCCAACGTGGTTCCAGCGGACTTGATCTGTCAAAATTTCTGATCATCACCAAGGAGCCTGGAACGATCTCGTGCGGTGCCACCTCGGTATTGTCTGGAAATGCGGCAGCAACCTGTGAACGACATGAGTTGAGGGCAGACATCAAGGAAGCTAGGTAATCTGTCAGCATATTACATGAAACATCAGTAATACTTCGGGGTCTAGGAGTACCCCACATGTTAGGGGGGCGGCCGAATACGACCTCATACGGGGACAGACCTGATCTGGAATGTGCGACCATGCGCATATAAAACAAAGCGACTGGCAGAGCTACTAGCCAGTCCACACCTTTTTCTTTACAGACTTTGGCAATGCGGATTTTCAGAGTCTGATTATGTCTCTCTACGAGACCGGCTGCTTCAGGATGGCGTACACAATGGAACTTCCACTGGTACCCTAACAAAAGGGAAACGTGCTTCATTAACTCTGAGGAGAATGGCTGACCGTTATCAGAATATACGACTCTAGGGAGTCCATATCTAGGGAAAAATTCACGAACCAACTGCTTGGCAGTGGTCGCGGCTGTGTAATCTGGGACTGGATATGCTTCTGTCCACCTGGACAAAGCGCATACAACTACAAGGACATACTTGAAACCTCGACATCGCTCCATCTGAATATAATCCATCTGGAGGACCTCAAAAGGGTGGTCAGGGGGCTGGAAACCACCTCGTTCCACCGGGACACTTTTACCTGGATTAAACTGACAACATATCATACAGGTACGGACTTTCTGCTTGGCTGCAGCTCGTAAATGCTTGTTGAACCAAATGTTCTGGATACTGTCTAACATAGCTTTTTCTCCTAAATGTGCTGGACTATGTGCGGTATTAATAATGACTTGAACCATAGAATCGGGGAGAAACCATGTGGCTCTACCCTTCGTTAACCATCCTTGATCTGTCTGGACCCCTCCTTGTTCAGACCATTTCTTGATTTCATCGGGAGTAGCATGTAACTGGATATCTATGACATCTTGTGTAGGGTCCTTAACTGTCATGCATGTAGTCGGATCTGGAGTATGTGTCTGATTAACTGGAATGTCTGGAGTCTGTGCTGTAAGCTTGGCTGTACGGTCTGCTAGATCATTACCTTGGGAAATAATGTCTGTAACTTTCGTATGTGCTTTGCACTTCATGATAGCGATAGATGTCGGTAAATGTATGGCATCTAACAGGGCTTGAATAAGGAGACCATGCTGAATCTTGGTTCCATGAGAAGTCATGAAACCTCTCTCCTGCCAGAGCACTCCGAAGTCGTGTACAACTCCAAATGCGTAACGTGAATCTGTGTAAACATTAACTTTCAGGTTCTTGGCATGTATACAGGCTTGTGTCAGAGCGACTAGCTCTGCTGCTTGAGCGGACAGGGTATCAATACGGTGTGTTTCAATAACTTCAGTGTCAGTAGTCACTGCATACGCGGCGACTAGTTCTCCTGTACTAGTTCTCATACATGAACCATCCACATAAAGTGTCAGGTCAGGATCTGATAACGGAATGTCTGTCAGGTCTTGTCTTGGCTTTGTCGTAATGTTAACTACTTCCACGCAGTCATGTGGGTCTGGATTTGAATTAACTGATGGTAACAGTGTAGCAGGATTCAGGACGTTGCAGCGTCGAATTTCTATGTGTGGCTGGAACAGTGTCAATTCATAACCTGTTAAACGTGCAATTGTCAAGTGTTGAGTTTGTGTTCGGTTTAAAAGAACTTCCACTGAATGTGGAACTTGTACTGTCAGGGAGTGTCCTAAAACTATGGAATCACTTTGTCTGATAGCTAGTGCTGTGGCTGCAACTGACTTGAGGCACGCAGGCAACGCCTGGGCGACTGGATCTAATGTGCTCGAAAAATAAGCACAGGGCTTGTATTGTCCTGCTTGATCTTGTGTGAGAACAGATAATGCTGTACCTTCGCGTTCAGTAACGAAAAGTGTAAAAGGCTTACTGTAGTTCGGTGTAGCTAGAACTGGAGCTTGACATAGGGCTTTCTTTAACTCATTGAAACTAAGTGTATGTTCAGATGTCCAAGGGAGGACAGTCGATACGGCTGCCTCCTGTGTCGTTAACTGTATCAGTGGCTTGGCTAGAAATGCATACTGGGAAATCCATTGTCTACAATAAGAAGTAAGGCCGATAAAGGCACGTACCTCCTTCTGGGTTCTGGGCTGGGGAAGACTCGCTATTAACTGGATACGGTCTGGTGTCAACTGCCTACCCCTCTTGGACAGCAAGTGTCCTAAGTATACCACTTGCTGGACACAGAATTGAAGCTTCGAAGGTGACACCTTGTGCCCCATCTCGGCTAGAAAATACAAGACTGTAAGGGATGCTCGCTCGCAAGCACGTTCAGAACGGGCTGTGATCAGTAGATCATCGACATACTGGAGCAGGGCAGTGTTAGTTGGCATGTGAATATTGTCTAGTTGTCTCTTGAGTGCTTGACTGTAAATACTAGGGCTTTCTGTGAAACCTTGAGGAGCGCGTGTAAACATATAGCTCCTTCCATTTAAACAAAATCCGAAAAGAAACTGGCTATCTGGATGAATTGGAACACTGAAAAATGCATTCTTGAGGTCAATGACAGTGAAAAACATGGCTTCGGAATCAATGGCTGTTAACAGGGAAGAGATATCTGGGACAACTGGGTACTGAGGAATAATACATTTGTTAAGCTCTCGTAAATCAATCACTAATCGATATACTGGGGGTGCATTTGGATCAGTACGTTTCATGACTGGAATGATCGGAGAATTGCATACATTGGAGTCAGTTTCTACAACTACTCCTTGAGCCATGAGCTCGTCAATAATTTTGGATAAGGCTGTTACAGCCTCAGGTGGCAATCTGTACTGTCTGATTCGGGGTAACACTACACCTGGCTTGAGAGTCACACGATGGGGTGTGATTTGCATATAACCTACATCAGTTGGACCTTGCGCCCATAAGTGCTGCGGAACATTAGACAATCTTGAATCAAAATCTCGTAATACATAGTGACCCTTAAAGTCACGTAGGAACAGACGTATTCCCTCTGGGGAACAGCATATAACTGCACCTAACTCTTTCAGTGTCTTAATGCCTAACAGATTTTCTGGACATGATTTAGTAAGTAACAGATCAGTAGTGCGGGACAATGGACCTACTTCTAGAGTAACTGGCTTGGATATCTCGTTAACTATTGGTTTTCCTGAAAATCCAAGGGAAACATTTCTTGAGCCTGAGAGCGGAGCCCCTGGAACTTCGGCATGACTAATTGTGGTCCTACTTGCCCCTGTATCGATCAAAAACTTTCTGTCTTTCCCTAATACTTGACTGTGAACATAGGGACCTTCTTGATCTACAGGTATCTCGATGAGAGGCAAGCCTACCTCCCTCTCTAGGCTGTTTCATGAATATGACTGGTACTCTGGATACTCGGACTGTGCATACTGGTACATCTGTGATGTGACATGCTGTGTTGCAGCAATAGGCTGCGGTGCGGGAACTGTCTGTTGTGCATTCTGTGGCTGAGGAATCTGTGAAACTTGTTCTTGTCTAGGCGGACGTGGTCTTTCTTTAGTCTTACCAGTAGCTATGTTATGTTTCAGAACTGCACACTCGTTTATAAAATGACCTGGCTGTTTACAATAATTGCAGTTCCCTTTAACGGGAGCTGCAGGATGGCTGGCTTGATTCGGACCCCTCTTCTGACTGTCTTGAGGAACAGATTGTGCAACTAGCACTTTCATTTTCGTGTCTTTCATACGTTTTCTTTCGTGTTCTTGCTCTTCCCTGATTCTATTCTGGTGATACTGGAGCATCTGGAGCATCTGGGACGGGGTATTTGCTTGCCAGGTGCTTTCGACTTTCAAAACTCGGTTTTTAATTTGTGGGCTTGAATTCTCGACTAATTTAGTAACAAAAAGATGAGGGTATGACTCACTACTTGTCTTGAGACCACTATTGATACTGAAACATTTTTCAAATCTAGAATAAAAATCACTAATATCTTCATCTTGTTTCTGTTTACAGGCTGAGATTGCATCCCAGTCTTCCTTCCTAGTTGTCAATAATCTGGGTAAAACTTGAATCAGTAATTCTGGTAATTCTTTACATTTATCTCCAAGACCGGTACCTGGTACTCGTGCCTTGTCTTCAGCTTCTAGAGCTGCCCAATCGATCTTTTTCTCTCCCACCTCCCATTCTTTTTCTTTTAACTTTTCATATACCCCTGCGGGTAACAGGACCTTTAACATTTTAATGATGTCTGGGTAAGTGTATTCTCCCATACGGAGCATGTCTTTTAATTCTCTATGGAACCCTGCTGGATCTTTGTCATGACAGGGAATTAATTTCTTCATTTCAAGAAGTTCCATCTTTGAAATCGGAGTGTATACAAACACTCGTTGCATATCGCCACCCGCCCCTTGGACTGGGTGGACCTCTCGTAACGGATTCTGTCTGTCTATGTAGAATGATTTACTTTCTGGGGGTGAGACATGAACAAAATGCGGGTTCAGGAACGTTCTATATTTGTGGCGCTGTTCTAGAATGACACTAATTAAATCGGTACCTAGACCTCTCCATCTATACTGGAGTAACTCGTTCAGGATATCATGTAACGGGCCTGGATCAGAATGTTGACCCTCATACAGAGTAATGAGGTGCTGAATCATATACATACCCACCAGTCGTTGCTCGGCTGGGGACAATTTCAGAAACATTTGTGCCACTATTTCGTCTGGAAAAGTGGTAGAATCAGTAATCCATCGGACTGCTGATCGGGCTAGTTCTTGTTCATGCATAGTACTTAATTCACTGTAACCGACTCGTGATTTCAGAATGTGATCGGTAGCTTGAAATACTTGTTCTAGAGAACCTTGTTCTGGTGCTGGATGATGAAAAATAGACTTGTGTTCTAGACGTAAATGGCGATCTGGAAATCTAGATTTTCCTACATACGCTATTCTGGCGGAATTCTCGTCTTCCTCTTCAGGATCAGAGATACTTTCTTTCTCGCTTACTTGTGCCGCTTTACGCTGGTCGTGTAACCTTATTATTTCTTTACGAATTTTCTTGTACATACTCTCCATGGCACCGACGGTCTTGTGCTTACCCTCGGCTATATTATCACTCCACCTTGTCAGGATTCTCATTTCGGCGGGATCTTTAGACGGGTAATCTTGTTCTCTTATTAGACAATTGATCAGGAACTTTAATATCATGAGCTGGATCTCGGCTTTCCTTTGAGACATGGTCTCGCTAATACTTTCTGGATCATCCCCTGTACGGATGAAACGATATATTCTGTCTAGATCTTCTTTCATATTCGGCAAGGTGACTAGATACTCGGTCACTCTCCTTACACGTAAGGAATATAAAACCATATTATATTCGCCTGGAACTGGATCATAGACACATTCGGTAAGGGTTTGCCTGATCTCTGTAACAGACTGATGTTTGGGCGTACGCTGTAACGCTTGAGCATGTAATTCGAGTAATGTTAAACGCTTGTGTGGCGGCGGGGTTTGAGGAAGACCTCCTCCTGCGGCCCCTAGACTAGAATCGTCGACTGACATTCTTCGTCCTGGCAGGGTCGGTAGTTGTAACGTGGGCTGGACTTGTATGGCGGGCTGACCCGGGGGAGCTGTTAAGGGCACCCCGGTGTCTGGAGGAGCAGGAAGTGCCTGATTTACAGGGACTGGCGGAGCGCGAACAGGATTTGCATATTCTGGGACTGTGTCGTCCAGATAGGACGAAATAAAAATATCAGCTGCGGTCGGTTTATGACGTAGCTTGGTCGGAACTAATGATGGCGGGAAATTACTGGATGCCTCTGGGGTCGCTTTTGGCAAACCTTCGGCAAGGAGAGGATACATACCCTTAATGAGGGCATGCCTCTGTCTGTCTGACTGTTCGGCTTTGACTTGTTCACCTATCTCGATTAATTCTCTTTCTTGGGCTCGTTCCTGGGATTCTCTACTTAACTCTGACTTTCTGACTTCCTTTTCCGTTCTTTTATGCGCTTCTTTACGCCATAACTCGATGGCATCTTTCTGTGACTGTCTGGCTTTCTTTTTCCATAATGCTTCTTCTACTCGCATGATACATTCGGCATCCCATGTACCCGATACGGGCCATCTATACTTTTCTTCTAACTGTTTGGTATACTCTACCCATAAATCTAGATACAATATGGCGCTTATGCCATGTTTCTGATACATAAAATGACCTGGACTGTCCCTAGGCGGGACAGGAACTGCTTCTTCTAATAAACCCTTTCTAGTTTTTAACTGTCGTAACTTGGAAAATATAGGCATGACTGAACTGTAATCTGGACACAATACAATACACAATGAAAACACAAAATCACGTCGCACTCATACCACAACATTAAAATACATGAAGAACATTATAAATAACAGTTTGAACAGAATATTACCTGGAATACTGAGAGCAGAAATACAAGAATTTTCTCGAGAACGGAACAGACTAGAATTACTGGATGCACTGCTGTAACAGTACGGAACATACCGGTCCCATAAAGGGACGCATCAAGACCCGTATCCACCTAGGTGAACACTTCGTTTGTGAGTCTGGGCACCACCAACCCACGGACCAGGAGTCAATTTAGATTGGTCCTGTCTAGATACTACCCCAGCAATGGTACTCACCGGGCAGCACGGAACGGAAGGCCTCGGACTGGACTGGACGACGGACGACGAACTTCGGACTTCAGTTACGGGTGGGCCTCCGGATACCTCGGACCTTGGACTCTCGGCTTGGGCTCTGGTCGGGACTCGCCGCGTTCCTCCACCGTCTCGTTTGGATGCTGGACCGCCTCCTCCGTCTCCTCCGTGGGCCTGAGGGATACTTGGAGCAGAAATATCTGCCAGTGCACGGTATGGTTCCGTCACGACTGCAGAGGGTCAGGGGGTCGGCGTGGCTTCACCGACGCGTGGGGAAAGGGCAAGTCCCTGTTCGGGCGCCATTATGTGGTATATAAATAAATAATACCGGATCTATTTTTGAATGAATGAATGAATAACAGATAGCTCAATAAAATAAGAGTCAAGATTCGAGGTAGTAGGAGTTTCTGCAGGTTTATTACAGCATAAGGACGGGATCAGGACAACCTGCATAGGATGACCCAGCAGCTGCTGGGGCTTGGTCTGGAATGAGCGCGCTAACTTTTAATAACAATACATCAACTTATATACATAGCGCAAACACATAGCATTACATTGCAGTAGGCGTAACAGTGGGTGGAGCAGAAGGTGTGACGCGTAGCAGTCGCGAGAGATAACAGTAAAAAGAGGTGTAACTGGGAGTATACATAGACATGTGATGCAAACGTAACAGAATATGTCATGAATGGGCGGAATCATTGGAGGGGGTTACCTAAGGAGCCGGGACCTCTAACCTAATGGTGCGCGAAAACTGGCAATGACGTGTTACTAGGAGAAGCTGGGGGCTACGAACTCTGTGCTAGGAGCAGAGACTAGAGTCTGGAGGGTCGGAGCGACATGTACCTAAACCCTATCTGGTATCTGATGTTTAGGGAACATGTTGATATAAACTAGGAGTCATGAGGGGAAAAGCTAACTTGACTCTAAGACTGGACCATGCATTATTCTACATGTAGTGCGTGATGAAGAATATTAAATGACCATTAATACAGTATTTCTCTACGTGGAGCCGAATAGGCTAGACAATGACGGAAACTATTGATGCAGTTCAGTAGCTTAGGAATGCAGAGAAGGAGGACTGAACTGATAGCTGGAACTATAACATACTTTTGGCAGACTCAGAGGCAGAGCCAAGCTGCACCGGGCACTGCGAGGCAGGAAGTAAGTGAAAGGTCGAGGATACAGGTGGGGGCTGTATCGCTCCTCAGCGAGGCTTTCAGGAGACAGGAGCTGAATCCAGGGTCCGGGCCCTTTTGAGGCCTGGAAACGGGGACTTTATAATGGAATAACGTGCACACTAAGAAACGTGGCAACATAACTTTACCTAGGCCTGATATTCGTAGTATTCACGAGGACTGGAAAATGACATACCAGAGGTGGACACAACTGTAATTGCGTCATTAATCGGACATGGGGAACAACATATGCATATTGGTCATGCACACATAACATATGATGGATGAGGCGTAGGGACACAGAACATGGCAAAATTTACTTTTCCACAATGTCATAAAATTTCCAGATGAAATGGGTTTTTTTCTTCTGCTGAGGAGGGTCCTCATCTAAAAATCCCTCTGAATCACTGCTGGATGACTCTCTTGCAGCCATTGCTGTAGATCAGAAAAGTAGTAGATAAACACAGTACACAGAACAGCTCTTGCTCTCTCCAAGTACAAAGCAATAGTGAGAGAAATGGGTGGGTTTCACACAATTTGGAAAAAAAAAAGTTCTGAACCAATGAAAAGTGTTATTTTAAAGTCACATGGTTTGACGCGCTTACGCTACGCGCCCCGGGGTGCGTCCCGAGGCGTGTTTCGTAAGCGCATCAGGGCGTTTACGTTGCGCGATCGTATGCGCTTCCGGGTGCGCTTACGCGGTGCGTCGTAAGACGCATCTCGCGGCTACGCGATACGTGTCTTATGACGCAAGGCGTGGCAGCTACGCAATACGTCACGATGTTGTTTTCGTTCGCGGCAATAGCGCTATCGGGACGCTCATCAGTACGCGCCCCGGGGCGCGCCGCAAGATTGCGCTTACCCGTGCGTTCACCTGTCCGCGCCCTGGGAGCGCACCAAAAAGAATTAAAAAAAAAAATGACAGAATTATAGAATATAAAATTCGATTTAAAATGTATTATTTTTTAAAACTATAAAGATTTGCTATTAAAAAACCTATGAAATTCACTGAAAAAACCATAGGTTATAGACCATATATAGTTAGGAATTAGCATTTACAAAACCTTGAAAATTCACTGAAAAAACCATAGGTTATAGACCATATATCGTTAGGAATTAGCATTTACAAAACCTTATTTTACTCACACAAAACCATTGAAATTCCATATATAGTTAGTTGCACTAACTATATATCGCGCACCCGCAATCCACTGCTGATGATGTCACATATTACATCATTCATGACATGGTCAGTGACATCACTGATGACATCACTGATGACATCTCAAATGACATCACTGATGACAACATCCAGTGACTGTATGTTTCTGTAAAGTTAAAATATGTCTTACATATTGAAGAATGAGTGGATTTATAAGTGTCTGGATGAAGGATTTAGTAGGTGCATGACTGACTGTATAAGTGAGTGATTAAATGTGTCTCACTGAGTGCATGGGTTAGTGACTAAACTGTTTTAAATTGTGCATCATTGTGTCTGTTGTTCTGTAATCTGATGCATGTGTTGATCAGTAGCTATATGAGTAACTATATGGGTTATTGATTGGTTGCCCAAGTATTTGTATGGGAGACTGAGTGTGTGTGTGGGTGGCTGGGAGGTGTATGACTCTGTGCATAGATGTGTGAGCAGTTGATTCACTAGATGTATGGGTTCAAAAGTGCATGTGGAAACAGCTGTATGGGCGGTTGACTGTGTGCATGAGTGTATTGGTGAGTGAATGGATATCTCAGTGCTACATGTCATAGTAAGTACATATGTAAAACACAGTACATGTGATAGTTGACATATATAAATAACTGTGCATAAGAGCCAGTGAATGTGTGAGTGGCTGTATGGATTATTGTGAACTTGTATCAGGGATTGTATAACAGAGTAAATGTGTTATTATATGTTTCAATAAGTAAGGTGTGTATAACTATATAGTTGAGGAAATGGAGGTGTGATTGATTCTTTGCAAGACTGACTAGGTGTGTGAGTAACTCCATGGATGAGTGACAGTCTGTGAGTGTCTGTTTACACTGAGTGTATCTAAGGTTATATTAGAGTCTGAAGAGGTTCATCGTATCATCACATGAATGATGTCATCAGTGATGTGATCAGTAATGTCAAATGAGATGTCATCAGTGATGTCATCAGTGATGTCATTTGAGATGTCATCAGTGATGTCATCAGTGATGTCACTGACCATGTCATGAATGATGTAATATGTGACATCATCAGCAGTGGATTGCGGGTGCGCGATATATAGTTAGTGCAACTAACTATATATGGAATTTCAATGGTTTTGTGTGAGTAAAATAAGGTTTTGTAAATGCTAATTCCTAACTATATATGGTCTATAACCTATGGTTTTTTCAGTGAATTTTCAAGGTTTGGAAATGCTAATTCCTAACTATATATGGTCTATAACCTATGGTTTTTTCAGTGAATATATATATATATATATATATATATATATATCAAAGCTCCAAGGTTCCCACCAGTTGGAGACGCACCCTGACATCCACTGAAGCAACCTTCAGGAGGTAAAAGCCGGATTGGCGAGCGGATCCAGTTTACAGCATGCCTGTCGATTCACGCCGGACGCGTTTCGTGCTCATTGCACTCTTCAGCGGCGCGACAGTCATTTTGGCATAGAGGCCACACCTCCCACTTAAAAATATGAGCCCTCCAATGGGCAACTCAAATGAGTCCGCGTTGGTTTGTGGGTCTTGTAGTGAGTGCCTCAGTTATGTGCCGCTGCCTGATTCAAGCCCACCAATGGGCCTCCACGCGCACATCCGGCTTGTCAATCCTCCATGGATGCCTCCACATTGAAACTCCGAGGATTGGAGATCCGTGGCCCCAAATTTCCGGCTTTTACCTCCTGAAGGTTGCTTCAGTGGATGTCAGGGTGCGTCTCCAACTGGTGGGAACCTTGGAGCTTTGATATATATATATATTAACCCTGGGCGTAGTGGGGCGTAGTGGGGCTCCGCGGAGCTACGCGGAGAGGGCGAGAAGCTACGCCCACTCCCGCACTCCGCGTAGCCCCACTACGCACCTCCCTCCCGCTCTCCCCTACATACTTTATTTAAGCATTTACACGGATTAAAACAAGTTAAAAGCACTTACCTTGTCCGGGGCTCGTCCGGGTCTTCATCTTTGAATAGCGTCCTTTGCCTGGATACCAATGCGCATGCGCGGGCGGCCGCGCATGCGCATTTCTCCCGAGAAATGCGCATGCGCGGCCTCCCGCGCATGCGCATTGGTATCCAGGCAAAGGACGCTATTCAAAGATGAAGACCCGGACGAGCCCCGGACAAGGTAAGTGCTTTTAACTTGTTTTTATCCGTGCAAATGTTTAAATAAAGTATCTAGTGGAGGGCGGGAGGGAGGCGGGTGGCGGCCGACTCGGCTACGCTCACGGAGTGGGCGTAGTGTTGCCGGCTACGCTGTCTACGCAAAATGCGTAGAAGGCAACACTACGCCTACTCCGTGGGCGTAGCCGATTCGGACGCCCACCCTTAATATATATATATATATATATATATATATATATATATATGCGCGCCCGATAAGCGCGCTACGCGAGTTCGCGAGCGGAAAGCTGATTGGCTCTCTGGTGTCTGTCAACATTCCAAACAGTCCGGAGCGGCCGCCATCTTGTGTCTCGGTAGGATCGAGACACAAGAGGTGGCAAAAACAAAGGGGGAAATGACCAAAAGGGGGCAGGGTAGACCCCCCCTGACTCCCTAGATTTGATGTGGGGGCCATAAAAGGACCCCGCGGGGCAATTTTAAAAAAAAAAATATTCCGATTTTCGCGGGAGGATTTTACTGGGGAGCGTACCGCTGAGCGTACCATGGGGAAAACCCAGTGAAACAGTAACATAATATTTTAAAGTGCTTAGAGGTAGGGTAGCGCTGAATAGAGTGGTTGTGTTGTGTGGGTGATTAAAGTACCAACATGTAGGTACCAATGCAGAGTCTTATATTCAATGTACACCGTCTCCTCTGTAGATATCTTGCATGTTGTTACAGAAGTTATTGTGGTATATGGAATCCATACCATAGTCTGTCAGGAAAGCAGAAAGAGATCCTTTAAGCACTCCCTGAGAAGGCCTAGGGGATCATGGGTAGTCTACCCTGCTCCCTTTTGATGTTTTCAAGTATTACATTTTACTCTCTTCTGAATCTACACAAAATTGGCGGTGATATGGTGCATTAGAGACAGACAGTGAGAGAAAGGAGGCAGGAGATGAAATAGAGATGTCAAATACACATTGGAGATAATCTAGTGGGAGAAAGGAAGAAACTATGAGCAAACTTACTATGTAACACAAAAAAGTTGCACAGTATACTATAAGTTTCACTTTATATTATAATCATTTTGGTACTATGTCATGAATTACATATAAAAATGAATAATGTCCCAAACAATTTTTAATTATTAAATATAAATTTATTGTTCATAATTTTCATAATTTAATAGAACTTCCAACATCTGATTATCTGGAATCTCCTCAAAATTTGTATTGCATGATTCAATGGTTTCTATACAGTCAATTATTTCTTGGTCCAGAGACTCATCCATGAAATCCAAGTCAAGAAAATCTTCTTCAAGAATGTCCTCATCCTCATCCATACCGGTACGCGTACCCTGGAGAAAAAAAAATGACAGAGTTTTTAAAAAATGTAGCATTTTTTTATAAATTGGAGGTAGTTCTAAAAAGAACCTTTTTAATTCTTTTTGTTGTTTTATATATATATTTTTTTTAAATATATGATTATTCAGAATTTTTTGAGAAAGAAGGGTATGAAAAACAAGGAGGTAAGAGATAGGTGGAAAAGAGACATAGAAAGAGGAGCAATCCGTCATATTACCCCACACAGGGGGTGCTGAAAAGCATTGCTGTGGAACCAAGGGAACATAATGGGAGAAGGGAATCATCGCATGGAATGTCTCGGGCAATGCCCTCGGTCATCAGTCAGTATCAAGCGAAGAAGCGCCCAGTTCGTAGCAATCCTTCTGAAGTGCACAAGTCCGGAGTCCCCAAAGGAGAATACAGATGTATATGGAAGTTGTGCCTCCCTGTCCCACAAGCGATGTGCGTTGCAATCAAAAGTGGAAAACAAAACCCCTCCCCAACAACCCCTAAACCCCCCAGCCCCCCACCCTTCCCCCAGTGGTGGCGATCAACAATCAAACATCACGTCAGCAGTCGTGACGGCGGTTAGACTTGGAAGAGGTGTAGTGCTCGAAGTGCCGACGGGCAAACAGCAGAAGGCAGGCCACTGGACAGGAACCTGACCAGGGGTCCCCACGTGAACATGAAATTTTTAAAGTTCCCCAAAAAAATATCAGACATTCTCTCCATACTTAGTAGTCGCCACAACCTTGCATGCCACAGCGAGATAGCCGGCGCTGACGGGCTTTTCCAAGCGGCCGCCAGGGTCAACTTAGCCGCCCCCAAGCACAGCCATATAATGCGTTTATCAGCTCTGGTCTTGTGTTCCAACACCGGGTCTCTGAGCCCCAGCAGAACATATTCTATTGAGTCCGGAATCGGGTATCCCATCACATCCTTAATGTGAGATAGGATCTCAGCCCAGTAGGGTTGGATGGCGGGGCAGTCCCACCAAATATGGCGGAAGTCACCCAGCATACCACAGCCCCTCCAGCACCTGTCTGAGGTGGTTGGGAAGATCCGATGTAGCTTAGATGGGTAAAGGTACCAGTCATACAGAATCTTTAAGTGTGCCTCTTTGAGGTCAATCGAGTGATTATGTGTTGCCACGTCCCTCCAGAGGCCCCTCCATTCTTCCTCAGTGATGTTCCTACCCAATGTAGTTTCCCAGTGGTCCATGTAACGGGGGCGGGGAGATATCGCGGTGTCCAGCAACAACCCATAAATGAAGGAGATCGTCCCCTTCATAGTAGACGTGTGGAGAATAAAAGCCTCAAACTTTGTCAGTGGTCTAGTAGCAGTGTCAACTACTCCCGCCGAAGTCGCCCAGTGTAAGAGCTGGAGATGCCGATAGCGTTCAGTGGGTGGGACGTCGTAGTCCCGCATACAATTTTGGAAGGTGAGAGGCGACACACCATGGAACAGATGAGTAAGGGCCCTGCAACCACCCTTCCTCCAGATGTCAAAAGGACCATCGACCGAGGCCGGAGGAAAGGCCGGATTAAAATGAATCGGAGTAAACGGAGACGGGAAGGTGGTCCACCGGTCGTCGCCACTAACCGTGTCCCAGATTTTTAGGACCGTGCTGGTGGGAGTACTAACATATGCATTCTTGGGGCGGTCAGCTTTGGGCTTCCAGGCCAAATCCCAGATGGACCTTCCGGCTACACTTCGATCCATGTGGAGCCAGTGCTTCTCCGAGAGCTGCTGGGACCATTCCACTAATACCCTCAGTTGCGCAGCTTTATAATACAGGTGCATGTCGGGGAAACCCACCCCCCCATTCTTACGTGTACGGCGCAATACTGCATAGGAAAGCCGAGCCCGGCCGTTCTTCCACACAAATTTTAACATCATGGTCTTAAGCTGACGAAAATAGGCTAAGTCCACCGGTATGGGCAGCGCCTGAAAGAGATACAGGAGTTTCGGAAGTAGGACCATCTTAAGCGCGTGAATCCTGCCCATCCACGAGATGAATTTTGGCTTCCACCTCTCTAGCTCCGCGCGGATCGCCGTCATCATCGGTGGAAAATTGGCCTGGAACAGCGCACCCAAGGTAGAAGTCAACCTTACTCCCAGATACAGCAAGGAGGAAGTCGACCACGACAGTGGAGTAATCGCTCGGACCCGTTGTACATCCTCGGGAGGAAGAGTGAGGTTCAAAACATATGATTTGGAAAGGTTAACCTTGAAGCCCACCACCTCTTCGAAGGTAGAGAGCAGCGTGTGAACATGGGGCAGTGACAGCGCTGGGTCTCTGATCGAAAGTAACACATCATCCGCGAAGAGCGTGATCTTATGTTGTTCGCCAGAGAAGGGGATGCCCAAGATGTGTTCGTTCCCCCGAAGCGCAAGCGCCAGTGGTTCAATACTTAGAGCGAAGAGGAGTGGGGAGAGAGGACAGCCCTGCCGCGTTCCACGCGAATGGGGGAAGCACCCGGATCTATGGCCATTAACCATCACCCTAGAGGTGGGGTTGCTGTAATTAGCCTCAATCATTCGAATGAAGTGGGGCGAAAACCCGAAGGCCTCCAGTGTGCGGTGGAGAAAGCCCCAATCAACACGATCGAAGGCCTTCTCCGCGTCAAGCCCCACTAAAACCGCTGGCACATGAAATCTATTAGCCTTTTCAATCAAGTGGAGCACACGCCTCAGGTTGTCATGTGTTTGTCTACTCTTTATGAAACCGGATTGGTCCGGATGTATAAGGACCGGCATTAAGTCCTGCAGTCTACGCGCTAAAATAGATGAGTACAGCTTGGCATCTAAATTGAGGAGCGCTATCGGGCGATAGGACGCGCACTCGGTATGGTCCTTCCCCGGTTTGGGGATGACGGTAATCAGGGCTTCGGCCATAGTCTCTGAGGTTCTCCCCTCGGATGCCATGGCGTTGAAGAGGGAGACTAGGTAATCACAGAGGTCCGACGCAAACGTCTTATAAAACAAGGCAGTGTAGCCGTCAGGACCTGGGGCCTTGTGGAGTTTCAAAGCCCTGATGGCGTCCAGCACCTCTTCCCTAGTAATGGGGGAGGACAGCAAATCATTCCATTCCTTGGATACTTGAGGGATCGGGAGACCCTCCAGGAACGCAGACTGTGCTTCCGGGGCAAGAGTGTCGCTGGAATAGAGATCCGCGTAAAAGCGGCCGAAGAGAGCTGCCTTGTCCGCGTCCTTGTGCTGTATAGTACCCGCGTGGTCTCGTATGCCCCCAATGTAGTCTTTCTCACGTTTAGCACGAAGTTGTCGGGCCAAGTGACGCCCCACCTTGTTCCCCTGGGAGTAGGATACGCGTCTGAGCCGAAGGAGGGTAAATTCAGCACAATTGTTATAATGAGCCCTTAATTTCCCCCTCACCGCCGTTAGCGGTCGCAGGGTTACCCTAGAGGGGTTAGTCTTGTGCGCTTGTTCAAGGTTTGCCAATTCCGCCTCTAGGTCCTCCCTCTCCTTCCTCCGCAATTTATTGAGGTTTGCATTAAGGGCGAGGCAAGTGCCCCGTATCGTGGCCTTGCAGGCATCCCAAGTGACATATATCGAGGTGTCGGAAGGAGGGTTAAGGGTCAGAAACTCCCCTATAGCCCTCCGCAGTTCCTTACAGGATGTCTCATCTCGCACCAGCGCTGCCGGAAAGTACCACTTCCTCCACCCGTCCCCCCCACCTGCCAAAGCAACCCTAGAACCACCAGGCTATGGTCCGAGACAGAGAGTGGGAAGACACTGGACATACGGATATCTCCCCTGAGGGCCTGGCTGACAAAGATATGATCTATGCGAGAGTAAGAGCGATGGACATTTGAAAAGAATGTGTAATCCGTGGTATGTGGGTGTAAGAACCGCCAGCTGTCTATCAACCCCAGATCACCTATTTGTCTTTGCGTTTCATCAGAGAAGATCCCAGAGTCAGCCCTACGTGTCCCCGAACAGTCCATGTTTCTGTCCCACACCATGTTAAAGTCCCCTAGGAGGAACAGGTGCCCCTCTACAAAGTCACCCACCTTGACCATCAAGCCCTGCAAAAAACCATTCTGTCCAGCGTTAGGGGCATAAATAACCACAAACGTGCAGAGTCGACCATACAGTGATCCCTTCACCATCAACCAACGCCCCTCCTTATCAGTGCTCACTCCCAGGGGCTGAAAATGAAGGGACGCCTTGAACATGAGGGCCACTCCCCTATGTTTGGTGGATGCAGACGCTCTATATATGAGGGGGAACTGTTTGTGTCGGAGTCTAAGTTCATCTCTCTTAGCTAAATGGGTTTCCTGGAGGGCTACTACATCAAGATGATGGTCTGACAGGTACTTCCAAAGTTTCTGGCGTTTCTGTGGAGAATTGAGACCTTTCACATTCCAGGTACCCACACTAACAGGCATAAGGATGTATTAGAGTCCCGCTCTGTATATCTCTCAATGCGATCCGGTCACCCCCCCGACCACATCCACTCGCATCTCCAACCACCCCCGGCCCAGGCCAAACCCCAAGCGACACCATCCACTCATCCCTCACCCCTCCTCCTCTCCACAGCACCACATCATCAAATCTCCCAGGGCCAAGCACATAGGAAGTGTTTTTAAACACGACATAGTGAAAGCAGCTGAGCAGAAGCAGCAGTTGCAAGGACCAGACCGGCACCCTCCCGGGGGAATCACCCCCCAGCCACCCTCCCAGACCCATATCCAAGTAGCGCACAGTAAGTATAAAGTCCGCAACCAGATCCAGCATAGCGGAGGGGCCTAAACTGAGGCACCAGCAACAGAAGCCAAGGGCTAACTCGTCCAGGGAAAATAACACACCACATACATCGCAGGCAGATGCCACCACTGTCCCACCCAACCCATCCCCCACCCCACAAAAGCAACCATAACAGTGAAAAAGGATATGTAAAGCAGTAACAGTTAGAATGATACTCATCGTGATTTCAACGAAGCATCCCAGAACAGTGCAGCGCACCATGAAGTCACTGGGAGGGGGGTGAGAGACCTTAGTACGATCTCCATGGCCTCGGTTCGGGGTGTCTTCTCTCACAAAGTACTTGTAAACCCAAGAACGCGGGCTCCTCCGGTCACTCAGGCCCGCAGCTCACAAGTCAGGCCGCTCCGGAGCTCTGCTGCGAAGGCGGCATCGTTGCTGAGGTGACGGAGGCCACCGCATCTCCCCGTTCCAACAGGCTAGCTGCTCGATCCGGCCGCCCACGATCTGGTGATGATCCCACTCTGTGCCAAGAGGAGGTCCATCACCACCCCTTGTTGTAAATAATTTTGTCCACCCTAAGCGTGGAAGGGTATACTCAGATGTGAGTCCCTTGCTCATTGCACCATCAGGATTCAAGCAAGCCGGGCCGAAGACGGCTGAAATGCCAGAAACCGGTCCCCGGAAGCTTGTTTCCTTCCCAGTGTAAGAATTGGCTTTTGTAGTCTGGTCTGCCCTGTTCCCATGATGCACTGGGCCAGGGACAGACTAATTTGCATACAGCCAGGTTCTGAAACTGGGATGGTGCAATGAGCTAAAAAACGGTGTTGGATCTAGCCCTGATCTCTTGACTGGGTGAGAGTACTCTGCTTAATTCAGAGACTCTGTCCATCACCACCCCTTGTTGTAAATAATTTTGTCCACCCTAAGCGTGGAGGGGTATACTCAGATGTGAGTACCTTGCTCATTGCACCATCAGGATTCAAGCAAGCCGGGCCGAAGACGGCTGAAATGCCAGAAACCGGTCCCCGGAAGCTTGTTTCCTTCCCAGTGTAAGAATTGGCTTTTGTAGTCTGGTCTGCCCTGTTCCCATGATGCACTGGGCCAGGGACAGACTAATTTGCATACAGCCAGGTTCTGAAACTGGGATGGTGCAATGAGCTAAAAAACGGTGTTGGATCTAGCCCTGATCTCTTGACTGGGTGAGAGTCCTCTGCTTGATTCAGAGACTCTGTCCATCACCACCCCTTGTTGTAAATAATTTTGTCCACCCTAAGCGTGGAAGGGTATACTCAGATGTGAGTCCCTTGCTCATTGCACCATCAGGATTCAAGCAAGCCGGGCCGAAGACGGCTGAAATGCCAGAAACCGGTCCCCGGAAGCTTGTTTCCTTCCCAGTGTAAGAATTGGCTTTTGTAGTCTGGTCTGCCCTGTTCCCATGATGCACTGGGCCAGGGACAGACTAATTTGCATACAGCCAGGTTCTGAAACTGGGATGGTGCAATGAGCTAAAAAACGGTGTTGGATCTAGCCCTGATCTCTTGACTGGGTGAGAGTACTCTGCTTAATTCAGAGACTCTGTCCATCACCACCCCTTGTTGTAAATAATTTTGTCCACCCTAAGCGTGGAAGGGTATACTCAGATGTGAGTCCCTTGCTCATTGCACCATCAGGATTCAAGCAAGCCGGGCCGAAGACGGCTGAAATGCCAGAAACCGGTCCCCGGAAGCTTGTTTCCTTCCCAGTGTAAGAATTGGCTTTTGTAGTCTGGTCTGCCCTGTTCCCATGATGCACTGGGCCAGGGACAGACTAATTTGCATACAGCCAGGTTCTGAAACTTGGATGGTGCAATGAGCTGAAAAACGGTGTTGGATCTTGCCCTGATCTCTTGACTGGGTGAGAGTACTCTGCTTAATTCAGAGACTCTGTCCATCACCACCCCTTGTTGTAAATAATTTTGTCCACCCTAAGCGTGGAAGGGTATACTCAGATGTGAGTCCCTTGCTCATTGCACCATCAGGATTCAAGCAAGCCGGGCCGAAGACGGCTGAAATGCCAGAAACCGGTCCCCGGAAGCTTGTTTCCTTCCCAGTGTAAGAATTGGCTTTTATAGTCTGGTCTGCCCTGTTCCCATGATGCACTGGGCCAGGGACAGACTAATTTGCATACAGCCAGGTTCTGAAACTGGGATGGTGCAATGAGCTAAAAAACAGTGTTGGATCTAGCCCTGATCTCTTGACTGGGTGAGAGTACTCTGCTTAATTCAGAGACTCTGTCCATCACCACCCCTTGTTGTAAATAATTTTGTCCACCCTAAGCGTGGAAGGGTATACTCAGATGTGAGTCCCTTGCTCATTGCACCATCAGGATTCAAGCAAGCCGGGCCGAAGACGGCTGAAATGCCAGAAACCGGTCCCCGGAAGCTTGTTTCCTTCCCCGTGTAAGAATTGGCTTTTGTAGTCTGGTCTGCCCTGTTCCCATGATGCACTGGGCCAGGGACAGACTAATTTGCATACAGCCAGGTTCTGAAACTGGGATGGTGCATTGAGCTAAAAAACGGTGTTGGATCTAGCCCTGATCTCTTGACTGGGTGAGAGTACTCTGCTTAATTCAGAGACTCTGTCCATCACCACCCCTTGTTGTAAATAATTTTGTCCACCCTAAGCTTGGAAGGGTATACTCAGATGTGAGTCCCTTGCTCATTGCACCATCAGGATTCAAGCAAGCCGGGCCGAAGACGGCTGAAATGCCAGAAACCGGTCCCCGGAAGCTTGTTTCCTTCCCAGTGTAAGAATTGGCTTTTGTAGTCTGGTCTGCCCTGTTCCCATGATGCACTGGGCCAGGGACAGACTAATTTGCATACAGCCAGGTTCTGAAACTGGGATGGTGCAATGAGCTAAAAAACGGTGTTGGATCTAGCCCTGATCTCTTGACTGGGTGAGAGTACTCTGCTTAATTCAGAGACTCTGTCCATCACCACCCCTTGTTGTAAATAATTTTGTCCACCCTAAGCGTGGAAGGGTATACTCAGATGTGAGTCCCTTGCTCATTGCACCATCAGGATTCAAGCAAGCCGGGCCGAAGACGGCTGAAATGCCAGAAACCGGTCCCCGGAAGCTTGTTTCCTTCCCAGTGTAAGAATTGGCTTTTATAGTCTGGTCTGCCCTGTTCCCATGATGCACTGGGCCAGGGACAGACTAATTTGCATACAGCCAGGTTCTGAAACTGGGATGGTGCAATGAGCTAAAAAACAGTGTTGGATCTAGCCCTGATCTCTTGACTGGGTGAGAGTACTCTGCTTAATTCAGAGACTCTGTCCATCACCACCCCTTGTTGTAAATAATTTTGTCCACCCTAAGCGTGGAAGGGTATACTCAGATGTGAGTCCCTTGCTCATTGCACCATCAGGATTCAAGCAAGCCGGGCCGAAGACGGCTGAAATGCCAGAAACCGGTCCCCGGAAGCTTGTTTCCTTCCCCGTGTAAGAATTGGCTTTTGTAGTCTGGTCTGCCCTGTTCCCATGATGCACTGGGCCAGGGACAGACTAATTTGCATACAGCCAGGTTCTGAAACTGGGATGGTGCATTGAGCTAAAAAACGGTGTTGGATCTAGCCCTGATCTCTTGACTGGGTGAGAGTACTCTGCTTAATTCAGAGACTCTGTCCATCACCACCCCTTGTTGTAAATAATTTTGTCCACCCTAAGCTTGGAAGGGTATACTCAGATGTGAGTCCCTTGCTCATTGCACCATCAGGATTCAAGCAAGCCGGGCCGAAGACGGCTGAAATGCCAGAAACCGGTCCCCGGAAGCTTGTTTCCTTCCCAGTGTAAGAATTGGCTTTTGTAGTCTGGTCTGCCCTGTTCCCATGATGCACTGGGCCAGGGACAGACTAATTTGCATACAGCCAGGTTCTGAAACTGGGATGGTGCAATGAGCTAAAAAACGGTGTTGGATCTAGCCCTGATCTCTTGACTGGGTGAGAGTACTCTGCTTAATTCAGAGACTCTGTCCATCACCACCCCTTGTTGTAAATAATTTTGTCCACCCTAAGCGTGGAAGGGTATACTCAGATGTGAGTCCCTTGCTCATTGCACCATCAGGATTCAAGCAAGCCGGGCCGAAGACGGCTGAAATGCCAGAAACCGGTCCCCGGAAGCTTGTTTCCTTCCCAGTGTAAGAATTGGCTTTTGTAGTCTGGTCTGCCCTGTTCCCATGATGCACTGGGCCAGGGACAGACTCATTTGCATACAGCCAGGTTCTGAAACTGGGATGGTGCAATGAGCTAAAAAACGGTGTTGGATCTAGCCCTGATCTCTTGACTGGGTGAGAGTACTCTGCTTAATTCAGAGACTCTGTCCATCACCACCCCTTGTTGTAAATAAGAGGAGGATCGATGGCGCCGTCTCGAGGAAGGGCTACCAACCCTCGGAGGTGGGGAATCATCCCCGATGCCCAGAAGATCCTTAGCCATCTGCAGCGAGCGTATCTGTGCCAATTTATTCTGCCATCGGAAGATTATGCGAAACGGATGGCCCCAAGAGTAGGTGATATTGTGGTTGCGTAGGAAGGCCGTGACCGGTCTGAACTCCCGCCGCTTCTGGAGGGTGGTCGCTGCGAGGTCCTGATAGAGTTGCGGGCGATGATCACGGTACTGCAGCGAAGGGGTGTCACGTGCCTTCCTTAGGATCCTTTCTTTAAGCTGAAAATCATGGACACAAACTAGAATGTCCGGAGGGGGGCCTCCTCCCCTACGTGGCAAGCCAACTCTGTGGACCCTGTCCATTTGGATCTCCTGCACCTCCTCGTCGTCCAGGATCTGGCGGAAGAGGCCATGAACGTACCCGCGGAGATTCTCCGTCTCTCCTCCGATCGGAACCGCACGTATGCGGATGTTGTTCCTCCTGGAGCGGTTCTCCAAGTCCTCCGCATGTGCCTGCAGGTCCAGGTTCTGCTCCGTGAGCCTCAGCACGTCTTGCTGTAGCTGGTGGACGTCATTCGCCATGTTGAGGTCGTGGTCCTCGAGCGTGGCCACTCGTTCCCCCACCGAGTCCACGTCCCGCCTTACTTCTCTAAGGTCAGAGGTCAGCTGTGCACAGAGGTCCGAGATATCCTCTTTGATGGATTTGAATAGGTCGGACATGAATGCTTTAGTGGCCGGCGCTTCGTCATCGGAGCATTTAGGCGAGGAACTAGGACCTGGGGAAGCCGGTTGCTGAGTGCTCTTCGATGATCCGTCTTTCCCGGCCTTCCCCTTGCGTAGCGTGGTAGTCATGGCGGCCCTTCCGAGATGACTCGTGGAGCACACGAATCGCACCTCTGCGCCACTAGGTAAATCCAGCCAGGAGCGTCAGAGGGTATCCCCAGCGGTGGCTCAAGGTGCTCAGCACCGGCTCAGGGCAGAGCCCAGGGGGCTAACAGTGAAACTGTCCAGCTCCTGCGTATAGTCACTGCCGCAAGTTGGGGCTGCCAGGCCCTTCAGGCAGGCCCAGTCAAGATGGCGCCACTGGGCCCCCCCGCCAGGAGGCGCGTCGTCACAGTGTAGAACCGTGTCCCTGCAAATCGGCTTGCACAGTGTCCAATCTCGGGACCTCGGTGGTGGAGCCCCAAGGTCTGATACGCGGTAGATCACGCCCAGCGAAGACGGCCTCAGTGGCTCCAGCCCCTATAGGAAAGCGTAGGAGCGGCGCCGCAGCACCAGCCTCGATGCAGCATGAAGCGAGCAGGTTCCAGAGACCAATCTTCCCCCAAGGCTCGTGAAGCAGGCAGGCCCCCTAGCTCCAGCGTCCAGACCACGGCCCTCCACTCGGTGCCACCCCGCAGGTCATAGCGTCCAGCTCCAATGCACCACAATGTCACAGCTCCCGCTCGGGGGGGGGGGAGGAAGAAAGCCAAACCCACGCCAAGAGTCTCTGCCATGCCCCCAGTGGGGTCCCCCCGGGCAGCCACCAAGCCACGTGGTCGTCACAGCCCCCGCACTGACTCCGATAGGTACTGTGGTCTCATGTGCTCAGCGTCGGGCCTGCACCAAGCGCTGCACTAACCGGGAGGCCAACTGGCCGCGTCGTCTCGTGCCCCCACTCCAGGCACCAGGAATCCGAGGGCCGATTGGGCACTATCGTGCCCCCCACGGAGGGCCGCCGCACTCACCGCCTCACCCCAGTCGCCTCGATCTTCTGAGCTCGCCACCTGTGCTCCCCCCGGGGGCCGGTCCCGTCTCAGAGCTCCGAGCAGTCGGGAGGGTTCCTAGGCCGCCTCTGCTATCCTCCGGTCCAGGCCGCAGACCCCGGCCTCCAGTAGTGAGCCTGCCGCGCAGCAGCGTCAGGTGCTCCCGGCAGCCAGGCACCGCCTCCTCCCGCTGGGCAGGGACCGCGAGAGCAATCTGGCCCCGCTCCGACTTCGGCGGGTGCCTGTAATACCAGTCACAGTGCCCAGGGCGGGCACGTCGGCCTCGTGCTCCCGTCTCCACAGGCCCTCCGAGGCCGCGGCCTCGCGGAGCGGCCCGGTCAGCCGCAAACACCGCCGTCAGCTTCAAAGCGGCAAGAGCCGGCCCCGACTCCGCAGCAAAGTCCACCACTGCCGACCACAGCTTTCCAAGGGCTCCGGAGCAGCCCGCGGTCCCAGGGGACTCCCGGGGTCGGTGCTATACGGTGCTATGTAGGGCCTGGCGCCGGAGGGGACCCGAGACACGTCCTACTCCGCCGCCATCTTGGCCACGCCCCTCTTGTTTTATATTTTTTATTGGTTTTTTGAACATTTTTTACTTTTTTTGGCTTTTATGAAAATGTTATCTTTTTTGTAATTTTTATGGGGACAAACAAAAAACAGGGAATTGTAAACAGCTCAACTGGAGCAAAAAAATCAGGAAAAAATTAAGGTTTCTTTTTGCAGTTGTGGTTGTCTCCAGCACGGTTGATCAGTTTGATACTTTGCTCTCCATAGCAAATTGTAGTCCCGCAAAATTTACAAAGTATTTTATAATCTCCAAACTGGGGTTGGATATTTGGGACCATCTCCCTTGTCTCTGGACCCGATGGAGTGGGTTGTTTTCTTTTGGAGGTGCTGGGAGAAGATTGGGGAGGGTCTCTTGTCAGTTCTCTGACCTCTGCCGCAGCATAGTTGTTTGGGTGATTGCGTTGCATATGGCGAATCATTGTATTGTTGCCAAATGAATACTTTTTTGCAGGGTTCCCCCTGGAAAGTACATTCCCACAGATGAGACATGTGACTTTTGGAGCATTTACTTTCTTTTGTCCCCTTGGGATTTTAAAAAACTCCCACACAAAGTGCTCCTTGGGTTTATAGGGGGTATTATCTTCAGGCAGGAACTGCCTCTCCTCCTCCTCCTCCTCCTCCACCACCACTGTGGTGTTGTGGTGGTCCTTGTGGTGGTGGTGGTGGTTGAGATGCTCCTGCTGCTCCTGCTACTGTAGCCATTTCTCACTTACTACAAACAGGTCTGCAAACTGGTCTTCCTCAGTCAAAGTACAAAGTGAGAATGAGGAAAAAAGGTGGGGGCTTTCATCATTTGGGAAAAAAACTGTTCTGAACCAATGAAAAGTGTTATTTTCAGGTCACATGACCCGACGCGCTTATGCTACGGGTGCGCTTACGCCGTGCATCACGCGGCTACGCGATCTGTCACGATGATGTTTTCGTTCGCGGCAATAGGGCTAACGGGACGCTCAACTTGTAGTGCCTCTTCAGGATCTGTTCCTTCCAATGTAGCTATCCGCGAAATCTTGTTGATGGTTCTCATGAACCTTTCGGCTTCTCCGTTGGCCACTGCTGTGTGATGCGATGGTGTTTCACCCCGAGTCGCCGCAGGAATTCCTTGAAATCACTCCCTTGGAACGGAGACCCATTGTCTGTCTTGAGTATTTGGGGAATCCCAAACATGGCGAACGTTTTGCTTAGAACTGGTTGAATGTTCACAAAACTGGTGGACGCTGCTACTTCCACAATGGGATTCTTGGTATAGCTGTCTATGAGGACCACGGTGATTCGCCCATCAGGGAAACTGCCGAAATCCAAACTGACCCATGACCACGGGGCCGGAGCTGGATCTTCTGGTGCACTCGTCAGCTGGCACGCTCTGCAGTTTTACACCAGAGTGTCCACTTCCTTTTCGAGGTCAGGGAACCATACTTTTTCTCTCATGCGGGCTTTCATTGTTCGGGTGCCTTGATGCCCGGCATGGGCAAGTGCCGTCGCTTGCACTTGTAAAGTTAGAGGTATTACCACTCGGGGTCCTCTCAACAATAGTCCATTTGCGGCTATGCTTAGCTCGTTATGCACCTTCCAAAACTTTCCCAGATGTGAACGGTTCGCCTCACTCCAACTTTGAGTGTTGTGGAGGAATCCTTCCCAGGACTAAGCATGGGCGTAAAATCCGCTCCGATCGCGGATTTTTCGGATTTTCGGCAAATTCGCAATCCGCGAACTCTCGCGAATTTGTCGAAAATCCGTGAATCCGCTCGCGGCGGATTTTTTGCTTGGTTGAGGCGCGCGGCGTGGTGCACGGCGTTCACTTTCCGTCATTTAGCGTTTGCCGAGTTGTTTTTCTTTGCGAGTGCCGCGCCATTTTGGATCTTGCTGCGTGATCCCGCGGGAGTTTGGCGCCCGCGAATACGTAATCGCGGCTTGCCACCTTGCACAGCACACCTCGCGAGAGTTCGCAATTGCGAACACGTAGTTGCGGCGGAAAGGAACAATCTCGCACTCGCGAAATAGAGATTTTGCAATTCTGCACAAGAAAATCACCAGCAAACAGGATAAACCTTCAGAAAATTATGATTTTTATCAGAATCACTCCTCAGGTTGACATTTGCATGGCCTTTTTTTTTGCAAGAAGTCCATTTTTGGGGGGGGGGAGGAAGGAAGTGCCCCACAGTCTCCAACTTCCTGTTCCTGTCCAGCAGGCTCCTCCCAGTGCTTTGTCCATCTCCTGGTCACTTTCATTTGGATCTGGAGCTGGAAGGATTACTTTTTGTGGGTGCTGCTGGATATTTGGATTTGAGGCCTTTTTGACTGTCTTTGGATCACTTTTGGATTAGAAATCAACTTTCACAAGTAAGTTTGTTTGGGGCATTACAGTTGCTGCAAGTACAATTTTGGAACTTTTTCAGAACATTAAATAAATTATATTGTGGGTAGCCACAGTATCCAGTAGGACCAGGGTTGGTTAGGGGTGCATGATACAACTGTTTTGTTGAATTTAAACACCATTGAGGCCATGGATGGGCTGGGATTGTGCTGATTTTTGTCGTTTTTATGGGCCTGCTGGTGTGGCCCTTTGCCCAGGGGTGGTGAGTGTTGCATGGGCCTAGTCTTTCTGTGGGGTGTCTTCTTGAATTTAAACATAATTGAGGCCATGGATGGGCTGGGATTGTGCTTATTTTATTGTTTTTTGTCGTTTTTTGGGGGCTGCTGGTGTGGCCTTTTGCCCAGGGGTGGTGGTGCATGGACTGAGTGTGCCTGTGGTGTGGTCTCACTCTCTTTAATGTAAACATCATGGATGGCATTGGATTGTGGTGATTTCTGGCTGTTTTTCTGTTTTTTGGGGGTGTACTGTTGATGTGGACTGGCCATGTGGGTGGTGGTGGTGGCCATCTTGAGTGCTGGCTGGTACAGGCAACATGTGCTTGGGGTGTAAGGGGCCATTTTGAGGAGAGGCAGTGTCTGAGGCCTGCACTTATTTTGCCTACTTTTCATCCATTATGCCCAGGGGTAGTGAGTGTTGCATGGGCCTAGTGTTTCTGAGGGGTGTCTTCTTGAATTTAAACACCATTGAGGCCATGGATGGGCTGGGATTGTGCTGATTTTATTGTTTTTTGTCGTTTTTTTGGGGCTGCTGGTGGGGCCCTTTGCCCAGGGGTAGTGGTGCATGGACTGAGTGTGCCTGTAGTGTGGTCTCACTCTCTTTAATGTAAACATCATGGATGGCATTGGATTGTGGTGATTTCTGGCTGTTTTTCTGTTTTTTGGGGGTGTACTGTTGATGTGGACTGGCCATGTGGGTGGTGGTGGTGGCCATCTTGAGTGCTGGCTGGTACAGGCAACATGTGCTTGGGGTGTAAGGGGCCATTTTGAGGAGAGGCAGTGTCTGAGGCCTGCACTTATTTTGCCTACTTTTCATCCATTATGCCCAGGGGTAGTGAGTGTTGCATGGGCCTAGTGTTTCTGAGGGGTGTCTTCTTGAATTTAAACACCATTGAGGCCATGGATGGGCTGGGATTGTGCTGATTTTATTGTTTTTTGTCGTTTTTTTGGGGCTGCTGGTGGGGCCTTTTGCCAAGGGGTAGTAGTGGTGCATGGACTGAGTGTGCCTGTAGTGTGGTCTCACTCTCTTTAATGTAAACATCCTGGATGGCATTGGTTTGTGGTGATTTTTGGCGGTTTTTCTGTGTTTTTTGGGGTGCGCTGTTGATGTGGACTGGCCATGTGGGTGGTGGTGGTGGCCATCTTGAGTGGTGCTGGCTGGTACAGGCAATATGTGCTTGGGGTGTAAGGGGCCATTTTGAAGAGAGGCAGTGTCTGAGGCATGCACTTATTTTGCCTACTTTTCATCCATTATGCCCAGGGGTAGTGAGTGTTGCATACTTGCATGTCCCTAGTCTTTCTGTGGGGTGTCTTCAATGTAAACATCATGGATGGCACGGGATTGTGCTCATTTTTCTGTGTTTTGTCGATTTTTTGGGGTGTATAACTGAACTGATGTTCCTCTGTCTTCCATTGCTTTTAGGTGAACAAGACTCAAGAGAACCACCAGTGCCAGGAAGAAGTCCTGCAGCGGTGTGTGTGTGTGCAGCATAACGTCACGCGACGTCACGTCTGGACACAGACAACTCTGCAACTCGTGCAACTGCTGCCTGCTGTTCTGACCTGCTCTGAAGAAGATGGCCCCCAAAAAAGTAACCCGTAGCTCCTCTAGCAAGAAAGGTGCCAGTAAGGAGCAGAAGAAGCAAGTTACCAAGGAGACTGGTGTGCCGCCCGCCCCTTTTTTTGGGAGTAAAAAAAAAAGTATGCCTGCAGCAGCAGCGGGATCTGCTGGGGACCAAGCTGGCAGCAGCACCCCCGCTCCATTGGGCTCAGTGCCACCACCACCACCACGCCAACTTAAGTCCAAGCCCTTGAGTGCTGCAGAGGCAGCCAGTATAGTTCTTCAATCACCATCGACCAGTGATGTTGGCTCATCGCAAGAAAGCAGCAGCAATGTCCCTCAATCAACACAGGTTGTTGTAGCTCATCTGACGAGTGTTGAACAACCACAGCCGCAACAACAATCACATGTGCAAGTACAAGCCCAAGTACATGTGGAAGGAGAGGCAGCGCAAGGAGATGCGCAAGCAGAGGTGCATGGAGGGTCACAAGTGCCCACAATAGTTGTTCCTCCCGAAGTAGGGGCACATCAGGAAATCGACAATCAAGGCGAGGTATCATTTGAGGAAGCCACTCCTCCTGATGATCCTTCATTGTCTTCCACACCCCTAGCAAGGAAGAGATCAAGGGTGGTGTCTACATCTTCTTCAAGCACACCTCCTTCTGATGATACGGATCAAACTTGGGAACCAGCACCACTGCCGTCTGAGAGTGAGGCACACCATGATCCGACAAAGGTAGTTAAGCGTAAAAGGAAGCTCGTCCAAAGTCTCAGAGTTATGGAGTGTGATGAGGCTCAACAAGAAGTGGCGGATACTGCTGCTGATGAAGACTCTACCAACGACGACCCAGTCATCATAAAGGTCACTGCAGCCCCAGCGGGCATGCAGCAAACAGACATTTTGACCCTAGCCCGAAGAGCTGCTGAGCGTGATGATGATGTCGATGAGGAGGCAGTGGAAACACCACAATCATTGGAGTTAAGTAGTACACCAACTCGTCCCGCTTCCATATTTCTTTCTGGCAAGAAGAGACCTCCATCCACCTCGACCTTAATTAGTGGCGGTGAAAGTGCACAACGTACAAAAGTTGGGCAATCCAGATCCTCCACTTCATCTGGCATTAGCTTCATGACCACCACCACCAGTATCGCCGCCTCCTCCAGGTCCCACAGACACTTCAAGTCCCCAGTTTGGGACTTCTTTACTGTTTGTCAAAAAAATCCAAAGTTTGCCATTTGTACCCTTTGTAAGGTTGCAGTTAGTCGTGGTAAGCCAGGTACCAACTATGGTACCGGAGGCCAGAGAGGTCATCTTAGGAGACAGCACACTGTCCAATGGTTTGCGCACCAAGAAAGGCCGAATTCAAGGAAACGTTGATGTTGCATCTGATGATGACGAGGAGGAAGAAGACGTGTCAAACACTTCCCTTACACCCAGTACCCCTGTCAGCAGCACACCCAATGTGAGGCACACTAAGAGTGTTGGAGCGAGTGAGACACCAACGCACAAAAGTTCACCAGCGAGCAAAATTGGGTCAACGAAGTCATTACAGCCCGTAAATGCTTGGTCCAGGGCAACATTAGAACAATGCTTACTTCAGACGTGCCATATGAACGCAACCACCCACTGACGCGTCTGTATAACACTAAGCTGGCTAAAATGCTAGCTGTGGACCTTCTCCCTTTTTCTTTTGTAGAAGCGGTAGGTTTTCTAGAATTAGTGGCAACGCTCTGCCCTAAATGGAAGGTTCCTAGCCGGTTCTATTTTGCCAGAGTTGCGGTTCCAGCACTACATGAAGATGTGCTGGAGGCGATTGTGGCAGCTTTGCAGAAGAGTGCTGTTCACACAATACATCTGACAACAGACATGTGGACCAGTGGCGCAGGCGCTGATTACATGTGCATCACTGCACACTGGGTCTCTTTTTCAGGTGTTAAAGCAAAGCTAAACGCAGGTGTTGACCCGGACAAAGTTTTCAAAGCTGCTCGGAAACATGCAACACTAGCCATGTTTGGCTTGGAGAAAAGTCACACATCCCAAAACATTTTGGACGAGTTTGACAAAAAGGTCTTGAAAATGCTATCGCCAATAAAACGCAAGATTGGTTATGTTTCCACGGATAATGGCGCCAATGTAGTTAAGGCCATGTCGCTGGGTGACTATGTTAGAGTGCCGTGTTTGGCGCACTGTATCAACCTGGTAGTTCAAAAATTCTTGAGTGATAGAGACAGTGCAGCGTTCGCGGTAATGGCCACCTGCCGCAAAATGTGCAACCATTTCAGCCATTCTTTTAAGGCCCGGAAGCATCTGAGGAGGCTGCTACTTCAAAGTCGAATACCAGTGAAAGCACTCATCCAGGAGGTGGCAACACGTTGGAACTCAACCTTCTACATGCTTGAGCGTCTGTATGAGCAGTATACGGTACTCGATCACTATTTCTTAACAGAGGGTACAACTCAGAAGGAGGACCTGCGGATGGGTGCGGCGCAATGGGACATAGTTAAAAGCCTGACAGACATGCTTCGTCCTTTTGAGTTCTTCACGCGTGCAGTCAGCCAGGAGGACTGTAATTTGGGAAAAGCTATCCCATTGTTGTGCATGCTGGAGCACCAACTGATGGCGGTGTCTTCTGAGTTTGAAAAAGATGTACAAAAAAAAGACCATTTTATTTTGTCTGAGAAATTATTAGAGCGCCTACGTGGTGATGAACGTCTTCAAAAGATGAAGTCAGATCAGCATTACATTTGTGCTACTATTCTGGATCCACGCTACAAAAAGGCGCTGGCAGGCGAAGCATTCTTTCCTTTTGCTGATGCAGATGTTCAAAAGTACAAACATTGGTTAGCCTGGTCAGCCAAGAGGTTTGAAAAAGAACGGCAGGTTATTGAAGGAGAAGACAGTACATCAGCATCAGCATCAGCAGGCCATCCCCAGTCACAAGAATCCACTTCTGCACCTGTGGCTGGGGCACAAGTGACCTCTCAGCCGTTAAAGACACCGGCAACTGGATCATCTGCACCACACACAACACTAACAGTGGCTGCTGAGGAGGATTGGCTAAGTTTGCTTGGGTATGGTTCTCGAAAAAATGTCAAAGGCACAGCAAAAAGTAAGCAAAGTGGAGGAACCGTTGATGACCTTGAGTCGATGGTGCAGGACTATATGAATGACTCAACAGAGGTCTTTCTTAATGATGAGCCATTGCAGTATTGGCATGGCAAAAAACAATTGTGGCCACAGCTCTCCAACCTGGCTATAAACTATTTGTCTTGCCCACTCGCAAGTGTGTCTTCTGAACGTGTTTTCAGTGCTGCTGGTGGCATTGTAACTCCCAAACGGAGCCGCCTCTCGCCCAAAAATGTGGAGCGGCTGACAATGATCAAGATGAATCAGCACCTCATACCACCAGATTACAAAGTACGAGAAAGCACGCCGCATGAAGACGAGGAGGACGGCAACGTAGATGAGGGGATTTGTTCTCTGTTCGGTGGCACTGACCTCATCCTGCCTGAATTCGCAGAGTATGATGACGAAATCTTCTTCTTATTCCCTGACACCGAGCCCTGAAAATGAGACAATGAATCAAGAACTTTCTTTTTCGTCCTTATTCACTTGTATTCCTGTGTGTCTCTCTTTCTTTGTTTTGCACAGTTAATTTAATTCAAACTTTAATCACCTAATCCCAAAAACAAGACCATCAGCAGAACTGTCTTCACTTGTTTGCTTATTGATTTGAAGGTGCCGCAGTCTACATTCCTCAGGTTCACAAGTTCTGAAGAACATGCTCCTCTATCCTCCTCCTCCAGACTGCGATTTCCCTCAAAGCAGAGTGCTGGATTACGCCCAATGAAGAAAGACTCAGCACTTGTGGGGGTGTTGTGCTTCTTTGCGGGTGAGTTGACGGATTTGGGCCCATTGCTGTGAAGCTCTAATAATGGACAAAAGTGTTTTGGACCAAATATGAGGTGGAAATTTCTTGCCGTTTTTGCTGACTTGCTTGCCTTTGAGGTGCTCTTTGGCGGGGTTCCGGGTGTTTGTGGGTGATTTTTGGTGTCTGGGAGCACTGCTGCGACAGTCTAATCTTGATTGCATTTGCTTTTCAGGAAATCCGTGGTGGAAAACAGGAGTTATGATGATTGATGATGATGACCTAGCTGCACAGCGCCGCGTTTGGACCGAAGGCCGAGAGATATTGTAAGTATGAGATTTAGCTTTTTCGCTGTTTGGGGGTGTTGTCGGGTGGTTTTTTGCGGGTGGGTTGGCGGGTCTTGCCTGGGGCATTCCTGGGAAGGTCTAATACCGGATAGAAGTGTTTTGGACAAAATCCTTAAGGGACAGCCTTTTTTTTGCTATTTCTTCTGACATCTTGCTCAATGTAGCGTTTTGGGGGGCTTCCTGCTGTTCGTGGGTGGGTTGCGGCCGGGGTCTCTGTCGAAGCACTGCTGCGACAGTCTAATCTTGATTGCATTTGCTTTTCAGGAAATCCGTGGTGGAAAACAGGAGTTATGATGATTGATGATTATGACCTAGCTGCACAGCGCCGCGTTTGGACCGAAGGCCGAGAGATATTGTAAGTATGAGATTTAGCTTTTTCACTGTTTGGGGGTGTTGTCGGGTGGTTTTTTGCCGGTGGGTTGGCGGGTCTTGCCTGGGGCATTCCTGGGAAGGTCTAATACCGGATAGAAGTGTTTTGGACAACATACATAAGGAAACACCAGTTTTGGCACTTTTTGTAAGTTAGGGTTCGTTAGGGTTAGCCATAGCAGCAGGATTGCATGTGTTTCGGGGGGTTCTATTGCAACGCAGTTCTGGGGTTTTAGAACACTGTTGGAGCGATGCTGGCTATGGATACTTTTGCTTGCTTGCAAGTGGTTTGAATACAATCCACGGTCTGTATTTGGGCCTACTGTTACTTTCAAAGTACGTTTTGTCACCATTTTTCTGCTAGGCATCGTTTTTGGAGATCTGATTGGGGGTCTTCTACATTTTTGCGACTGGCTTTAGTAAGGGTCTTGGTGGGAGCATTGCTGGGAAGGTCAAATTTTGTTCTAAAACACAGGTGACTCAGACAGAGCACACAATTTCAAAAATATTGTACTGTCTATTAGGGAAATCAAAGTGTCACTTTTTGCACCACACAGCGTACATACCTTTTATTTATTTATCAGTGGTATTGTAATAGCACTTCCTGTTTTCCGTTCAATAATTACAGGCCGGGTTTCAGTCAACATCCGCCAGGCAGGCAGTGGACAGGGTGTCTTCTGTCAGTGGTCACCAACATTGATGGACGAAGCGTCAGCTGGAATGGAGGAGTGCCGCCAATAAGAGGAATTGTTTGCTGCATGCAACTTACTTACCAAATTCAACAGGACAACTCCAACAACATACGCAATACAGATACAGTATCCATTGTTTTATTCTATGAGTGTGACTGCATGTGCTTAGCTTTAGTTTGTACCCAAAGATTCTCTTTATCTTCAATTATTGTTTGTCCATGCTGTGCTTTTTTTTTCTTCTCTCAACAAAACCTACCCAAAAAGAAACCCCCATTCCCATCCATTTTCCAAACCCTAACCCTCTTCCCCCGGGCTGTGTTGTTTTGCTTGATGTCTGACTAAAATGACATCAATAATTCCACACACTTGCTGGGGAGGATAAGGTCATAGCAACAGGCTGGTGAAGGAATACGAGGATATCTTCTAGACTTACTCAGCTTCAGTACTATATCTTCTAGTAGTAGGAGCCAATGTCAAATAAATTCAACGCAAGTACTAGTTATACTTGCAAGCAAATACTTTACCATTTGTTAGGCTACATTATGGCACTGTTCTAGTGTACTGTCACCTGCTATATTCTCGATCGTACCGTAACCGTTGTAATGCTACAGTAAGGACAAACAAGGTTTTGTTTTCTTTTTTTCCATAGGCATGCAACTGCCACTGTGTCACACCACTAGTACCACCGCAATGAGGAAATTTCACCCGCCCAGGATTGCCAACGTTAATCCCCATTTCACGTGGAGCCAGCCCTGGGCCTAGCCCTAATTTCTAACACAAATTACAGGTAAGATAAGCGTTTGGTGGGAGGTAGTATAATGGAGTATTATTTAGGACTAGACGAGAGATTGACGGTTGTACTACTAAAGTCCTACGACTGTTCAGGAAAACAAACTTACTGTTACACCCCCGTCCCCCACCCACCAGACTGAAAAGCAGTAAAAAACAGGTATGGTCAGATAAAGTTTAAAAATGTATATTTATGTAGCCCTAACAAAATAATCTCCCTCAAGACCCACCCTAACCCCAACGATTGTCTTTGAAAAGTCCCAAAACGATCCCAACTCCCAAATCCCACCCCCCAAAAGTCTATAAAAAAAGGGCAAGGGACACTCCACTACTGGAGGGTGCTGGTGCATTTTGTGGCATGGGCATCATACTCCTTGCGGAGGGTGGCAAGCTCGGAGCGGAGGCCCTTCACCAAGTTCATATAGTTCTGGACCTCCTGCTCCAGGTAGGACATTCGGACTCCTAGGCGGCGTTGGCGTGCCTTGCAGCTCCTGTGGGGGGCAGCTGGTCTTTCTGTTGCTTGGCGGTGGCGGTTGGCTTTGTTAGCCCGGCTCGGTCCCGCTGGAGCACTGCGCATGCTGGCGTCCCGTGGGGTCACGGAGGAGGATGCAGCGGTCCCAGTCGAGGATGTTGTTGTTGCACCGGTCGACTGCGTGTCCTCCTCCTCCTCCAGGGCCACCAGCCGCCGATATTCGGCGACAGTGGCATCCATCCTCCGTTGCCGGACCATTCGAGCCTGCTCCCTCCGTGTTGTTGATTTGGAAGGAGCAACTATATGAAGAAAGAAAGTCATAGTCTGTAACCAATGCTCCTTAGCATTAATAACACAAAGTGATTGAGCCGAAAGTTGGGTCACAGTACAAGTAGCAAATTGAAAGCACAGTACATAACTATTGAGGACAGTATCTATGTAACCTCCCACTTCTGCATCCTTGCTCTAACATTAGTGGTAGTTTAATGAACAAATTCTACGACCACTATGGACTTCCATTACAGTCGACTATGACAGTACACCAGTCTTATTCTTCTTCTTCTCTCTTGTTTAGGAAAATTGGTACGTTATCTTATGCAAGCCGGTAGAATGGCAGCACAGTGAACTTGCACCCGAGAAAAACAGTTGCACACCATGATGAGTGAGACAGACTTGCGTTACTGTACCGGTCCAGTACATGCAGGTGGTAAAGCTATTACTTTTCTATTACGGGTGGCACTGAGAATACTCTGTTACAAGGGCTACTGCTTAATTAATTTACCTTTCACCCTACAGTGCAAATGAGTACTAGAAAAGGAAAATGAAGAAGCTAACTAATTTGATTATCTATCACTTCACATGGGACGTATTTGATGACATATGGGATGACTTTAGGTGCTTTGCTTAATATTGAGTGAACAGTGATACACCCACACATGAATGACGTACTACAACTAAACTAAAGTTATTAAGAGAGGTACGGAGTGTCCACCGTAATAACCAGATATATGCTGTGCTTGCAGTTGCAATACAAAGTACTGCTACTATTCATGGTAGTATTGGACACATTTACAATTTCTTTTCCTTGCCTTCCCTGCACTGGAACGGACGTGCGGGTGCGGTGGTACATGCTCTTCAAGGTAAGACTTAGTTCATCCAGCGACCATCTACTCTCTCTAGATACACATGTGCTATCTAAGAGTCAGAGAATACCATGCTCCAGGCATCCATTCATTCAAAGTATACGCACACATACAGTTTCTGTTTCACCCACCCAGGCTGCTGTCCTTCCACCCATCCTTGCTTCATCATTGACCCAGCCATGCACCATACCATATTCTTTCCTTCCCAGCCACCTCGGGGGCCAAGCAAACACATATCGTTCTTCTTTGCCAGCCATCATACAATTTCGCGTCCCACTTACTTACACCCTTCTTTCGCTTTTCGTTCATCCCATCCATCACGTTCATCTAAGAACTTATTGGGATTCTTCTCACCAAAAACTTCACAGCTAAGTCGAAGTACATTTCGAGGAGGCTACTACCTGGTTGATTTGTAATACACCCGTGCAGAAAGCACACTATGCAGTCTTCAATCTCAATAAGTAAGGAATATATAGCTTACCTGTTCCCGCCACCACCGTGCGAACCCCCACAGGACCGTCCGCCGGCTCTTGCACCGCCTCCTCCCCAGAGTCCTCCGAGTCCTCGCCCAACACCGCCACCTCCGCGCTGGCCCCGTCACCAGATGTTCCACCTACAAAGTACATTTAAGAATGTTATAATACACCACTCACTACTATATAATATTTGGTCTAGGAGTAATAAAGAAATGTTAAAAAAACAGAATACAATGTAATAATTTGTGACTGTCTACTCTAAAGTAAAAATGTCCCTTTTTCAAGGGAAGGCTGTTGTCTTGCTGCACTTTTATGCACAACTGATGAATGCTTGCTTTTTATTTTTAACACGCACCACTTTTTCTCCTAACAGACAGAAGCTTGACTTCTAAGAACACGACCAGGATCAAGTTCAAACCAGGTGAGAGCTCGGCACGACCACAAGAAATGTGTCCAATTAATCGTCAACACTAAGCACTTTTCCGTTTTCAGTTAAATAGTTTTATGACAAAGTAGATTTTAATAAATGTGTTTACTTTTAATAAAGCTTTTAAACTTAAATAGACTCTGTGGTTTTTGGTCCTCAAGACTAGAGTGGATGAGCTAAAGGTTTTGGAATTTTTGCAAGCATGAGTGCCTCTGACACTTCTTGACTGTGACTCCGTACTCTTGTCCTGCGTACGATAATCTAGAGATCATTGGGGATCAATCATCGGTGACTTCGGGAGCTAAATGACTCTGCCACACTATCTAGTCAGTAAGGAGACAGTGCATAGAGCTATTGCTGAATAGAATGGGAGTCCAATGGAATTGCCAAATGTCCAATCTTAGTTAGCTACACAGACAGACTAATAAGAATAATCTAGTAATACCACAGGGAGTCATATTCGAGCCAGGATAAGAATTTATATCCAGTCTACAAGAAGATCAAAGACGATTTAGAAAAAATCGAATGAGGAACGCTAGGAAAAAATAGGTACTCTTTATTAAAATTTAAACTTACTGGGGCCAGCAAAGGAGCCCTCGCCTGCCCGATCCTGGCCTGCATCCTCCTGAACAGCACCCTCCTCCTGTGTCCTCTTGCCCTTGGGGGGAGCTGATGTACAACATGAAAGAAAGAAAGACCAGAAAACATGGATGAGATTTGTCAACCAAATCAAACATTTCAAAAGAACAATAACAAAATATTTTGGAGAAATAGCAAATAGATAGACAACTATTCCACGGGATCTATCTCATGTGGTATACTACGTTATTCGTATTGCCTGATTTGCGGACCGTTGACTTAAAAAGTTCCTATGTAACTCAATAAACAGACTACTAAAGAGGTTTGCCTAGGCCTGGCAGGCAGCAGTCCGCAGCACGCGAAGTGACAGACAAAGTCCATCCTGCTTGCAGATCAGTGAATACTCAAACTATCAATCCACCGACCACCGCCACTATTTCTTCTTATAGCCATGTGTCTAAAGGAAGGACTGGACTTCAGTCTGTTGGGGCTGATTTAGAAGTCCCTTGCGGCTCATTTTCCTCCATTGTTGCATGACTTTTGTGACGCAGCGGCAGAACAAAAGACTCGCCATGGTGTTGGTGCGGCGTATATATGCATCACGTTGTAAAGCCCTGCACCATCAGGGGGCGTTCCGGCGCAAGGGAGGGCGTACCTGCGCAGGAACGAATCCTAAAAGTGGCTGAGGGAAATCTACAAGATGTCAATCAGTCACTTTTAGGACAATGATGCATGACTCAAACCCTGCGCGCTTGAAGCCGACGTACGGCTTGATGCAGCATTGGGGAGATAGGGTACCCCAGAGCATTGCTGGAGCTGCGCCATCGTTGGCACGCAACTCCAGCAATGCGCTGCCTTTACGGCACAGATGCGTAAGGCTTCTGTGACGTATTGGGCCAATGGGTGGTGGTGGCATGGCACACAATTACTGCCGCATCCCTGCTACTTTGCAGGGATGCGCGGGTAATTGAAAATATGACCCTTAGTGTCTAGCATTACGCAGTTCTTATCTTTACACTACACTCATACATAATTTCTCAGGCCAATGAAATGAACACAATTTACAAAACAAATAAGCATAGTAGCAAGCAAGGCTACTGAGAAGGAGAGCAGTGCACCTGAAATGCATAGAAGATTTTGAAATATAATTTACCTACAATGTAATCGGCAGCATTATTGCTCTTGGTAAAGAACAAAGATTTGCAAATAACAGAGCCGGATAAAACAGAGTAGTGATGAATAGCTACTACTACTCACCAAGCCCGGGGACCTCTACGCCGAGCGCGTCCAGAAAGTCCCGTTCCCGGTCCATGACATCTGTCCAGCGGTGGGTGGCCTGGTTATATGTGCGCCGGACCCCAGAGAGCTTATACATGGCCCGGCACACCTTCTCCCACCGCTTCCGGCGCTCCCGGATGCCATAGCCAATTGCGATCTTGCCGCCTCCCAGGATCGTCTTGGGGAGGCGGCGCTGGACGTGGAAGATGAGTGCGGCCACCTCCTCCGCACTAAAGATCTCCCGTGGCACCACTTGCTCCCCCCTCAAACGCCCGCATGGGAGCCGGGCACGGGGTGCGGGACCCTTCCCCTTCTCAGGGTGCTCCCCGGCTCCCTTTACCATGGTCTGGGCAGAAATACAGTTAAATGATAAAGAAGAAATAGAATAGTGAAGAAGAAAAGAAAAGAGTTTAAAAAAGTAGTTTAAAAGTAACTAAAAGCAGCAGAAAACACAAAAATATAGAGCTAGAAAAATAGAGGGATAGATAATAAGTAAAATAGATCAAATAAACTTCAAACAAGCAAAGGATGGCAGAGATTGAGAGAGGATACAGAAAGCATGCCCAGAACCATAGCAATGAATGAGAAACAAGATGGCCGCGCCCGTTCACGACCGCGTGGGTAAGTTCGCGCGAGATTTTCCTCGCGAGCACGCGCGAAATTGTACTAGCGAGCAGCACACTTTGCGAGATTACACATAGCGGACGGAAACGGAATTACGTCACGCAAACAAGATGGCCGCGCCCGTGTACGACCGCTAGGGTAACTTGGCAAACGTATAGCTACAAGCGCCTCGCGAACACGCGCGAAATCACGCGAACATACACGTCGCAAAAAATAATTTGTGTATTCAGAGGCATTCGCGGCTTCCGAAATCGATCTCGCACGGATTCGCGCCCCAAAAAACGCGCAAAATTGTGTGAAATCTAGGTCAGGGACAATCAATATTTGCCCGGCGGTATCGCCTCTATAACCCACAAAATATTAATCAGTGAAGAGGCAGGCGCTGGAGACGGGAAGGCAGGAAACAAGGTTTATTCTCTCCGGAGGAGAACACATCAGTTCGGACAGCAGGTATCGTCACGAGGTGCTCTAACCGCATCTCTAAGGCCTGGCCTCTTATACACAGGTTTATTGCTTTATTACATACAACACATTCTTGGCAATGCTTTGTACGGAAAGACATTCTCGGAATCCCCGCTCCAAGCCCGTTCCCACACATACAGTAGAAGTCCCCACCCCGGTCACAACAGGTGATGATTATCGCGCAGCTGGACATTCCGCCGATTCACGGAATGTGTGGGGTTGATCGGATCTCATAGGGTGGGGGCTTTGATCAACTCGGGGGTCCTTTGATGAGGGAAGCTTTCTACTGTACGGGGAGGGGCAATAAACAGTATCGGCAGAGCTAGGTGTCGGCCTGGGAACGAGGAAGACAAACGGGCACACAGAAAAAAGGGGGTTTGTATCAAAAGGGCCTGGGACCATGAAAGGAATGAAGGGAGGTGTCGCGCTGGGAACAGGATGGGGTTTTGAGGCAGAGCTGCGCTGAAGAGGGGTTTATGACCCAAAGCATGTGCGAGCGAGGGGATTTGTCAGCGTGCGGGCTTTGTGAGGGCGAAGGGCTATGCTGGGAGCCAGTGGCATGCAAAAGGGTGGTTCTGATCGAGGCACTTAAAATGGCGGGTGCGCACGACAAAAAGTGTGGCATCAGGGGAAAAGGCAAGATGGCGCAGATAATGTTTACCAAACCGTACTAATTTTCCACAGTCCTCCCTTTAACATATCCAAGACATCTTGCTGGCCTATTTCCTATTCATGTCTACTGTGGTGGTCATAAGAAAAGCAGTAGGAACCCAGGTGAAGGAGTCATAAATATTACATTTAAAATCTCTCGTCTTAGGAGGCGGGTCTATCGATAAACTTGTTTGCAGGAAAGTCATAGTAATGCAATATCGGACAAAAACGATTCTGTAGTGAGAGCATTGAGTACATTTCATAGATACTTATAGTCATTCGGAATGTAAACTGATAGGTCATTACATATGCAAGTTCTGTTCATATTTGGTTGGAGCATAATAAATACAATGGTGGCTGGGAGAGAAATGAGACATAGTAAAAACAATAATCAAGGCGTCATCTGTTGGCACTGTGGAGCACCGGCGGTGGAGCTATGAGTCCAGCTCTATTCTAGGCTCCGCGTTGCAGGGCATGACCTTTTCCTCGCTTTCCCGGTCAAAAAAGGTCCTTTTCGCCCTGTGTCCTTTCAGTCGATTGTCAAAAAGTTCGGGTGGAAGAAGTGCGTGAGTGAGTAGTCTTTAGGGTAGGTCGGGAAAAAGGGGGATGGAGCAGGACCAGATCGGGAACAGACCAGGGGGACGGAAAATCCCAGGTAGGCGGGCTCATGACCGAGTTCAGAGAGCGGGGACTTTTCGGCACACGTTGAACATCGAGCAGGGGCATCAGGTCAGCCCTTTCCTCTCATTTCGTCGAAAACAGTGCCTCGTCCTGCAGCTCCTTACTGTTGCGGTCTCGCCTTGGCCAATGTCGCGGATGTTCCATAATCTGTAGTCAGGCCACGTGCTCCCACATCCGGTCCTTCTTTCCTCCGACAGTTGTACCCTTAAATGAGTTTGAAAAGACAGTCTTTAGAGAATTGGCAGAGGAAGGTAATCACATAAGTCTATTTCTCTCCCAGCTCCAAGAAAATGAGAATACATAAGGGTTCGCAACCAACATACAAAAACGATTGATGATGGGCTTGTTGGATTTCCTATAACTTTCCTCCATAACTATTTCTTTGGTGTTGGTTGGTGTTACATTCATTGTCGTGGTACGAGATCTGGTACCTTTTATTGCATTACAGTTGCGCCAGTTCTTCTGACAGAGACCCTCCTTCCTAGTACGAGCCTTACAAAGCTATACCGTTCTCCAGGGCTTTATATTTTAAAAAAGGGTGCAATGTGATATCACCATGGTCTGACAGGTATCTTTCTGAGGGACGAACATAGGCTAAACATTTTTCATTCTATCAATGCATCCTGCCTTTCAGCTAAACATTTTACTTTCAACAGGGTTCATTGCAACGATTTCTTCACTTCGGTCTAATCTTAACTTTGCAAACATCATTCTAGTTCCTACATAGCCTCTTACAACCTGACTACTTGATTAAAAAACCGGGGTCTTATGGGAAACAACTAGGGACATAGAAAACTGTGGTAAGGGACTATCGTCTTGCTTTGTATCATAAGGGCGTTATTTAGCAGAAGGCCACAGTTCAGTTGGTAAGCGTTCAGTGGCATTTCTCGAATTCTAAATTCTGTAGCTTGCTTATCAACAAATCATTTCTAGGAACAACGGCTGGCCTGCGTTAGTCGTAAATCGACCCATCTCTTACAACCGGGGGTGAGGGACAGTTTTAAAACTCTCGTCTGGGGCAGCTGATACAAAACTGGGGGCGTTCTGGGAAGATGGGGATGTTTTGATCACCTTTACTGTTTGGGTATTGCGACAATTCGGGACGGGGAAGGTCGCGTTATCTGAGGCATCTTTTTTATCATAGAAGCCGCTGACATGTAGTTCCCTTATTACAGGTCAGATTAGGGAACCTTAGTCGTCTTACCTGCCTTTCCCTTATGGCCAATTCTCGGTTTCATCAATTTTTAGCAGAAAGGAGAGGTAGTGGCTCGGCGTCAGGGTGATTTTATTTAGGATACATTTTGTGCAAATACTTGCGGTATTTGGAGCCAATTGGGTGGTGCACTAGGGGTGGCGGTTTGCCAATTTAGGTGCTAGTCGTTCGGAAGAGCGAGAGAGAGAGAGAGAGAGAGAGAGAGAGAGAGAGATGTGCAACAACAGGCTAAATAGTACACGTGCGACATGGGGAGTGGCCGTGTATTAAGATAGGCTATTCAGCGTATTACACAACATAAGACATTACGGGTCTGTGTTAGAATTTTGAAAGCATGCAGTTTGGGACGGACGAGCATTAGGCCGGGTACAGGGGACATGCATTGAGTAAAAAAAAAGGGCACCATTGTGTCGCATTTCTTGCATTCTTGGCCCTTTGACCAGTTAAGTCAACGCTTCAGTCATACACAAACATTCTCTCATAGTTTCAGACATACGTGACATGTGTCCATTCACGCAACACGGATCAAGGGTGATCGTTCTTCATCATGTCATACAACTTATTGGTTCTTTCGTTACAAGAGCAGTTTTGTGGGTGTGCTTAGGTGCCACCTGGCAGTGTTAGTCCGCTTCGTGTATCAGACATGGCGAGGTTTCAGATCTTCACCATACCTCGGTCGTGATTCCGATGTGGCCTGTAGGGGGAGGAAAAGAGGGGAGGGGAGGGGGGACAACATTCGAGCATATCAAAAGCATGGGTACGAAAGTCCTTTACTTACCTCATACTCGTCTTATCTCCTCGGGATAGAATCCCTGGGGTCTTGATTTCTGGAACCAGGGGGGGCAGTGTGTCCTTATAAGCCGTGTGTAGGGAAATATTAAAAAATCAGAGGCACTTAGTGCGAGGTTTCTAGTTGGTAGGCGTATCTAGCTATCGGGGTCCTTAAATCTCTTTCAACGCTTTGATGTTCTAAGGTTTATCAGTGCTTCGGTCAACTCTGTTCCCTAGTACCTTTGAGTGTCGTATCTTTATAACATTCTATCATTTACATCGTTTCACTTTACCCATCCTTTATATTCCATCATTTACACCGTTTCGCTTTACCCATCCTCAGAAGTCGAGGTCTTTCTCCATGCGCGAGTCCCTGAGTCAGTCGCATATTTGAAGGCAGAGTATCGTGTCTTAGATTCGATCCTCCATCCGGGGCTGGGCAACCATCTTCTAATAACCTTAAAGAGAGAGCAAAGTAGGGTGCACAGAGAAAAAAACTCTCCCGCTGATCCCACATTTTAAATAAAGCATGCAATACCCGTTCATAGTTTGGAAAACCTTTATTTGCACAATCGTTCAGCATGTTGATATGACAGTGTGATCGTGGTTGGCCGGATACGGCAATGGCTAAAGTGCGTACAGTAGGGGGGGCCTATTTTGTAGGATTAAAAACATGTTAAAAAGGTTTATTCATTCATTTGCAGGGAACTAAAAACGTCTATCAAATAGTTGAGGGATCAAGGGGCATTCATTTCATAATTGGAAGCACAGTTGGACTAGTTGTAATCAAATTTCCTATAGGTATACCATGGGTGTGTCATAAGCGAGGTTACATGTTAGTTATGATAATATCATAATGAATCGTACATTTGAAAAAAACATTTTTCACGTGGTCCTTTTACATGTTCGTCGAGTGAATCCTCCCTCTTTTCCGTCAAGTGTACAAAGGATCATAACATATCTCGGAACATCGAGTCTTTTTAGCTAAAAAACACCACAAGGTGTTCGTAAGTTCCTATTGATACTGGCGCCATTTTGGGCGGGGTCGGGTTAGTCCGGAAGTAGCATCAGGGAAAAATGTTTCCTACAACCGGCAGTTGGACCAGAGTCCTTTTCCGCAGTTCAAGAATTCATGCTAACAGAAGGAGTGGCTATATCATGCTTATTTCGTTAGCGATCAAGGCAGTTGTCCCTCACCGGAAGCCTGCAGGGGCCGAGGGCTCCGGGGACTTTTGTAGAATCTTCAAGGCTGTGGAGATGCTGTCGGAGGTGGGGGCTCGTGCCCCGGTGGACAAGCGTCCGAGTTACATAGCTGGTCAAAGTTACTCTAGCGGCCTAGACCCGCCTTCCAGGAGACCCAGACGCCATTTTGAGGCCCTGCAGCAGTCCCCCCCCTCGTCGAGTCTGCAAGAGTGGAAGAGACCTTTTTGGGGGAAAGGAAATGGAACTCCGTGTTGTGGAAGCAGGACATTCGGCTAGGGTGCAGCTGTGGTGCCCCCACCTGGGGGGGCGAGGGAGACTCGTTTGCGCCGTCTCCCTCTCCCGGTGCACTCCATGCCGCTCTCTTTCATGGGCATGCACGATGGCCTCTCCACATCCCGTGCTCCACAAGTCCCATGCTCAGTGCTGCGGAAGTATGGCCACCTGCGGCGCATGTTCGGCGCTGCGCGATTATGGGCGCAGCCATAGTATGTTCGGTGCTGCGCAAGTATTGGCACCACAGTGAATGTTCCGTGCTGCGCAAGTATTGGGGGCGCCACCATGGCATGTTCGGTGCTGCGCAGGTATGGGCGCCGCCTGGCTGGAGGAGTTCGGCGCTGGGCCGGGGGCTGGGAAGCCTCCTATCCGTGGAGGTGGGAGAGGCTCGTCCGCGTCGCCTCTCCCTCCCAGCCCGACCTGGACTAATTTTCGCGGAGGTATGTACAAGACACCCCCCCAGAGTTGTTGCAGCCATTATTCAAGAAAGAAGTGGCGCCTGGCGTGTTGCTGCTGCCATTACGGAGGAGAAAAGAAAGAGGTGTCCCGTCCGTCTCTGGGCCGGGCTTCCGGTGGATGTCGGCCGGACGCCCCTTGCTCTGGCCCCATGAACGGGTTCCTTGGCTCATCGGCTGCAGCCGGATCCAGTTGGCCCCAGTCCCTGGCCATTGGTGGTCGGACCGGGAGAGCATGTGGCGGGACCACCTGCAACTCCCACGCGCCACCGCGGCCGGACTGGGAGAGAGAGGGGAGGGTCAAGGACATAGACATTCCCCCCCTACAACTCTCCAGTGTGGTCAAGGCGATCCCCTGGCTGGGTCCCGCTGGCCCCTGTCTCTCCTCCGGCTCCACCCTATGTTACGATTTCCTGGCCGACTGTTGGCAGCAGGACCCGCCTTATATGGGTTGCTGCCGGCTGGGCGAAGCCGCAACCCTGCCCTACCTTGGAAGTTTCCAGAGTGGGGGGGGGGGCGGATGTTCTGCTGACTTTCATTTTCTACAGTTTACCGTTCTTGTTTCTAACGTTTCCTGTTGTTAGGGCATTAATAGGTGTTATTATTACGTATTGTTATTGTTTCTTGCTCGTTATGTTAAATAAAAGTTCATGTTCATCAGTGGCCTACTGATTTCGTTTTCCCATTCTTTTCTTTCCAGGTTGTTTCATGCTAAAGCTTCTGTTAACAGAAGTTAAGTAACACGGAAACACAGGCAGAGGGATGACGTAGATTCATGCATCACGTACACACAAACTCAGACGGGGAGACAGTACAAGTATTATATACAAAGACCCAAGACAAACATAAAACAGTTATTGGCCATAATTATCTTTTTCTGTATGCTGCGCATACTTATTGTTCTGAATTTAGAGCTAGGTTGGGTTTCCCGTCTTAGCGTTGTTTGATCTATGAGGACTCGAACATGTCGCTGAAATCGGCCTGGCGAAATCTGTGCCATCGGGCATAATCGAACGTGGTGGTTCTATCTGGCCTGTCCATGTCAGTCTGATTCATCTTTGTCTCGCGCCCTTTCCCTTTCTGCCGGCCTGTTCTTCCTGTCGGTCCTCTGTTCCTACTCTCGTTCAGTAGAGTCGGGCATTGGGCTTTCCAGTGCCCGGCATATTTACAAAAAGCACATTGGTTTTGCCCTAAGTCTGGCCGTCCTGTGCGTAGTGTCGGGGGATTACTTTCGGGACGTTGTGTCCTGGGATTGTCCTGTCGATATATTCCTTGACCTGCTCTGTCCTCGTCTCTTTTCTTTCGTTGCATTGCTTCTTTGCGCCACATACCGAGACTGTCGAGCATAATAGGCGTTGTCTTATTATTACGAAGAGCTATTTCTAACGTTTCTATTTTATCAAGATCGAAGGATCCTATCAGTGGCCACTGTTTCTCTTGATTTTCTTTGGTATACCTGTGCCATAGTTTACTATAGGCTATAGTAACTAATCCATAGTTTATGAACATGTCTTTATTAGGGGTGCCTTCCAGCGGAGCTAGATGGTCCACCTCTAATAAACGGTCCGGGCTGAACCAACTATCGACCAGTGGGGAGAAGACAGACATGACGGCTCACAACGAGGGACAAAAAGTCAGCACTGCCTATCTTATCACTGCGTGCAAAGACTAGACAGAATATTTCTATTCTACGTTGTTTGCAGGCAGTGAATACCTCATGAACCAATATCAAATAAACAATAAACGACCAGTGGGGAGAATAAGTAGGCCCGCAAAAGGTCTGCGTCCTCTACCTTTTCACTATCTGCAAAGGGGAACCTGTTCTTTCCTGTTTGCAGACAGAGAATCTCCAGAAAACAATCCGCGAACAGTAGTTCGGGGTAAAAAAACCATTAATCAGTGTGGGAGAGGGTAATCTCCCGAAAACAATTCGCCAATAAATAATTAATCAGTGGGGGAGAAAGATAGGCACGCTGGCTGCGTTACTTATCCTTCACTATTTGCAAAGAGAAAGAGCCTACCGTTTCTCCGTGTGCAGACAGTGAATCTCCAAATAGGTCAACAAAGAGTAATACTAGTATTTTCTGAACCATTAAACAATTATTTCGCGATTCGTCGTGTTTACACGACCTTACCCGGACCGTATGGACAGTTTCCTATCTTCCGAATCCAGCGCCCGATCGTCCTCTTTTCCTCGTGTTCCTCGCGGCACTCCTGATGGTTCCCAGTCAGGACCGTAGATCACTCGAGAGAGGTCTGTTCGGAACTAGTGTAATTCGGATGATCGGCTGCCAGACGAGGGTCTATTGGGCAAGAGCTCTCCCGATCGTTGCAGTCGTTCACTCTGTCGTCAGGACCTCTCCCACTGGATCCACGAGTCGCTAATGGGCCCCACGCTTGGGACGCCAATTGTGAAATCTAGGTCAGGGACAATCAATATTTGCCCGGCGGTATCGCCTCTATAACCCACAAAATATTAATCAATGAAGAGGCAGGCGCTGGAGACGGGAAGGCAGGAAACAAGGTTTATTCTCTCCGGAGGAGAACACATCAGTTCGGACAGCAGGTATCGTCACGAGGTGCTCTAACCGCATCTCTAAGGCCTGGCCTCTTATACACAGGTTTATTGCTTTATTACATACAACACATTCTTGGCAATGCTTTGATGTACGGAAAGACATTCTCGGAATCCCCGCTCCAAGCCCGTTCCCACACACCTATACAGTAGAAGTCCCCACCCCGGTCACAACAGGTGATGATTATCGCGCAGCTGGACATTCCGCCGATTCAAGGAATGTGTGGGGTTGATCGGATCTCATAGGGTGGGGGCTTTGATCAACTCGGGGGTCCTTTGATGAGGGAAGCTTTCTACTGTACGGGGAGGGGCAATAAACAGTATCGGCAGAGCTAGGTGTCGGCCTGGGAACGAGGAAGACAAACGGGCACACAGAAAAAAGGGGGTTTGTATCAAAAGGGCCTGGGACCATGAAAGGAATGAAGGGAGGTGTCGCGCTGGGAACAGGATGGGGTTTTGAGGCAGAGCTGCGCTGAAGAGGGGTTTATGACCCAAAGCATGTGCGAGCGAGGGGGTTTGTCAGCGTGCGGGCCTTGTGAGGTCGAAGGGCTATGCTGGGGGCCAGTGGCATGCAAAAGGGTGGTTCTGATCGAGGCACCTAAAATGGCGGGTGCGCACGACAAAAAGTGTGGCATCAGGGGAAAAGGCAAGATGGCGCAGATAATCTTTACCAAACCGTACTAATTTTCCACAATTGCAGAAAAAACGATTTTTGCTAAACTGAAAGCAATGAGCAGGTGCAAAAGTTCAAACTTAACATTAGTAACATTCAAGGTAGTGCTTCCTGAGGGGCCCCTCCAGAGTTTGCAACTATTCTATGACCCTGCTATGACCCAAACAGCAGGCTCATAGAATAGCTACAAGTAGACCATAAAGGTCCTGTGAAAAAAAAATTCACTGCAACAGAAAGCAAATTACAGATAAGGAAGGAAGCAGGTGCCAGCCAGACTGGAAGTTTCAAAATTACTGACACATTAATGACCCACAAATTAATTGATGGCAGTTGAAGAAGGGCAGGTGTGCTTGCTTTTTTCAACCCCCATAATCTACAGTGATAAACAAACCTAATGGGTGGCAGTGAGGATGTACCAGAGGGTGGCATGGGTGTCCCAGAGGGTGGCAGTGGTGAAACAGAGGGTGCTGTGAACCTGTGATGATAAACCAGACGTAGAAACAACATAGTCGCGGCCGTTGCGAGCCGAAAAGTAAGTTTGCATTGCGAAATTGTCCCAAAATCGGCGCGAATGCTCGCCAACACAAAAAACGGGAAAATCCGCAAATCCGCAAGAGTTTGCGTATTTTCGCGGATTGCGAATCCGCAAATTCGCGTACGCGAGATCCGCTAGATCCGCCCATGCTTACCCAGGACCCTGCTTGTATCACTTTGGAAACTCGTTGGATGATTGCGTCATTGGCATACTGGCTTATGATCTTGGTGGCTGACGGCGCTTGTGGACAAGCCCACTGGGATATCATATTCACAAATTCCTCCATTCGTGTTTCCTGCTCGCTTTCAGTCACTTCCCCTGTAGTAAGATGGCGAGATAGGTAATCAGCGGGATTCTTCGATCCCGGTCTGTATACGAGGTCCATCTGATATTGTTGTATTTGGATGGCCCAGCGTTCAATTCGAGGTGGGGGGTGTGGAGCGGTGCCTTTAAACAGTGGTATTAATGGTTGGTGGTCCGTGACTATCCTAAATGGATGTCCCTTTATGTACAGGTGGAAGTGGTTGCATGCCCATTTTACCGCTAGTGCTTCCCTTTCTATTTGAGAGTATCGTGATTCAGTGGCGGTGAGCGCTTTGCTGGCGAACGCTATGGGGGCCCACACCCTGGGTTCAGTCTCCTGAGTTAGCAGTGCTCCCAGGCCGACTGGGCTAGCATCTACCAGGATTTCAGTGTGTTTGGCGTTGTTGAAATACGCCATGGTGGTTCCGTCCAGCAGAGCCTCTTTCACCTTGTTGAATGCCTCTTCTTCATCTCGGGCCCACTTCCACGGACTCTCTTTCTTTGTTAAATTCCGTAGGGGCTCTGCAATGGTTGCTAGGTTGGGAATGAAGCGTGCGCAGTACTGTGCCATGCCAAGGAAGCTTCTTACTTCAGAGGCTGTCGTTGGTGCGGGCGCATGTCTGATGGCCTGAGATTTTCGGGGATCCACTTTGACTCCATCAGCATCAAATACATACCCGAAGAATTCTATGGACGTCTGAAAGAATTTGCACTTTTCTTTGTGTAATGTCACTCCATGTTCCGCTAGTCTCTTAAGCGTGGCCCTCAGTGTGTGATGATGCTCCTCTCTTGTTTTAGAGCGTATTAGAATGTCATCACTGACATTGAGTACTCCTTGTAGACCTGACAGTATTTCCTTGATGGTATTTTGGAATATCTCTGCGGCTGAGGATATTCCGAAATTCAATCTTTTGTATCTTTGGAGGCCTAGATGTGTTGAGAACGTAGTTATATACCTGCTCTCCTCAGCCAATCTCAGCTGGTGGTACCCAGCGTTCAAGTCTAGTTTTGAGAACCTCTGGGCTCCATTTAGATCTGCTAGGATATCGTCTACGGTGGGTGTGATGTGTCTTTCTCTCTTTATGGCCTTGTTGGGGATCCGCATATCAATGCAGATCCTTATCTTCCCTGGTTGATGGGGTTTTTCTGCTATCACCATGGGGGACACCAATGGTGTTGGGCCAGTCACCTTCTCAATGACTCCTTGTTCCTCCAGTTGAGCCAGTTCTTGTTCCACTGCTGCTAGTAGGTGGAATGGAATCCTTGTTGCCTCAGTGCGATCGGTTGAACGGCTTTATCGATGTGGAGCTTCACAGGTGCTCTCTTGACTGGGTGGGTGTGATGTGTCTTTCTCTCTTTATTGACTTGTTGGGCATCCGCATATCAATGCAGATCCTTATCTTCCCTGGTTGACGGGGTTTTTCTGCTATCACCATGGGGGACACCAATGGTGTTGGGCCAGTCACCTTCTCAATGACTCCTTGTTCCTCCAGTTGAGCCAGTTCTTGTTCCACTGCTGCTAGTAGGTGGAATGGAATCCTTGTTGCCTCAGTGCGATCGGTTGGACGGCTTTATCGATGTGGAGCTTCACAGGTGCTCTCTTGACTGTCCCTAGGCCTTTGAATAGAGATGGGAAGAGGTGTAAGATGTCGTCAGTTTGTAGGGCCTTTACCGCGTTGGCGAATGCGATGAGGCTGAGATCCTCCGCTGTGTGGCTCCCGACTAGAAGATCAGCTTCCTTGTCGACGACGTGAAACGTCGTCATCACTTCGCGGTCTTCAGATTTGACTTGAACGAACATTTTTCCTCGCAGGGGAAGTGGTTTTTGGCTCCCATATGTTAGTATCCGGACCTAGGAAGGAGTCAGCTGTGGTTTTGTGTTGAGAGCCTTGTAGTGTTGTATCCCCATAACGCTTACGGTGGCTCCTGTGTCGATCACCCTTGTCACCGGTGAACCATCAATCTGAATTTGACATTTGGGCTGCGGCCGCCGCCTTCTTTTCAGGTCACTGGTGAATGACATAAAGTAGCATTCCTCGTCGTCTTCAGTAGATGAGTCGGCCAGGCGGTCATAATTGCGATGATGGTGCTTAGTTGAGCTCTGGGATTGACTGCCATCCATGGTCAGGTGTCGGACAGTGCCGGAGATTGTCTTCCTTCCTGACTGGTTCCTTCCACGGAAACCACCTCTGCACACACTTGCAAAATGGTTTTGCACACCGCACTTCGAGCACGTTTTCCCTCGAGACGGGCAGCTTTCCGGGGCGTGTTCCTCTTGTCCGCAATATCCGCACGACGACCGTTGTGACGTTCTCGTTGGCCATCGCCCTCGCCCACCCCAGCGGGGGTTGCGAACGGCGTCTACTCTCTCCGTTTTAAAAAAAAAAAAAATGTTATTGAACCTTTATTTGATAGCAAGTACGATTACAAGGATGGGCCTACAACCATCACGGCTGGCCGCTAAAAAATCAGACATTGCAATCATTACGTACAGTGGCAACAGACCAGAACGGGATGTAGTATCAGAACAGTACAATAGTTATAAGAGAACACAGCAGCTCGGGTCAGGATGGAAAAGGTTCATTTTCAAATAGAGAACTGAAAAATGGTGTCGCACAGTTACTCCCACTCTCGCGAAAGTATAAGAATCAGGATATTAAGAACAATGACAATACGGGGGGTAGGCGGGGGGGCCCATCAGGGGATAAAAGACAAATGGCAGGAGAAATGAAAACACAACCCCCACATGCAAAGAGTCTAAACCCCGCCCCTCCACTCCAACACCCCGCAAAACACATGGGCAATGGCGACACTGAAGAAAAGGGAGAAAAAGAAGGAAACTAAAGGGCCATAGAAACAAATACTAATCCAGTACCCAACCCGCTACCCCCCACCCTGCACACCCGCAGAAGGCCATGGCCTACCCCCCAGCCGCGTGCCCGTCGCCCTAAGAGAACCCGAAATATAGAAGATAGGAAAGGGAAGAAAAAAATAAAATAAAACATAAGCAGAGGAGGGCCCATATCGCGCCGCCCGGCCCTGCCCAGTACCCCAACACTACAGAAATCCCACGAAGGAAGCAATACCACAAGGAAAAATGCAAATCACGAGCATAAAAAAAACCCTCAATGAAATGTCAGGTGAAGATACCCACTGCATCGTTTAACGGCAATAGAGCAAATAAGCCGTAGGCCATCTCATCCCTGACCCTGTCTGTCAGTGGCACAGCCCGAAGCCTTCCCAGTAATCAATGTAGAGCACAGTATAGAGGGTCCGAACAGGATGAGCGGGCCCGGGAGGGACAAGGCCATAAAAAAGCATAATAATCTAAAACCATCACAATATAGATAGCGAAGATCAGACAATAACAACACTGGTCCCATAAACTTCCCAAAGCTGGCAAGGAGTAGAAACACCCAGGAGATGAAAGTCAAACAATCCGGCCACTGCCACGATACATCCAGGCCAGTCCAGGGAGGAGATTGACTCTCCACCGCCAACCGCCAGTCGGAGATGCGTCCCAAGGATAGAGCCACACGAGCAGTCGAGACGAGTTGCACGGGCACAGGAGTCCAGTCACTAAACGGCCCGAAGGGCACTCGAAGATCCGAGACCTCCTCCATGATGACAGTATCAAGTTCAGCGGCCAACCCCTGAAGTAGAACCGCGACCTCCTCAGACCGCGAAACAACAATAGCGTCAATCCGTGCGCCTAAATCGAAGGCGTAACAATCAATGGTTTCGCGCAAAGTTGTTATGGCCTCAAACACATCCCGGGGCGTGAACTCTGTCACACGTTGCAAGCATTTCGGCCCCATCTCTGGAACAGTCGCCCGGTCCGGACGTGAGCCATGAAGAAGGGCACCAGCCGCCATCTTGATCCAATCAACACCGTCCCCCCGCACACATTCAGGAACCAGGCCGCATTACGAGGGCACCGTAGGACGTGTCTTCAGGTCAAACGGATTGTGGGACAGGGTCCAGAATGGAAGAGTCACCAATAGGCTAAAAGTCCCGCCGAACCCCGGGAGCCGGCCGCCTATGTCGGGGGCGATCTCAGGCTACACCAGGGCAACAAGACTTGGGGAGGGGGCAGGAGCCTAGCGCCCCCTCCGAGTCCGCGCCACCACACCGACCCTCGGGGGCCTCCGTCAAGCGGCTCGGGGAGGCACCGCAGGCAGCGGTTCTTCAGATCAGTGGCTCTCACTGGCAAGGCTCCCCTCCGCCAGCAACGATCGTTGGCGCTGTGGTTGCGGCCGGAGGCCCCGCCTAATCAACGCCCCGGCCTATCCATCTCGTAGGCCGCAGAGCAGTCGGGGAGAAATCCCGGGAACGGCGGCATGCAGGAGATCCGGGAGCAAACGGTAGGTGCTCGTTATCTTCCTCGATCAAAGTATGCCTCCGTGGGCCAGGATATGTGGCAGGATAACCGTGTGGGGAAAAAGGGCTCGCGGAGCCGAGCGACTATGCGACCATTTCGAATGCCTGCTTGGCTCCTCCTACTCTCTCCGTTTTTATCGTTCCGGTGTCTGTATTTGGATTCAGGGCTGCTTCCATTACTGTGGATTTAACATCAGATAGCTCATGTGATCGAGCTAATAGCAGTATTTCTTCGAGCGTGATACAAGGCTGACGCAGTATTAGCGTTCTTAGAGGTTTGTTGCGGCACCCTTGGATTAGCTGTGCAGTGACCTCTTTAGTCTGGTCGTCTTCTGTGCATGTGCTGATTAATTCTCTCATATTTACAACAAGGGGTGGTGAGGGACAGAGTCTCTGAATTAAGCAGAATACTCTCACCCAGTCAAGAGATCAGGGCTAGATCCAACACCGTTTTTTAGCTCATTGCACCATCCCAGTTTCAGAACCTGGCTGTATGCAAATTAGTCTGTCCCTGGCCCAGTGCATCATGGGAACAGGCCAGACCAGACTACAAAAGCCAATTCTTACACTGGGAAGCTTGTAATCCCCCGCGCCTGAGAGTATAATTCTCTCAGGCGCGCGTGGAATGCGTCCATTGTTTCACCTTCTCTCTGCCTCGACTGCCGGAATTTAAAGCGTTCATAGTGCGGGTTGAGTTGCGGGTCGAAGTGAGCATTGAGTGCCCGCACTGCAGCGTCATAATCCGTGGCTGCTCCCGTGTTTGGGAGATGTGCAAAGAGTTTGTAAATCTCAGTACCCCCGAAATGCAACAGCAGCGATCTTTTGACTTTGTTGTCCTTCTCTCTGGTGGCCACGAAGTAGTTATTTAACTGTCCTATCCATACTGCCCTATCCATACTGCCCATCGCGGGGCTTCTGTTGCTGCGTCGATAAGCTCACAGAAAGGTTGCAGCGCTTGGATTTGAGAGTTCACTGACCGTTGTGCCTGTGGTACCGCTTGTTGCACTGGTGGTAGTACCTGTTCCTGTCCTCCTGCCGCGACAGCCGGTGGACTTCCTGGCTGCTGGTCCCCAGCGGCAGTGGCGCCTGGCTGAACAGACATCACTTGAATTGGGTGCTTTGTTGGTACCAATGCTTGTTTCTCTTTTTAGTTTCAGTTGGCAGTGTTCATACGGCTGCTGTGTTGCTGATGCAATACTGTTGTCTTGCACCCGTTGGCTGTTCGCGTCCTTGGCTCTGCTTTGCTAGTTTTCTAACTACTGCCACTCTGGTTAGGCCTCTTCCACGTGGCTCGCGGGGTTCTGGCAGGCCTGGCGGCTCTTTCGCATGCGAGCACCGTGTTGTCGACGATAGTTTCCCTCGACGCTTGGCCTGCTTCTCCTGCGCTCGTGGTCATGCAGCGCTCTATCTACCAGCCCTCATGCAGCTCCTGGCATTTGCTGCTTACCGGTGTTGGGGCTGGATCTGTCGGGCGTGTTGCGTGAGCGTCTCTTGCCGTGCCGACACGCTCAGGTGCAGCTCATCAGACACGGGGCAGTTCGTCGACGGATCCCACCCTCGACGCCAGTGTGGGGGTGTGGAGCTTCCGCTCGGACAGTAAGTGATAGAGGGGTAGAGCTTGGGCCTCACGCAGCAGCGCAGCAGGGTCATCGTCAATAATTACACACACACACGGTCACAACAGTGCTCATGCGGACCGGAAGTCCCGTGCGACTCCCGTCCATTTATTTATAGCCTTCTGGCCACGCCTGGCCAGAAGGTGATACAATGTTTGCGTGTGGTTCCGGGGCTCAACCGAGACCCCGAGCAAACACTAGAGCGCTACAATCAGTACCATTTTTCTTTTACTTTAACATTTTTTTGAGAATCTGGAAGTCACTTCCGCCTCAGCTCCGGACGACCACCTCCCCCAAGGCCTTCAAAACTGACCTCAAAATTCTCCTCCTTCAAAGACACTTCCAAATTTAATTCACGCCTTCTCTTTTATCTGAAGGAAGACCTTCCATTATAGAAAATTCTATTCTCCATGACTATGTAAGTGCCTTCCCTGTGGATTCTTGTGGTTTGAGTGTCTGCCATTTATTGCAGTGTTATCCTTCTACCTGTGTTTGGTACTTTTTTGTAACACCCACACGTCACTATTCTCTTGTAACACACTGTTTGCTACTCTTACATTTTGTTTGCTTGATACTTGCACAAGTACCACCATTGCCTACGTAACGTTTGATCTTGTGTTTGAGTATCTGCAATTTATTGCAGTATTATACCTCTAATTGTACTTTGTATGCTTCTGTAACCTGCACACATATCACCTTTTCCTCCTGTAATGTACTGTTTGCTACCTCTTGTATTTATTTGCTCACAATTGTCACTTTTGCCTCCTGTAACCAAACGTTTGCTTTTGGAATTTGTTCACTTGTAATTTTCACATCATGTATCCGTACTGATCCTATCGAGAAGCTCTCTGACACCTTTGGGTAAAGTCTGAGCTATATAAAAATACATAAAATACAAAACTAAAATAAGTATGTCCCCCACAGGGGGTCGGCCACTGATCAGAAGGACCGACCCACTGCCAATATTGACACCATTTTTTTTTTTTTTTTTTTTAAAGGGGAGACTCTCCCCTTTCAAACGAGGCCTCCCTGAAAGCTGGGGAGGCCGTTTCTAGGCAGATTTTCCCATCGGAGTCGAATGCAGCCTTACCTGCTGCTGTCCTTGGCTCCAATGGGGAAATAAGTGACGTCAGAGCGCCTCGCGGCGTGCTGACGCCACAGATGGGTGGGAGAGGGGGTGCGGGGGAAGACGCGGATGGCTTTCCGCCAGTAAAAATAATGTAAAAAACGTTTAATTACAACCCTCCCTGGTGAACTCCAATGGACGTGCGCAGAACCAGGAAGGTAGTGCTTGCGTCGGCCATTGGCCGACAGAAGCACCAAAGTGGTTAACTGGCTGGACTCGTGCAATAACCACGTCCCAGACCAAAATGGGGTAAAAGGCCGCTTTATTGGATAGGTATGCAATACACATTCATAACAGATCATAATATAAACATTTCCTAAACTAACACCCCCATCCCCTAAGCGATATTCCCCTGTCAACTATTTCCTCCTCCCCAAACGCCTATCTCCATCACCTGCCTGCCTCTTGACTCCAACTTCTCTCCCCTGCTTCCCTCTGTCCAAACCTATTCCTAATGCCCCAACCCTTCCTGCCTGTCTTGATTTCTTCCAAATTTGCCACCAGGAAAAACCTTTTCACTGGTGTTTTCCTGTCTCCCCCCCCCCCCCCCCCTGTTTGTCAGCTGTTATGATAGAAAATTGTTATGTAAAACCACTTTCGCCAAATAGGATACATCTTTATTCCAATGTGAACAATGTTTAAAAACAATGAAAACACTATACTGTAGCCATAACAGGAAATAACTTAATTCCAATAAAGATATAAATAGAAAAAACTACCACCCCAACAAATTCTGAAATTTAACTATAAAGGGAGACTAATGGAAACAGTTAGCATACATTTTTGATGGGGGAGGAGGGGGGAGGGAGAAGGAAAGAAAAAAGGGGGTGAGGGGGGAGGAAAGGGGACGGGGATGGTGGAGAAGTGGAGAGACAGAAAAGGTGAATTGTTAGTCAAAAAGAGCACAGTCGTTGAAAACCAAACATGTACGGGTATGCTGTCGCTAAAACAGCACATTCTCAACACCATGGATTCATATTTAAAATCCCAGCAATCATTTCCCTTATGTTCAGAAGATACATTTTGTTTCCAATGATAGACAAGTGAACTTTGTCATGTCTAAAAAACAGAAAATCCGCCCTATTATCCTCATCATGAGCCAACCAATTAATACCATTGTTAAAGCAAAAACGTTGTAAATCTCGATTAACTTTCCTTCGTGCCCGTTCTACGGCAGTGAAACTGTCTGCCCCTCACCATTTTCTCCGGGGCAGAAGAGCTGTCAGGTTGAGTCGAGATCTGGGCCATGTCTTTAAAAAGAGTTCAAGATCAGTTTTCATGTCTATTAACAGCCCCAAGCCTGACAATTGAACCAAGTCATTTTCCCCAAGGTGTAATAAAAGAAAATCTGGCATTCTTTTGGAGGAGAACTGGCTTATCAGCTGCAAAAACTGGCCCCATTTCATCCCGCTCTTCCCCCACCACGATAGAACGACTTCATCTGAGGAATAACCCAGGTTCCTGCCAAAGTGCCGTTTTTCTGCCAGGGTGGCTGCCCATTTGATGAAGGAATGGCCAATGAGCCATACTTGCTTGCGCGAAAGTTCCACACCTAGAAAGAAATAACAATTAATATCCCTGAGCTTAAATGTTATGTTCCAGTTGTCTGATGTAGCGTAAAAAGCAATCGGAAGACCATTGCCCTAATTTTTTAATGTCACTAACAGAAAACCCCCACCTGGCCGTTTCTGAGGCCACCACAATGCGAAAAGAGTGTGTACCAAATTTTTTGGGGTTCTCGCCAATACTCCCCAGAGACTTTCTTAGTATAGCTAACAATTGTGATGCTTTAAGTTGTGACCCATCTTGATGACGAAAAAGCAATATGGAAAATGCACCTCCTATGTTTAAAAATTCGGACCATGCTTGTATAGGGCAGAGGAAACCTCCTATAGCCTGCAAGATTACCTTGGAACCTCTACCCGTCTGGTCAGTTTTTGAGTGCTCTAGAAAAATGTCAATGTGCGAATTAAATCATGGTACATGTATTGTCTTCAAGTAATCGTTAATGGCAGTACCCAGTTGCACAGACACCCTGAAAGCCCCAAAAAAGAGCCATACCATGCACAATTTATTCAAATGGAACTCAAATTCAGAAAAACAAATCTTGGGATAACAGCTTTAGCGATATAGGATCTCTCTGGTATGAACCCCTCTTTCTTGTCTTAGCCCAACCTTGTAGCATTCTCTTACCCATCTCGCCTGCTGAGGGCTCATATCCCCAGAATGATTTCCCGTAAAAGGAGATACCTGCTACTTTGCGAGCTATAGTGGTGGAGGAAGCGTTCTTCTTGATATTAAGCATCATAAATTGTACTACATCCTCTCTATGCTGTTGTAAACCCAATCCATTGCGAAATCTAAACATAGCACCTGAATCTAAAAATTCCAGCCAAGCTCTTCTGTAAGCCAATTTGGTGCTTTTGCTAGAGAGTTCTCGACGAGCTGATAAGCATTCATATGCCCAAATTCCATATCTCGCTGGGAATGGGAGTCCTTTGTAAATCCGCTCCGGGCACCAAACCACTTAATCTCTCGCACTGAAAATGAGACAGGGCATCCGCGATATTAATTGCTATGCTGGCAATGTGTTTAACCTTGAAGACAATGTTAAACTTTAAACATCCTTTCATAAATATCTGTAGCAACTTTAACATCTGTTTGCCTTTTGCCCATTTACTAAATTCACCACTGACTTGTTGTCAACATTAAAAAGTACTGTTGTGTTTGCCAGTTTGTGACCCCATACTGTAAGAGCCACTATGAGTGGGAAAAATTCCAAGAAGGAAATACTCAGAACACCACTTACCATCTCAAAATAAGCCGAAACCATGGCACCAGAAGCGTCAGAAAAAAGTTGCTGTTGCCAGACAAAATCTTCGTCTAGAGACCAAAGTGTTATGCCATTGAAATCTGATAACATTTTTGACCAAACCTCAAAATCGGCTTGCATGTGTGCAGTTACCTTTATTCTGTGGTGTGGGAGTTTAATACCTGACATAGAGAAACCGAAACTCCTGCAAAAAGACCTGCCAGCACGTATGACCTTGCAGACAAAGTTTAGGTGTCCCAGTAGACATTGCGCTTCCACCAAAGTTAAGTTTTGTACAGTGCGTCCATGGTCTAAGAGCCCTGTTATTTCTAATATCCTTTTGAGGAAGCCTAGCTTGCATCTTGATGGTGTCTTATCTCAATGCTAAGATATGTAAGGCAACAACAAGGGCATTCAGTTTTATCCTCTGCTAAGGGTACTCCCAGTGTATCTGCAAAAAGCTTAAAATCATCTAAAGCAGCTTTGCATTGGTGGGAATTGGCTTCATCCATAAAGAGAAAATCGTCCAGATAGTGTGTAATGCCCTTATGACCAGTGCGGAAAGAAAAACACCACTGAAGAAAGGAACTAAGGGCCCGATGTATGTAAATCAGATGTAGGAAAAAATTCGGTAATTTTTACCGAATCTGTATGAGGTTGTAATTACCGAATCGGTATTCACGGATTCGGTAATTGCCATTGAGGCCCATAGGAATCAATGTCAATTACCGAATAGGTAAATACCAATTCGGTAAAATTACCGAATTTGCAAGGGGGACAGGGTGTCACTTTGACACCCTGTTGCACCCCTGATTCTAGCTTGTGTGTCATGTGGCACACGTACATGCCCTTAGGGCATGCATGTGTGCAACATGGCACAGGTGTACATGATGTGCATGTACACAGGAATTCGTTATTTACCATGACATAGTATGTCATGGTAAATAACCAATTCTTAAGGGCCGGTGGCACTTTTTTCAGTGCCACCTACATCACAAATTTGCGATTCGGTAAATTTACCGATTGGGTAATTTACAGATTCGGTATATTTACCGAATCTGTAAATATACCAAATCGGTAAATGTAAGGCCCCCTACATCTGAAACTCCAAATACCGACCGGTATTTGGCCTCCTACATCTGGCCCCAAATCCCTCAAATAGTTTGCATGAGACGGCGCAGCCCATAGGAAGGGTCTTGTCAACAAAATATTGCCCTTTAAAAAATATGCCTAGCAATGAAAAGTCTGATGGATGTACTGGCAATAACCGGAAAGCGGGCTTAATGTCACACTTGGCTAACTGTGACCTCTCCCCCGTGTCCCTGTTCATAACTAAAGCTGAATCCACCGATTCAAAATGTACCATGGAGTCCTCTTTGGCAATGAAATCATTGACAGAAACCTTGTGACCATGATAGATGTTGAATCATCCTGAACTCGCCCTCGGCCTTCTTTGGCACAACACCCAGCGGAGACACAATCAAATTCTCCAAGGGGCAATGATTAAAAGGACCTGCCATCCGACCTTCTTGAACCTCCATCAATAATTTCTTCTTAACTATGTGTGGAAAAGTATTGGCAGATTTTAAATTCTGCGCAAATCTGGGGCTTCGTGGGCCTTGGTAACCTAGATTGAAACCTTCTTGAAAACCCCAGTGTAGTAGAGCAGCATCCTGTGTGTCTGGGTAGAACTTCAACCAGTTACATAAAATGTCCACCTTGATTGGTGTAAAAGCCCTTGGTGCCAAACTGTGTTGTAAACCCTCTTCCTCTGGCCGGAAATTGTTCCCCGAAAATTTGCGTGACTGCTTGTTTGCCCCCACATCTGGAGCATTCGTGTTTGTACTTGCAGGGATTTCTAACACAATACCCTTTATGGAAATTCCAGCATGCACCGGAAACCGTGGTTTGAGGTCTGTTCCAAGCCCCTCCACCACCACCCGGGGTGGGCCTAAACTGAAAGGGGCGGTAAAGTACCGCCAGACCACTGTGTGCATAGATAGGGGTGGCCTTTGGGGGTACATCCACTGTATCCAAAGCTCATTGTCAACCTCCCCCCATGGCTTGTCCGTCGTAATGCTAACCGTGCCCTAAACTCTTCATCATAATGAAGCCATGCGTATCCCCCAAATTCAGTCGCCTAATGATATCTAGATACTTAAGAAGAGATACCGATCTGTCTGCAAATTTCTCACAATATACGCTAGCGAATATGAGGAAGGCGGAAGTCCACAAGTCTATGTTTGTTGGTACCCTCGACCGTTTTCAAAGTTCCCAAGCCTCTTCTTTGGAGCCCTCTTGCGCCTGTATCTCCCTGTGAAGAAGTTTAAGAATGACAATGAATTCCCCCTTCCATATCCTATCCTTCGTGGCCTTGTTTAAGTGAGCACCCAAAGGCATGGAGACACCCATATAAGGTAAACGTTTAAAAATGCCAGCTGTTTTATTTCCAAAATCTGCTTTGTTTGTGTTCTCTTCCACTGCTAATGCTTGAACAGTGGCAGACACTGTACCCCTCTCTTTACCGTCATGAGCGTAATCTTGTGGAGAATCTAATACAATATGGTGCCCCATCAGTACCCACACCTGTACCCACTCTTACACGTTTCGAAGTCCGTACTTGAGTCTCACCTGACTTATTCTGTGCTTGGTATTCAGCCAATAAACCGTGTTTCACCCCCTTGTTCAGTTCTTTGTGCTGACTCGGTAGGTTGCAGTTTGAGTTTCTTTATTCTGTAAAAAATACAATCTGGACAAATCTTTACTGTACCCCCCTGGTTTCCCCGAAAATTTAGGCAAACCGCCTGCTATGTCATCATTATCTGATAGCTCCCCTTCTTCCAATGAGTCATTGTCATTGTCCAGTGGAAAACTACCTGTCACCCCTTTCTTACCTACACTACTGTTGTGTTGCAAAGGGGGCAGATCGGATGACCCTAGGGGCTGTAACTGGGACCCTACACTCAGGGGCACCTGGGACAATTATAGGCCTGACACGTGGCCTAGGAATAATATCAGTCGGACACTAATTGTGCTGTTTCTGGTTCTCCGCTCCGCACCCGAGTGAACGTGCGTGCGTGCGTGCCTCTCTTTATTATAGCAAGTCACATGACCTAACGTTACGCGCCAAGGGCGTCATCAGCGTAGAATAACAGGAACACAACATTCCTCCTAAAACATGAAAAACAAAAACAAAACTTCTGCAGTTCAACAGTTTTACTTGATATGGCACAGTTGGCAGTCTCTGCATGGGGTGCTTCAGCTCAACAGGAGTAACGTGTCACTGGCGACACCAGATTGCCAACTAGTCTATAAAACAAATCAGAACATTCTTACGTAAAGTGATTTCGCAGCCGACAGGAGGGCTCTGGATTTCGTCTCAGGCTGTACTGTGATCTCGCCCGCCCCGGGATGACATCTTCACTGGTCCGGGCTGTGAGCAAAGGACTGTCCGGCACATCATCCAACACCTCCTGATTTTCAGCATCACTGGCCTTTTCCTCCACTTCACTGCCGGGGTCATCAGAAGAGACATCTCTCCAAGAGTCCTCAGGGCTGGCCACGGGCTCTACACAGACTGAACTATCATTAGCCTTGTGTGTTGGGGTTGTGTGGGGACTCAACCTTGAGTCCAGTTCCGTGTGAAAATGCTTGAAGTGAGACACATTCCTGGTCACTACTTCTCGTCCTCTCGTGACTATTATGCGGGTACCCTTCACACTGATCACACGCCAGGGACCTCGTTCATAAGTTAGCCTTTATTTGCCACTGGTCACTCTGTTCTTCAATAGCACCAAATCTCCTCTGTGGAATTTCCTTGCCGTGGCTCTTCGTCTTTGGCTGACTTGGGCATATGCTTTCTTCCGGCTGTTCGCAATCTTGTCTTCATCCGTTGTCTTCGGTGTCCATCCTGGGTGATGGGGAATGGAATCAGTTACTACTCGTCCCAGGAGAATATGAGCCGGGGCCACCCCAGTGGTGGAATGAGGTGTTTGGCGGTAACTTCGTAAGAATGTGAATATGGCCATTTCCACTGACTGCCCTTTATCGTGTGCAATCCTTATCACCTTGTTTAGAGTTCTCATGAACCGTTCAGCTTCTCCATTTGCTTGCGGCCAGCGGGGAGTTATCCGACGATGTCGCACTCCTAGAGAGCTCAGATAGGTGGCTAGTTCTTGGCCTTGAAAAGGTGGTCCATTGTCGGTCCACAGTTCCTTCATTACTCCATGAGCAGCTATGACTTTTTCCAGTTTGGGGATTACTTCAGCCGCACTTGTGTTGGTTATGATTTCAACCTCCGGGTACTTTGAGTGATCATCAATCACTACCATGGTGTGTCGTCCATCTGGAAGACTGCCAAAGTCCATGCTGACCTGCTCGCACGGTTGTTGCGGACGAGGCTCCGCTATGACCGGTGCTTCCCGTGGGACGTCCCCGGTGACCATGCAGGCAGTACAGGATCTTACCATTTTCTCGACTAACTCATCCATAAGAGGGAACCACACCTTAGCTCACAGACGTGCCTTGGTTTTGACTATTCCTTGGTGACCAACATGGGCCAGTTGAACCACCTGTTCAGTTAATGACGAGGGTATTACCAGCCGGTGTCCTCGTAGTAGGCAGCCAGTGTTGTCTTCATTTAGGTCGTCTCTCACATGGTACAAACTATCCATGATTCGTTGAGCTTCCGGTGTAAGTGTCTTCCAGCTTTCCTTGACTCTGTGCCAGTTTCGCTTCTGAATGGCCTCCCTGGCCCTTTGTAGGCAGACATCCTGGGTGGTGGCCTCGGCCACTTCACTTACAGAGAGAGAGCGTGGACACGACCGAGCAGTGACGCACTTGACATAAGCTTCTGTTTCTTCAGCCTCTTCCATCTCTTCGGACGTTGCAGGCCGGGGGTGTTGTGAGAGATAGTCTGCCGGGTTCTTTGCTCCCGGTTGATATTCAATGGTGCAGTTGTATTCTTGTAGTTGCAGCATCCACTTTTCTATGCGAGGTGGAGGTTTCGTAGAGGTCCCTGAGAATAGGGCCACCAGAGGCTTGTGATCTGTGATGACAGTAAATGGTTTTCCGTACAGATAGAGATGGAAATGTCTGCAGCCCCAATGTATCGCTATGGCCCCCTTCTCAATTTGGGAATAACGTTGTTCAGTCTCAGTGAGTGAGCGGCTGGCAAATGCCACCGGCATCCAGTCCATTTCATCCCGTTGTTTCTGCATGAGTACTGCACCCAGCCCTGCAGGGCCGGCATCTACGGCCACCAGGGTGAGATTTCGGGGATCAAAGAAAGCTAGAGAGAGCTGCCTTGATGCTCTCGAATGCCTTTTCTTGCTCCGGACCCCATGTCCAGGGTGTGGAGTCCTTCGTAAGCTCTCTCAAAGGAAGTGTCAGATTGGCAAGATCTCTAATAAATCGTCCACAGTAGTTGACCATTCCTAGGAAGCTGCGAACTTCAGTGACCGTAGTGGGAGGTTTGGCGTCCTTGACATCTTTGACCTTTTCCGGATCGGGGTTGATTCCGTCTGCCGAAAAGGTGTATCTGAAGAACCCTATTTTCCGCCGCAGGAACTTGCATTTTTCTCGGTGTAGGGTTAGTCCAGCCTCTCTTAGCCTTCGAAATACCTGTGCCAATCGTTGGTTGTGTTCCCCGATGGTTCGCGCATGTATCATAATGTCATCACTGACATTGATCACTCCTGGTATGTTCGCAATCAGGTCCTGGATCACATTTTGGAATACTTCGGCTGCACTGGATATTCCAAAACTGAGTCTGGTATATCTTCTGAGGCCTATGTGGGTTGAAAACGTCGTGATGTTCCTTGACTCTTTGTCTAACACCAATTGATGGTATCCAGCCCGAAGGTCCAATTTTGAAAACCAACAGGCCCCCTGCCATTTCCCCAATGAGATCATCAATTGTGGGTGTAATGTGGCGTTCCCTTTTTATGGCCGCATTGGGCAGGCGCATGTTTACACAAATTCGAACAGCTCCTGGTTGCTTCGGCTTCCTTTTTACCACAATGGGCGACACCGATGGGGTGGGACCTGTGACCTTCTCGATTATGCCAGCCGCCTCCAGTTTTCTGAGTTCTTCTTCCACCAAAGGCCTGAGATAGAAGGCTATGCGGCGGTGTCGTAATGCAACTGGCTGCACTGTTGGGTCCACATGGAGGTGTACTTCACGACCTGTGAAACGGCCTATCCCTTGGAAGATATCAGAGAACTCCGTTATGAGCTGCTGCACAGACTCTTCATGGACACCAAACGCAAAGGTGACGACCCCTAGGTCTTCAGCCGCTCGACATCCCAGTAGCATGCCTTGCCCATCTTCCGACACGAATACATTGGCATTGATGGTTCTGTCCCCATGAGTAATGGTTGTCTGGAACTTTCCCCTGATTCTGAGGGGCGTCTCCTGACCATACGCAAAGACCGTAATAGGCGAGGGACTCAGATTTGGAGGATGAGTCAGGGTTCTATAAAGAGCTGCACTCATGAGATTGATGGTGGCCCCCGTGTCCACCACAGCCATTATTTCCTGCTCCGCCACTCTGAGTGAGCATTGTGGAAGTTTCCTCGCTCGACGAGCGGCTGTTCCTATCATGTGTACCTTGTGCACTGTTCTTTCTTCCTCCTCATCATCGTCCATGTCACTCTGACTCTGACCGCCTTCCGGTAATGCGTTCACAGCTTGTCTGGGCTTGCGGAATTTTCTTGAGCGGCATACTTTTTCGAAATGGTTGAGTTTGCCACATCCTGAACATCGCTTCCCTCTAGCTGGGCATTCCGGCGCTGGATGATTCGGGCCTCCACAGTACCCACACGGAAGACCAGACGCGCCTGCCTGTGTCCTCGCAGGTTTCTTGTTCCACTTGGTCGGCGATCGGACTTGGAGCTTGTTGACTGGTTCAGCCTTGACCGGTGCTTGTAGGGCTGCCTCCATGTGGGCGGCTCGTGCTTTGGACAGTTCCTTGGTGCGACCAAGGGTCAGGATATCAGCTAGCGGCTTTCCCGACTCTTCCAAGATCTGTTCTCTCAACTTAGCCGATGCACAGCCTTGAATGATTTGACCCCGTATCTCCTCGGTGGCATCCGCAAACCCACAGGACAGCGCCAGTCTTTTCAGCCTGGTGTGATACGTGTCCAACGACTCCTCGGACAGTTGCCTCGCTTGCCTGAATACAAATCTTTCATAGTCCTGATTAGCCATGGGTTCAAAATGTGCATTCAGAGCGTTGATGAGTGTGTGGTGAGTTTTGGGAGTGGCTTCTATGAGTGTTCTGGCAATGGAATGCACATCCTTGCCAGCCAGATGGAGCACCATGGCTCGCTTCTGCTCTTTGTGGACTTTCGTGGCTTCAAAAAATACCAATAGTCTATCCACCCATTCTTTCCACTTGGGGGCCAATGACTAAGCATGGGCGTAAAATCCGCTCCGCTCGCGGATTTTTCGGATTTTCGGCAAATTCGCAATCCGCGAACGCTCGCGAATTTGTCGAAAATCCGTGAATCCGCTCGCGGCGCATTTTTTGCTTGGTTGCGGCGCGCGGCGTGGTTCACGGCGTTCACTTTCCGTCATTTAGCGTTTGCCGAGTTGTTTTTCTTTGCAAGTGACGCGCCATTTTAGATCTTGCTGCGTGTTCCCGCGGGAGTTTGGCGCCCGCGAATACGTAATCGCGGCTTGCCACCTTGCACAGCACACCTCGCGAGAGTTCGCAATTGCGAACACGTAGTTGCGGCGGAAAGGAACAATCTCGCACTTGCGAAATAGAGATTTTGCAATTTCGCACAAGAAAATCACCAGCAAACAGGATAAACCTTCAGAAAATTATGATTTTTATCAGAATCACTCCTCAGGTTGACATTTGCATGGCCTTTTTTTTTTTTGCAAGGAGTCCATTTTGGGGGGGGGGGAGGAAGGAAGTGCCCCACAGTCTCCAACTTCCTGTTCCTGTCCAGCAGGCTCCTCCCAGTGCTTTGTCCATCTCCTGGTCACTTTCATTTGGATCTGGAGCTGGAAGGATTACTTTTTGTGGGTGCTGCTGGATATTTGAATTTGAGGCCTTTTTGACTGTCTTTGGATCACTTTTGGATTAGAAATCAACTTTCACAAGTACGTTTGTTTGGGGCATTACAGTTGCTGCAAGTAAAATTTTGGAACTTTTTCAGAACATTAAATAAATTATATTGTGGGTAGCCACAGTATCCAGTAGGACCGGGGTTGGTTAGGGGTGCATGATACAACTGTTTTGTTGAATTTAAACACCATTGAGGCCATGGATGGGCTGGGATTGTGCTGATTTTTGTCCTTTTTTTGGGCCTGCTGGTGGGGCCCTTTGCCCAGGGGTGGTGAGTGTTGCATGGGCCTAGTCTTTCTGTGGGGTGTCTTCTTGAATTTAAACATAATTGAGGCCATGGATGGGCTGGGATTGTGCTTATTTTATTGTTTTTTGTCGTTTTTGGGGGGCTGCTGGTGTGGCCTTTTGCCCAGGGGTGGTGGTGCATGGACTGAGTGTGCCTGTGGTGTGGTCTCACTCTCTTTAATGTAAACATCATGGATGGCATTGGATTGTGGTGATTTCTGGCTGTTTTTCTGTTTTTTGGTGGTGTACTGTTGATGTGGACTGGCCATGTGGGTGGTGGTGGTGGCCATCTTGAGTGCTGGCTGGTACAGGCAACATGTGCTTGGGGTGTAAGGGGCCATTTTGAGGAGAGGCAGTGTCTGAGGCCTGCACTTATTTTGCCTACTTTTCATCCATTATGCCCAGGGGTAGTGAGTGTTGCATGGGCCTAGTGTTTCTGAGGGGTGTCTTCTTGAATTTAAACACCATTGAGGCCATGGATGGGCTGGGATTGTGCTGATTTTATTGTTTTTTGTCGTTTTTTTGGGCCTGCTGGTGGGGCCCTTTGCCCAGGGGTGGTGAGTGTTGCATGGGCCTAGTCTTTCTGTGGGGTGTCTTCTTGAATTTAAACATAATTGAGGCCATGGATGGGCTGGGATTGTGCTTATTTTATTGTTTTTGTCGTTTTTGGGGGGCTGCTGGTGTGGCCTTTTGCCCAGGGGTGGTGGTGCATGGACTGAGTGTGCCTGTGGTGTGGTCTCACTCTCTTTAATGTAAACATCATGGATGGCATTGGATTGTGGTGATTTCTGGCTGTTTTTCTGTTTTTTCGGGGTGTACTGTTGATGTGGACTGGCCATGTGGGTGGTGGTGGTGGCCATCTTGAGTGCTGGCTGGTACAGGCAACATGTGCTTGGGGTGTAAGGGGCCATTTTGAAGAGAGGCAGTGTCTGAGGCATGCACTTATTTTGCCTACTTTTCATCCATTATGCCCAGGGGTAGTGAGTGTTGCATGGGCCTAGTGTTTCTGAGGGGTGTCTTCTTGAATTTAAACACCATTGAGGCCATGGATGGGCTGGGATTGTGCTGATTTTATTGTTTTTTGTCGTTTTTTTGGGCCTGCTGGTGGGGCCCTTTGCCCAGGGGTGGTGAGTGTTGCATGGGCCTAGTCTTTCTGTGGGGTGTCTTCTTGAATTTAAACATAATTGAGGCCATGGATGGGCTGGGATTGTGCTTATTCTATTGTTTTTTGTTGTTTTTGGGGGGCTGCTGGTGTGGCCTTTTGCCCAGGGGTGGTGGTGCATGGACTGAGTGTGCCTGTGGTGTGGTCTCACTCTCTTTAATGTAAACATCATGGATGGCATTGGATTGTGGTGATTTCTGGCTGTTTTTCTGTTTTTTGGGGGTGTACTGTTGATGTGGACTGGCCATGTGGGTGGTGGTGGTGGCCATCTTGAGTGCTGGCTGGTACAGGCAACATGTGCTTGGGGTGTAAGGGGCCATTTTGAGGAGAGGCAGTGTCTGAGGCCTGCACTTATTTTGCCTACTTTTCATCCATTATGCCATGGGGTAGTGAGTGTTGCATGGGCCTAGTGTTTCTGAGGGGTGTCTTCTTGAATTTAAACACCATTGAGGCCATGGATGGGCTGGGATTGTGCTGATTTTATTGTTTTTTGTCGTTTGTTTGGGCCTGCTGGTGGGGCCCTTTGCCCAGGGGTGGTGAGTGTTGCATGGGCCTAGTCTTTCTGTGGGGTGTCTTCTTGAATTTAAACATAATTGAGGCCATGGATGGGCTGGGATTGTGCTTATGTTATTGTTTTTTGTCGTTTTTGGGGGGCTGCTGGTGTGGCCTTTTGCCCAGGGGTGGTGGTGCATGGACTGAGTGTGCCTGTGGTGTGGTCTCACTCTCTTTAATGTAAACATCATGGATGGCATTGGATTGTGGTGATTTCTGGCTGTTTTTCTGTTTTTTGGGGGTGTACTGTTGATGTGGACTGGCCATGTGGGTGGTGGTGGTGGCCATCTTGAGTGCTGGCTGGTACAGGCAACATGTGCTTGGGGTGTAAGGGGCCATTTTGAGGAGAGGCAGTGTCTGAGGCCTGCACTTATTTTGCCTACTTTTCATCCATTATGCCCAGGGGTAGTGAGTGTTGCATACTTGCATGTCCCTAGTCTTTCTGTGGGGTGTCTTCAATGTAAACATCATGGATGGCATGGGATTGTGCTCATTTTTTTGTGTTTTGTCGATTTTTTGGGGTGTATAACTGAACTGATGTTCCTCTGTCTTCCATTGCTTTTAGGTGCACAAGAAGACTCAAGAGAACCACCAGTGCCAGGAAGAAGTCCTGCAGCGGTGTGTGTGTGCAGCATAACGTCACGCGACGTCACGTCTGGACACAGAACCCTCTGCAACTCGTGCAACTGCTGCCTGCTGACCTGCTCTGAAGAAGATGGCCCCAAAAAAAGTAACCCGTAGCTCCTCTAGCAAGAAAGGTGCCAGTAAGGAGCAGAAGAAGCAAGTTACCAAGGACACTGGTGTGCTGCCCGCCCCTTTTTTTGGGAGTAAAAAAAAAAGTATGCCTGCAGCAGCAGCAGCGGGATCTGCTGGGGACCAAGCTGGCAGCAGCACCCCCGCTCCATTGGGCTCAGTGCCACCACCACCACCACGCCAACTTAAGTCCAAGCCCTTGAGTGCTGCAGAGGCAGCCAGTATAGTTCTTCAATCACCATCGACCAGTGATGTTGGCTCATCGCAAGAAAGCAGCAGCAATGTCCCTCAATCAACACAGGTTGTTGTAGCTCATCTGACGAGTGTTGAACAACCACAGCCGCAACAACAATCACATGTGCAAGTACAAGCCCAAGTACATGTGGAAGGAGAGGCAGCGCAAGGAGATGCGCAAGCAGAGGTGCATGGAGGGTCACAAGTGCCCCCAATAGTTGTTCCTCCCGAAGTAGGGGCACATCAGGAAATCGACAATCAAGGCGAGGTATCATTTGAGGAAGCCACTCCTCCTGATGATCCTTCATTGTCTTCCACACCCCTAGCAAGGAAGAGATCAAGGGTGGTGTCTACATCTTCTTCAAGCACACCTCCTTCTGATGATACGGATCAAACTTGGGAACCAGCACCACAGCCGTCTGAGAGTGAGGCACACCATGATCCGACAAAGGTAGTTAAGCGTAAAAAGAAGCTCGTCCAAAGTCTCAGAGTTATGGAGTGTGATGAGTCTCAACAAGAAGTGGCGGATACTGCTGCTGATGAAGACTCCCAGTCATCATAAAGGTCACTGCAGCCCCAGCGGGCATGCAGCAAACAGACATTTTGACCCTAGCCCGAAGAGCTGCTGAGCGTGATGATGATGATGATGTTGTCGATGAGGAGGCAGTGGAAACACCACAATCATTGGAGTTAAGTAGTACACCAACTCGTCCCCCTTCCATATTTCTTTCTGGCAAGAAGAGACCTCCGTCAACCTCGACCTTAATTAGTGGCGGTGAAAGTGCAAAACGTACAAAAGTTGGGCAATCCAGATCCTCCACTTCATCTGGCATTAGCTTCATGACCACCACCACCAGTATCGCCGCCTCCTCCATGTCCCACAGACACTTCAAGTCCCCAGTTTGGGACTTCTTTACTGTTTGTCCCAAAAATCCAAAGTTTGCCATTTGTACCATTTGTAAGCAAGCAGTTAGTCGTGGTAAGCCAGGTACCAACTATGGTACCGGAGGCCAGAGAGGTCATCTTAGGAGACAGCACACTGTCAAATGGTTTGCGCACCTAGATGCGATCAAGAAAGGCCAAATTCAAGGAAACGTTGATGTTTCATCTGATGATGACGAGCAGGAAGAAGACGTGTCAAACACTTCCCTTACACCCAGTACCCCTGTCAGCAGCACACCCAATGTGAGGCACACTAAGAGTGTTGGAGCGAGTGAGACACCAACGCACAAAAGTTCACCAGCGAGCAAAATTGGGTCAACGAAGTCATTATCAGCCCGTAAATGCTTGGTCCAGGGCAACATTAGAACAATGCTTACTTCAGACGTGCCATATGAACGCAACCACCCACTGACGCGTCTGTATAACACTAAGCTGGCTAAAATGCTAGCTGTGGACCTTCTACCTTTTTCTTTTGTAGAAGCGGTAGGTTTTCTTGAATTAGTGGCAACGCTCTGCCCTAAATGGAAGGTTCCGAGCCGGTTCTATTTTGCCAGAGTTGCGGTTCCAGCACTACATGAAGATGTGCTGGAGGCGATTGGGGCAGCTTTGCAGAAGAGTGCTGTTCACACAATACATCTGACAACAGACATGTGGACCAGTGGCGCAGGCGCTGATTACATGTGCATCACTGCACACTGGGTCTCTTTTTCAGGTGTTAAAGCAAAGCTAAACGCAGGTGTTGACCCGGACAAAGTTTTCAAAGCTGCTCGGAAACATGCAACACTAGCCATGTTTGGCTTGGAGAAAAGTCACACAGCAGAAAACCTTTTGGAAGAGTTTAACAAAAAGGTCTTGCAAATTCTATCCCCCCTAAAACGCAAGATTGGTTATGTTTCCACGGATAATGGCGCCAATGTAGTTAAGGCCATGTTTAAGGGTGACCATTTTAGAGTGCCGTGTTTGGCGCACTGTATCAACCTGGTAGTTAAAAAATTCTTGAGTGATAAACAGAGTCCAGCGTTCGAGGTAATGGCCACCTGCCGCAAAATGTGCAACCATTTCAGCCATTCTTTTAAGGCCCGGAAGCATCTGCGGAGACTGCTACTTCAACGTGGAATGCCAGTGAAAGCACTCATCCAGGAGGTGGCAACACGTTGGAACTCAACCTTCTACATGCTTGAGCGTCTGTATGAGCAGTATACGGTACTCGATCACTATTTCTTCACAGAGGCTACATCTCAGAAGGAGGACATGCGGATGGGTGCGGCGCAATGGGACATAGTTAAAAGCCTGACAGACATGCTTCGTCCTTTTGAGTTCTTCACGCGTGCAGTCAGCCAGGAGGACTGTAATTTGGGAAAAGCTATCCCATTGTTGTGCATGCTGGAGCACCAACTGATGGCGGTGTCTTCTGAGTTTGAAAAAGATAAAAAAAAAGACCATTTTATTTTGTCTGAGAAATTATTAGAGCGCCTACGTGGTGATGAACGTCTTAAAATGATCAACTCAGAACAGCATTACATTTGTGCTACTATTCTGGATCCACGCTACAAAAAGGCGCTGGCAGGCGAAGCATTCTTTCCTTTTGCTGATGCAGATGTTCAAAAGTACAAACATTGGTTAGCCTGGTCAGCCAAGAGGTTTGAAAAAGAACGGCAGGTTATTGAAGGAGAAGCCAGTACATCAGCATCAGCATCAGCAGGCCATCCCCAGTCACAAGAATCCACTTCTGCACCTGTGGCTGGGGCACAAGTGACCTCTCAGCCGTTAAAGACACCGGCAACTAGATCATCTGCACCACACACAATGACAACACTAACAGTGGCTGCGGAGGAGGATTGGCTAAGTTTGATGGGGTATGGTTCTCGAAAAAATGTCACAGGCACAGCAAAAAGTAAGCAAAGTGGAGGAACAGTTGATGACCTTGAGTAGATGGTGCAGGACTATCTGAATGACTCAACAGAGGTCTTTCTTAATGATGAGCCATTGCAGTATTGGCATGGCAAAAAACAATTGTGGCCACAGCTCTTCAACCTGGCTATAAACTATTTGTCTTGCCCACTCGCAAGTGTGTCTTCTGAACGTGTTTTCAGTGCTGCTGGTGGCATTGTAACTCCCAAACGGAGCCGCCTCTCGCCCAAAAATGTGGAGCGGCTGACAATGATCAAGATGAATCAGCACCTCATACCACCAGATTACAAAGTACGAGAAAGCACGCCGCATGAAGACGAGGAGGACGGCAACGTAGATGAGGGGATTTGTTCTCTGTTCGGTGGCACTGACCTCATCCAGCCTGAATTCGCAGAGTATGATGACGAAATCTTGTTCTTATTCCCTGACACCGAGCCCTGAAAATGAGACAATCAATCAAGAACTTTCTTTTTCGTCCTTATTCACTTTTATTCCTGTGTGCTTTGTGTCTCTCTTTCTTTGTTTTGCACAGTTAATTTAATTCAAACTTTAATCACCTAATCCCAAAAACAAGACCATCATCAGAACTGTCTTCACTTGTTTGCTTATTGATTTGAAGGTGCCGCAGTCTACATTCCTCAGGTTCACAAGTTCTGAAGAACATGCTCCTCTATCCTCCTCCTCCAGACTGCGATTTCCCTCAAAGCAGAGTGCTGGATTACGCCCAATGAAGAAAGACTCAGCACTTGTGGGGGTGTTGTACTTCTTTGCGGGTGAGTTGACGGATTTGGGCCCATTGCTGTGAAGCTCTAATAATGGACAAAAGTGTTTTGGACCAAATATGAGGTGGAAATTTCTTGCCGTTTTTGCTGACTTGCTTGCCTTTGAGGTGCTCTTTGGCGGGGTTCCGGGTGTTTGTGGGTAATTTTTGGTGTCTGGGAGCACTGCTGCGACAGTCTAATCTTGATTGCATTTGCTTTTCAGGAAATCCGTGGTGGAAAACAGGAGTTATGATGATTGATGATGATGATGAGTGACCTAGCTGCACAGCGCCGCGTTTGGACCGAAGGCCGAGAGATATTGTAAGTATGAGATTTAGCTTTTTCGCTGTTTGGGGGTGTTGTCGGGTGTTTTTTTCCGGGTGGGTTGGCGGGTCTTGCCTGGGGCATTCCTGGGAAGGTCTAATACCGGATAGAAGTGTTTTGGACAAAATCCTGAAGGAACAGCTTTTTTTTTGCTATTTCTTCTGTCATCTTGCTCAATGTAGCGTTTTGGGGGGCTTCCTGCTGTTCGTGGGTGGGTTGCGGCCGGGGTCTCTGTCGAAGCACTGCTGCGACAATCTAATCTTGATTGCATTTGCTTTTCAGGAAATCCGTGGTGGAAAACAGGAGTTATGATGATTGATGATGATGATGACCTAGCTGCACAGCGCCGCGTTTGGACCGAAGGCCGAGAGATATTGTAAGTATGAGATTTAGCTTTTTCGCTGTTTGGGGGTGTTGTCGGGTGGTTTTTTCCGGGTGGGTTGGCGGGTCTTGCCTGGGGCATTCCTGGGAAGGTCTAATACCGGATAGAAGTGTTTTGGACAAAATCCTGAAGGAACAGCCTTTTTTTTGCTATTGCTTCTGTCATCTTGCTCAATGTAGCGTTTTGGGGGGCTTCCTGCTGTTCGTGGGTGGGTTGCGGCCGGGGTCTCTGTCGAAGCACTGCTGCGACAATCTAATCTTGATTGCATTTGCTTTTCAGGAAATCCGTGGTGGAAAACAGGAGTTATGATGATTGATGATGATGACCTAGCTGCACAGCGCCGCGTTTGGACCGAAGGCCGAGAGATATTGTAAGTATGAGATTTAGCTTTTTCGCTGTTTGGGGGTGTTGTCGGGTGGTTTTTTCCGGGTGGGTTGGCGAGTCTTGCCTGGGGCATTCCTGGGAAGGTCTAATACCGGATAGAAGTGTTTTGGACAAAATCCTGAAGGAAACACCAGTTTTGGCACTTTTTGTAAGTTAGGGTTCGTTAGGGTTAGCCCTAGCAGCAGGATTGCATGTGTTTCGGGGGGTTCTATTGCAACGCAGTTCTGGTGTTGTAGAGCACTGTTGGAGCGATGCTGGCTATGGATACTTTTGCTTGCTTGCAAGTGGTTTGAATACAATCCACGGTCTCTATTTGGGCCTACTGTTACTTTCAAAGTACGTTTTGTAACCATTTTTCTGCTAGGCATCGTTTTTGGAGATCTGATTGGGGTTCTTCTACATTTTTGCGACTGGCTTTAGTAAGGGTCTTGGTGGGAGCATTGCTGGGAACGTCAAATTTTGTTCTAAAACACAGTTTACAGTACACCTACCTTGAGGGGAAAGATCCGCTATAATATTTTGGCCATACTTATTTATCCTTAAAAAGGTGACTCAGACAGAGCACGCAATTTCAAAAATATTGTACTGTCTATTAGGGAAATCAAAGTGTCACATTTTGAACCACACAGCGTACATACCTTTTATTTATTTATCAGTGGTATTGTAATAGCACTTCCTGTTTTCCGTTCAATAATTACAGGCCGGGTTTCAGTCAACATCCGCCATGCAGGCAGTGGACAGGGTGTCTTCTGTCAGTGGTGGTCACCAACATTGATGGACGAAGCGTCAGCTGGAATGGAGGAGTGCCGCCAATAAGAGGAATTGTTTGCTGCATGCAACTTACTTACCAAATTCAAGGACAACTCCAACAACATACGCAATACAGATACAGTATCCATTGTTTTATTCTATGAGTGTGACTGCATGTGCTTAGCTTTACTTTGTAACCAAAGATTGTCTTTATCTTCAATTATTGTTTGTCCATGCTCTGCTTTTTTTTTCTTCTCTGAACAAAACCTACCCAAAAAGAAACCCCCATTCCCATCCATTTTACAAACCCTAACCCTCTTCCCCCGGGCTGTGTTGTTTTGCTTGATGTCTGACTAAAATGACATCAATAATTCCACACACTTGCTGGGGAGGATAAGGTCATAGCAACAGGCTGGTGAAGGAATACGAGGATATCTTCTAGACTTACTCAGCTTCAGTACTATATCTTCTAGTAGTAGTAGCCAATGTCAAATAAATTCAACGCAAGTACTAGTTATACTTGCAAGCAAATACTTTACCATTTGTTAGGCTACATTATGGCACTGTTCTGTCTGTCACCTGCTATATTCTCGATCGTACCGTAACCGTTGTAATGCTACAGTAAGGACAAACAAGGTTTCGTTTTCTTTTTTTCCATAGGAGAACCCTGGTTCAAGCTCTGATTATCAGCCGCCTTGATTACTGCAACGGCCTCCTGGCAGGAGCTAATGAAGAGGTCCTCAACTGCCTACAGGTGGTACAAAATACAGCAGCGAGGTTGGTGCTCAATGTTCCCCCTAGGTCTCCTTCTAGACCTCTATTGCACAAACTTCATTGGTTACCAATAAGGCAGCGAGTGAATTTTAAGATTGGCTGTATAATTCACAAAGGCCTCAATGAATTAGGACCTGAGTACCTTGCTACTAAGTTTGTTCCCTACGTTCCTACACGTACCCTTAGGTCTGGTGAACAGCTCTTGTTGAACATTCCAAAAATCACCAAAGCAAGGCAAGGAGGTAGGACCTTGTCTGTGGTAGGCCCAAGCTTTTGGAATTCCCTCCCGCTCTCTTTAAAACAGTGTGGGAGTCATCTAGAATTCAGAAAATGTCTGAAAACTTTTCTGTTTAGCCTATGCTAAGCATTTATCCGCTGGTTTTTACTAGACCTTTGGTATTAAAGTGTTAAAATATTTCCCCGCAGCTCCATCTAAGCTCTCCACTCTAGGTGTCATAAGCGCGGAGATACTCCTTCGGGAGTTTATTCATAGCGCTATAAAAACCTATAAATAAATAAATAAATAAATAGGCATGCAACTGCCACTGTGTCACACCACTAGTACCACCGCAATGAGGAAATGTCACCCGCCCAGGATTGACAACGTTAATCCCCATTTCACGTGGAGCCAGCCCTGGGCCTAGCCCTAATTTCTAACACAAATTACAGGTAAGATAAGCGTTTGGTGGGAGGTAGTATAATGGAGTATTATTTCGGAGTAGACAAGAGATTGACGGTTGTACTACTAAAGTCCTACGACTGTTCAGGAAAACAAAGTTACTGTTACACCCCCGCCCCCCACCCACCAGACTGAAAAGCAGTAAAAAACAGGTATGGTCAGATAAAGTTTAAAAATATATTTATGTAGCCCTAACAAAATAATCTCCCTCACCCACCCTAACCCCAACGATTGTCTTTGAAACGTCCCAAAACAATCCCAACTCCCAAATCCCACCCCCCAAAAGTCTATAAAAAAAGGGCAAGGGACACTCCACTACTGGAGGGTGCTGGTGCATTTTGCGGCATGGGCATCATACTCCTTGCGGAGGGTGGCAAGCTCGGAGCGGAGGCCCTTAACCAAGTTCTTATACTTCAGGACCTCCTGCTCCAGGTTGGACATTCGGACTCGTAGGCGGCGTTGGCGTTCCTTGCAGCTCCTGTGGGGGGCAGCTGGTATTTCTGTTGCTTGGCGGTGGCGGTTGTCTTTGTTAGCCCGGCTCGGTCCCGCTGGCTTAGTCACGGAGGAGGATGCAGTGGTCACAGTCGAGGATGTTGTTGTTGCCCCGCTCGACTGCGTGTCCTCCTCCTCCTCCAGGGCCACCAGCCGCCGATATTCGGCGACAGTGGCCTCCAGCCTCCGTTGCCGGGCCATTCTAGCCTGCTCCCTCCGTGTTGTTGATTTGGAAGGAGCAACTATATGAAGAAAGAAAGACATAGTCTGTAACCAATGCTCCTTAGCATTAATAACACAAAGTGATTGAGCCGAAAGTTGGGTCACAGTACAAGTAGCAAATTGAAAGCACAGTACATAACTATTGAGGACAGTATCTATGTAACCTCCCACTTCTGCATCCTTGCTCTAACATTAGTGGTAGTTTAATGAACAAATTCTACGACCACTATGGACTTCCATTACAGTCGACTATGACAGTACACCAGTCTTATTCTTCTTCTTCTCTCTTGTTTAGGGAAATTGGTACGTTATCTTATGCAAGCCGGCAGAATGACATGGACAGCACAGTGAACTTGCACCCGAGAAAAAAAGTTGCACACCATGATGAGTGAGACAGACTTGCGTTACTGTACCGGTCCAGTACATGCAGGTGGTGAAGCTATTACTTTTCTATTACGGGTGGCACTGAGAATACTCTGTTACAAGGGCTACTGCTTAATTAATTTACCTTTCACCCTACAGTGCAAATGAGTACTAGAAAAGGAAAATGAAGAAGCTAACTAATTTGATTATCTATCACTTCACATGGGACGTATTTGATGACATATGGGATGACTTTAGGTGCTTTGCTTAATATTGAGTGAACAGTGATACACCCACACATGAATGACGTACTACAAGTAAACTAAAGTTATTAAGAGAGGTACGGAGTGTCCACCGTAATAACCAGATATATGCTGTGATTGCAGACGCAATACAAAGTACTGCTACTATTCATGGTAGTATTGGACACATTTACAATTTCTTTTCCTTGCCTTCCCTGCACTGGAACGGACGTGCGGGTGCGGTGGTACATGCTCTTCAAGGTAACACTTACTTCATCTGGCGACCATCTACTCTCTCTAGATACACATGTGCTATCTAAGAGTCAGAGAATACCATGCTCCAGGCATCCATTCAGTCAAAGTATACGCACACATACAGTTTCTGTTTCACCCACCCAGGCTGCTGTCCTTCCACCCATCCTTGCTTCATCATTGTCCCAGCCATGCACCATACCATATTCTTTCCTTCCCAGCCACCTCGGGGGCCAAGCAAACACATATCGTTCTTCTTTGCCAGCCATCATACAAGTTTGCGTCCCACTTACTTACACCCTTCTTTCGCTTTTCGTTCATCCCATCCATCACGTTCGTCTAAGAACTTATTGGGATTCTTCTCACCAAAAACTTCACAGCTAAGTCGAAGTACATTTCGAGGAGGCTACTACCTGGTTGATTTGTAATACACCCGTGCAGAAAGCACACTATGCAGTCTTCAATCTCAATAAGTAAGGAATATATAGCTTACCTGTTTCCGCCACCACCGTTTGAACCCCCACAGGACCGTCCGCCGGCTCTTGCACCGCCTCCTCCCCAGAGTCCGCCGAGTCCTCGCCCAACACAGCCACCTCCGCGCTGGCCCCGTCACCAGATGTTACACCTACAAAGTACATTTAAGAATGTTAGAATACACCACTCACTACTATATAATATTTGGTCTAGGAGAAATGTTAAAAAAACTGAATACAATGTAATAATTTGTGACTGTCTACTCCAAAGTAAAAATGTCCCATTTTCCAGGGAAGGCTGTTGTCTTGCTGCACTTTTATGCACAACTGATGAATGCTTGCTTTTGATTTTTAACACGCACCACTTTTTCTCCTAACAGACAGAAGCTTGACTCCTAAGAACACGACCAGGATCAAGTTCAAACCAGGTGAGAGCTCGGCTCGACCACAAGAAATGTGTCCAATTAATCGTCAGCACTAACCACTTTTCCGTTTTCAGTTAAATAGTTTTATGACAAAGTAGATTTTAATAAATGTGTTTACTTTTAATAAAGCTTTTAAACTTAAAAAGACTCTGTGGTTTTTGTTCCTCCAGACTAGAGTGGATGAGCTAAAGGTTTTGGAATTTTTGCAAGCATGAGTGCCTCTGACACTTCTTGACTGTGCTGTGACTCCGTACTCTCTTGTCCTGCGTACGATAATCTAGAGATCATTGGGGATCAATAATCGGTGACTTCGGGAGCTGAATGACTCTGCCACACTATCTAGTCAGTAAGGAGACAGTGCATAGAGCTATTGCTGAATAGAATGGGAGTCCAATGGAATTGCCAAATGTCCAATCTTAGTTAGCTACACAGACAGACTAATAAGAATAGTCTAGTAATACCACAGGGAGTCATGGCAGGATAAGAATTTATATCCAGTCTACAAGAAGATGAAAGACGATTTAGAAAAAATCGAATGAGGAACGCTAGGAAAAAATAGGTACTCTTTATTAAAATGTAAACTTACTGGGGCCAGCAAAGGAGCCCTCGCCTGCCCGATCCTGGCCTGCATCCTCAGCACCCTCCTCCTGTGTCCTCTTGCCCTTGGGGGGAGCTGATGTACAACATGAAAGAAAGAAAAACCAGAAAACATGGGTGAGATGTTTCAACCAAATCAAACATTTCAAAAGAACAATAACAAAATATTTTGGAGGAATAGCAAATAGATAGACAACTATTCCACGGGATCTATCTCATGTGGTATACTACGTTATTCGTATTGCCTGATTTGCGGAACGTTGACTTAGAAAGTTCCTATGTAACTCAATAAACAGACTACTAAAGAGGTTTGCCTAGGCCTGGCACTGCAGGCAGCAGTCCGCAGCACGCGAAGTGACAGACAAAGTCCATCCTGCTTGCAGATCAGTGAATACTCAAACTATCAATCCACCCACCACCGCCACTATTTCTTCTTATAGCCATGTGTCTAAAGGAAGGACTGGACTTCAGTCTGTTGGGGGTGATTTAGAAGTCCCTTGCGGCTCATTTTCCTCCATTGTTGCGTGCCTTTTGTGACGCAGCGGCAGAACAAAAGACTCGCCATGGTGTTGGTGCGGCGTATATATTAAAAAAAAACACATATGGGCGATGCATCACGTTGTAAAGCCCTGCGCCATCAGGGGGCGTTCCGGCGCAAGGGAGGGCGTACCTGCGCAGGAACGAATCCTAAAACTGGCTGAGGGAAATCTACAAGATGTCAATCAGTCACTTTTAGGACAATGATGCATGACTCAAACCCTGCGCGCTTGAAGCCGACGTACGGCTTGATGCAGCATTTGGGAGATAGGGTACCCCAGAGCATTGCTGGAGCTGCGCCATCGTTGGCACGCAACTCCAGCAATGCGCTGCCTTTACGGCACAGATGCGTAAGGCTTCTGTGACGTTTTGGGCCAATGGGTGGTGGTGGCATGGCACACAATTACTGCCGCATCCCTGCTACTTTGCAGGGATGCGCCGGTAATTGAAAATATGACCCTTAGTGTCTAGCATTACGCAGTTCTTATCTTTACACTACACTCATACATAATTTCTCAGGCCAATGAAATGCTTCTGAACACAACATACAAAACAAAGAAGCATAGTAGCAAGCAAGGCTACTGAGAAGGAGAGCAGTGCACCTGAAATGCATAGAAGATTTTGAAATATAATTTACCTCAATGTAATCGGCAGCATTATTGCTCTTGGTAAAGAACAAAGATTTGCAAATAACAGAGCCGGATAAAACAGAGTAGTAAATGAATAGCTACTACTACTCACCAAGCCCGGGGACCTCTACGCCGAGCGGGTCCAGCAAGTCCCGTTCCCGGTCCATGACATCGGTCCAGCGTTGGGTGGCCTGGTTATATGTGCGCCGGACCCCAGAGAGCTTATACATGGCCCGGCACACCTTCTCCCACCGCTTGCGGCGCTCCCGGATGCCATAGCCAGTCACGATCTTGCCGCCTCCCAGGATCGTCTTGGGGAGGCGGCGCTGGACGTGGAAGATGAGTGCCGCCACTTCCTCCGCGCTGAAGATCTCCCGCGGGACCACTTGCTCCCCCCTCAAACGCCCGCACGGGAGCCGGGCACGGGGTGCGGGACCCTTCCCCTTCTCAGGGTGCTTCCCGGCTCCCTTTACCATGGTCTGGGCAGAAATACAGTTAAATGATAAACAAGAAATAGAATAGTGAAGAAGAAAAGAAAAGAGTTTAAAAAAGTAGTTTAAAAGTAACTAAAAGCAGCAGAAAACACAAAAATATAGAGCTAGAAAAATAGAGGGATAGATAATAAGTAAAATTAGATCAAATAAACTTCAAACAAGCAAAGGATGGCAGAGATTGAGAGAGGATAGAGAAAGCATGCCCAGAACCATAGCAATGAATGAGAAACAAGATGGCCGCGCCCGTTCACGACCGCGTGGGTAAGTTCGCGCGAGATTTTCCTTGCGAGCACGCGCGAAATTGTACTAGCGAGCAGCACACTTTGCGAGATTACACATGGGTGTCCCAGAGGGTGGCAGTGGTGAAACAGAGGGTGCTGTGAACCTGTGATGATAAACCAGACGTAGAAACAACATAGTCGCGGCCGTTGCGAGCCGAAAAGTAAGTTCGCAATTGTGAACTTGTCCCAAAATCGGCGCGAACACGCGCCAACACAAAAAACGGGAAAATCCGCAAATCCGCTAGAGTTCGCGTATCTTCGCGGATTGCGAATCCGTAAATCCGCAATTTCGCGTACGCGAGATCCGCTAGATCCGCCCATGCTTACCAATGACGATGGCGATCCTTCCACCACAAACGGTTCAATAGGTGGTATCGTGGCCATGTCGTGACTGGCGAATGGCCAGGCCACCCGTGACCGATGGGGTGCTGGGCTTTTCTAGCGAACGTCCTGTCGCGCAACTGCCCCGGAGATCGGTGCCTCCCGTGTGTTCACCCCACTGCGGGGCTTGTCCACAGTGCACGACTGCTGCAGTGGCTTCTGCGCAGTCACTCTTCCGCCCCAAGGGCAACCGCCAACAGGGCGCGCTGGGAGAGCGGCCGCCAAACGCAGAACACCGCGTCCGCACGATGCGTGTGAGATGGCAGGGCGCAGCTCCGTCGTGGAGCGTCGTTCGGACAGGGCCAGAGAAGAGCGCGCTTCACGCACCGGCAGGGAGGCCGAGTGCGGCTCCGACCCAGGAGCACCGTGGCACCAAGAGAGGGCCCGTGGACGGAGTGGGCAGTGGTTACACACCTCGCAGGGCCCAGAGACGGAGCGGGAGCACAGCAGGCTTGAAATAGGGGCGCCGATCCAGCTCACCTGCACGCCCGACTGGCAAGATACAGTGTCCGTGTGCATGCACAGCGTGTGGGCGGCCGTGGGGCACGAGCACCGCGAGCGGGGGGCACATGCTCGCAGCCGCCGCACAAGAGGGCCAGCGCCACCCACACACAGCGAAGGTGCCGTCTACCACCCTCGTCGCCAATTGTTGTGTTGCAAAGAGGGCAGATCGGATGACCCTAGGGGCTGTAACTGGGACCCTACACTCAGGGGCACCTGGGAGAATTATAGGCCTGACACGTGGCCAAGGAATAATATCAGTCGGACACTAATTGTGCTGTTTCTGATTCTCCGCTCCGCACCCGAGTGAACGTGTGTGCGTGCGTGCCTCTCTTTATTATAGCAAGTCACATGACCTAACGTTACGCGCCAAGGGCGTCATCAGCGTAGAATAACAGGAACACAACAACTACCGCCACTGCCACTGGGCTGTTCCCCGTCCCCAATACCACAATCAAACACCCCCCAATTTATAATTTTTTTTTAATTGAGCAGCTCTCTTGTCATCCAATGGTGTGGGAAATTTCACTGAAAATTCCCCTTTTTTCTCATTTCTGGTGGTGCAGGACGCTTGATGCCTGACTGGTACGGTCTTACTGCCCCTTATTGTGCCTGGCAGTATTTTGCCCTCGTTTGACTGCAAAACGTCATATTTCGCCGTCGGAAACCTACATTTCTCTTGCAAATTTAATAACCTGCATTCATCAGTACTATCTTGTGGTATCCATACCCATTGACCTTGTCCTTCAGGACTTCAGGACCCTTGGGAATGGAACACTGATCCGCACCCATCTGAGTAGCAATGTCCGACAAGGGAGGAACACATTTTAATTTTTGTGCACCTGCATCGACCTTATCAGACACATAACAACTGTTTATGGGTAAAGATTGTACAACATCAAAGTTTGGGGAAGAAACATTTTTATACACAATAGAATCTCCAAGTTAATTACATCTAATAGGGGATAAACCCCTGTCAGTCTTCAATGTCTGAGAAAAAACAGTATTTCCAGCCTTACCCATGCTAAAAATGCAAATATCTTTGCTAGATTTAATTACTGTAACAGGCAGGCTGGGCCTATTCTCCTTCTGGCCACTAGACGGTGCTCTCTTAACACTATAGGCTTTCCGAGAATAAACCTGCCTCTGTGTTGTTCGTTTCTTCAAATTTGTTTTTCTGTTATTGGAAAGGAGGGCACTGCCCGTGTGCGAGTTTTGCCCCTCCTCCCTCTTAACGAATATGAGAAACTGCGAGCAGGCAGGGACCCGGGAGCCGGCACCGGTGTAGGAGGTGAGTGCCTGCTACTTGAACCTTTCAACTGCGAGGGGTTGCCTTTTGCTGACGGTGTCAGCGAGCCCTCTCTGAATAAACAGGCGACTACGGCTGCAGATACACCGCCAGCTGCTTGGTGCCCTCGCCTTTCAATGCCGACCCACGCTTGAGAGAGTGTGCCCGGCAACAATAAGTCCTCCCGACCTGCCTCTGCCAGCATTCACAGCGCTTCCCTGACGGAAGCAGCTTGCTCCATCTCTGTGAAAGCACGCTATATTTTGAAATAAATTATAGTCCACAAAGCGCCAAATTTCGCCACCCTACCTCGCCTGGCCGTCTGAAAGTGCACAATTTAGAACGCTGGGTCCTCGCGCCTCGCGCTTCTCGGACAATCCCTGCGGCCCCCTGACAACAAAGCGGTAGAGGGGCGTACTATTGCCCGAAACTGCCCGGGGGCAAACACTCTGCGAGTGTCACCCCTATGACCCCATTCTGATGCTTGGTGTATGTATTTCATCTTCGACACGGCTTGTAACTAATATCCTGTAAACGGCATTGCCTTGAGGTATGGAAAATGTGCGGTCAGTTTGCTGCAGTGCTTAGAGATGCTTCAATTACTTATCAGTAATATAATACAAGTAACATTACACCCACAACAAGTCAGGACTATTGGCTTTGTCAAAGGTTTTTAGTTGGATAAGATAAATATACTAAATGCATATATACAACTATAGCTTCGTTGTGTATAATATTGACAATAGTTTACTTCTTGCGAATGATTGTGGCATAATGGCTAGAACTGTCAACTTTGGAGCTGAGGAAGCAGGTTTGAGTCTCAGCATCGAATCAAGATCCTGTGTTTCTGGCAAATCACTCAATCGCCCGTGCCTACCAAAAAATAAATACATATGTTATTGTTGGTGCTGACGTAAAGCACTTCGAGTTTTGCAGTATAGACCTGCAAAAAAAAAAGTACATAAAAAACAGTGAACTGCTGCAGAGTTAAAACATTTTTTTGCATTCTGAGAGCGAGGACGAAAATAGAGAGACCAAAAGGGACCCATCTCGTTGTCTGCTTTTGAGAACTGGCAGGGCTCAGCACCTGCAGGACCCGGCCCACTAAAAGCCCTGGTAATTGCATTACTCCGAGTACGTTTTCACCTCAATTAATTACACAGTGCGACACAACAGCCTCACTATGTAATTAATTGGTGGAAAATGTAATGAGGAGGTAATGGTTTATTATACAACATATGCGTTCTTTCATTTAATGTAATTTCCAAGCCTATCTTGGGGAATTTGACAATACCCTTTTCAAATATAGAATTAACAAATCTATTTATTCTCACTTTTTGGCCTCTCTGTGGGAGACCAGTGATTTAATTTGTAGAGCAACACTTTAGAAGTGCAATAAATTATCCACCAGTTAATTCAGCCAGTTCCAATTTTTTTCTTCCTCAGCTCGCGGCCTGTTGACCTTTCAGGAGTAATAGATTGTCGATAATGCCAACACCCCAGATGCAGGGTACCAAGGGCGGTGGATGAGGCTGACACCGCATCTCCGAGGGAGCACGTGGGAAGGCAGCTGCCCCACCACTGTCAGGAATAGCAATCCCAGCTATGCCTGTGTTCCAAGAGTCCTTTTTTTTTCTCACACAGAATCAAACAAAATGTGGTAGAAAAGTTGAGGTAAACATAACTTGTAAAAAAGGCACATTGGTGAGACATAACAGACAATTAATTTCAGATATACACTCTGGCGAGAAATTCTGAGAAAGTATCTTTTCTTGGTGGCACTGTTGCTGCTATGTGTCGATATCTAGCTTTCATTGCATTAGACAATTTGAATTGTGCAGCCACCATTCTGGCATAGATTTCTTCAGGGCTGTTGCCCCCAGATTCCAACAAACCCGAGAATCCGTCACCGTCACCAATGGCCGATGTGGCATCCTTGAAGTCTTCTTCGGGATTTTTTGCTTCTTGGTGATTTCTCCAATCTTGCTCATCTTTGAAGGTGAATCTCTGGTACGTTCCTTGTCCGTAAAATGCCTCTCCTAAAAATCCTCCCAACACGGACATGCTGTCAGGTGCACTTTCTGCTATAACTACAGCATTTAAAGAGCGAGCATCCCCCATGTATAAGCATGTGCTATGGATCAAGTTGTATAAATATCTGACAGCATTGGATGAGTATGGAGATTTTCCAACAAATCCAAGAGATTTAAAATGATCAAAGTACGAGTTTGGAATGTCTGCTTCTTGGTCTAGATGCCAAAGTCTTGCAACATCATTCATGACATGTTGACTGAAAAAGTAAAGAACCGTTTCCTCTACTGTGTTTCCGATTTTTCTCATGAAATAAGAGGAGGCTAATCCGGAGCAATCTTCGTAAGCAGTTATCACAGTTCCAGCCCGTAACCCAGAGTAAATGCTCTCACACCGCATGAAAAACATGTCGTATGCACCAACAATTTTCCTAAAAGTTGTATTGTTACTCCATGATGAACATGTGGCGGATACTGGAGATAACATGCCAATTGGAATGGTCGTAGAGAAAGGGCCTCCGCTGAGTATAACAGTCATTCGGTCTGCAAGAGTGTCTCTATAAGTACCCGGCGGGTTTGCTTTGATTTTTCCTAATCGATAAAGGGCAAGCAAAAATCCTGCAAGAGACAATTGTTGAGGAACAGTTAGAAGAATTTTTTGACCTGCACAGTCCCAATTTCCCCTATCTGCTGTAATTGTGATATCTAAAATGTCTTTCGGGGTAATCTTTCCTTTTTTGGCAATGAACACTCCATAAGATGTCCAATCTTCATCAATGTCACCCTCTAGAAGCGCCATCATCTAGAAGTGGAGTTCTCAAAGGCCTGCTTAAGAGATGTATATGCAGTGGACACATCAGGGCATATACCAACTTCCAATTTTGGTTTGGTCTTATTCATACCCTCAGCAGGATATTTAAACGTATAAGTTACGTATAGGTTGAAGAGGTTTGGGTACATCCCAGAGAGACGCTCTATATAAGACTTTCCGGTCTCCCATCTTGAGAAGTGTTCCAAGAGTCCTTTAGTAAATAGTTGGCTCTGAGAAACAGGATTCCTGAAGGGAGGCTGGGGTTATCGGAGATGCTAAAGAAGAGGCCTACATGCGCTGCAGCATTAGAGCCTGCGCATGAATAGAGTTCAAGACTCAGCCTCGTGTATGAAGCAATAAGATATTCAGCCAAATGGATGAATGTTTTAAGCTCAATTAATATATGTAACCACCAGCCAATCAAGAGGTACATATGTAAATGGCAACTGTAGCTGCTAATGCTGGAGTTAGTAGGTTTACAAGCATGTTTAGGTATTATCAGGTGTATTTGTTATTTCTTTCATAAGTTCTTGAACTACTTGCTCCACCAGGCCAACACACATGAAGGCCTACCACCACAACTGTGGCCTTGCCACATAGTCCGGGGAATGGCACACAGAGGCATACCGTATTAACAGGGCCACTAGAATTATGCGGCATGCGAGGGTCAAATTATGTGGCAGGGTTTCATAAATAATGTGGCAAGACAAAAGCAAAATATGCAGCACATTCTACTATAGTATACTAGCTTACTCGTCTCATGTTGCTGAAATCTCCCAAGAAAGGAAATTCAAGGAAACTCGTTATGATAACAATCAATTTACATTGTCATTTTTATTGAAACGTATTCATTTTAATATGGAAAACATTTCAAAGTGTCATTTTAATTCTACTTATTTATTCGAGTGCTTGTGGATACACAATTTTTTGTTTTTCCGTCTGGTGTCTACATCATGTATGCCAGAAACCTTCGCGGGAGTGTACTCAACAACTTCCCAAAGTTTCCTGGCGATCAGATGAATGCTGTTTTAATTCTGTTTATTTATTCAAGTGCTTGTGGATACGCGATTTTTTGTTTTTCCGTCTTGTGCGTACATCAGTATTCGAAAGATATGAATGCCCTGGGGCGCGATAGTTCAACATTTATATGCCAGAAACCTTTGCGGGAGTGTACTCAACGACTTCCCAAAGTTTCATGGCGATCGAATGAATGGTGTTTTAATTCTATTTATTTATTCTAGTGCTTGTGGATACACGATTTGTTGTTTTTCCGTCTGGTGCGTACATCAGTATTGGAAAGACTATGAGGGCCCTGGGGGGCCGATATTTAAAATAATGTTATGCCAGAAACCTTTGCGGGAGTGTACTCAACAACTTCCCAAAGTTTCATGGCGATCGGATGAATGGTGTTTTAATTCTATTTATTTATTCAAGTGCTTGTGGATACACGATTTGTTGTTTTTCCGTCTGGTGCGTACATCAGTATTCGAAAGATTATGAGGGCCCTGGGGGGGCCGATATTTTTAAAAATGTTATGCCAGAAACCTTCGCGGGAGGGTACTCAACAATTTCCCAAAGTTTCATGGCGATCGGATGAATGGTGTAGTAATGCATAAAGGACAAACAGACAGACAGACATACTTTTGTTTTTATATATATAGATTAATGTGAAAGTGCTGCTATTTCTAATTATCTGGTCTGGCTTCATTCTTTGCCTTTTTTTTACAAGATATAGTGTGTATGATGTGGTCACAGCGAGCACAGTAAGATAATTCCACAATCTTTTTTTAATAGAGCTGTAATATAAGCCAAGTCGTGCACCTTGTTTTGCATTTTTACGCAGTGTTCTCATATCGCTCTTTCTGAGAGGTGATCCCTTCTTCTTCTCTAACGTTCTTTTCTTCGTAGTTTGAGAGGAGTGTGTGCAGGTGTGAGCAGATCACGATAGTAGATTATATAAAAATGTTTACCAGGCACAGTAACCCATCAGGTTTGGGCAGCATACTTATTCATTAGGTTATGGTGTGCAGAGTGTTTTTGTTTTTGATACTTGAAAGTGCTTTGGGGGCCTTTTACATTAAAATACATGTGCTGCTGAGCAGGAACTTTCTGTATTGAGCTGTTTCGTCTGTATCCTTGTAGTGGTGCCAGTGTGCTTCTTCGACAAACTTGGAAAAAACACAATTTTCAGAGCAATAGTCCCTTTAATTTGGACCCTGCACATTTGGGTAGTGTTTACACTGGACATCTATGAAAGAACATGATTTATTTCTTACAGACGTGACGGTGCTAGGCAGCAAGACCACTTCCTAATAGCATATTTATTATCGGTTATTGTGTGTGTGAATCGTCTGCCAGTGTGCATTTTACAAATTTTTCAATAAAGCCCCATTTTCAAACAAACATTTCTCAAAGCCAATAGGTCTGGTGTTGGCCGCAAGACTTGTTCTGTTTCGTTGTGGTTTCTGCAAAATGCCCTCTGGAACAGGTCTCGCATTAGTGAAAGTTTGACCGATTTCAGTTGCAAATGATAATGTTGTTAAATAATATTTTTGTCAAAAAATATCCCAGAAGTGTTCTTATTGGAGGTATGCTCAGTTGCAATCCTTCTCTTTATAATTGTATTTAGGGTGTAGTATCTTATGTGGCTAGTGGTGGTAACGTTACAACTCTACAGGGACACCTAGCAGGGGCGGCTCTAGGCTCATGGCGGCCCTGGGCAGGGAGCCCCAGAAGAGGGGGTCCGGGCGGGGGGGGAGCCCCCTGGAGCTCAGGAAGGTGTTTTAATAAAACATCCAGAAAACAGTACCTGCGGCTGTTCCTACCCTTCCGAATTCGTCTCAGAACGATACAATTCAGGAGGAGGAGGGTATTGTGACACAACGTGAGGGACTGGCACAGACGGCTGCAGTGCCAGGGCCATGACAGGGGCCCCGGACCCACAGCCCCCCACAGAGGCCCCGGACCCACAGCCCCCCCACAGAGAAAGAATCGGTGGCCTCCATGCCCGGAAACATTAATATCAATACCATATTGGATATGGCGGATGGCCACGTCCGTTGCGGACACTGCATAGCCGCCTCGTGCTCATGACACAAGCGTTTAACTTTTGCCAAAATTTGCCGCTGCGTTTTGCCAGCTTTCGCTGCTCCCACCAGGCACCACGTGGAGGTAGCAGCAATACATAGCTTGTTTTTTTTGTTTGTTTTGTATGTTATGTTTTTTAACTTTTTCCCATTTTTGTCTTTTATTTTTTGCTATCCCTTCTATATTGTGGCCACCTTTCCATTTTCCTTCTTTCATTATCTTAGCACCTGTTTTTTTAATTTCTGCATACTTAGTGAGTAGCAACATAGCGAGTCTGATTGAAACCATGGAAAACATCTTGCGTACTTCTTTATGCGAGGAAGTCAACTTTGCGAGCCTTCTATGCTGCAAATTCACTGATAAGCTGTCCGTAATCCAGAGATCTAGCAATGTCATGTTCAATTGATAACATGGCCAAACCATTCAGTCTCTCTTGAGTCATTGATGTCCTCAAACAATTTTTAATCAATTTCAGTTTTGAAAAAGTTCTTTCCCCTGACGCCACTGTAACTGGGATTGTCAACGCAATGCGTAAAGCCACTGCAAGATTTGGAACTGCAGTGTTCAGTTTGTTTTCATAAATTAATTGTAATGTTTCCAAAGCTGTTGCATTATTTGGCACCAAGGAGGAGAACATTCGCAGCTCGGTATGTAACATCAACATCTGAGTCTGAACTGTCGGTAACACGCTTAGACCTGCACAGCTTTTCATCAATTCATTATCGTTCATGCTAGCAATTTCCCCCAGTCATGAAGGAATCCAAAGAAATCATAGTGATGTTTCATCTGAGTGAACCTTTCAGTCATGGACATAATTGCTTGATCATCAACACGTTGAAGAACTCAATGCGATATTTCTCTTTTGGTTCTACGATTCCTTCATCACGACTCTCGTATTGAAATTGTCTCCTAATCGTTCTTCTTCGCAAACTTGTAGATGCAGGAAAACTTATCTCATCTGAGATCATCTCCAGTTCTTCCGCCAACTCCTTAGCTGAAACTTGTGCAGATTTGAAACCACTCTCCTTATACGTTTTCAGAAACTGGACAGTCTTTTCAATGCAATGTCAAGTTGCATATCCTTACTTTGCATGATTTTGCTAACAAGATTTATTTTCTGCAAAAGGTCATAACAAATCACCAGCGATACTAGAAATGCATAACTCCTTAATTGCTTAGCCAACCCAACTGCCTCAGTTCTGGCCTTTGTGTCATTCGATTCCTCTGATACTTCAACCACGGCGTCATAAACTGCGGCCGCTTGGAAACGGACAGCCTTGACTCTTACCAATACGGCATTCACATCGAGTTTCAGATCTGGGCTTTCCTGTCAGATCTTCAACGTGCTTTTTGAGTATTTACCCTCTCTGTGTTGAGGCAGAAAACAGTATGTAAATTTGATGCAAGATTCCAAAAAGAGTCACAGCGTGAGTGGATGATTTTGCCATATCACTAAGTACTAAATTCAAGCTATAGCAACCGCATGGAGCATAGAACGCTGTTGGATTCATGTTAAGTAAATGTTTCTGAACACCACTCTTGCAGCCTCTCATATTTGCCCCATTATCATACCCTTGACCTCTGCAATTTTGATACGGCAATTGCAATTCCTGCAGTTTTTGCAAACATGCTTCTGTGAAACCAGCTCCTGTGCTGCTTTCAACAGGCACGTAACCAACGAAAAATTCACTTATTTCGACTGCCATCGTTTCCACATTCACAATTCGAAGAACCATCGTCATTTACTCCTGATGACTTGCATCAGGTGTGCAATCCAAAATTACAGAAAAATATTTACTCTTTTGTATTTTTGCAATAATGTTGTCCAAAACTGAAGCTTCCATAAGATTAATTATTTCATTATGAATTTTCTTGCCCAAGTAATGGCCATGTATTTCAGCGTATTAAATTCTTATATGGGTCATATTTGGCTAGCAGCTCAACAAGACCTAGAAAATTGCCATTGTTGTGTTTGGAACAAAGTATCAGTTTTACCACGAAAAGCCAAACTTCGGTCTGCTAGAAAATGAACAATGGACATGATCCTTTCCAATACCTTGCCCCAACAATCACTGTCCACTTGCAGTAACGTTTGCTGTTCTTTATCTATTGTCTGTACTTGTTTTAACCTTCTTTCTAATTAAACCCAGGCCCTGACGGCGCGCATGTGTTTTGAAGAGGATTCATAATCAGACAGACAACTGTGCATGTGTGCCCAGTCACTGGGTGATTGGTTCAGATGCTCTGTACATTACCACCCCCTTTTGTACTGCTTTGTTCGCCATAAGTTGGCAGGGTATGCTCTGACGTGAGTCCCTTGCACACTTTGCCACTGGATTCAAGCAAGCCGGGCTGAAGACGGCTGAAATGCCAGAAACCGGTCCTCGGAAGCTTGTTTCCGGTCCAGGGAAGGCATCGTTTGGCAGTTCGGGCTGGACTGTTCCCATGAGGCACAGGGTCAGACTGATTTGCATATGGCCATGTCTGAACTGGGATGGCAGAGTGGGCTAAAGAACGGTGATGGATTAAACCCAGATCTGTTGACTGGGTGTGAGTGTTTCATTGGTTCAGATGCTCTGTCCATCACCACCCCCTTTTTTACCGCGTCGTCATTTCCATCATTAGTAAATTATATCCCTGCGCCAGAATACAATTTACAGCAAAAACAGAATACTGCATCCTTTTTTCTTTTAATAGACAAGCCAGCGCCTATCTATAATTTCACCATTCCTTAATTTCCGTGAGAACATGGTAACAGAAAAACAATTTACTTTTTGAGTGCTCATCACTTGGATACATTGTTTTAGAATCTGGGTCTCTGGAGGGACCCCTTTCATCAAGAAAAACACGTTGCACGTCAGTAAGAGAGTTCGGCCAAAAGCAGGATCCCTCCAATCACAGAAATCATATTCAGAAAACGGGTCTGTAACGTGCTCTTTGGCTTCCTTTTCAATACCAGCATCATTTGTCTGTAAACTCTGAACCTCCTTCAGAATGCCAGATGTTGAGGGACTGATGAATGATGTTTCAGTTTCTCTGTCTGAGGGTCTTTTGTAATAATCCTCATCCCGAGTTGGTAATTGCTGCAAGTTTGTATCAATTTCAGAGTCACCTTGTTCATTTTCATTAGTCTGCTCGTGAGTTTCATTCTGCTCATGGATATCATAATTTTTTTGTTCTTGTTTATTGTCATCAGCGCCTGTTTTACCTAGTGTATCAGCTGTACTCTGGCCGGAGGATTCCCTATCTTTAGGTTTCACATGGGTGATAAAGTTCAGGATTGCTCGTTCCTGTGACGCTACAAAAGCCTGCTGAGCCGCCTTTCTCTTTCGTTTCGAATAACCAGATTCATGTACTCGAATTCTTATCATTTTGCTTGCAATGTTATATACGCCTGTACCAGCGGGCCAGTATCAAAACAGTGTGGTCGCGGTAGTTACCAATTTTGTGCAAAGGAAATGATAGTAGCAAAAACACAACACAAATTCGGTGTAGCATATATAAACATTAGGTTGTTTTTTAACAATGAAGAATATCTGTTGTGATTATATTCAAATCATTTACAGATACAGGCAATGGAGTTTCTCATTGCGGCAATAGTGCGATATCATACAGTGCTCCTTGTGAGGTAGGGAAGAGGAGAGGGAATGTGTTCACATGTGGGTAGGGGACAGGGAAAGGTATATGTGACATATATGCATCAAGATAGACCGAAAGTTAATTGTATATCGTGTCCCAGGAGTTTGTGTTCAAATGTTGTCGACGTTTCGATCCCTCAGGGCAGGACAGATTGTTGTCCTTGTAGTGGGGTCTTCATCAGGACTGGAAAGAGCACCTGTAGACAATTTAAACGGTATTAAAGGGCTGGTAGAAATGTGTATGTGTGCTAATAATGTATTCGGTATCAATACCTACTTGGTAAGAAGACGGGAAAGGGGATCCGTCTTGATAATGAAAGACGTGGGCTATCGTGAGCTCCTGGAGTGGAAAGAGAGGGAGAACAGAAAAAGAATCACAGGTTGGTGGGTGGTAAAGCCCGAGTGATTACCACAGAAAACCTTGCAACTGAGGTGTGGAGGGATCTTGCTTACTCCTGGTATCTTAATAGGGGTCGGCAGCTATCTCATCTTGCAATCGGTGGGGATCATTTCAGTATTTCCCCAGATTCAGGGTGGGAAGGTTGAAGAAATCTGCAGCAGAGTCCGCTTGCAGATGTTGAGGGAGGAATCCCAAGGAGCCTAGAAAAGAAAGAGGTCACTTAAATTGCGGGGGGACAGCTCTGTTGTGAGAGGGCTAATACATTAATAATACAGCGAATTGTAATGTGAGTGGCCTCATACATGTGGTGGTGACTAGAAATGACATAAGGCCCACTCTCTGTAATGGCTGGTCGTGGAGTGCCAGTCGGGGCTCAACGTGAAAGGCCGAGTGTGGCCTAAAATACGTGCGCCTACTCACAATTATTACTGGTACTGGCAAAGGTTAAAATGGCTTGGTAGGGGCATCATGATTTAAACCAAATGCGGGGCATGCTCGCGTTTCATAAATGCTGGCAATGGTTACACAGTCAAACATGGTCATTGTATGGGAGGAAGAGGCCTTCTGAGTTAAAGAAAGTTCCCCGCCCGGCAAAGGTTTACAAAAATGGGCACATGCTGTTGCGGTATTATTTAAAAGCGGGGGCGGGCGAACGCCTCCTGATAAATGAGAGAGGTGGGGGCGGTAGGCCATCGTCTAATCCTCAGACTGGACATGCAGGGTATTGTGCAGCAAAAAGAATCGGTAAAAAGCCGGTCCAGCTATAGGTGTGTGCCTTCTCTGGCGTAACGTAGGACAAATGAAGAAGAGGGGTATCGAGCAGCAAGCTCACTTACCTTACAATGCTGGCCGTAGCTCAGGATTTAGAAAACGCCGGTGCCAGTTGAGGAGCCAAAATATAATTGGTGTGTGCGCGAGGACGTATGAACGTGCGACGTCATAATTTCTCACACTGAGTCAGCACAAGACTACAGTATTGGCGTGGCGGCCCCTGGTGTTTGGTGGCCCTGTGCAGGTGCACATCTTGCACATGCCTACGGCCGCCCCTGCACCTTGTAACAGCCTGTGGTATTGCATCATTTCCTTGCTTTGTGGACTTTCTTTTAATACGTATGCTACTGCTGGATTTTTTTTGACAACTAAAAAATCCAACCAACATTATCATTTGCAACGCCAATAGCTCAGATTTTCAGTAATATGATACCTATTGCATTGCAAATGCTTGTTAAGCAGGCAGTGTTCTTTAAAATAAAGGCTTCCCATTTGGTAAAACCTCAGGGAGAGCAGGCATCTGTTCCCATTACACGTTCTTCTCACCCGATGCTGCAGGTGCAGTTCTCACAGGGGAAACTACCAAATTCACACTTTTCTGGACTCCAGTTTGCTAACACAGTCAATGGATTAATACAACATTATTTCAATACTACTCATGACATGAAGAATCACTAGTCATGAAAGATAAGTATAGGTGACAACTTGGAGGCAGGATAATACATCATTGCGTTACTCATTGCGTGTCCAGACGAAGTGTTTTCACCCTGATAGGCACAGCAATGTTTAGCCTTTCAGTGTAGGCTCATTTATTTATACGCTGATGGGCACAGCTAAGATCAGCCTGTCAGTGTCGTGTCCAGAGTGAAGCAATTCTACAATCTTGAACCTGCTAGTTCACTTACCTTGTGACTGATCAAACGCTGATGGCTGCCTGCCTCCACAGGCACTTTTGGTAGAGAACTAAAAAGGCCTACAAGTAAAAGGGGAATATTGTAATTCTCTTTTGATGCTATATGTAGTTGTTTGTTGTTTGCTTTATTTTACCTTCTCGATTCTGCGATGGCAACCACAAACATGGCTCAGCCTCCACCTTCCCTGGATGAAGTTAGGGTATCCGTAATACCTTGAAAAGAATGGGAGAAAGTATTTGTGTTCTATTTGATTGCAATTGGGGGTGAGAAATGTTCTTCTTTGAGGAAAACAGCACATTCTACTACACAATTTGGGTATTCAAGGAAATTTAACAGACCCCGAAAGCGAAGGCGATGGGGAAGAATCTCAATAGGATGTTTTCCAGGACACTATTATTATGTTGGGGAAACATTTTGGTCACAGAATGAACATTGTTTTAGAAAGGCATACATTTTTCTGCAGAGTCCAAGGGAAAAACGAGAAGGTATCGTGTTATATAGCGGTTCTGAGAGGTATGGCCAATTTGTGTGAATTTGGTCCACTTTGGGATTCCATAATCAGGGAATCAACTCGTAAGGTGTACTAATAGTGCAAAAATACAGGAGAAACTTTTGGATAGAAGTTTTGAATTGAAAGAGGCTATAAATGTGGCTAAAAGTATTGTGCGTACTACAGAGTGTATAATTGAAATGAAACAGCAATATTTCAGATACTGTCCATGTGATAAAAAGCCATCCTGTCAAGGAGAGTGATTGTGTGACAATAAAGAGAATAATGCATTTTTGGAGTCCACTGTCAAGAAAAAATCTGAGGATGAAAAAAGGAAATTGTTTAAGTGTTTCGGTGGTGGTAATGGGAACCATTTGGCTAACAATGTAAATTGTCCTGCTCCTTCTGTCAGTTGTAGAAACAGCAAGAAGAGGGAAAATTTTTCCAGGTTCTGTAAAAGTATTAAGTCTGAAAGGACAAATGTGCATATGGTGGCCGGTGAGAGTGAGAATGTCACCAAATATATTTATCAAATTAAGGATATTGTCATGGAGTCTGGAAATAATTACCCAACATGTGAAATAGGTTTAGACTGGGTGGATTTAAGTGTGTATGCAGATTTATGTTCGCCTTATATGTTAATCAATTGTGAGGTTTTTGTGGAAAAGTTCAGTGGGAAATGCCACAACATTCAAAAAGCTGATGTAATTCCAGGAGGATACAATAAAGATCCTATACCTCTCCTGGGAATGTTATGCATGCTAATATCATTTAAAGACCGTATGACCTTTGGAAAGATTTATCTGGCACAGACGTGGTTCAGGCTTGTTGGGTTGAGCACATCAGAAAGAGTTGGGAATCAGGCTCGATCCTAACAGTGCAGAACAAGTTCTATCAATCAAGGAAAACAGTAAAAGTTTGGATGTATGTAAGGAATTCCCAGAGGTAGCCAATGAGAATATTGGCCATTTTGAAGAAGTTTCAATACAAAATCCGGGTCAAAGATAATGTGGTACCTATTGTGCATAAGGTGAGACATTCCCCTTCTGATGCATGAGCCTGTCAGAGAAGAGCTTGACAGATTAGTGAATCAAGGTATATTTAAACCAATATAAAGTTTGTTATGGTTATCTCCAACTATAATCATTCAGAAATCAGGACAGAGGGGAATTTGTTTATGTGTTGACTTGAGAGACCTTGATGCGAATATTTGGTTAGACTAGTTCCCTCTCCCAAGAATAAGTGAGATGTTGACTGTGGTTGGTGATGCAGAACACTGTAGTGTGATTGACCTCTCTTCCGCATATCAAAAGATAGAGTTGCATCCCAAATCTAGATCACTTACATAATTTATTACACCATTTAGAACTTTTAGGTACTGCAGAATGCCAATTGGTCTTGCTCGGCAGCTGCAGTATTTCAGAGAGTTATGCAACAAATACTCAAGGGAATACCAAACATACTGTGTTTTCAGGATGATATCCTGATGTATGGGTCCTCTGCTTATCAACACAGTGTCATCCTAAAACAAGTTTTAAAAGCACTTAAGGGGACAGGCATAACGTTTAATAGGGACAAATGCAAAATTGATGTTGATTCAGTGTATTTAGGGCACACGATTTCTAAACAGTGTCAAACCTAGGTTGGAGTTAGTAAAGGCAGTAAGGGAGGTACTGACCCCTGCAAACAAGGAATACGTTAAATTCTTCCTTGGGTTGGGGGAGTACATGACTAAAATTGTGAAACATGTTGCGGACATTTCTACTCCATTGAGGAGTTTGTTAAAGAAATGTTTACCCTTTGTTTGGAGTGAATACTGTCAGAATTCTTTTGAACTTACAAAAAAAGCTTTGATGCTCCATCATTAGACAGTTTAGACACGCAGTGCTGGACATTGTTAACCACAGATGCTACCATTAAAGGGGTTGGGGCATCTCTCACCCAGATTGTAGGTGGCTAGAAAAGAATAGCGTGTATCGAACAACAAGGGAACCCCAATTGAGTCTGCACAGGACCTCGGGGAGCAACTTTTTGTAACAACAACGGTCCCAAGCATGAATAATTTAAACAACAAGATAAACACAGACAAAATCAGTTCTGTATTAAATGACTTGTCCAGCCGGACAGAGGTCCAATTTTACTTTTAACACAAGCCTGTACCCCAATTTAAGTACAAACACCTTAGTACATCAATAGCAATGCGATCAATTGCCAAGCGGGAGCACTGTCCGACTGATCCAGTACTCCCCGCCTAGAACGCGATCGGACCCCCGACGCCATGCGGTGGATTAAACAAAATGATAACCAATAGACGCCTAAATCTGTAGCCACAATATTGGCTGGTTTTAGAGCCTCAAAATCATTTAGGCAATTAATAAATGTCCTGAAGATGATCCCTTTGAATTAAAACTGGGATCGAAACGCCGTCCACCATTTTATGAGCCTTATACAATGGTTATACTACATACTTTGTTGATGTAAAGGTGAATCCAGTATTCTTTGTTCTAAATTGCGATTGTGAGAACAGTCAAAGCTTTTTCGCCTAAAAGCCCTTTCCTGTCCACTATTGATGTACTAAGGTGTTTGTACTTAAATTGGGGTACAGGCTTGTGCCCCACAACGTGGAATTGTTGAAGGAAATTCCGTTTGTATCTTTGTTAAAAGTAAAATTGGACCTCTGTCCGGCTGGACAAGTCATTTAATACAGAACTGATTTTGTCTGTGTTTATCTTGTTGTTTAAATTATTTATGCTTGGGACCGTTGTTGTTATAAAAAATAGAAAAGAATAGCGGCATTTGCCTCCAGGGCGCTCAAGAAGGCTGAGTGTAATTATTCCAACGTGTAACATGAAACTTGTGATTGTGCGTGGGCCATTTCTCATTTTATGTTTTTCCTTCGGGCTTATCTTTTATTGTTTGCCCTAACTATAAACCTCTGGTTCATAATTTTTTGACTAATGGCAAAGATAACACCACTCCTCGGATAAGCAGATGGCTTATTGGGTTGAAACAGTACAATTTCAGAGTGGATTGTGACCCAAAGGTAGACTATAGACCACAGGACGCAGTATCTAAGTCACAGGCTTTATTCCGTGGGACCAACGACCACCGCTCCTCTCAGCTCTGAAGAGAGGCACCAACTGACTCTTCTTAGAACAGGCACCACAGAGCACCATGGCAGCAAATAAAGGTTCTATGAGAAATCTTAAACAAGCATTTGTAAGCACAACATATTACCTCTTTTTTTTTTTACAGAAATACAAACAGAATTAAGTACAAAATGTACAAGAAACCAAAAATGAGAAACCAAAAAAAAAACCACAGGTAATAAAGCATAAATGAACAAAATCTAATACATGTCAATCGGCACAGCAAAAACAATGTGCAAATTAACAGTACTGTAATTTCCAAGGAAGACGTCTAGCACGAATAGACTTCCTTGGTACTTGGCATATAACATTGGTTTTATCGACACCGCCTGAGTTTGAGTTTGAGTTTAAAAGTTCTTGTAAAGCGCGACGTATACCAGCGGTTTCTTGGCGCTATAGCTAACGGGGACTGAGGTTTAAAGGGAAGGAAGGAGAAGGGAGCAGTTATTCAAAGGATTTGGTGAATAAATGGGTTTTAAGGCATTTACGGAATTGTGAGTAGAGGGGGATGGAGCGAAGGTCAAGGGGGAGAGAGTTCCAGAGGGTGGGGGCAAGGAAAGCAAATTTGGAACCACCCCACTTCTTTCTCCGGAAACGTGGGATAGAAAGGAGGGACTGGGAGGAGGAGCGTAGGGCCCTGGTGGGGGCATAAGAGACAATTTCAGAGGAGATGAAGGCCGGCGCCAGACCTGATCGAGCCAGGAAGGTGATGGATGCGAGCTTGAATTGAATTCTAGCTCGCACGGGGAGCCAATGAAGAGATTTCAGGAGTGGGGTAGAGTGGTGGAACTTGGGGAGATTGAAGGCCAGGCGGGCCGCTTGGTTTTGTATTTGCTGTAGGCGGCGTAGGCTGTAGGCAGGGATCCCAGCATATAGGGCGTTCCCGTAGTCCAGGCGGGACACCACCATGGCCAGGATAATAAGTTTGAGGGCAGAAAAAGTGAAGAAACGGGACACCCTACGTATAGTACGCAGTGAAAGGAAAGAGGAAGACACCACAGAACTAACCTGGGAGTGTAGGGTGAGTTGAGAATTAAGTTTTATACCCAAAGTTTTAACTGAAGAGGAGGGAACAGGAGAAGAACCAAAAGAAGGGGGCCAAAAAAGAGGGGACCAGGGACTGGACGAGCCACCCGTCAACACCAACTCTGTTTTATCAGGGTTGAGTTTAAGGTGGTTGTGGTTCATCCAGTCCCTGATGTGAAGCATGACAGTTTGAAAGTTGAGGACAGCCGAGGGAGAGGAAAGATTGAAGACCAGCTGGAGGTCATCCGCATAATTAAATACGGCGACCTCCATCTGTTGAAGAGAGAAAATCAGTGGGGCAATGTACAGATTAAACAGGAGGGGAGAGAGAGAGGAACCTTGGGGGACCCCGCACTGAACTTTCCGGGTGTCCGCTGTGAAGTCACCCAGGCGAACTGCCTGGGTGCGGTCGCTCAGGAAGGAGGACAACCAGACCAGGGCACTCCCCCCGATCCCCGCCGCCCCGACACGGGAGAGTAAGATGTTGTGATCTACCGTATCAAAGGCGGCTGAGAGATCGAGGAGCACAAGGGCCTGGTGCTGATCGGTGTCCATACCCTCCCTGAGGGTGTCTAAGACCGACATGACAACGGACTCCGTAGAGTGTGCGGGGCGGAAACCGGCTTGGCGGGGGGCAAGAGCTCCGTGCTTCTCCACAAAGGAGCTCAGAGCGCAGGTTACATGGCGCTCGAGCACCTTAGCCAGAAATGGCAGAAGGGAGATGGGGCGGAAATTGGCCGGGACAGAGGGATCTGCCCCAGGTTTCTTTAAGATAGGGACAATGACCGCGGATTTCAAGGAGTTCGGAACTATGCCTTGTGAGAGGGAGCTGTTGAGAAGGTGGAGGGGAGGATCTGGACAAGAAATAAAGACGTGACGGAGGATGTGGGCAGGGCAGGGGTCGAGTGGGGAACCAGATTTGACCAAAGGCACCAAAGAAGTCAGACTTTCCCTAGTAAAAGGGGGAAAGGAGGTCAGTGTGCCCTTGGCGGGAGGACATTGAGGATCAACAAAAGATGGGGACGGTGGGGAGATGTTAGCCTTGATAGTGGCAATTTTTTGAATGAAATAGTGATTAAGAGAGGAGCAGAGATCTTCGGACGGGGCTGGTTTTAGAGTAGCTCTGTCCGAGAAAGCCAAGTTATGGACAATGGTAAAGATCTCTTTGGACTGGTTCTCTGCTGCTAAGATTTTGGAGGAGAAGTAAGATGTTTTAGCCTCCAAGATGGCTTTTTTATACTGGCTCAGGATGTTGATGTATTCCAGTTTCAGAGTGGGGCAGTAATTTCTCCTCCAGGCCCGCTCCGCGCGGCGGACTATTAGTTTGGTGGTTTTAAGCTCGTTGTTAAACCACCGATTAGCGTCTTTGTCGCGTTTGGAAGTAATGCGCTTGAGCGGGGCAACAGAGTTGCAGCTATGAGAAAGCCACTGATTTACGGCATCAACCTGGGAGGTAGTGGTGAGGCCCTGAAGAGAAGGAAGAGAGCCAGTGAGGAGAGAGGAGAGATGCTCGAGGCTGACACGGCTCCATGATCGAACCCAGGTATTCTTGGGCCGGAGGGGCTTAGCTGGGGGGAAAATGGAAAGATGAAAAGAAATCAGGTGGTGGTCAGACCACGAGCAGGGAGAAATAGAGAGTGATTCCACAGGGCAGTTCAGAGACCAGATCTGGTCGAGCCGATGACCTTTAATGTGGGTGGGGGAGTGAACATGAGAGGCAAAGTTGAGGGAGTGAAGGGTATCGGAGAATTCCTTAGATGATGAGCATTCGGCGGGATCAGAGGGCCAGAAATTAAAATCGCCAAGAAGCAAGATGGAAGAATTGTTGACTGTAATGGTGGCCAGGACCTCCAAAAAGTCGGGGAGAAACTGTAAAGGGGACTGAGGGGGACGGTAAGTGAGGAAGCAGGTAAGAGGGGGGGAAGTGGAGACTGTGCGAATCACCAGGAATTCCGTAGTAGCGATGGTCGGTAAGGGTAAAATTTGAAAAGGGAGAGTGGTACGTGCGATGACCGCCACGCCACCCCCGGCTCTACCAGAAGAACGATCCGCCCTGAGGGCATAATAGGAGGCCGGTAGGGTGGACAGGAGAGCCGGGAGGGAGTCGTCGCAGAACCAAGTCTCAGTTAAAAAGAGAAGGTCGGGAGCATGGAGGTCCAGCAGAACCGAAAGTTCGTGCGCATGGGCAACAGCAGATCTAGTGTTAAGGTAAAAGGCAGTAAGATTATTAAGGATTTGCGGAGAAACAGACCCACACCTCGTGGGGGGAATATCAGCAGTGGGAGTAAGAAGGGGAGGGGGAGTGAGGGGAGCTATGCCAAGAGCAGCAATGCGAGAGCTTGTTGTAGCTGAGATGGGCCAGGAGCCCTGGTAGGTGCGTAGTAGGTCCGGGGTGAAGGTGATAAGTGGGGTAGAGTGAGGCGCCCCTAGTCCCGGCCGGTCGCGGACGGGCGCAGACGGGCTTGCCTTAGGCGCGCCTTCGGCGCGCAATCGACGCGCCCGCTGCGCTCGTCCGCTGCGCTTCCTACCAAGACACATGATTTATAGCTGCTGGACGGGAAGTAGGGGGGCGTGGCCAACCGAGGGGGCGTGTTTCAATCAGGCGCCGCGCCCTCGAGAATGGCTACCCAGGAAGAGAGTCGTTGCAGCGTGAAGCGCTGTTCAAAAGGTCACAAAGTGCAGGTAGGTGGGGGGGTGATCAGAGCATAGTATCACAACAATTTTAAAAGTTTTTTTAAAAAAGACAGCGTTTTTCTCGCTCCCGGCTTTCCGCCTCAGGAGTCCTATCGTTAGTGCGACGCCTAGTGTTGGCGCGCTCTATTTAAATGATCAGCGGGGGGCGTGGCCAACCGAGGGGGCGTGTTTCAATCAGGCGCCGCGCCCTCGAGAATGGCTACCCAGGAAGAGAGTCGTTGCAGCGTGAAGCGCTGTTCAAAAGGTCACAAAGTGCAGGTAGGTGGGGGGGTGATCAGAGCATAGTATCACAACAATTTTAAAAGTTTTTTTAAAAAAGACAGCGTTTTTCTCGCTCCCGGCTTTCCGCCTCAGGAGTCCTATCGTTAGTGCGACGCCTAGTGTTGGCGCGCTCTATTTAAATGATCAGCGGGGGGCGTGGCCAACCGAGGGGGCGTGTTTCAATCAGGCGCCGCGCCCTCGAGAATGGCTACCCAGGAAGAGAGTCGTTGCAGCGTGAAGCGCTGTTCAAAAGGTCACAAAGTGCAGGTAGGTGGGGGGGTGATCAGAGCATAGTATCACAACAATTTTAAAAGTTTTTTTAAAAAAGACAGCGTTTTTCTCGCTCCCGGCTTTCCGCCTCAGGAGTCCTATCGTTAGTGCGACGCCTAGTGTTGGCGCGCTCTATTTAAATGATCAGCGGGGGGCGTGGCCAACCGAGGGGGCGTGTTTCAATCAGGCGCCGCGCCCTCGAGAATGGCTACCCAGGAAGAGAGTCGTTGCAGCGTGAAGCGCTGTTCAAAAGGTCACAAAGTGCAGGTAGGTGGGGGGGTGATCAGAGCATAGTATCACAACAATTTTAAAAGTTTTTTTAAAAAAGACAGCGTTTTTCTCGCTCCCGGCTTTCCGCCTCAGGAGTCCTATCGTTAGTGCGACGCCTAGTGTTGGCGCGCTCTATTTAAATGATCAGCGGGGGGCGTGGCCAACCGAGGGGGCGTGTTTCAATCAGGCGCCGCGCCCTCGAGAATGGCTACCCAGGAAGAGAGTCGTTGCAGCGTGAAGCGCTGTTCAAAAGGTCACAAAGTGCAGGTAGGTGGGGGGGTGATCAGAGCATAGTATCACAACAATTTTAAAAGGGATACAATGGCTGGACCTGTAGGAGAATTCCCTACAAGCTCAACACATCTGGTGTCATTGCAATTATACCCGGCAGATTGAACTTTCACAACTTTAGCTAGATTCCACCAATGTCCGCCACGAACCATGACAGCACCCCCACAAGCCTTCTCTACACAGACTGGTTCACCGAAGGAGCTAGCACCTTTTTTTACTAAGCTAATGCTTTTGATACAAACCAAATCCCCAGGAGACACATTGACTGTCTTAACAGACTACTTTGTACCTCTCAGACATCTTCTTTTGTGCAGTTTTAACTCCATCGAATCATTGTCAACCCAACATGATACTTTTATCACACACAGTTCTTAACGGCCAAGCAGGATAAAGTGCAGAAGTGGGTACTCTACCTTTGAGTGATATGAAATGTACCACTTTGGTTAGGGAATGTGGCATAGTGCGGTAAAACCACAGCATGGATCTGACCGCACCTTCGACATCATAACAATGACTCTTTGCCCACTTGATACATTCTACCACCACTCTGTTCATCCTCTCTACCAAACTGTTGGTTTGAGGGTGTCCAACAGATTCTAAGATGCTTCACACCTGATTCACTCAAGAACACACTTGTTTCCTGATTGACAAACTGCACCCCATTATCCGAGACAAGGGCCTCCGGGAACCCTTCCCTCATGAAAATCTCTTTGAGAAACAGGATAGCATTACCGGCTCTGGGAGAGGAGCAGAACTTGACTTCGGGCCACTTGCTATGGAAATTCATGAGAACAAACGCAAAGCGTAAATTGTGTGGTAGAAAATTGAAAGGGCCAACGATATCAATACCCACCTTAAGCCATGGTTTAGTGGGAAAAGGGATGGGCTGAAGGGAAGGAGTAACAACTTTCATCCCCTTTTCTGCACCACTACAAACTACACATTCCTTGACCCTCTCTTCTATATCCTTGTCCATTGAGGGCCACCAGTAATGCAGCCTGACCCGCCGTTTAGTCAGGGTTGCCCCCAGATGGCCCTCATGTGCACAATCAACCAACTTAGTACGGACATTCATGGGGGGAGCACATCTATCATCTCTCATGACTACTCCGTCCTCAATGGAGAACTCTTCTGCCACTTTCCAAAAAGGCTGGATAGCCGGATACACGCATCTCTCCCAGCCTTTCACAATGTATTCTTTGACTTTGGCAAGATTGGACTCTTGACACAACGCTTCCTTCCATTCAGTCTTGCTGCAAGCTTTGCTTTCAACAGCATCCACAACAGCAATAAAACAATCCTCCTTGTCTTCCTCCACATCCACAGTATCCTCCTCACTTAAGGGAAGTCTTGACAACATTCAGCCCTTACATTCTGCTATCCTGGAATGTGCTTAACCGTAAAACCATACTGCAGGAGTTTGGTGATTAACCGTGCAATACTAGGCGTGGAATACTTGAGACGTTCTCCCCCCAATATATATAGCAAAGGTTTATGATCAGTTTGTATAACAAACTTCCTGCCCCAAATGTATGTTCTGAATTTTTCACATGCCCAATAACATGCCAAAAGTTCTTTCTCTATCACAGAATAGTTCAATTCAGGATCTCTTAGAACTCTAGGGGCATAGCTAATGGTAACCTCATTCACACCTGTAGGTTGTGTAAGCCCTGCCCCTAGACCATAATTGCTAGCATCAACAGTCATAGTACAAGGAACTGCCGGATCATAAGCTCTGGGTGTTTTGGTATTTACTATTTCGGACTTGACCAGCTCAAAAGTTTCCTGACAGTTGCTATCCCACACAAATGAGACATTCGTCCTCAGCATATTAGAGAGTACTTTCATCTTGCTAGCATAGTCCGGAATGAAACGCGAGTAAAACTCACACAACCCCAAAAAAGGACGTAATTCATCCTTATTTTTGGGGCAAGGACACTCAACAACCGCTCTTACCAGACCAGGTCTAGGACTTACCCCATCAGCAGACACAAGATGTCCAAGAAACTCTATCTCTCTTTTCCAGAACTCACTTTTTTTTTTACAACTATACCTTTTTCCTCAAAGATGCCAAGCACAGTCTTCAAAATCTTATCATGTTCCTCTAAATGTTTTGCAAAAATGAGTACATCATCTTGGAAGATGACAATGCCCTTCACATCTCGTAGCACTGACTGCATGACTCTTTGGAAGACCGAAGCTGCTGACGCAAGACCAAACAGCATCCTACAAAATTGGAAAGATCCAAACGGTGAATTAAAAGCAGTGTAATGACGGGATTCATCCTCCAACATGATTTGATGGTATGCGGGCGCTAAATCAATCTTTGAGAACCATTGAGCATCCCTCAATTCCTCTAACAGATAAGCAATTTTGGGAAGCGGATGGGCATCAACCCAGATCTCTTTGTTAAGGCTTCTCAGATCGATGCACAAACAGATCTCACCATTCTGTTTTTGTGCGACCACCATTGGACTTAAACATAAACTGGATTCTACTGGCTCAATGATCCCAGACTTCTCCAATCTCTCTAATTCCAACTTGAGATCACCCTGGAGACTAAATGGGACTGATCTGACCTTGTGCTTCACAGGCACTGCATCCTTTTTAATTTTGATCCTGTGCTTGAAGCCTGCAATTTTTCCGAGAGTGTCAGAAAACACTTTTGGAAATTCATGTTCTAAAGAGAGAGACTCCGGCATTTCTTGTACAACCAACACTTGTTCACTTGTACGAGGCCGGAGCACCATCCCAAAAAGGCCTTGGTGATACCAACCGAGGATGTTCAAACCGCGAACAGCAACGTAGATTTTACCCTGAATCCTTCGACCTTTAAATTCCAACACATCCTCAATGTAGCCTTCCAAATCTATTTTACGTCCCTCATATGATACAGGTGCTCTGTCAGGGTGAAAAAGTGTTCCTGTCGCACCAAGATTTCTTGAAAAGCTCGTATGTGATCATAGTTATGCGTGTGCCTGAGTCCACCAACAACTTCAAACACACATCACCCATCAACGCATTCTGAGGGATCACCAGTAACAATATCATCATCTCTTACAGCGACTATCATATCTTGAAAATCTTGTACAATGTCACTATCACACATCTGTTCATTCTTCACTACACAATTGACTTTCTCACTCTTGTTTAAACTAGATTGTCAAACTTTGGCCAAGTGTCCAATCCTTCCACACTTGTGACATTTGGCATTTTTACCGGGACAGCATATGTTGTCATTCCCATGTGGAGGGTAACCACATCTGTAACAAATATTTTTCTTTTGAAACATGCCTTTCGCATTAGGTTTGACCTTTCGTCACATGCTGCTAATAGCATTGCTAGAGGCAACTGCATTGACAGTTTCCTTTGAATTTGTACTTACACTCAACTCCTTAATTGAATTTTGTGATAATTCTACACTTTTCGCCAGTTTAATGGTCTCTTCAAGACTGGGGTTACCCATCATAAGCAATTTTTGCTCAATTTGCTTGTCATATTAGTGTGCAATGAACTGATCTCTTACCAATTGGTCACGGTACTCACCCAATTGGCACTCTGCACAAAGTTTGCGTAACAAAATCTAATATGTATCAACGTTCTCACTCTGGAGTTGCGCTCGCTTAAATTTTTTTTGCCTCAGAACCACTAAACTGCGTTGCACATCAAACTTGATTGCTAATTTCTTAACTGCTTCTTGGTATTCATCAACCACTTCTCCCTATGCCAACACAATATCGGGAAGATGTTTGAAAACCTCCCTACCTTCAAACCCTAATGAATTGAAAAGAAGAAACTTTTTCCTTTCCTCCCTATAACTTGAAGCACCAATATACGTTTCAAACGCATCAAACCATGGCCTCCATTGGGTATGAGGTGTGCCAGGGCTCCCAAGAAATGGGGGTGGAGGGGTTAACAGATTGCATATTAAAAATTGTATATTTTCACAATGTTTCACATGTACCAAGAGCAATGTTCATAAAGCAAGCCTAACAGCGCTTCTGAATATAGAGGCCCATTTTTAGGTCTCGCATAGGCAGTGCAGCTGCCTCTACGAGGCATCAAGTAGTAAGTATATGGGGTGAAACTCCACCCATTGAGTTTATATTTGTTATTTAGCTTGTCATTGGTTAAACCTGGCATTACTATTTTTATGTAGCTCATTGATTGGCTGGTGGTTTGAAACATCACTTCCGTTCTGCTTTTGTTTTGCAGGAAGCAGCACGGACCAACTACAGTCTATTTCCGCTGCTGCCTCTTGTCTATTCCTCTCTGGACTACTTTAAAAATTAAATGAAAAACTTTTTGCCAAATATACAAACACACAATTTATAGCCAAGGAGTTATTAAATTTGAAACGCCATCATTTATTTTTTTCATTACAGAATCAAAGTGGTTGCTAAAAAATGGCTGCAAAGTTTAGATTTTAGCGAGGATATATACCAGCCAATCCATTCGAACTCTGTGGGAAACACACTGATCAACTGGACCAGGTCAATAATAAGTTCAGCTTCAGCAGAGGCTTAATTGAACAAACAGTTAAAAAAAATTACAAATTCACAAATTACATTTCAACCGAATACCCGACGAGAAGGATCATTTTGCCAAATGTATTTGTGGATTCGAACTGTCCCGGATGTGCCCTCCAGGTGTCGGACCAATTATGCCTATTTTAGAGACGTGAACCACATGATGGTCAGTGGGCAGATGATAATCCTATGGCAAGGAGGTCCGTAAGATTGGCTCCTGGTTAAATGTTGTGTTATAATAGTCAATTAGCATGTTCATCTGTTGCTCACCTGAGACAATGAATGCAGTTGCTTTCCTACCTCTTAGAATTACGGCAATGGCTGCTGCTCGGCACCACACTCTTTTGTTAAGAAGATATTTTCGTGAGGTTGATGAGACCTGTAGGTTATTGTTTACGGGGATTGTTACCTGCGCACAGTGTGCCAATCAGCCGCACCTACATCTCTACCAAGAGAACGCGTTGGATCTCTCCTGAATGTCTCGAATATTCCAAGTACAGGTTCAACTTCTTAATTCTGTGCTTTAAGTACTGGGGGTTAAGGCTGAGAAAGGAACTCGGAGGTATTCAGAAGAATAATTGCTGCAAAGCTTTGGAAGTAATAGTCAGGTTCATTTCTTTGTTAGGCCAATTAGTGCATCACCTTCCTGAACCTTGTACCTTAGAGCAACAAAGAGACACATCGCAGAAAGTTTGCATTGGCGCTAAAAGGACAAATTTACTTGCTGTATTTTTGCCGTTTGTGCAACGCGGAACACAACTAACATCTTGAGTCACAGATTTTTGCACCAAAGCAAAAATGTGGGAAATGGTTTATTAAAACATATGCATGTTACATGTGTAGTGCCACTAATTCGTTTACAGTAAGTCAGAGGCTCATATTTAAATTTGGAAAGTGGAGGATGTCAACCGTTAATCAGAAACAGACTGCAGAAAATCTCAACCTTTCCTTGCAACCTATTCAACACACAACCCAACACAAATAACTTACTTTATAATTCGACCCCCGGGCCTATTTATCTCTGCGTGGTCTGCAACCCTGAAAGCCAAATGAATAGCAGCTGAGGAGCCTTGAACCATGACAGCACAACTCCAGAATCAATAGGTCCGGGCCCTCCAAACACGTGAATACTGTTCAGTATGGCCAATTCAGAGCAACAATCCAAGCGCTATCTGAAACAGTGACTAGTTGCATGCAACCCTATTAGACTAAGTTTACTTCTCTAAAATTGTAAATTTTGTATTAGTCGACCGTCAATCAGAAACGGGAATTCTCATCCCTTCATGCAACCTATATGCAAGCAACACGATGCACAGGAAAAACGTACTTTTTCTGTAACCCCGGGCCTAATTATCTCTGTGAGCTCTGTCAAGGCGCTCTGCTGGCCACGTCAGTGCACGTGATCTGAAGAGATGCCAGCGTCATCGCTTTCGAGCGCCGTAGGGGCTGGACAATTTAATTGTGCAGGGCCGTCATTGGTAGAGCTTTCACGCTCTACTCGATTGACGGCCCGGGGACCCATACACGTGTACCTGATGCTCAAGTAGCTGACTTGCAGTAGTAGTGCACGTTAGCTAAGTAAGCAGCAGGTGTGCTTGCAGTACATACATGCAGCAAACTCCATTGTCCAATCATGCACAGCCATTTTGCGCGCGCTCAACAGGATTAGCATATACTGCCAGAGCCTGCTTTCCAACGTGTAGCCTGCTCTGGTGAGTACGTGCAATTGAATTTGGGACAATATATGTGACGTCTTGAGGAGATGTGCAACACTATACGGATTGGGCGGGATACTAAAATACCCTTCAGCAACATGTAATTCCAGGCCATAATCCTCACACCAATTATTGAAAAGCAAACTAATTTACATCCTGTAGAGGAACGGTTCGAGAGAAGCATGGTCAAGTGTATTATTATTTATTTATTGCAATTTTATATAGCGCAAACATTACCCGAAGGTGTCAGAGCACTTTACAAAAGTACTACTCTCACCAAAATGGAAGATCTTCACTTAGTGTGATTCCAGTGGTCACAGCGGTATTCATTTACTATTCATTTACAATTAAAATATAGTATTCATTTAGTATGCATGAAGACTATGTAGTATGTCCACAAGCCAAAATATGCAAATGAGGAAATACTAGTGTGGTAGCGAATGAAGAATCACCACATCGTAAGTAGTTGAACTTCTTTTAATCCACATTAATGCCGGGCCATCGGAGCAGAGCAGCAGCAGCCTCAGTGAAAGACCATCAACTGTCCGTCCTAGAACCCTGGTATAGAACACCTAGACTAAGGTGCTGCATAACGGCGTTGAAGTCCCCCCCTACTTCTATAAGACCCTGTGGGAGGGAGGAGATCACTTGCGTAAGACCCCGGAGTGTAGGGGGTAGGAGCGGGGGGGAATGTAAAGGTATGGAAGGCTCAGGGGGCACCCCTCAATGATTCCCGAGACCACTACATATCTACCCTGTGTATCCGACCCGACGTTAACAAGTGTTAAGGGAAGTCCTTTCCTCAGCAAGATGGCCACCCCTCGGGAGCCCTGTGTAAACCCAGAGTGCCAGATCCTATCACAGCCATATCGAGCTAGGAATTTGCATTGTGTACCCAGGAGGTGTGACTCTTGCAGGAATAGAATGTCCGGCCCGTGGCGATGAGCAGCGCGGAGGACAGCTGTGAGCTTGATTCAGTCTAGGAGGCCATTGACGTTCCAAGAAAGGATGTGGAGAGGTCTAGTAAGGACAGAGATCCTCTAAGGGAGGAACTATGAAGGGCCGGATAACTACGTGGATCCCTATCCATCTGGGGGAGAACACCTCCCTTCCCCCGGGCCCAGGATCGGAGTCGTGGTACTTGGTAGTCGGCCCAGCAATCTTGGGAATCGGGGAAAGGAGGTAGGTGGTCAAAAATAAAAAACCCATGAAGGACGTGATCTGCGTGCCCATTGGGAGTCAGTCTGAGGATCGTAAGTGGCAAGATGAACTGCAACGAGCGGCCCGTAGGCGGCTAAACAAAACAAACTGTATGGAAGATGTGATCTGCACGTCAATTGGTAATCAGACAAAGAAATACAGATGTGAAGAACAACAACCAGCGGCCAGTAGGCGGCTAAACAAAACAAACTGCCAAGGGACAACGGTCCCCCACCCAGTCCCCCCAACTCACCGCACCCTACACTTCTGAAGTGGAAGCATTTGTCGCCCAAAACCCCAACTTTTAACTACACCACTAAAAAGGCGATTCGCTACACTAAAACGGTTAGCTTCATTCAGTCAGGAGCATGGCTTGGTCGGACCCCCTCCATATATATTCGGATGCATGCCTCCAATGGAGAAGTTTGGAGTAGATAACAAAGAAAATACAAGATGTGTTGAGTCCAGGATGGCAGTATGTAGGCACTCCCTGGCCGAGTCGTCCAGCAGGGCCATAGGAGAACCCCGTTCCCGGGGTCGGAGATAGACTCCCTATTACCGGCCTAGGGGGATAGAGTGTAGGCATACAACTGTGAACACCAATCACACACCTTCTTCTCCCCCAGAGCCACGGGTCACAGGGCTCCCAAACAAGTCTGAGTCCGAAATTACCCTTCGTCGGGTAGCGTCCGGCCGAAGGGCGCTACCCAAGTCGATAAGGGAGGACACCATGGCAGGAAAGAAGGCCCTCTGGCTCAATGTCTGGCTTGGGGAGCGCTGGGACTGTGTCCCCGGCGACCGAGAGCTCCTCCCCCAGTGGGTTCCCCGTCTTCTGGATCCCGTTTGGCGCCGCTGAGCCTTGGGTGCCTCCTGGCCGAGTTGGGTTGACAGGTTCGAGACAAGGGCCGGGGTCACACCCGGCAGGAGGGGCCGCTCCTCCGTGAGCCAGGTCCACGCCGCCTGCGGGATATCAAAGAAAAAGGTTTTTCCCTGGAAATAAACCTCAAGACGAGCCGGGAAGAGGAGCCCGTAGCGAACACCCATGGCCCGGAGCTTCTGCTTGACCTCATCATAGGACCGGCGCTGCGTCTGCACCTCCCTAGAATAGTCCGGGAAGACCAGGGATCAGTGAGCACGGTCCTCCGCGAACCAGGCGGAGAGCTTCTCCTTGGTGATCCAGGACCGTACCCAGGCTTCAATGAAGGTGTCTGTGCGTCCCTTCTCCACTCCCGCCGGAAAGCCCAGGAGGCGCAGGTTATTTCTTTGGGTCCTATTTTCTGCGTCTTCGGCCCTGCGATGCACCTCCGCGGTTTGTGCTTGTAAGCGGGTCACCTGGGATTTGAGAGCGCTCATGTCATCCTCCACCGTTGAAAGACAGGATTCCGCCTCTGTAATCTGGGCTGTGGCATTATGGAGGTCTTGTCGGATCAGCGCCACGTCCACTCGCACTTCCCCAATCTTGGTCTCCACCGACATCTGCCATGCACTGATCGCCTGTAGGATAGTGGATAGGTCCCCTCCGGCCGACCCAGGTGCGCCGTCGATTCAGCCGCTGGGTCGCGATCAGGCCTGCTGAATTGGTCCATTGTGGTTTGAGTCGATGAGCCAGGGGCCTGAGAGGCACGGTTCCTGCCCATAGTCCCATGGAGACAGCTGTAGGCGCTCAACTGAGGTGTGGGGGGTACACAGCAGTGCCGAAGTCGCGGCCCTGCCACCCGGTATGGCGTCCGATCCCTCTCCCACCTCTGGATGGAGCAAGGTGGTCTTCCACTAGGGTGTCGAACCACCCTCAGACATCGTCGTCTCTCAAGGCAATTCCAGTTGGTCCAGGGCAGGGGTTTCCAACCTTTTCTGAAGTGAGAGCTACTTCTGTTCAGTGAAAATCGCTGTGAGCCACTAAAGGCCAAACAACTCGCGCATTTTTGCGAGACTACCCCGACCCCACCCAGCTTCACTGACTTTGAGCCTAATTTCGTTGTAGCCCATACTGTGGGTTTGAACAAAATAAAACCTTATTGCTGTTTCCTCTGCTTCTTGACTGCCTGGGCAATCAGACCCTAAGTGAGGTCCCTGCTGTTTATGCAGCCCCCATCTGTCGCAGCAGAGTAACCTCTGATGGAGCTTTATTATAGCTGGAGAGGATTGAGTGGTTGTTGGGGGGTGGCATTGAACTCCCCATTTCTCGTGCCACCTAATGGTTGCACACACCCGAGGAAAAGCATTTCTAAACTGTGGCAGGTCTATTTGCCTCTGCTCATTTGTAGGAATCACCCCTTCTGTAGTCTGATGTGGTCACCATCCTAGATGACCAGTTAATACTGTGCTACTGGGCCACTTGCGTTATAGATTCATAAGGTCTGCACTTGTAATACAAAACGAAACCATGTGGGTGTGGCGTGTGCAGTCAGACGAGCATGAACTCCACGACTGAGCCTTCATGAAAGAGCCTGTAGCAATGTCTGCTCTTCCAATGAGCTGTAATGGGGTGAGGAGGGGGAGTAGTGACCCCAGGAGATGTTGCCCATAGGGTCCTAACGTCGTGATAGACCTGTGCACAAGTATAATTGCATCGTCATGTATGAAGGGCTCCCTGAGCCTAGACCTGCCATCTTGGGCCTGTGGGACATATAAAACGGGATGAAATCAAGGCCAGTACTCACGAGTGTTCAGCCAGTGGAGGGAGCCCTGTGAAAGAGACCTGCCTGAGGCACCCTGGAAGCATTCCTCGTTTAGAGGGCAAGGCAGCTAGATTAGGGAGAACAGCGATTTGACTTCTGCACAGAGGTAGACGCGCAGGCAGAGGGAGGTTTGGCGGACTTCTCGGCGGGTGGTGGAGCCCCCATGGAAAGCACTAGAAAAGAACCCAGCCTGTCACGGTAAAAGCCCAAGTGGTGCCTGCGTTCATCAGTGGCTTCAGTGTGCCGGCTGACCTGTAGCACTGCGGGGCCCGAAGGGCCTGGCTAACTGTCTCCTCAGAGTGCCTCATAAGATCAAGGGCAAAACAGCATGGTGCTTGGGTAAACAGGCCTCAATGTCAACAAACAAGCCCCTGCAAACCGAAGCCTACAGTGTACATGTGCCCCTGCTCCTGGCGCCGCAACTGCCCCTTAAACGCCACAGATAAAAGTGCCTACCCAGCACAGCATGTGGTTGCTGCATTGCTAGTCACAGGCTGAACCTGGATGCCGCGATCAACAAATAATTAAAAGGGCCTCATTGTTAGTTAAAGGAGCATGACGCAATATGTATTTCTTTTACCACATACCACTAGGCCTCAGGTGACTTTGTATCCTGCACCTCCCACCGCAGAGCCTATCAGAGGAGTTCATTTGGGTGGGGACGGACAGCAGCTATTTTAAAGAAAGGCCAAGAAAACAAAGACAGTAATGGGCTACAAAGTCAAAATGCTGCAGCAAGCTACTCACTGGGCCTGGGCTTGCTACCAGTAGCTCGCGATCGACTGGTTGGAGACCCCTGGTCCAGGGCCTCCGGGCTCCCCACCGGCCGCCACCCCCAGTGTCCCGGGCCCCAGGTGGGGAGAGAGAGGGGGACAGGCACACGTGCGCCGCCCAACTCAGCGGCCGATCAGCCCCTCTTCAAGCACAGTGCGTTCTTCAGCATGCCAGCAAGCAGGGGGAGTGGGGGAACCCTCTGTCCGTGCCTCAGGGCGGCCGGGGAGCCCAGTGGACCCTCGAAGGCGGACACCCCTCCTCTCCTTGGCCCGGAGATCAGGGAAGGCAACACACCTCTCTGCAGGGCCTGCACCCCAGCACACGGGGTTGATGTTGAATAAAGCCTCAGGTGGCTCCCCTGCCGCAGGTCCCGCAGCACCCCTGGATGGCGGGGTCACAACCATCAAAATCGGGGCCAGGGGGAGAGGGGCGCCTCAGCAGGGATCGCCGACAGGAGTGCGATGAGGCCCACGCAGGTAGGGATCAGTCCAGGGTGCAACACCGCCACAGACAGCTCAGCCATCCAAAGCGGATCCAGACCCCCGTCACAGCCGCCGAAGGGGGCGGGGATGGGGGGAGGAGGCCCACACTCCAGGTCCCACCACGCTACTCCTCACCTCCTCCAACGTCCCATGTAGGACGGCTCTAGGCCCCAGCCGCCTCCGTAGTCATCCAAGGCCAAGTGTCAATCTGTACCCGCAGGTGGCGAGGCCCGGACTCTCCCCCTCAGGCTGCCGGCGGGTGCGAAAGGGATGCATCAGGCCCCGTACTCAGCGTCACCTGGCAGCGACTCCCCTGGATGCCCCCACCGCCGGGGGCCCTCAGGCACCGATCCGCCTCCTTGGGTGCCTGCTGTAGCTCGGCCCCACGCGTATGCCGCCGCCACAGGGGAGCTCAGGTAGGTCGAGCCGGAGGGGTGCCGCCGGGGGTCCGGCCGGGGAGCTCAGGCCACCGGTGTAGAGAGCGCGGGGGCCACCATCTTGCGGCAGGAAGGCCGTCGCAGCCAGCAGGTCAGCGCGGGCCGTACAAACACCAGGCAGGCCCCGCAAGGAGTCAAGGCGATTCAGACTGGCATCAGCAACCGGCCCCGAAAGTCTGGGACCCCGATGGCTAACAAATGTGGGCCGATGCAAGGCAGATAGTGGAGGAGGTCCGGAGCACTCTTAGACTGCGACCGCCATCTTGACGCCTCAAGCCACGCCCCCGCAGTTACTTTTTTAACAAACTAGATCTCAGGCCACTTAGAATAGTAGTCCATGAGCACTAGACCAAATTTAGAGGATGAATCAAGAGCATGGAAAGGACCTACAATATCCAATACCAACTTTACCCAAGGGGCAGAAGGTAATTAAATTGGGAGAAAGTGGAGGTGTGCGCAATTTAACAGCCTTATCAGAAATTTGAACATATCACACATGATTTAACAAACTCATCCACAAGGTTATCCATAGAGGGCCACCAAAATGATAATCGCACCCTTTTTTTTGTTAACATGGCACCAAGGTGTCCTTCATGAGCATCTCTGGCTAAATCTGCACTTAAAGTAACAGGAGAGACAAGCTTATCCCCTCTAAGCAACAGACCATCTTCAATTGTCAATTCATCTGCAACTTGTAAAAATGTTTTGAAATCAAAAGATAAATTTCTCTCCTTTTTCAATAAAGTAAATGACTTGAACGAAAGAAGCATCAGCACTAAGAGCTAGATGCCATTTCTGCTCTGCAGTTGCACACAAATGTGGCAAATCCACAGCCGCTACAATGAAATCCTCTTTGTCTTCTTGCCTTAAGTGTAGCTCATCTTCTACAATGTTTGAAGAACGAGATAAAAAATCTGCACATCCATTTTTTGCAACCAGGAATATATTCTGCGTAAAAGTCAAACTGAAGAAGCTTAGATGACAACCGTGCAATTCTGGGAGTCAAACTCCTAACATTCTTTCCACTGAGGATAAAAACCAAAGGCTTATATTCCGTTTGCAGGCAGAACCTTCTTGCCCAAATAAAATTCCGGAATTTCATGACAGCCCACCAACATGCCAACAGTTCTTTTTCGATAACCAAATATTTTACTTCTGAAAGAGATAGAATCCTAGATGCAAATCCAATGGTCCTAACTTTGCCTCCTTTTTTTTGGGAAAGAACATCTCCCAAACCAACATTGCTTGCATCCTCTGTGAGAGTACAAGGTAGGGATGGATCCTAATGTTTAAGAACCACAGGAGAAACTAATTGTTGTTTTACCCAATCAAAAACTACTTGACACTCACTCGTCCATTCAAACACTGCTCCTTTCATTAACATTCAAGACAAGGGTCTTAATTTACTCACAAAATCTTGAATGAATCTTGAATAGAATTCACATAATCCAAGGAACGACTTAAGAGTGGCTTTGTCAAAAGGTGCCTTGGATTTAACAATGGAATCAACTAGACTTGCTTTCAGGAGGGATGCCTTTCTCACGCACTGAATGTCCCAAATATTCAACTTCTTTAGCCATGAAAACACAGTTGTCTCTGCGTAAAACAACACCATTTTCTTGTAACCTAGACAGTATTTCTTTTAGAATGGTATCATGTGTGCTACTATCGGGAGCAAAAACAAGAACGTCATCTTGAAATATAGACAATCCATCAATCTTCAAAAGTTTTGACATAAGGCGTTGAAACGCAGATGCCGCTGAGGCAAGCCAAAAAGGCATGTGTACATATTTGAACGTGCCAAAAAGGGATACAAATGCGGTGAGGCATCTTGATTCAGGAGCTAGTTCAACTTGGTGATAAGCTGACGCTAGGTCTAACTTAGTAAAAATGTTAGCATCTTTGAGGCCAGCCAATAGTTCATTAATGTTAGGAAGGGGATGTGAGTCCACCCATATCTCTTTGTTCAGGCACCGGAGATCAACACAAACTCTTAATTCACCATTTTGTTTTCGTGCAACCACTAAAGGGGATAACCACAAAGAGGATTCTACAGGTTCTATTATACCTTTGGCACACAACGAGTCAAGTTCCTTTTCAAGATCCTGCCTGTTGCTAAAAGGAACATTCCACCGCTTATGTTTGATTGGACATGCACCTTCCTTCACAATAATCTCATGTTGGAAATCTTAAATTTTTCCTAATTCACCTGAAAACACATGGGAAAATTCATTAATAAGTCATTCAAGATCTTTATGATCTCTTATGGCAAGAACTTGATCTTTGGTTCCAGGTCTGAGCACCATACCGAATAATCCCTGATGAAACCTCCCTAAAATGTTTAAGCCTTTGTGTGCCACATAGATTTTCCCAGCAATCATCCTACCCTTGTATTCAAGGATATCTTCAATGTAACCTAACAAATCAATTTCTCGTCCTTCATATGATACAGCCGTACGATCAGGAGATGAAATCAATCTATTATGCCCAGTTGCTTGATACAAATCCAAAGTGATCATAGAAATTCGAGCACCTGAGTCAACAAGAAGTCATAGTACTCGATCTCTAACTAAAATGTCTACATAAGGATCCACACGCAATTCAGGATCTCCTACAATAACCCCATCGTCCCATACTACAACTACCATGTTGCTCAAATCTTTAGTAACATTCTCTTCCTCCTCATCATGGACAGTTTGATCAGAAATACAATTTACTGTAACAAGTTTAATCTGTGTGTTGTTTCTGCTAGTCTGATATACTTGATCAAAGTGTCCCATTTTATTACAATTTTTACAGGTAACAAATTTAGCTGGACACCTAGCGCCAACGGCATGAGGTTTGTACCCACGCCTTAAGCAAATGTTACTTCTGGAAAAGAAAGAATTTTGATTATTCCATGAATTTTGTCGATCATGCATTTTGTTTTCTACAGGTTTGTTGTCTTTAGTTTTAACTGCAGAGACAGGTTCACTTTTTTTCTCTTCTAATTCTTTGTGACGTCTCAATACTTTTTGCCACTTTGATTGACTCTTGCAGAGTAGGATTACCCATTGAGAGTAGTTTTTGTTTGATAACCTTGTCAGTGCAATGGCAAATGAACAGATCTCGAACAAGTCGGTCAGTAAAGTTTTCAAACTGGCACTCAGATATAAGCCTTCTAATAGCACCTATGTTTTGCTTTCATAAGAAAAATTTGTGACGGAGTATGACAAGACTGTGCTGGACATCAAATCTGGTTTGTAATTTTTTTAATGTTTCCTGATACTCATCAAGTGGATTTTCTTCTTCAACAGCTAAAGAGGGAAGATGTTTTAAAATTTCTCTTCCTTCATATTCTAATGAATATAATAGAAAGTATTTTCTTCTTTCGGCTCTGAACCTAGTTGCACCATTTGCGCCGAGATAGGTCTCAAAACCATCATACAATGACTTCCATTTGGTGGGTGGATCACCTGGTGTCTTTTAAAAAGGTGGAGGAGTAACACTTCGCATGTTTCTATTTGAAAGTTATATTAATGTCTACTAGAATAGAGAGGACATGTATATAACAAATTGCTTAGTTAAACTGAATAAAAAATGGACTATCACATTAAACCACAAGTTTTGCAGTATTACAACAAGCAATGATAATATTAGCAAAATTTGTACATTGAAAACCTTCTATTGCATTGATACAAATCCAAACACGAAATGATGTTGAGAAAGAGAAAAAAAATAATGCTTTGTGTATCAGTGAAGATAATGAAAATCCTTTTAAATAGCCAACTGACACACTAATGTTGCAAGAATATTGTTATAAAGCAATGCGAACAGCTAATTGAAGAGGTGCTGTCAGCAAACTGAGTGTGCACATCCGATTACTTATTGTTCTTGTTTGCGTGAGCAGGATATCTGTGCAGTCTGACCAAATTGAAGCACTATTTAAAATGTAAACTTGCTCCTTCAAGTGCTATTTAAAAATAATGGTAATAATATGCAAGCCCAATTTTTAAATAAAGTTATTCAATTGACTGTGAATAATGATCTCTTCAGGATTGCTTGTTGCTGTTTTTTCCTGCCGCCCCCTTTGTCTGATTGTGACGTGGGGCTAAATGTTTGCCAGAGTCTCTGTGTTCCTTCTAGGAACGCAATGGGAGAATGCACTATGACGAAATGACTTAAAATCCGTGCGTTTCATTGTTGAAGCGCAACGTCAAATATGCAAACGCGCATGCTATACAATGCGTCTCACGTCACCTGCTTCACGTTTACCTTTGCTGGAACGCACGTCTGTACCGTGCGTTCCAGTTCACTGACCTAAAATACTTTCTTTTCCGCTCTGCTCCCACTACTGTTTTTTCATGCCGTCCACATACCGGATGCCATCTCCTTACTCAATTCGTGTTCCGATCGTCAAATTGATCGTGTGGCAACTCTTCCTTTGGTTCTTCGGTGATTTTAGGACAATACAGATGCCGTGGGTTTTCAAGGATGGCCCGGCCCGCGTCGCCATAAAAGATGTGGTAGTGAAAGAAGAATCAACACATCGTAAGTAGGTTAAACTTCTTTTAATCCACATTAATGCCGGCCCATCGGAGCAAAGCAGCAGCAGCCTCAGTGAAAGACCATCAACTGTCCGTTCTAGAACCCTGATATAGAACACCTAGGCTAAGGTGTTTTCAGACGATAACATTCCATAACAAGCATAAGTCACTACAACTAGTTCTACTCAACTACCCTTCAAATACATTATGAACACTTCAATTGATTGCTAAAAGAAGACTAGTAGTATTCAAGAAGAATAGTATTTGAAGCTTAGTAGTATTCTGTTAGGGTTTATTTGCAGCTCTTGTGCTATTTCAGGAGCCAAATGAAGGCTAGTCTCATTGAGTGGTAATCTTTGTGAGCAATATCTGAATACTAACGGCAATGATTGTGAAGACTTAAGTAAGACTAGCAGAATTTAAAGTGAATGCTAATTGAACACTATTGTGCTATTTCAAGAGCTAAATGAAGGCTAGTCTCATTTATTGTGACAGCTAATTGAAGATTAATGGTATCTTTGTGAGCAATATCTGAATACTACCGGCAATGATTTTGAAAAGGGTTTGGGGGGGAATTTCAGGGGGTGACGCGCTTTGGGGATTTTCAAGGGGGGGGGTCGCGCGTGGGGGGATTTATCAGGGGGGGTCACGCGCGGGGGATTTTCAGTGGTGGGTCGCGCTAGGGGGGATTTTCAGGGGGGTCGCACGCGGGTGTGGATTTGCAGGGGGGGTCGCGCGCGGGGGGATTTTCAGGGGGTCGTGCGCGGGGTGGATAGGGGGTTGCGCTTGGGATTTTCAGGGGAGGTCATGCACAAGGGGAATTTTCAGGGAATGCGCGCAGGAGGTATATTCAGGGGGGTCACGCTTGGAGGGATTTTCAAGGGGGGGTCGCACGCAGGGAGGGGATTTTCAGGGGGGGTCACACGAAGGGGGGATTTTCATGGGGGTCGCACGCAGGGGCATTTTTAGGGGGCACGCGCGGGCAATTTTAGGGGGGTCACGCAGGGTGGGGATTTTCAGGGGGGTCGCACGTGGGGGTCGGTGATCTCTTCAAAAAACACACTCTTTGGTCTAATGATCACTATACTTAGAAACTCAAAATACATCGGATAATGTCTGTTTTGGTAGATTTGTTTTTCTCAATTATGTATTCCACTTTTTTGCCCCAGGCTTCCTATTCCGCAGTGCTTAATTTGTACCGGTGGTTGTTGCTGGTGGTGGCACTGGCACTTATTTTTGGAGACTGGGACACATTTTTCAGCATTAACCTTTGCTTCAGTGCAAATGAGAGAAAAGCAGAAGAAGAAAGGAAGACAGGAAGGAAAAGAAAGATACAACAAGCATTTGCAATGTAATCGGTCTCGCCTTTGGGACCTTATATGTATTTAGCTATGCAGAACATTAGCCTGGGTGCTGAAACATTTACTATTCTTTAACATGGAGGGATTGTACCAGGAGACCCCTCCTCCAGCACGTAGAGAGTAGCTCACTAAGGATCAAGAGGGTATGGGAAAAGAGGACCTAAAGAGGACATTTAAGGAAATTGCACCTGTGAGTGCACTAACTCCAAGGGTAAATGCCAAAGAGAAACCTGCTTCATTGGAGAATAGAGCATGACTAAAATAAAAGCATACGGTGTGCCAATATCTAGGATAGCTCTGGGGCAACTAATTGTTACTCTTGCTTGGTATTTTTTTCCCCCAAGAACAAACGTTCGTGTCATAAAATACAAAGAGTTATACCATCAAAGAAGCTCATCCACCAATACCAAACACTCAATCAATCGGGATTCCCCTCTAGGGCCTCACTGGGCCCCTTACTGGGTCACAGGTGCAGGGGGCGCTCTAAAATGGACAACCCTAAAATATTAAGAGAATTTGTGCCAATCACAAGGAGAGATCCGAGCCTGTGCACTGTGCAATCAGTCTAAGACCTGTTCACAAGTTTTGCCCGTTCCAAATGTAATGCGCTGACTCCAATATTAGAAATGACATCTTCGCATAATCTGGATTAGTGCAATGTAAATAGCACAGAGCTCAATAAAATATTAAAGATTAGTTTAGTATTATACTATTACAATCATCTGATTCACAAAGGCTCCTACATGAGTTGCCTTCCTGTAAAGGTTGAACAGCAAAACACAAAATGATGGTTGACTGTTGCACAATGGTAAAACATTCACCCCCAGTCACAGATCTGTGTTTAATACATCGTTATTTTGCTCACCAAGCCACCCCAGTTCAGACATGGCCATATGCAAATCAGTCTTGACCCTGTTCCTCATGGGAACAGTCCAGCCCGAAATGCCAAGCCATGTCTTCCCAGGACCGGAATCAAGCATCCTAGGACCGGTTTCTGGCTATCAGCCGTCTTCAGCCAGGATAGCTTGACTCCAGTGGCTTAGTGAGCACGGGACCCACGTCTGGGCATACCCTTCTCACATAGGGTGAACAGCAAAACACACAAGATGATGGACGGAATGTTGCACAATGGCAAAACATTCACCCCTAGTCACAGATCTGGGTTTAATCCATCGTTATTTTGCTCACCAAGCCAACCCAGTTCAGACATGGCCATATGCAAATCAGTCTTGACCCTGTGCCTCATGGGAACAGTCGAGCACGTGCTGCCAAGCCATGTCTTCCCTGGACCCGAATCAAGCATCCTAGGACCTTTTTCTGGCTATCAGCCGTCTTCAGCCAGGATAGCTTGACTCCAGTGGCTTAGTGAGCACGGGACCCATTTCTGGGCATACCCTTCCCACATAGGGTGAGCAGCAAAACACACAAGATGATGGATGGAATGTTGCACAATGGCAAAACAATCACCCCCAGTCACAGATCTGGGTTTAATCCATCCGTTATTTTGCTCACCAAGCCACCTCAGTTCAGACATGGCCATATGCAAATCAGTCTTGACCCTGTGCCTCATGGGAACAGTCCGGGGGGGCGTGGCTTGGAGGTGGCTGCGTGAGCGCTGGGCTCCGCTTCCATCCCCGTATAATCCTGTCTTTAACACCTTGGCTGCTTGTGATATCCCTCTGCTGTGTTGGGCCATAATGTAAATGGGTGTGGTCATGACGAGCTCAGCTCGTCATGAGCATCGAAGGGGTTAATCGGCTCCCTAAATGGCCCGTGATCACCGAAGGGTGGCGGAGAGATGCGGAACTGCCCCGGTTCACACCTGGTGACGGCCGTACTGTGAACGGCGAGTTTTGAGCATAATTCGCCCTCGAGGTGCGGGCAGCGGGGGAATCTCAAATGGTGGCAGCTCCGCTAGGAGACGAGTGAACTAGCCGTAAGGCTGAAAAGAGCTGCCAGCTGGAAAGGAGGAGCGCTGCAAGGTTTACTGGCCTAGCATACGGAGAGACTGGCTGAGGAGCTGTCCGCTGCAGAGCACAGGACCATCGCACCCTGGAGCGGCCGGCGTCCCGAGCCTGCTCTGTGGAGCCTGCGACATGGTGCTTCCGAGACTGAGCCCTTCGCGATGGGGTATCCAGCGCATAGATGCAGCTGGATGGGCCAAGGCCGGGCAGCGGTGTCTTTGGCCCTGTTGGGTATTGTGTGCTGAGACTTTCCCAGCGTGGTGGAGTGCACGGAGTCCCAAGATCGGAGGGCCGGGTGTAGCTGACACAGGTGGCAGGAAGCAGTGAGAGAGTGGAGATGGTGCGGATCCTGGAAGAGGTGCCATTTCAGTGATGCAGAGCACAGCTGAGAGCGCTGCTGGGCGCAGTTCGAGGGACCGGAGGTGACACCAATCCTGCTGCGGTGAGTAGGGGTGGCCTGGCCTGTAGCCCCGGGCAGCGGAGGTGGTCGGGGGGCTGTAGGGACGGCTGCGGCCTGCGAGCTGTGGTGCGGGCGGTGAGACCGAACCGGCAGACGGGAGATACCCTGGCAATAGGGGACCAATGTGCGGGACTGTTATTCTGGAGGGGGAGCACCACCTGCATGGGTACTGAGCCTAATCCCTGTTACCATTTCTCTATTTGAAGTGACTGTGAAGGACAGGTACAAGGGGCACTCAATGTGTGACAAGTATCCTGGTGGGTCACTGGCGCTCTTTGGAGTGGACAAGCTGGGTTGAGGCTCCAGACTACCAAGAAGTAGGAAGAGCAAAAGCAGCGGTCACTCCATCGGTAACACCGAGGACAAGGGGAGCTGCCCATAGCCGGGCACGTGCGGAGGAGTACACGGAGGGGAGCACCGAGGGTTGCAGTAAAGCAGAGCACTGATTCCTTGCGGGGATAGCTTTCATAGCTCTCTTGCGCCAGTAGGCGCTTGTTGGTGGACCTGAAGTACGTTGCTGGTCATGCTCATGCGAGCTCGAGTTAGATTGGCCTCTCTGGTCAGTCCTGCCAACTGAGACGGTGCCGGGAGTTTTAGGGCATCTACGAAGGTGAGGGGAGTACCTCCTGGGGAACAAGACTTCTGAACTGGCCCGTGCGGACTTGCGCCACGGATAAACTTCCCGGGAATTAGGGCACCGTGGCAAGCACATTCGCGCTTATTCACGATCCAGTGGACTAGGACATGGGGAAACCAAGGGGAAAGCCAACCGCCGGAAGACGAACCGAGGTCTCAAACAGAACGGGATGAGACGAGCACCTCTCAAGAGCCCGGACTGCAGCAGCAATTCTACAGGATACTCGCGGCAATAGCGGATTCACGTACAGCTCTGCAACAGGACATTGCACAGATGGCGACGGGGCTGGGACTCCCGAGAGCGGACCACGCTAAGCTGGCGGACAGGGTGAAACAAGTGGAGACTACGTTGCAGGAGGTGGCGCCAGCCCACAAGGTATTGGATAACAAAATAGCAGACGCACTGGACCGTATACAAGCACTGGAGAAAAAGGCGGAGGACGCCGAAAGTCGGAATAGGAGGAATAACATCCGCATAGTGGGTCTGCCTGAAAAAGTGGAGGGAACAGACATGGTGCGGTATCTGCAAGAATGGCTGTGCACAGTAGTGGCGGTGGAGGGATTATCGCCCTTCTACACCCTGGAACGGGCGCACAGGCTACCCGCTAAGCCGCCGCTGCCGGGGCGTCCCCCCGCCCGGTAGTAGCTAAGCTGCTGCACGACAGGGATATCTTGCTCCAAAAAGCACTACTGTTTTTTCATGCCGTCCATATACCGGATGCCATCTCCTTACTCAATTTGTGTTCCGATCGTCAAATTGATCGTGTGGCAACTCTTCCTTTGGTTCCCCGGTGATTTTAGGACGATACAGATGCCGTGGGTTCTCGAGGATGGCCCGGCCCCCGTTGCCATAAAAGATGTGGTAGTGAATGAAGAATCTACACATCGTGAGTAGGTTGAACTTCTTTTAATCCACATTAATGTCGGCCCATCAGAGCAGAGCAGCAGCACCCTCAGTGAAAGACCATCAATTGTCCGTTCTAGAACCCTGATATAGAACACCTAGGCTAAGGTGTTTTCAGACGATAACATACCATAACAATCATAAGTCACTACAACTAATTCTACTAAACTACCGTTCAAATACGTTATGAACACTTCAATTGATTGCTAAAAGAAGACTAGTAGTATTCAAGAAGAATAGTATTTGAAGCTTAGTAGTATTCTGTTAGGGTTTATTTGCAGCTCTTGTGCTATTTCAGGAGCCAAATGAAGGCTAGTCTCATTGATTTTGACCACTGTTTGAAGACTAGTGGTAATCTTTGTGAGCAATATCTGAATACTAACGGCAATGATTGTGAAGACCTTAGTAAGACTAGCAGAATTTAAAGGGAATGCTAATTGAACACTATTGTGCTATTTCAAGAGCTAAATGAGGGCTAGTCTCATTTATTGTGACTGTTAATTGAAGATTAGGGGTATCTTTGTGAGCAATGTCTGAATACCACCGGCATTGATTTTGAAAAGGGTTTTGGGGGGGAATTTCTGGGGGTCACCTGCTTTGGGGATTTTCAGGGGGGTCGCGCGCGGTGAGGATTTATCAGGGGGGTGTCACGCGCGGGGTATTTTCAGGGGTGGGTCGCGCGCTGGGGGATTTTCAGGGGGGTCGCATGCGGAGGGATTTTCAGGGGGGTCGCATGCGGGGGGGGATTTGCAGGGCGGGTCGCGCACGGGGGGATTTTCAGGTGAGTCACGCACAGGGGGGATTTTCAGGGGGTCACGCGCGGGGTGGATAGGGGGGTTGCGCTTTGGTGATTTTCAGGGGAGGGTCATGTACAGGGGGAATTTTCAGGGGATGCGCGCAGGAGGGAATTTCAAGGGGGGTCAGCGCAGGGGGGATTATCAAGGGTGGTCGCACGCAGGGAGGGGATTTACACGCAGGGGGATTTTTAGGGGGGCCCGCGCGTGGGGATTTTCAGGGGGGGTCACGCAGGGTGGGGATTTTCAGGGGGGTTGCACGCGGGGGTCAGTGATCTCTTCAGAAAACTCACTCTTTGGTCTAATGATCACTATACTTAGAAACTCAAAATAAATCTTATAATGTCTGTTTTGGTAGATTTGTTTTTCTCAATTATGTATTCCACTTTTTTGCCCCAGGCTTCCTATTCTGCAGTGCTTAGTTTGTATCGGTGATTGCTGCTGGTGGTGGCACTGGCACTTATTTTTGGAGACTGGGACACATTTTGCAGATTTAGCCCTTGCTTCAGTGCAAATGAGAGAAAAGCAGAAGGAGAGGGGAAGACAGGAAGGAAAAGAAAGATACAACAAGCATTTGCAATGTAATCGGTCTCGACTTTGGGACCTTATATGTATTTAGCTATGCAGAACATTAGCCTGGGTGCTGAAACATTTACTATTCTTTAACATGGAGGGATTGTACCAGGAGACCCCTCCTCCAGCACGTAGAGAGTAGCTCACTAAGGATCAAGAGGGTATGGGAAAAGAGGACCTAAAGAGGACATTTAAGGAAATTGCACCTGTGAGTGCACTAACTTCAAGGGTAAATGCCAAAGAGAAACCTGCTTCATTGGAGAATAGAGCATGACTAAAATAAAAGCATACGGTGTGCCAATATCTAGGATAGCTCTGGGGCAACTAATTGTTACTCTTGCTTGGTATTTCTTTCCCCAAGAACAAACGTTCGTGTCATAAAATACAAAGAGTTATACCATCAAAGAAGCTCATCCACCAATACCAAACACTCAATCAATCAGGATTCCCCTCTGGGGCCTCACTGGGCCCCTTACGGGGTCACAGGTGCAGGGGGCGCCCTAAAATGGACAACCCTAAACTATTAAGAGAATTTGTGCCAATCACAAGGAGAGATCCGAGCCTGTGCACTGTGCAATCTGTCTAAGACCTGTTGACAAGTTTTGCCCGTTCCAAATGTAATGCGCTGACTCCAATATTAGAAATGACATCTTCGCATAATCTGGATTAGTGCAATGTAAATAGCACAGAGCTCAATAACATATTAAAGATTAGTTTAGTATTATAATATTTCAATCATCTGATTCACAAAGGCTCCTACATAAGTTGCCTTCCTGTAAAGGTTGAACAGCAAAACACACAAAATGATGGACGGACTGTTGCACAATGGCAAAACATTCACCCCCAGTAACAGATCTGGGTTTAATCCATCGTCATTTTGCTCACCAAGCCACCCCAGTTCAGACATGGCCATATGCAAATCAGTCTTGACCCTGTTCCACATGGGAACAGTCCAGCCCGAAATGCCAAGCCATGTCTTCCCTGGACCGGAATCAAGCATCCTAGGGCCGGTTACTGACTATCAGCCGTCTTCAGCCAGGATAACTTGACTCCAGTGGCTTAGTGAGCACGGGACCCACATCTGGGCATACCCTTCTCACATAGGGTGAACAGCAAAACACACAAGATGATGGACGGAATGTTGCACAATGGCAAAACATTCACCCCTAGTCACAGATCTGGGTTTAATCCATCGTTATTTTGCTCACCAAGCCACCCCAGTTCAGACATGGCCATATGCAAATCAGTCTTGACCCTGTGCCTCATGGGAACAGTCTGGGGGGCGTGGCTTGGAGGTGGCTGCGTGAGCGCTGGGCCACGCTTCCATCCCCGTATAATCCTGTCTTTAACACCTTGGCTGCTTGTGATATCCCTCTGCTGTGTTGGGCCATAATGTAAATGGGTGTGGTCATGACGAGCTCAGCTCGTCATGAGCACACGAGCAGTGTACCTCATGACGAGCTGAGCTCGTCATGAGCATCGAAGGGGTTAATCGGCTCCCTAAATGGCCCGTGATCACCGAAGGGTGGCGGAGAGATGCGGAACTGCCCCGGTTCACACCTGGTGACGGCCGTACTGTGAACGGCGAGTTTTGAGCATAATTCACCCTCGAGGTGCGGGCAGCGGGGGAATCTCAAATGGTGGCAGCTCCGCTAGGAGACGAGTGAACTAGCCGTAAGGCTGAAAAGAGCTGCCAGCTGGAAAGGAGGAGCGCTGCAAGGTTTACTGGCCTAGCATACGGAGAGACTGGCTGAGGAGCTGTCCGCTGCAGAGCACAGGACCATCGCACCCTGGAGCGGCCGGCGTCCCGAGCCTGCTCTGTGGAGCCTGCGACATGGTGCTTCCGAGACGGAGCCCTTCGCGATGGGGTATCCAGCGCAGAGATGCAGCTGGATGGGCCAAGGTCGGGCAGCGGTGTCTTTGGCCCTGTTGGGTATTGTGTGCTGAGACCTTCCCAGCGTGGTGGAGTGCACGGAGTCCCAAGATCGGAGGGCCGGGTGTAGCTGACACAGGTGGCAGGAAGCAGTGAGAGAGTGGAGATGGTGCGGATCCTGGAAGAGGTGCCATTTCAGTGATGCAGAGCACAGCTGAGAGCGCTGCTGGGCGCAGTTCGAGGGACCGGAGGTGACACCAATCCTGCTGCGGTGAGTAGGGGTGGCCTGGCCTGTAGCCCCGGGCAGCGGAGGTGGTCGGGGGGCTGTAGGGACGGCTGCAGCCTGCGAGCTGTGGTGCGGGCGGTGAGACCGAACCGGCAGACGGGAGATACCCTGGCAATAGGGGACCAATGTGCGGGACTGTTATTCTGGAGGGGGAGCACCACCTGCATGGGTACTGAGCCTAATCCCTGTTACCATTTCTCTATTTGAAGTGACTGTGAAGGACAGGTACAAGGGGCACTCAATGTGTGACAAGTATCCTGGTGGGTCACTGGCGCTCTTTGGAGTGGACAAGCTGGGTTGAGGCTCCAGACTACCAAGAAGTAGGAAGAGCAAAAGCAGCGGTCTCTCCATCGGTAACACCAAGGACAAGGGGAGCTGCCCATAGCCGGGCACGTGCGGAGGAGTACACGGAGGGGAGCACCGAGGGTTGCAGTAAAGCAGAGCACTGATTCCTTGCGGGGATAGCTTTCATAGCTCTCTTGCGCCAGTAGGCGCTTGTTGGTGGACCTGAAGTACGTTGCTGGTCATGCTCATGCGAGCTCGAGTTAGATTGGCCTCTCTGGTCAGTCCTGCCAACTGAGACGGTGCCGGGAGTTTTAGGGCATCTACGAAGGTGAGGGGAGTACCTCCTGGGGAACAAGACTTCTGAACTGGCCCGTGCGGACTTGCGCCACGGATAAACTTCCCGGGAATTAGGGCACCGTGGCAAGCACATTCGCGCTTATTCACGATCCAGTGGACTAGGACATGGGGAAACCAAGGGGAAAGCCAACCGCCGGAAGACGAACCGAGGTCTCAAACAGAACGGGATGAGACGAGCACCTCTCAAGAGCCCGGACTGCAGCAGCAATTCTACAGGATACTCGCGGCAATAGCGGATTCACGTACAGCTCTGCAACAGGACATTGCACAGATGGCGACGGGGCTGGCACTCCTGAGAGCGGACCACGCTAAGCTGGCGGACAGGGTGAAACAAGTGGAGACTACGTTGCAGGAGGTGGCGCCAGCCCACAAGGTATTGGATAACAAAATAGCAGACGCACTGGACCGTATACAAGCACTGGAGAAAAGGGCGGAGGACGCCGAAAGTCGGAATAGGAGGAATAACATCCGCATAGTGGGTCTGCCTGAAAAAGTGGAGGGAACAGACATGGTGCGGTATCTGCAAGAATGGCTGTGCACAGTAGTGGCGGTGGAGGGATTATCGCCCTTCTACACCCTGGAACGGGCGCACAGGCTACCCGCTAAGCCGCCGCTGCCGGGGCGTCCCCCCGCCCGGTAGTAGCTAAGCTGCTGCACGACAGGGATATCTTGCTCCAAAAAGCACTACTGTTTTTTCATGCCGTCCATATACCGGATGCCATCTCCTTACTCAATTTGTGTTCCGATCGTCAAATTGATCGTGTGGCAACTCTTCCTTTGGTTCCCCGGTGATTTTAGGACGATACAGATGCCGTGGGTTCTCGAGGATGGCCCGGCCCCCGGTGCCATAAAAGATGTGGTAGTGAATGAAGAATCTACACATCGTGAGTAGGTTGAACTTCTTTTAATCCACATTAATGTCGGCCCATCAGAGCAGAGCAGCAGCAGCCTCAGTGAAAGACCATCAATTGTCCGTTCTAGAACCCTGATATAGAACACCTAGGCTAAGGTGTTTTCAGACGATAACATACCATAACAATCATAAGTCACTACAACTAATTCTACTCAACTACCGTTCAAATACATTATGAACACTTCAATTGATTGCTAAAAGAAGACTAGTAGTATTCAAGAAGAATAGTATTTGAAGCTTAGTAGTATTCTGTTAGGGTTTATTTGCAGCTCTTGTGCTATTTCAGGAGCCAAATGAAGGCTAGTCTCATTGATTTTGACCACTGTTTGAAGACTAGTGGTAATCTTTGTGAGCAATATCTGAATACTAACGGCAATGATTGTGAAGACCTAAGTAAGACTAGCAGAATTTAAAGGGAATGCTAATTGAACACTATTGTGCTATTTCAAGAGCTAAATGAGGGCTAGTCTCATTTATTGTGACTGCTAATTGAAGATTAGGGGTATCTTTGTGAGCAATGTCTGAATACCACCGGCATTGATTTTGAAAAGGGTTTTGGGGGGGAATTTCTGGGGGTCACCTGCTTTGGGGATTTTCAGGGGGGTCGCGCGCGGGGAGGATTTATCAGGGGGGTGTCACGCGCGGGGTATTTTCAGGGGTGGTTCGCGCGCTGGGGGATTTTCAGGGGGGTCGCATGCGGAGGGATTTTCAGGGGGGTCGCATGCGGGGGGGGATTTGCAGGGCGGGTCGTGCACGGGGGGGATTTTCAGGTGAGTCAAGCACAGGGGGGATTTTCAGGGGGTCACGCGCGGGGTGGATAGGGGGTTGCGCTTTGGTGATTTTCAGGGGAGGGTCATGTACAGGGGGAATTTTCAGGGGATGCGCGCAGGAGGGAATTTCAAGGGGGGTCAGCGTAGGGGGGATTATCAAGGGTGGTCGCACGCAGGGAGGGGATTTTCGGGGGGGTCACACGCAGGGGGATTTTTAGGGGGGCTCGCGCGCGGGGATTTTCAGGGGGGGTCACGCAGGGTGAGGATTTTCAGGGGGGTTGCACGCGGGGGTCGGTGATCTCTTCAGAAAACTCACTCTTTGGTCTAATGATCACTATACTTAGAAACTCAAAATAAATCTTATAATGTCTGTTTTGGTAGATTTGTTTTTCTCAATTATGTATTCCACTTTTTTGCCCCAGGCTTCCTATTCTGCAGTGCTTAGTTTGTATCGGTGGTTGCTGCTGGTGGTGGCACTGGCACTTATTTTTGGAGACTGGGACACATTTTGCAGATTTAGCCCTTGCTTCAGTGCAAATGAGAGAAAAGCAGAAGAAGAGGGGAAGACAGGAAGACGGGAAGGAAAAGAAAGATACAACAAGCATTTGCAATGTAATCGGTCTCGCCTTTGGGACCTTATATGTATTTAGCTATGCAGAACATTAGCCTGGGTGCTGAAACATTTACTATTCTTTAACATGGAGGGATTGTACCAGGAGAACCCTCCTCCAGCACGTAGAGAGTAGCTCACTAAGAATCAAGAGGGTATGGGAAAAGAGGACCTAAAGAGGACATTTAAGGAAATTGCACCTGTGAGTGCACTAAGTCCAAGGGTAAATGCCAAAGAGAAACCTGCTTCATTGGAGAATAGAGCATGACTAAAATAAAAGCATACGGTGTGCCAATATCTAGGATAGCTCTGGGGCAACTAATTGTTACTCTTGCTTGGTATTTTTTTCCCCAAGAACAAACGTTCGTGTCATAAAATACAAAGAGTTATACCATCAAAGAAGCTCATCCACCAATACCAAACACTCAATCAATCAGGATTCCCCTCTGGGGCCTCACTGGGCCCCTTACGGGGTCACAGGTGCAGGGGGCGCCCTAAAATGGACAACCCTAAACTATTAAGAGAATTTGTGCCAATCACAAGGAGAGATCCGAGCCTGTGCACTGTGCAATCTGTCTAAGACCTGTTGACAAGTTTTGCCCGTTCCAAATGTAATGCTCTGACTCCAATATTAGAAATGACATCTTCGCATAATCTGGATTAGTGCAATGTAAATAGCACAGAGCTCAATAACATATTAAAGATTAGTTTAGTATTATAATATTTCAATCATCTGATTCACAAAGGCTCCTACATAAGTTGCCTTCCTGTAAAGGTTGAACAGCAAAACACACAAAATGATGGACGGACTGTTGCACAATGGCAAAACATTCACCTCCAGTAACAGATCTGGGTTTAATCCATCGTCATTTTGCTCACCAAGCCACCCCAGTTCAGACATGGCCATATGCAAATCAGTCTTGACCCTGTTCCACATGGGAACAGTTCAGCCCGAAATGCCAAGCCATGTCTTCCCTGGACCGGAATCAAGCATCCTAGGGCCGGTTTCTGACTATCAGCCGTCTTCAGCCAGGATAGCTTGACTCCAGTGGCTTAGTGAGCACGGGACCCACGTCTGGGCATACCCTTCTCACATAGGGTGAACAGCAAAACACACAAGATGATGGACGGAATGTTGCACAATGGCAAAACATTCACCCCTAGTCACAGATCTGGGAGGGTCATGTACAGGGGGAATTTTCAGGGGATGCGCGCAGGAGGGAATTTCAAGGGGGGTCAGCGCAGGGGGGATTATCAAGGGTGGTCGCACGCAGGGAGGGGATTTTCGGGGGGGTCACACGCAGGGGGATTTTTAGGGGGGCCCGCGCGCGGGGATTTTCAGGGGGGGTCACGATTTGTTTTTCTCAATTATGTATTCCACTTTTTTGCCCCAGGCTTCCTATTCTGCAGTGCTTAGTTTGTATCGGTGGTTGCTGCTGGTGGTGGCACTGGCACTTATTTTTGGAGACTGGGACACATTTTGCAGATTTAGCCCTTGCTTCAGTGCAAATGAGAGAAAAGCAGAAGAAGAGGGGAAGACAGGAAGACAGGAAGGAAAAGAAAGATACAACAAGCATTTGCAATGTAATCGGTCTCGCCTTTGGGACCTTATATGTATTTAGCTATGCAGAACATTAGCCTGGGTGCTGAAACATTTACTATTCTTTAACAAGGAGGGATTGTACCAGGAGACCCCTCCTCCAGCACGTAGAGAGTAGCTCACTAAGAATCAAGAGGGTATGGGAAAAGAGGACCTAAAGAGGACATTTAAGGAAATTGCACCTGTGTGTGCACTAACTCCAAGGGTAAATGCCAAAGAGAAACCTGCTTCATTGGAGAATAGAGCATGACTAAAATAAAAGCATACGGTGTGCCAATATCTAGGATAGCTCTGGGGCAACTAATTATTACTCTTGCTTGGTATTTTTTCCCCCAAGAACAAACGTTCGTGTCATAAAATACAAAGAGTTATACCATCAAAGAAGCTCATCCACCAATACCAAACACTCAATCAATCAGGATTCCCCTCTGGGGCCTCACTGGGCCCCTTACGGGGTCACAGGTGCAGGGGGCGCCCTAAAATGGACAACCCTAAACTATTAAGAGAATTTGTTCCAATCACAAGGAGAGATCCGAGCCTGTGCACTGTGCAATCTGTCTAAGACCTGTTCACAAGTTGTGCCCGTTCCAAATGTAATGCGCTGACTCCAATATTAGAAATGACATCTTCGCATAATCTGGATTAGTGCAATGTAAATAGCACAGAGCTCAATAACATATTAAAGATTAGTTTAGTATTATAATATTTCAATCATCTGATTCACAAAGGCTCCTACATAAGTTGCCTTCCTGTAAAGGTTGAACAGCAAAACACACAAAATGATGGACGGACTGTTGCACAATGGCAAAACATTCACCCCCAGTAACAGATCTGGGTTTAATCCATCGTCATTTTGCTCACCAAGCCACCCCAGTTCAGACATGGCCATATGCAAATCAGTCTTGACCCTGTTCCACATGGGAACAGTTCAGCCCGAAATGCCAAGCCATGTCTTCCCTGGACCGGAATCAAGCATCCTAGGGCCGGTTTCTGACTATCAGCCGTCTTCAGCCAGGATAACTTGACTCCAGTGGCTTAGTGAGCACGGGACCCACATCTGGGCATACCCTTCCCACATAGGGTGAACAGCAACACACACAAGATGATGGATGGAATGTTGCACAATGGCAAAACATACACCCCCAGTAAAGGTTAGCACTATCGTTTATTATTCATAGTTATTTTAATGTTTCATACACCAGTGGTCAGGGACGTTGTTGCTCTAAACCAGATGTTAGGAAGTAAATCTCCTTTGCAAACCTCAAGATAACTGGTTCAAATACTGACATGGTGAACTCAGCCTTCAATCCCCGGAGGCAGATAGACCGAGACCGAATTGTAACTGGGAAATAATATGTTTTAAGTTCAAAAAGAATTTTATTAATCAAAGCAGGGTGTCAATACAAAGTACAAAAGCGATTCAAGGAAGAAGTAATAACAATCAAATAAAGCAATACATCAATAATAAAAATTCAAACGGGCTCTAAAACAAAACAAATGGGATACAATTATCATAAAAATGAGACAATGTTAATAGTAATGAGACATAATAGAATAGTGAAGAAATAAGGAACGTCGAGGGTAGCTAAGGGGGTTTTGAGACTTCTTGTTGGGCAGGCCATAAATGAAATGAACGTTTAGCACATACATCAAGGTATAGCGTAATAGGAAGCCATAAATCCATACATTTTATTGCCATATGAATAGGAAAGACAAAAGCAGTATCCAGTCTGTGATTGTGACAAACATTGTACCACCATGCTCTAAAAGAAATGTTTGAAAAGTGTTTCCAATTAGCTGTAATCTGTTGGAATGCGACGGCCAGCAATAAGTTAATAATTTGAACATTAAGTGTGATGTTCTCCCAGCAAGAAGAAATTTCGGTTTTCAAAACAAATTCTTGTCTTGTTTTATTCGGATTTCCTCCAAACAGCAAACAACAGCCAACGCGTTTCGTCGCTATAAGATAAACATACAGAATTGTATTGTATTTCTTCATAGTAAATACTATAACATGAGCACACTACTAAGCTGCTATAAGTGAGATACATGCTCAATAGTTGTCAAAAGGGTATTTGACAGTTAATTGTTGTTTATATAACAATATTCAATATTTTGTTTTGTAGTATTTGCCACAACATCAGCAACTTTCAAAATTTAAATTTAGCACGTGATGGAGAGAACGGAAACATAAAGCACCCAATGGTCCATAGTATCTCAACCTTATCACCTGGAAATTGCTATTCAGCAGAAAAATTATATGGTCTTAGTGCCAGAACCCGTGTCGGGACGCATGCATCAGTGTTCGTGAAACCCAAGTAGGTAACATCTAAGTTCATGCAAGTAAAGCGGGACAGATAGGTGGCAGGATTTTATTAATATATATAGTCCTCTAATTGAGAGTATATAAAGATGGTCTTGTAACGATACCTATATTTTCCAGTGATGTACTCTGTAAGGGGTAAAGATATAAATTATAATTGTAGAGAATTGTTTCAAGAAAATAATCTATGGATTAAGAAATCCAAAGGTTAAGATTATAACCTACTTTCTGCGTGGTGATACTTCCAACACACACGTGTGTTCTGGTGATGGCACAGAACGCTGAGTATGCGTTAGTCCTCCTTTTATTCCTTCACGAATATTTGTTTATCCTTTCTAGAAATTAAGGCAGAAAGTAGGTTATAATCTTAACCTTTGGATTTCTTAATCCATAGATTATTTTCTTGAAACAATTCTCTACAATTATAATTTATATCTTTACCCCTTACAGAGGACATCACTGGAAAATATAGGTATCGTTACAAGACCATCTTTATATACTCTCAATTACAGGATTTTATATCTTAATAAAATCCTGCCACCTATCTGTCCCGCTTTACTTGCATGAACTTAAATGTTACCTCCTTTCACGAACACTGATGCATGCGTCCCGACACGGGTTCTGTCACTAAGACCAAATAATTTTTCTGCTGAATAGCAATTTCCAGGGTGATAAGGTTGAGAAACTATGGACCATTGGGAGCTTTATGTTTCCGTTCTCTCCATCACGTGCTAAATTTATATTTTGAAATTTGCTTATGTTGTGGCAAATACTACAAAACAAAATATTGAATATTGTTATATAAACAACGATTAACTGTCAAATGCCCTTTTGACAACTATTGAGCATGTATCTCACTTATAGCAGCTTAGTAATGTGCTCATGTTATAGTAATTACTATTAAGAAATACAATACAATTCTGTATGTTTATCTTGTACAGCCTTGAAAAAGTCGCGGGACTACTGCCTATAGCGACGAAGCGCGTTGGCTGTTGTTTGCTGTTTGGAGAAAATCCGAATAAAACAAGACAAGAATTTTTTTTGAAAACCGAAATTGTTGACCTACACTTTCTTTGTATATTATATATGTATGTTATTTGAAAAAGAGAAACCGCGTTTAGGAACATACATGTGCTTGGGAGTTAGAATTTGTGTTGTGGGGGACTTGCCTCTCGGCTTATGTGGTTGTGTGGTTCCCCATTCCTTTGAGCACCGTTCAAATAATTTGAGAGTTATCAATAATTTAGTGCGATTCTAAACCTTAGGCGCCCTGAACCTATGAGGACAACCACGTTGCTATTGTTTTGTTTAGAGGTGTAGAAGGAGCATGAGAGTGTGAGAGTCGAGTGTGAGTCAACAGTACTGTCTCTTTGGGGAAAAGGTATTTGCGAGCAAAAGAAGCAGGCTAATTGAAAGATTGGCTAAGTGTTGAGAAAGGTATGAAGGTAGAATGTGAGAATAATGAGAAATTTCCTAGTTTACACAAAGGAAAGTTTCAATTCTATTAAGGACGCGGAGGCGAGGATTTTGCTTGTCCTTTCTCCATTTTTAATGGACAGCACGTTATAAGTAAAAGAAAAAATATACAACATCCATGAACTACCCAAACCAACATGGCCGCGGTAGTCATGGAAACACAGTAACCAATCACAGTCCATACGACAGCACAAAGGCATCCCACGTCGGTAGTCCTTCCTCTTTCGTTGCTGCCGCTGGTAAGAAGACCTCTACCCTCTATTCCGTTTTCTGATCGGAACCTAGGGAAGAGAAATAATAATAATATCTCGTCCAGAACAATGTAGAAAAGAATCTAACACATTGTAATGGGAATGAATAAAGACAATTGCAGTAAAATAAGATAATTCAAGTAGAAACACATCAAACAATGTAAATCAAAACATAAGAAAAAGAATTACTTCCTTTGTATGAAGAAACAATACAGGAATCCAGAAGTCAGGGAGGGAAGGCTAGATAAAGCCGGGTGGGAAAATCTTCGCCTCCGCGTCCTTAATAGAATTGAAACTTTCCTTTGTGTAAACTAGGAAATTTCTCATTCTATGTCAGGAAGCGGAGGCAAGGATTTTGCTTGTTTAAAGCTTACTCACCACCAAAGAAGTTGCCTCATGGATTGGTTTAAAATAAAACTTTAAAAGTTGAATCCGAGGACCAATCCGCTGCATTCATAATATCTTCCAATCTGCCCCCAACTTGGACAGCTTTGGAAGCCATAGCACCTCTAGTGGAATGAGCACCGAAATTTGTAATGCTAATACCAGCCTCAGACATAATCCACCTGACCCATCTAGCAATGGTGGTAGAAGAAACTGCTTTGAAAGGTTTCTTTATTGCAATTAGCAATTGTCGCTCGCCCGGAGGGCGGAATTCCAAAGTGACATTCTCATAAGTTTTGAGGCAACGAACAACACATAGTTTAGGTGAATCCGGAAAGGCCGGATAAGATACTGACCTCGTATTGCACTTAGTTCTTCTGGAGACAGTAAAAGTAACTCCTTCAGGGGTAAAGACTCTGGCAGAAACATCAAGGGCACGAACATCGGAAGCTCTTTTGCAAGAGATAAGACAGAGCAGAATAGCCAATTTAGCCGAAAGCTCCTTTCGCGAAAGATACTCATTATCCTGCCAGGATAGAAGAAATCGTAAAACCACATTCCCATCCCAAAGACCGAATAACGAGGTTCCGGGGGACGAGACAGACTGATACCTTTAAGGAGCTTGCAAACCCAGGGATGCTCTCCCACCGGAGATCCATCCACCAAGGCATGACCAGCAGAAATTGCTGATCTGAAAGAATTGATAGTACAGTAAGCAAGTTTATTGTGAACAAGTTTAGCAAGGAAGTTTATTACCTCTGTTACAGAAGAGCCCACGGGATCCAGGTGTTTTGCCACACACCAACGAACCCATCTGTTCCAGGCAGATCGATATCGTTTAGTGGTACTAGGAGCCCAGGCTCGCTGAATGAGGAGTTCAGCGTCTGTCGAAAGTGAGTCGTTAGACCAACGTCCCCTGAAATCCTCCAGGCCATGAGACGTAGATGGCCTTGGAGAACCAGAGGATGTGGATGACCCAATGGATCTGTCAGAATGAGGTCGAATATCGGCAGACGAAGAGGTTTGTCCCAAGATAACTCTAGAAGAGACGGGAACCAACATTGAGCTTTCCAAATCGGGGTGATCAATATAAGAGAGGCCCTTTGTCTGCGGACCTGGGCTGCTACCCTCTGAATGAACAGGAACGGTGGAAAAGCATAAGCTGGGAACCGGGACCAGTCCTGCAGGAAGGCATCCACTGCTTCCGCTCCCGGATCCGGTTTCCAGCTGTAAAACCTTGGAAGTTGGGTGTTCCATCTGGATGCAAACAAGTCCATCTGTGGAAGACCCCAAAGATCCGAGATCATTTGAAATACAGAAAGATCCAGTTTCCAATCGCTGGCATCCTGAAAATTCCGGGACTGCCAGTCCGCCACCGTATTCATCTCGCCAGGAAGATACTCCGCCATGACAGAAATCTGGCGTAACAGGCAATAGTTCCAGAAATCCTTCGCGAGATCCTCTAGGACTTTGGAATGGGTGCCGCCTAGGCGATTGATGTACCTGACCGCAGTCGTGTTGTCCATCCGAAGAAGGACACAACAAGAGACTCTGGTCGTTGTGAATGAGCGGATGGCGAACGAACCCGCAATGAGTTCCAAGCAATTGATGTGGAGGTGAAGCTCTTCCTCCGTCCACCTGCCACCCACCGAAAGGGATCCGCAACGGGCTCCCACCCCTGTCGGCTGGCATCCGATTCGATCACCAAATCCGGACGGGAACCGAAAATCGCTTTCCCTTTCCAAGCATCCATGTGATCCAACCACCATAGGAGTTCCGAACGGGCCTCCATGGACAAAGAAATGAGTTCCGAATACGTGAGACCCTTGCGGAGATGAAACGCCTTTAGTCTCTGGAGAGCCCTGTAGTGAAGAGGGCCTGGAAAAATGGCCTGGATCGATGAGGACAGTAAACCTACGATCCTGGCCAAAAGACAGAGAGAGATCCGGTCTCGACGGAGGACTTTGCGAATCTCCTTCTTGATCTTGGTAATTTTCTGAGAAGGAAGATGTAAAGTCGCATCCGTCGTTCATATCAGGAAACCCAGAAAAGTCATTTCCTGCTGAGGGACCAAGTCTGATTTCTGGGCGTTGATGACAAATCCCAGATTTTGAAGCATAGATATGGTCACCTGAAGGTGTTGGAGGAGAAGATCCCTGGACTGATTCATAAGAAGAATGTAGTCCAAGTAAATTATTAGATGAAATCCCATGGTGCGAAGATGCTCCACCACGGGTCGTAGGAGTTTGGTAAAGCACCAAGGTGCTGAGGAAAGACCAAATGGGAGAGTACGAAATTCGTAGATTTGATCCCTCCAGAGAAACTGGAGGAATTGGCAATGAGGAGGGTAAATTGGAACTGAAAGATAGGCATCTTTCAGGTCCAAACGGATCAACCAATCGTTCTGCAGAAGGAGATCCCTTAAAAGATGGATGCCTTCCATCTTGAAATGTCTGTAAATTAGCCACTCGTTGAATGAGCGAAGATTGATGACTGGTCAGAAGCCCTTGTCCTTTTCCTCGACCAGAAAGATATTGCTGAGAAAACCGTTTGGATGAAGAGACGACTGTATAATGGCGCCTTTTTGCAGCATAGCTTGTACCTCTAAGTCTATGAGATCCTGTTCTGCGATAGAAAAACGAGGACGAGGACGTATTAGTTGAACGGGGGAACCATAAAACTCTATGTGGAATCCCCGAACAGTTTGAAGAACCCAAGGATCGGATGTGAGGGCTGACCAGGCTTGAAGAAACAAAGCAATCCTTCCCCCCAGACGAATAGGAGCCATGATGGAAACACTTACCATTGAACCCTTTGGAGTTGAACTGGTTGCCACCACGTCCTCGGCCTTGTCCTCTGCCTCCACGGGACGGATAGAAGGAACCTTGACGTCCGTCATTCCAGCCATTGTTCCTTCTTTGTTGCGCCCTATTGGGGCCTTGTTGGAACTGCGGCCGGAAGAGCGACCCTGCCTCTGCCGGCCCCGCCAAAAACCTTCTTCGGGAACATCTTTTTCATTGAAGCTGAAGCCTTGTCTAAGGCGGAAAAAGTCGCCACAAATTTACCAAGTTCCTTGACGAAAGGGTCACCAAATAAAGGGGCCGATTAGGATGGCGGACGGACTTGCGTCCGTCCGCCACCCCTGAGTAGGAGGGACCGTCCGCATGGGCAGCGGCGGTCCCTCCATGGCAATTAGGATGTGACCGCCAGGGTGGCGGTCACATTCTCTATTTTTTACATTGCGGCGGGTGCAGCTTCAAGCTGCACCCGCCGCAATGTTAAAAATGCATGTGTTGCATTTACATGCACAAAGCGGCAGGCACCGCACGGTGCCTGCTGCTTTGTGTACGCAAATGCAGGGGGGTACCATAGGTACCCCCCATGTGCACCCCCCACCCCCATTCACTCAGGGGGCCCGCAACGGGCCCCCAAAGTGAATGTCCGTATGCTTTTCCATGGCGGAAAAGCCGCTGTGGAAAAGCATATTTACACAAACATCATAATATGGCGGACGGTGTCTCATAGACACCGCCTGCCATGTTATAGCTTTTCCGCCGCGGTCGGAAGCCGACCGCGGCGGAAAAGCGGCGGACGGAATTCCAGACCCACCAGCCATCCTAATTTGGCGGTGGGTCTTTGGAGTCTCCGCCGCGGTTTTTCCGCAACCGCCATCCTAATCGGCCCCAAAGTACCTTGTGCTACTGAACCCGCCTCAGAAGAGGATAATTCGCCAAGTTTGGGATCAATTTTTAACAATAGTGACCGCCGACGCTCAGCAGAAAGAGCACAGTTGGCATTGCCAAGGAGGCAGACAGCCCTCTGTGCCCAACCCGCTACGTCCTCAACAGGGAGTGGTATACCAGACTCTTTGGAGCGCTGGGCAAGTTCAATGATCTTTGTTAGGGGACCAACAACATCCAATAACTTGTCTTGACAAGCTTTCCAGGACCTGTCTATGCCTTTTTTAGGATCTTTAACATATTTTGCGAAAAAAGTGCATAATTTTGGATCAATTTCAGGAGTGGCCGCCACCCTATTAGGAAGGGACAGTCGGGGACACTCCGAGCGTAGGCGCAGACGTACATCCTGAGAGAGAGGCTGTCTAAGCTTAGCAGCTACATAGTCAGCTGTAGATTTTTCTGGAATCCACTCCGAAGAGCGGGGTCTATAGATGGTGGTAGGATCAAACATGTCATGGGGAACCTGGTCACCATCACCACAATCCGAGATATTAGCTTTAGGGCGCCAAGACCTACTAATATCTGACATATCCTCAGAGGATTCATCTTCGTCATCATTAAAATAGTCCTCCTCGTCCTCTACTCCCTCTCGGGGAAACCCTTCCTCCGGGTCAAGGTCCTGGGTGGAAGAACCACCAATATCTCCGGGTGAGTCATCCCCCCGGAAGGGTGAGCTTCTAAGCGTGCGTGCACTCTTATGGAAAGCTTCTGCCAGCTTGTTGAAGCCTTCCAGGTGCCCCGCGTCACGCTTCTTGGCCGTGCGTGGAGGAATAGAAATTACACCACTGGGCCCAGCCCCACTGTCCCCAAAAACTCCTGAACCCGATTTAAACACATGGGCGGACAGTTTATTAACACTGTCCTGCAGAGGTGCCAGAGCCTGAGCAATCGCTGAAGACAAGAGTCTGTCAACCTCAGCAGGAGGTGGCAATAAGGGCTGAAGAGGCTGCTCAGCATTGTCAGCTGCAAGGTTTTGTTCATGACGAGACTGCATTTGCGCAGAGCACTGGGTACCCATACACAAAAAACACCCCAACTAAATATAAGGGGATGTTCACCCACACAGGTACCCAAAAGGATATATTAATAAAAGAAAAAACTGAAGCAAACTTCAATAAAAAATGAGTGACTGACTTGTATAAATAATAAATAAATAAATATATGAATAACAATCACAATAAATAACAGTCACTTTAAATCCAGGTCTTGCCGCTCAATAGGCAGCGTCCGTGTGGGGAAACGAGGCTAGGATACTTAAAAAGTGAAGCGCAAAGCCTCTTAGCGTGCTTCGCCACAAGCACGGTGAAAGCGCTGTGGAGAAAGTCGATCTGTGTCTGAGGAGCCGACACATGACTGCGCACGCACGAAAACAAGACGCTCGGGCCAGAAGCCTACCGCGTCACAAGAGCAGCTCGAAGAGCGAAATAAACGATAAATACAGCAAAACCGAGCTGTCCCAATAAATTTGATAAACTGCCACAAGAATAAGAGAAGGGAAAAAACTGACTTATCTTGTCAAGGCAGCAATGGAGAAAGAGGAAGGACTACCGACGTGGGATGCCTTTGTGCTGTCGTATGGACTGTGATTGGTTACTGTGTTTCCATGACTACCGCGGCCATGTTGGTTTGGGTAGTTCATGGATGTTGTATATTTTTTCTTTTACTTATAACGTGCTGTCCAATAAAAATGGAGAAAGGACAAGCAAAATCCTCGCCTCCGCTTCCTGACATAGAATTGATATATCCAGAGTAATCCTTTTTGCCTCCAGGACTTCCAGTAGAAGGGCTTATTGTTAATTAATAGGTTCATATTGTGCCAAATGGTGGAATTAAGGAAATCAGAAACTGTAGTAAGAGGAGAGGGAGTGAAAGATAAAATCAATTTGGTAGTGAACTTGTGTATGGGAGTGGATATTGCGTGTGGTTTACAGGAGAAAGAAAGATATTCAGTAAAGGAGAAGGGGGAGAGTGAGAGACGCTCAAGCGTCACCCATATAGGAGCAGGATCCTGTAACCAAAAGGAAGCTTGTCGCAGAAGGAATGCCTTTTGGTAGGCCGGAAAGTCCGGGAAATTAACTCTTCCTTCCGACTTGGGGCGTATTAGTCTGAAAATAGAAATCCGAGATTTCTTGCCATTCCAGAGAAAGGTAGATAAAATGTAGTTAATTTTCCTGGAAAATTTTGTGGGACTGGGCACTGGGGTATTAGAAATCGTGTAAAGAATTATGGGGGACAACATCATCTTAATGGTGTCAAGGTGACCCCACCATGATAGATAGAGAGGATGCCACCTGGTTGTCAGATCTGATATCTTCTGAATGCATTTGTTCAGACAGAGGGAGACTGTGTCCGAAATTGAGGGTGTAACATGTAATCCTAAGTACTTAATATGAGAAGAGCTCCAAGTGAAATTAGAAGCACTAAAATCAGGTTTAAAAGTAAATTTTGTTAAGGGCAAAATCTCACACTTGTCGTTGTTGAGTTTGTATCCGGAAATTATGGAGTATTCACGTACCTCTTATAGAAAGGCGGGTATAGATTCAGTGGGATTGGAATAAAAAACTAATTATCGTCAGCGTATGCAGCGAGTTTTATATGAGAATGCGGCATTTGAAAACCATAAATGTTAGGATTTTGACGGAGCTTGGAAAGGAAAGGCTCTAGAGCTAAATTAAAAAGAAACGGGGATAGGGGACATCCTTGACGAACGCCTCTTCCTAAGTCAAAAAAAGAGGAGACTAAGCCATTGGCACAAACTGCCGCGCGTGAGTTGGAGTAAAGAAGGGATATTGAAGAAATAAATGTAGGGCCAAAACCAAACCATTCGAGGGCAGAGAAAAGATAGGTCCATTCAACCCTATCAAATGCTTTTTCGGCATCCAATGCAATCGCTGCGAGAGGATGTTGTAAACGTGAGAATTTGGACAGATAGTTAAACAGGAGTCTAGTGTTGTCAGTAATAAAACGTCCTTTGACGAATCCAGACTGTTCCGTACCTAACAGGTCAGGTAAAAAAAGGTCTAACCTCGCTGCAAGTGACTTGGCAAATATTTTATAGTCGATGTTAATCAGAGAAATGGGTCTGTAATTTTTACAGTATCTAGAATCCTTCCCTTCTTTAGGTATAAGGCAGATGTGAGCGTCAGTGAAGGAACCTGAGGAGCTACCCAATGTGACAAATGAATCTATAAGGGAGTGCAATTTTGGTATTAGTCATTTAGAGAAATGAATGTAAAATTCAACTGCGAAACCATCCGACCCAGGGGCCTTGTTTTTTTTAAGGTGTTGAAGTGCAGTGAGTAATTCTTGCTGAGATATGTCTGATTCCAAAGAGGTTAGATCAAGAGGGAAATGTTGGGGTTTGTGTATGCTAGAAAAGAAATGTGATAAGGATTGGGTGGAAGGTTGAGTATCAGAAGAATAAAGGGTATTGTAAAAAAGAGAAAATTCAGTTAAAATATCAACATCCTTATGTTTAAGATCAGAGTTATTATCATAAATGGATTCAATGTTCAACTTATTATGTTTAACTTTTAAGTAATTAGCCCAAATTTTCCGAGCTTTATTCCTACCCCCATAAAATATTGCACTCGACTTTAACAAATGCAGAGAAGCATCTTCTGTAGACTTTTTGTTAAATTGCATCTTAGCGTCAATAAGAGCTGTCAAACTATCTTGAGAATGTGAAGTATAATAGGCAATTTTCCGTTTTTTGGTGACATAACCAATTATGAAGTCTCTCGCTGTAGCTTTAAAAGCATCCCAAATGGTATGTTTGGGTATAGAGTGAGTATCGTTAATCTCTAAAAACTTGTCAAAAAAGTTAGTGAAAGAGGCATTAAACTTAGGATCTAAGAGAAGAGTGTTATTGAAACGCCATCTCCTAGGGCCCGTAATTTTAGGCAAGATGTCAATATTAATCAAGACAGGAGCATGATCCGACAGTAAGATGGGACCAATTTCAGCATTAGTAAGAGTTTGGACAATGTTATGGGAAACAAAAATGTAAGAACTGGGACCGCCAGCTCTCAAGGGGGTAGCATGGCTCGAGCATGAAGGCAGCCAGGGGATTGCGTGTAAAGCAGCTACTTAACGCACTCATCCAATGAGACACACAGTGGCGCAATAATGGAGACGACACCAGTAGTTGTTTTTGAAAATCAAGCTCTTTTATATAGACTTGGGATCAAGCAACTAATGCATTTAGCTAATCATTAGTATTTCATTTAAGCATTTCATTAGGCAACTGCTGTAAGACTTATCATTAAAATAATAACCAGCTCATCTGAGCAGTGAAACATTAAATAACACAGCCTGTCGCATCATACTCTTCGGCAGGCAAAGAGGGTACTTTCATAAACCTGGAGGATCCTGCAAGAAGCGACCATAGCATTGCATTAACATGTAGTAACCAACCACAAGCATTTCTTCTTGTGAATACAGATCGTTTTGCGACCCAGGATCAGATCATCAGAATACCATTAGAATGAATCAATAAATGCCGCAGTTTGATCCCTTCAGGGTCTACAGAAGCCCACCCCTGCAAGAAATTCAGTACAGGGAAAAGGTCATCCTCTTATAGCAGGCATGCAGGAATCATGAGCTTAATAACCACCTAAGTCGGCCACTAACCACCACCAAACACTGAAGTGGTTTATCTGATTGGGTAATATCACCCCACAATTCAGTTAACAGTGGAACAATGCAGGAGGGCAAGAGTCTGTCTCCACGCCTCCTGAAAGACTGGAGGCACAATAGGTGGGGGGGCCAACGGGACCCAGTCCTAGTTAACCCCGGGGGAGGAGCGACCTCGGGCCTTATTCGGCCTACCGCCCTCCTCCCCAGGGGGTTACCTCTCTTCTTCGGCCCTCCGGGGCCCTTGCGTTGGTCTCGGGGAAGGAGAGGGGGCTCCGACCCTCTCGAGGCCTCACTCGACCCAGCGCGGTGCAGGCGCAGCTTCAGAGCACTGGCGCTGGGGACGAGGCGGGGGCCGCATGCGGGGCAGAACGGAGGGGGCTTCCTGGCTCCACGGCCCCCTCCGCGACGAGATGGGGCTTCCCCGGGTGCCGGGGCTCGGCAAGGAAGGCCCGGGCAGGCAGCCAATGACTGCGCGGCTGTGGCGGGGGCGCGGCCGGTGACGCGGCGGCGCTCCCATCACGTGACACAGGCCTCAGATGCTTCAGGCCCAGCGCGGCCTATGGTGCGCGATGCGGCGGCCCTTTTCCGGCATACGAGGGCCGCCGAGGGTGACAGGACGAGGCAGCGCTCTACCCGGGCGCCGGGGCTCCAGGCAGAGGGTGATTTCCGGCCCTATCGAGGATTCCGGCGGCCCTCTCCTGGCATACGGGGGCCGCCGAGGGGGGTTCCACGCGACTTCTGAGGAGATTCCTCGGCGCCTCAGGAGGGCGCAGACGGCTCCGGGTCGTGGCGGTGAGTCAACCTGAGCAGCGCTCTTGATCCCCCGAGTGCTACGGGGGCCAACACGCGACCAAAGCAGCGCGTGGGTCAGCACAGCGCCGAGAAGCGCTTGAGGCACTTGATGTGGGGGCGCTCCCCGGGGCACAGCAGGGCTCAGGGCAATAGCGATTTTCAGGCTGGTCAGTCTCTGACACAGCGCTGGACAGGGGGGAGCTGGCTATAGCGTTTCTCACACAGTCCAGTCAGGGGGAGTCAGGTAGGCCCAGTTGAAGGCAGGGGATGCGCAGGGCAGCACAGTTGAGTACCTGGTTGCTCCCCCAGCAGTCTCTGGTCACAGGAAAGCAGTTTTCTTGGCGCTTGGATGGTTCTGCGCCCTTAGTTGCTTGTTTCTTGAAGTGGAAGAGGGGGGGGGTTGAGTTGAAGGCTCGAAGAGTTTCTCCTCAGTCACTGCAGATGGACCCTGGGGTTCCCTACCACTGGGCCAGATCAGAGGGCTAGCGTAGGACACCTCACCCAGCTTAAGAGGCAGCACCTAAATCCTGTCACTCCCAGTAGCATAGGTTCCTCACTAGGCCCTCCCGCCTAAAACTCCTGCGTGGGTTCCCCAGGTCAGTGATGCCCCAACTGACTAGAAAAAGTTCCCTCCCTTGCTTATATATGCCCAGGTCAGGGGACCACTCTCTAAGGCGGCAAAAATGAACTCCGCCTTTCTTCTGGAAGGTTCCAGGAGCTTCCCCACTCTACCTATGGACAGGGGCTGGGTGGCTGGTATTGCAACATTGTATGGGGTCCCAGCCAGCTCCTGGCAGCTAGGGTGCTACACTAAAAAGACCACGCTGCAGTAGCAGGGGCCAGTGGCAGCCATGTTTGAAGTAGAGAGCACCTGCACCTTAACATAGATTATCCATGAAAAGGTGCCCGAAGACCTAAGGGCCAGCAAAAAGATGGTGGGAAAAATGAGGCAAGGGCAAAAAAAAAAACACAGGGAAAGACCACCCTTGGGCTGACAGGTCTAACAGTGTTGGTCTCCAAAACAGATATTAGTATACCTTCCATTTTGATCTCACTTTTTCCTGTTTTTAAGTAGACGGGTATTGTGGTATCTCCATCTATGCCATGCATTCTCCTCGTAATGTTTTGTCCCCTGCTGCTCAGCCAGATTGAATGTGATGTCAATTTGAATGCTGATATGTGCCTGCTTGAGTGAATGTCCGTTGAGGTGTGTGGGCTGAGCAGCACGGATGCTGCTCCCGGTGGGGCTTCCTTACTAACATATTGACTTGTCACCTGTGACTTCTACCCTATGAATAAACCTGATCCTATTTCACCTGTACTACTGGCTACCTTGCACCTTCATTTACCACAATGGCGAAGAGTAGAAAAAGGACCTAGAGTGAAGGAATGGCTACAGCTGGAACAGGAGATGAATACACATTGAAACTAAAATAGACTGAAACTAAACAAAGTGTAACTAGAGGTAACAAAAATTGCAGCCCTAAGGAAGAGCAATGCCCTGGAAGCCCCACCAGTGTCTCTTTACATCTGAGAGCTTGCAGTTTATTCAAGTTAGAAGGATGTGTCTGTTCTACGCATTGCTTATACCAAAGGATTGGCCTGCTAAACTTTATTTGAACACAGTTGAGCCTCAATGCCAGTTGCAGCACCTCAAGGTGATTCCTTGCTTAATAAAAGCTGGAATACCTGGCTGTTGGTGGCGGTATTGTAGTTGCAAGCGGTGCTGTTGATGAATCAACCAGCAATGTTCGCAGGCAATTCCTTAAAGGCAGTAATGAGAGTGCCACATTGTGGCACCGGATTCCCGTTTGGCTGTGCCACACTGCAGCACTTTCAAAGCAGAGGGATGTGACCCTGTGCTTTCCCCTGTACTGGCGCACAATCGGCTGCCATGCACCCACTCTGGCTCCCTTGCTCCATGGTGCAAAGATGCCTGCTTCACAGAGATCATTGTTTATGTGTGGGAAGGTGTCCCTTCCAGCACATAAATATTCTGAAATGGTGTTTGTCAGCTTCTAAGTGTGCTGCATTAGCACACATAGAAGTTATTAAATGTCATTTTTTAACCCCTTCCATGCTGCCGTCGACCATTGGCAGACGGCAACGCTACCTCGCTGGTGCTGCCGTCGGCCAATAGACGACGCGGCCCCGCCCGTTTTGCGGAAGTGCCGCATGGGAGGGGTTAATGATTGTTTATGTGAGGTGGGAAGCAAACAAGTCTATCTGGCAGGGGCCCTAGAGACGATTCAGCGCATGGAAAACTCTGGGATGAAGTCTACAATTGCTGAAATCCCAAAGATGTCGGGACTGCCAATCTGCCACTGTGTTGCTGCAGCCTGGGAGATGTTTTCCCACCACAGATATTCAGTGTTGAAGGCAAAAATACCGAAAGTCTTTGGCGATCTCCGCCAGTACGCAAGATTTCATCCCTTCCAGCCTGTTCACTTAGCGAACTGCTCCCTTTCTTCTCTACCAAGAAGACACTGCCGAGAAAACCGAGAGGATGAGGTTGAATGATCACCAGGGCCCCTTTCTGTAGTTGGGTTTGAATTTCTGAGGAATTAAACACCTGCTCTTTATGGGAAAAAGACATTACTGGGAGTTGGGAGATTTGCCTGGTGCTGCTGGAAAGTTCCAATTTGTAGCCCTGCACTGTCTCAAGATCGATTGCCAAACATGTAGGAAAGATTAAATCCTGACCCCCAAAACCACTTCTGAACACAGAACAAGTCTCACCTGTGGTCCCTGTATCCTGGAAGGCTCCTTGGGGTCCTCCAGATCTTCCCTTCCTGAAGCGATTTTGGTTGGAGCGCTGAGCTGGATAGAAGGTGGGATTTTTAGGCTCCTAATAACCCCCACCCTGTTGTTGATAGTAATAACCTCATTAAGGGCCTTGCTGGTAACCACGTCCCTGACGAAAACTGGTTGTGAGGCTTTACAGACGGACCCTTGCGCCTAATCCAGACCACTAAAGGTTGCCATGAACGTGCACAGTTCCCTGAGGAACAGGTGGCCGAATAAAAGGCCTTGGGCCATGGAACTGGCCACCAAGGTTGCGAGCCCAGTGTGCTTGGGATCTAGCTTCAAGAGGACAGTTCGATGCCTCTCGCTTGACATGGCGCAGTTTGCATTCCCCAGTTGGCAAATGTCCTGTTGTGCCCAACCGATTAGTTTGTCAGGGTCGATTGACATGGCCGACTCCTTTGCCCAGAAGCCCAATTCCAGTATCTTGGTTAAGGGGCCGTCATGTCAAGAAGCTTGTCCTGGCAGAAATGCCAGGCCCTATCAATTCCCATCTTGGGGTCCTTGAATATTTTTCGAGGTAAGTTACCACCGTGGGGTCCACCTTTTGTAGTGTCCTCCACCTTACCCTGGAGGTCTGGTCTTGGAGTATTCGGAGCGTAATCTAGCACGCCCCTCCTTATCGAAAGCCTGACTCAGGTGAGCCTGCTCATACTGAGCCAGTTCCTGGGGGGTAGCCAGGCTGTAGACTTAAAAGTGAACAATCTCTGAGGGCTCAAAAGTGGGTAGGTTTGGCTGTGAGTGTGGTGAACATGGCGCTCTTTTCCTGAGCGCCTACTGGGTCCTGGTGCGTTTTCCTAATGAGATCTTTGGTGGGAGGAGGAGCTGTCTTCATCCTCCTGGAAAGGTTTGGGAGCAAGGGCCTCTGATGAGGCACAATAGTCATGATCCGTGGTCAGGTTGCTGGCTCATCTGGCTAATTTCGCTGCGTGGGGATCCTTAGGGATGTTCCCACTGGTCCTGGTACACAATGAAGGAGTAGTATGGCTGGCTGCCTACTAAAGGCTCAACTACCCATACCAGGGCCCGGTTGACTGAATGCTGCACCCCCACATCCAATACATTTACCAGGTATTGGTCGTAAAAGTAATCCTACTCATAAAAGTCTGCCATAATGAGGGTATCTGCTTTGCAGGAGTAACGTCACAGTAGGATAACACCAAGGACCAACAATGACAGACAGGGCTCTCAAACTCCTATTCAGGAGCAATAGAGGGGGGAGTAGAAACTACCCCAAGCAAACCAGGTCACAGTAGTGCCAACTGTAATGAATATATAGTAGAGGGAGGGCCTGCCGGCTACTCTAGGTAATGCCTAAGCCAATTTTCCAACCCTGCCTTATCTTACGCACAGCCCATCATTCAGCAGCTATCACGAGTGTCTGGGACTATGACAGCAGTTATACGCAGCGTTGCACGTTTGATTTAAGCCCTCCAATGACAGGAAAGCACCAACATGGCCACAGAGCATACACGAGCCGACCTCTTCTTTAAATCAAAGGAGGATTGTGCATCGGGCAGATGCACGTCCTCGCTCCCAGCTCCCTCTCCACACAATCATGACGTGGCTGGCGGGCGCCCCGTCGGAAGGCAGAGTGCACTAAGAACTGTGAATAGCGCGTGCAGAAACAATGCATCAGTCTCACATACTGCACTCTGTTATGCAACCCTTAGGGCAACGCACTTCACACATGTGCATGAAGCGCTGCAAAATACACAATAAACCAATTATCCAAGATACATGTGAGACAATAGCAGTCAATAAGATATTAGTATGAATGAAGTGCACTTAACTGGCTGTGAAGCAGCAAAGAAAGAGGACACTGGGATGTTGTGAAGAGATTATATAGGGCAGTGGCTCTATGGTTGGTCACATGTTACTGTGATATTGGAAATGTAGTATTCATAAAATGTTATTGTGATTGGCCGCTGCAAATAGTAGTAAAAGAAAGAGAAGAATAATCGAAACCTCCGGTCCTGACATAGAATTCAGCTCTAGTCTTCTATCTTGGCCTTTTTTCAATGTCAGCATTTAGCAGAAACAGTGTTTTGAAGTTTTGGATTCCAGCACTGCCACGATCTTACGTGGTGGTGCTGGGCTATTCATACAAGGATTATTATTGCCATCTTCTTAGTGACATTCTTGTTTGCTATGCATATTATTATTATTATTATTGCCATGCCATTAGCGCTGAGTTTGTAGCTTGCTACCGTGTATTTTCATTTTTGATACATGCTTAATTTTCTGCCTTTAATTATGCTATATGATGGTTTGCTTCTGTTGTGTACTGCACAGTATCATCGCTCCATCATTTGACGTTGATCTGCGTCAGGATGTTGATGCATGTCCTGTGATGAAGCATGACACTGTCTAGTGTGTGAGGGCAGTATTAAAACAAGTGATATTTCCCAATGCTGATTGACAAGCAGCTCCCGGGGACAGAATAGTCCACCTGACTCACCTTTCTCTTCCCAGTGTGAGTGTGCGTTGGTGAAGGACGGTTGAAGGGAAGGGTTGAACCTCTCTCCCCCCCTGTTTGTGTTGATAGGTTAATCAGTCTCCAGCTGGTAGTCATCATCACCACATAGCTGGCTTTGCCAGTGATCAAAAAAATGTGGTTCTGAATGTGGGGCACTGTAATTCTTGTATGGTCATAAGAGCATGGTTTTTTTAAGCCAAAAGAGGGCAAAGGGGCAAGGTAAGAGGACTTTTTCTTCTGCTTCAATGAGAACAAAAACCGAAATGAGACCAAATTCTTTCCACATTCTCACATACAGTAAGAGAAAAATGCATCTTTGAATTGTTTATTTGTAGGATTCGGCACATAAACAGTCCTGCCCATCAGGGCCGGCTTTAGAGGTTGTGGCACCCTGTGCGACAATCTTTGTTGGCGCCCCCTCCCCAAATAAATATTATTTTTTATGTTGAGTTGTATGGTTTGCCAACTGCATCTTAAATATATACAGGATACATTTTAGAGTATATAATATGTATGATCAAACATCATGTAAATCCAACAGGGATTAGATGGGGAACAGATATTACGACGCCATCAGTCAAATATAACTTTTATTTTATAGCCTAAAACAATATACACATCTTGTTAATTTTGTAAAATACAATTTGCTTTAATTTTGGAAATGCCAATATTTTTTTTTTTATCCTCATTTGCCACCTCGGCACCCATAACTTCAATCTTAAACCACCACTGGGCTTTTTATCTCATAGGCTGGTTTAGAGTAATGGGGCATGGACATCACCTATTCTTGAGTCTGGCCTTTCTCTGAACCGCCCCTCTTGGCCACCTGACTCAACAGGTGTGTCTTCCTCCATCTCTATTTTTCATCCTGGGGTGCCATGTACCAGCGAGATAGGCAACGGCTTAATCATCGGAAATTAACACAAAGTATTCAGCCAAAACATAAAAGGAAGGGTAACCAAAATCCTCGATTTCTCTTGGAATAGTCTAAGATATCAAGCTTAGCCATATACCTCATTGCTAAAATACAATCCATTAAACTAGGACTAAGCGGTGAGACGCATAACTTGCATATCTCTCTGCGCGCCAACAACATAGCATAGAAAATAAGTCTAACATTATTACTCATAACTCTATTTTCTAAGTCATATCTCCCCGTAATAATTAATTCTGGGCTTACCTCAATGCGTTGGTTCAGAGATTTGGAGAGAGAACTACTTACATCTATCCAGAATTGCGTTATTTTTGGACAGGAGACAAACATATGCAAATCATCCACATTCGGAGCTTTACATTTCGGACACCCAACAATTACACCAGCTTTGAATTTGGAAAGTCTATAAGGAGACCAATATGCCCTGTGGATGGTAAACAAGAGATTTTGCCTTAGGTTTGCAGGCTTAACAATACTATATAGCATAGACATAGTTACTTGCCATTGGTTTTCCGTCGCGATCCTTGGCAAGCTCTCCATCCACAGGGTCTCTGGCAAGACAAACGGTCCATCCTCCATTTCTAATATCGTCCAATACCAAAAAGCAACTTCCTTTTTAAAGGTCTCTGTCTCCAACATCAGCTCAAAATCATTTTCAGTCCCAATCTCTGTTTCCACATCATTAACCCAGCTTTGGATCTGCAAGTATTTATACTTTGAGAAAACCGGTCCCCACATTTGTTGGCATACACTCCATGGTATAAGTTTGCCATCTGAAAACAAGTCCTTCCACCTTTGCAAATCAGGCTCCTTTTTCAATTGTAATGCCAACGCATCTTTTGTCCAAGCTGGAGCACCGGGAGATTCCCAGATTGGAGCCATATGACTAAAATAGGGCAGTTTTACTACTTTTCTGATTTTATACCATATCTCTGCCAAATCTCGTAAAATCTTGAGTCTCACCTTTTTAAAAAATTTAGGGTCTGAGAACTTATATAAAAAACCAAAATCGTTATATCCAGACCTTTTCAGCAAAGAACCAAACATTTCTCCAATCGGAGATTTAAATAGGGTACCCAACAGCATCCTACAGTTTTTTAAACAAAAGGCCCATGCATAAATTTGAATATCTGGGGCCGCCAACCCTCCTTTATTAAGTCTCCTCCTTAGTTTTTTCCATGAGATTCGAGAGCCTTTTGACGCCCAGATGAAAGATGTTATCATACTCTGTAGTTTAACCAGCCATTCCTTTTTAAAACCGAGTGGGATAGTCTCAAACAAAAAGGTAATTTTCGGTACAATCACCATTTTTACAAGATTAGATCGACCATATATAGAGAGAGGTAAATTCATCCATCCTTTTAGTGTAGCAGCAACTTCTTTTTTAATCCTATCAAAATTAGTTTTTGCTAGATCTTCAATCTTTTGTGTTATCCTAACCCCCAAGTATCTCATTTCTGTAGTTGTTTTCACATCCCCTGTATTAAGGTTCCAGGCCATAATTTCAGTCTTATCCTGATTTATCTGGTAACCTGAGATTTTTCCAAATTCCTTTGCTATTCTAACCAGATTTTCCAGGGAAAACAACAAATTCGAGGAATATACAATAATATCGTCTGCATATAACCCTAGTTTCTTAGTCCAGTCCATAGACACAAAAGGGGGGATCTGTTCTGTGGCTCTGATCTTACAAGCAAAAGGCTCAATATATATATTGAAAAGCAAGGGCGATAAAGGACACCCTTGTCTGGTGCCCCGCATTACTTTAATAGGATGTGTGAGAGTGCCATTAACCAAAACACGCGATGTCGGTGAACAATACAAAGCAAAAAGAGATTGCGTGAATTTATCTCCCAAGTTAAGATATTGCAAGAGAGTTTTTAGATAAGTAAAGTTGACTCGATCAAAAGCCTTGGCAGCATCTAAGGCTATTACTGCCAAGGGGAGATCAAGATTAGAGGCCAGATCTATCATACCAACCAGTGAAAATGTTAATTCTTTTAGGTACCTTGCCTTAATGAAACCTCTTTGATCTTCGTGAATCAGTTTATGTGTAACTTTACCAAGTCTATCAGCCAAGATCTTTGAGAAGAATTTGTAATCACAATTTAAAAGCGAGATCGGTCTGTAGGCATCTAGACTCCTAGGGGACTTCCCTGGTTTAAGAATTAAAGTAATTATTGCCTCATTCCATGAAAGGAAATGCCAATATTGATGTGGATAAGTCCAGTTGTTGTGCAATATCATTTTCAATGGAAAGGATTGCCAAAGATGATAGTCTTTCATCTGTCATTGTGGATCTTAAATATGTTTTAATTAACTTAAACTTAGAAAAACTTCTCTCTCCACTAGCTACTGTGGAGTAGTGTGGCTCACTGGTTAGAGGCAGCAGACCCGAGAGCAGAAGTCGGCCCGGGACCAGGGTTCAATTCCCGACGCAGCAGGGTCGTGGACCTGGGTCAGCGGACTCGATAATTCTCGCTTCGGATTTTACTCTAATCAGGGGTTCCACTCGGCAACTCTGGGCATTAGCTTGCCTAATCTCCACAACGGCCCCATCAATTCCGGGGATGCCTGGCTCCTTCTTAAGGACTCCCAGCAGGGACCATCCCACAGGGAAAGTCAGGACAGGTTCCCCAGAGTTATACAGCGCCAGGAAACCTATGGACGGGTAGCAGTGCGCTTTACAAGCTCAAATACATTTACATTTACTGTCCCTGGAAGAGTTAAAAGTATGCGCAAAGCCACCCAAATATTAAGAAAGATATCTTGCATACTCATGTCTTGAAGAAACTGCAATGCTTCACGAGGAGTATTTTTACCATCAGGAAGACTGATTTGAAAGTTTTTTAATTCTTCAGTTAGGTCTGACTCATTAATATCAGAAGATTCGCCATCTGTAAGGGCTACATGTACATCCCTGCAACGAGCAGAAATACCTTCAGATAGAGATTTCAAATTATATAAAAATCCCCACAAGTTTGTATGATCACATAGTTGCTGGAAACTTTGCTTCAAGGATGTTAAAACAGCATCGACTGAAAAAATTCTCACTTAAATGTTTCCTCTGGGTTTTTATTCATTGCATCGAAACTTTCATAATCAAACATCCTCTTTTTTCATCTGCGTGTCTCCTTGAATGTAGTCTCTGCTTCAAGGGATGTGGCTAATGTTTTTGCTTTTGTCTTTGATTCTTCATATCCATTCTCTCTGTATAAGGACCAAAAATGTATAGTGCCCTCTATTAAAGTGGTTACTTTTTCGCTCTGGAATTGTTTGCTGACAATATTGATTTGATATAAAATGTCATACCATACAGAAAAGGCTATGAGAAATTGAAAGTCCTTAAGTTGCTCAGACAGACAATATGCTTTGTGCCGAATACCTGCATATACTGCATTTGAATGATGTAAATCTATGAAAGCATCATACATTTCTGATGTTTAGGTGCACAACGCTTTCACGCTTTCAATGCAGCTTTCCCAACGAGTTACACTTAATGGCTTTAGAGTTAGGGTAGGTACATGATTTAGTAAAATCGGGGCTGGACTGGGAACTGTAAGTAGCCCTGTCAAATTTTCCCAGACCAGCCCCCATCCAGCGGGTTGCTAGCGAGCGCAGCGAGCGAGCCAGACCGCCACTAGGTGGCTTTGGGGGGGGGGGGGGTTATCCCCTCAAGAAAATGTTAGAAAACGACAGACCAAAATGGTGAATTTTACAGCACATTTTTCATTACATATTCAAATTATATCAACTTTCAAAGCACAGTAAATAGTAGATGATGACCTTAAAAAACACCAGGTTACCTACCCAGTCATATGTACCCATAGGCATTCTTTCCGAAAGCTCCAAAAATAGACAGAAGTAGTGAATCAGAGAGAACAAAGTAAAGTGAGAACAGCTACCACTACTCGGGGAGTTTGGGGAGTTGAACTTCTCCCCCCCTAGAAACTTTGGGAGACAGAAAGGCCAAAACAAAGCATTTTTCAACACATTTTATATTACATAATAGATTGTATTACCTTTTAAAGCATAGTAAATGATTACCTTATAGAGCACCAGGATACCCAGTCATAAAATCACAGAAAATCCTACAGAGAACACTAAAAAATGAAATGTCAAGCATGAAACATGAATTTAAATATATCCAATTTATTCTTCATATACAATAGCATAAAGACATTTAAAAATGCAATGAACTTCAAACAATTGTGCAAAGGTTCAGAGTAAAAAGTGTACAAGACAATGTGCAAGCATTAAATGATTTTTAAATCCTGAGTTTTGTAAACAGTGCTAAAATAAAACATCTTATGTAAAGTGCAACAGTGCACAACATTATGATTGTGGGCATTTTGACATTATAAACAGTTAACATGACCTGCCTGTAGTAGCAAATCCTTAATATGATATTATATACTATAAAACATAATAACGTACTGTTAAAATAATGAAAGATCCGTAGTCCATGGGTGTAATTCAAGATCATAGCTTTGTTCTTCAGTTTAGATCCATAGTAGTAAGATATAATCAAGAGACCAGAAACAGTCCCCACCAGGAGCAGTTCCACTGCTCAGCCCCTCATACCAACTAACATCTCCCACTGTTCAACCCCCCCCCCAACATTCCGATGACATCATCAAGGGCCAAGCAGTAGAGCAGGGGCAAGCATAGGGAGGATGCACAAGACAAGCTACATTACAACACATCCCCCTTTCATCAAGATCAACAAATGAATCATAAGCACACATGCAATATAATTCACAAAAAGTAAATGTGCAGAGATGAAAAAGCACACAGGGAATGTCAAGAAGATTCAGAAACAAAGAGCCAAATAACACAGCGATTCAACCTCCAAGTCCTGAACCTTCTAACACTCCAAATACATTGATAAATAAAACAATAAAGCTAGGACCCACACAAAGATCCTAAGGCAATCCAGACAATATCAGGGACTAGATATTTCTCACCCAACAATGGAGGTACACATCCTCTCCATACAACCACAAAGGTAAAGTAAAACTAACGGGGCGACTAAACTTTGTCGACCCCAAACCAAGTGTGAGACCAATACTCACAAAAACCACAGAGCTAAAAACATGCTATGCCTACGGGGCGACTATCCAAAGCCAACCCACACCCTAATGAGAGAACATTGCTCTGAAAACAAACCCCATAAAATGTAAAACAAGACATGACTTATGGAGTGACCGGCTCATGTCACCCACAACCAAGAACAGCGGCAGGACTGGGGACACAACACATTCCCCCTACTGCACGCCAGACCATACTTATGGGGTGACAGACATATGCCACCCACAACCAAGAATACCCTTGCAGGACTAGGGACACCACATACTCCCCCTTCTGCATACCAGACCAAGAATAACGGCACATTGCCTATGGGGTAACCGACAGAGTACCCACAACCAAATAAGAGAACAATAGTCTCAGATCCTCAACAAAACCATAAAATGAAAAACTACTCATACCACACACACTTCCCCTTCTCCATACAAAAGCAACAAAGCACAAAACCTACATCTATCAGTGTACAAAAACAATACAATACATACCTCTGAAAATTATAACCACAACAACTCCCAATACATTTTCCATGACCCCATAAATAAAACAACCAAAGCAAAAAGACTAAGCACCGACAAATGCACAGTCAAAACATGCATTGGAATGTTAAGCACAAATAAAACAAATAATAATTAAAAGACTTGAGCTCCGGTGAGCGGTCTCTCACCGGAGGGCAACACCAAAGTTCCTGTGGCTGCTGGAATCCAAAACCACGTAGTGCAGAGACTCCCAAGTGGCTAATAGTAGAGATGAACTTCGAATAAGTAGATTCCGATCCCAGAAAAACACCAAAAGAATCGCACTTAATTTAAAACAGAAATCTTGGTTTGCAGGTGCTCCGGCAAAGTGAAATGCACAGGGTGACATTGGTGATAACAGCCACAATGTGGCACTCTTATGAAAAAAATAAACTCTCCCAACTCGTTTGTGCTTGTTTCTATTTTCGTGATAAAAGCAAAAAAAACTGACAAATCCTTGAGTTGAAAGGTAGTGTGTTCAGCTGCCAAACTGTAAAACATAAGCTATGTTAGATATACATGTGCTCGCTAACTTGTGCTTCTTGACAAGTGATGTTGAGTTGAGGGACGTCCGTTACCATCGTAGTGCAGGGCATTATCGTTGTGGTCCCATAACTATGGTGACAAACCAACAAAATGGCAGCTCGACATTGCGTGACCTCTCACGCTGCTTTCGTGTCATGACAAAACACGTTGCTCGCCTCCCCAATTAAGTGCTGGAACACAGAATGCACAGCCTCTTCACTAACACTCAAAGACATTCTGAGACGTCATCAAAGCAAAGGTGAACGCCCAGCAGAAGGATCTCTCAGCAAACAAAGAGCAAGACAGTTGGCAGTTGAAAAGAAGTAAGGTCACTCACTCGAGATGAAGCATAAGCTGTTACCAAAAATTAAATTTAGGCTTCGTTACAACTGTATGTTCCTTGAAAATCACTTGTTTTTTTTCCCCCAACAAACTGTATTTTCGTTTTTTTTTCCAACAAACTGTATTTTCCTTGTAAGTCACTCATTTTTTTTCAACAACTGTATTTTCCTTGTAAGTCACACGTTTTTTTTTTTCCAACAACTGTATTTTCCTTTTTTTCCAACAAACTGTATTTTCCTTGTAAGTCACTCGTTTTTTTTCCAACAACTGTATTTTCCTTGTAAGTCACTCGTGTTTTTTTTTCTATAGACAGCAAGTATGGCAAGACTTTTCAGCAGTACTTGGTTTCAATATCGCACATTTCCCATATGAAGTACTAGTCAGGCATAACAATACTTCTAGTAAAAAAAAATTATTCTGTGAGTCCTCTCCAAACAACTTGTAGAAAATCACAGCAGACCAAAGTAGATTAATAAAGTCAATGAGAAAGAAACTGGCACTTACGTGGTAGGGCGACCGTTGATGTGGTCACTGGTGGGGTCTTTGATGTGCCAAGTTTCTCCAAATCCATAGGTTGTAGTCCTTAAGTTTCTTGAAAGTCCATATCCATAGAAATAGCACGCAGGTTCTTTTACAATTGTCACCAGTGTTAAAATAATGAAAGATCCGTAGTCCATAGGAGTAATTCAAGATCATAGCTTTATTCTTCAGTTTAGATCCATAGTATTAAGATATAATCAAGAGACCAGAAACAGACCCCACCAGGAGCAGTTCCACTGCTCAGCCCCTCATACCAACTGACATCTCCTACTGTTCAACCCTGCCAACATTCCGATGACATCATCAAGGGCCAAGCAGTAGAGCAGGGGCAAGCATAGGGAGGATGCACAAGACAAGCTACATTACAACACGTACTTCTTCTCAAACAAGTGTTATATTCAATTGCACTTTGCATTAATTTGTGTCAAGAGGGTGTTTCACGGATGAGATGTCGGTCCCCAAGCAACCACCCATGGGTTTTGATGTAAAGCCCTACCTACTAACAAAGGTAGACCTGGATTTAAGACATAAGCTGACACCTTCTGGAGGTTCTGCAAGAATGCATGTATGCTCTAAAGTACAGCATAAATCAAGTTCATGAAAACATTTGAAAGTTTTCCTAAGCATAGGATTTTGTAGTGGATGGATTACTTGTTGTTTCAGTGCAAAACCTATGCTAGACATAATGCTCACAGCCTTTCACCATGGTACAAAGGTGTGTGCGTGGTGCAAAGCAGGCTCAGAGAGCAAAAGCAAGGAGGTCAACTCTGGTTATTGCTCTGCATTGTTTGATATTTATAAATGGCCCTCAAAATGTTGACGTTAACGTGCAAAAGTCAAATGCTTTTCATGTCCAGAGTGCAACCATCAAAGAAATGTGGTAACTTCAGCTCACATTTTAAAGTGTTAACTTCCCTTGCCTCAATTTCCTTTTGGAGGCAAAAAGATCAATGATTTTCTCATTTCCTATTCGCATTAAAGCATCTTTTTCCACAGACATAAGTATAAAGGCTTCCAAACGTGACTGAGAGAGAGAATTACGCAGCCTATTCAAGATATACTTGAGCTTAGAAAAAGATCTTTCACAAGCCACCTGAGAGGAGGAAAGAGTCAATGCCAACTTATAGGCAGTAAAGAGAGAAGAGTAGGCTTTACTGTACAGGTTATAACACAATAATAAACTATATCAGCAAGCAATACAGTCCTTGCAAGTCTTACACTTATACTTTTTTTGCCCAACATTAGCGGACTGTACTATCTCATCATCAAAGCCACTTAGTTGTTGAAGAGCATTTTGTGTAAAGTTCTGGAGGATGTCTCTAAAGTTCCTGGGGTCCTGGCATGCCAAATCTGCAAACAACTGGCCATGAGTTGTGAATCGACTTTGCAGGCTGGTAACTACTTTGTCCATTGCAGCATTATAAACTTCTATCCTGTATTTATCAGTAGCTGACCTGATGGGTTCATCCGTTGTAGTTTCGCCGGGCATCTTCTTCTTCCTGTGTACTCGAACCTCTAGGAAGTCAACTTGAATCAAAATTTCGCTATCACACTGAACCAATTCATCTTTTGTCCAATTGATTAATGTATTTGTAGCATCCATTATGCTGCTGAAATACCAACCCTGTTGCGGTAGGGAGTCAATGGTTTTAGTCTCCATTCGATATGCCTGCAGTACATCCAGTCCTTGTGTTTGCAAGTACAGCGATAAAGGAGTGGTATTTTGAAAAATAAACAAATACATCTGTGCAGTCAAAATGGTGTCAAATGTAACTAGTGACTTTAGAAATTAAATGACTTTGTATCTGATCTCATCATTGAAGTTATCTGATGTGGATATCTCCTCCATAGTTTGAAGAACATCAATGTACACAGATTTGCTTGGGTCATTGTATAGACCAAAGATAACAGCCCAAACTGTGATACTGCAGAGGAACATTATTTACTTACCTGTAAACTGTGGTTCTCCAGTATTGGTGTCTTTCATGGATTCACATGCTTGAATATTCCCCGTCGTCGAAGTGGGAGTCCCACGGTACATAAAATAGTAGCAATATATATATATATATATATACATATAGAAATATATAATTATAGATATACATAAGAAATGTAATACATATAAAATATATAACGTAAAGTTGAAAAGTACCATAGAACTGAAAAGGCCCATAGAAGCCTTAAAGGGAGAATTCACTTTAGTAACATATCATAGTCATTATAATAGTCCACATTCCAGCCAATCAGGCAACAGCACCCTCTAGAACCTTCTCCTCAGAAGCTCAAGCCCTCAGATTTTCGTAGCACCAAAGTGACCAAGAGTGCATGAGGAGAAGAGAGCCTCTGAGGGGAGGAAGGTGGGTCGCATGTGAATCTATGAAAGACACCAATACTGGAGAACCACAGTTTACAGCTAAGTAACTAATGTTCTTCTCCAGTATTAGGGGTGTCTTTCATCGTTTCACATGCTTGAATAAGAGTAGAAAGCAGTTAAGTAATACATGAGTCATAAAAGGCAGTTCAAAACCAGACAGGTAAAAGTATAGTATTAATAATATAGCATACATTGAGACATATGTCAAAACCTTTTATGACAGGAGGCAGGAAGCAACAGAGGCTCACCTTAAAGTAATAGATTTCGTAGCACAGCTTGGCTCACAGCAGCATCCGCGGCGTCCGCTGATTCCAGACAATAGTGCCTCGTAAACGTGTGTCTGCTTGACCACGTTTCAGCTCTGCAGATCTGGCTCAGAGGCACTCCAGCAAAGAGGGCGGTAGATGATGCCACAGCCCTTGTCGAGTGTGCTCGCACCGGAGCAGAGAGGGGCTTTCCGGCCTGGCAATGGCAGAAGAAATCCATCTAGTAATGGATTGTTTGGTGACTGGTTGCCCTTTGCATGTTCGGCAATAGGCCACAAAGAGCTGGTCTGATTTACGAAAAGGAGCGGTGCGCTGGATGTAGAATTTCAGGCAGCGGTTTAAATCCAAGGAGTGCAGAGAACGCTCAGCGGGAGACTGAGGGTTTGGGAAAAAAGTCTTAAGAATGACAGGCTCATTCAGATGGAAATCCGAGGGAACTTTGGGAATAAATTTCGGATTTGGATGTAAAGTAACAGCGTCCTTGGAGAATTGAAGAAATGGAGGTTGAATTGTAAATGCTTGGATATCACTTACTCGCCTTGATGATGTCAGCGCGAGCAGAAGAGCAACCTTCCACGTGAGGAATTTTAAGTCCGCTGAATGGATTGGCTCAAAAAGAGGTAGGAGGAGCTGAGATAAAACCAGATTTAAGCGCCACGAAGGCGGAGGACGACGTATAGGCAGATACATTCGAAAGAGGCCTTTGAAGAACTGCTGATTGATCCGAGAGGAATACAAAGATGTGGTGCCATCATGACGAAAGCGGGAAATCGCTGACAGAAAGACTTTAAGAGTGGGATGAGAAAGTCCTGATTTTGCTAGAGATAAGAAAAAAGGCAGGATTTGCTCCGGCTTGGCATGCATCGGATCAATAGCTTACTTGTGACACCAGACACAAAACTGCTTCCATTTCATTTGATATGTTTTAATGGTGGAAGGAGCGCGTGCATGAGCCAGCACGTTCCTGCACTCCGGAGTGATATTCAGACTTGCAAACTCATTGTGTTCAGGTTCCAAGCATGCAGTTGGAGATATGCCGAATCCGGATGGCAAATGCAGCCTTGGTGCATGGTAAGCAGGTGCGGCAGAGAGCGAAGAGGTATCGGATCGCACATGGACAATAGGAAATGGTCCGTGAACCACGGGGGACGCGGCCACCTGGACGCAATCAGTATGACATGGCATGGTTGAAGCTTCATCCTGTGCAGCAGGCGCGGAATGAGAGGGAGCGGGGGAAAAGCGTAGACGAATTTGCTCGACCAGTTGATCGAAAATGCATTCCCGCTTGACTCTCTGTGGGGATGCCGACTTGCGAGGTGTCGGCATTTGCAGTTGGTTGGAGTCGCACACAGATCCAGCTGTGGTTGGCCCCACTGGCGAAAGATGTAGTCCAGAATGGGTTGGTGGAGTTCCCATTCGTGATTGTCTTCCAGAGATATGCTGAGACAGTCGGCGAGGGTGTTGGAGATGCCCGGCACGTGAACTGCTGTCAGGTGAACTTGATGTTGAATTGCCCAATTCCAGATTTCCTGCGCCTGTTTGGAAAGAAGTAGAGATCTCGTACCTCCCTGCTTGTTGAGGTAGTGCATGCTAGTGGTGTTGTCTGTCCGCACCAGCAGCGATTGGCCTTGTATCAGTATCCGGAAAGACTTTAGGGCAAGGAAGATGGCCAAGAGTTCTAGTCGATATATATGCCACGTGCGTTGAGCTGCAGTCCACTTGCCCTTGACTGACATTCCATCGAGGTGTGCCCCCCAACCCTCCAAGGAAGCATCCGTTGTGAGGGTGAGTGTAGGAGCTGTCTCCTGGAAAGGCCGCTCGGCGGCGAAATTCGGAAGGTGAGCCCACCATTCCAAAGCTGTTTGAATGCGGGGGGTCAGGTAGAGTTTGTCGTTGAACGACCCTGAAATTTGTTTCCATTGTTTGTCCACCTCCTCCTGTATGACTCTCATGTGAAGTCTGCAATGTGGGATCAGATGTATGCAAGAGGAGGCCATAGCTCTATAATCATCCCAATCTGCGAGGACATTATCTACATCCTGATCAGTGTCCTGGTGCACATCCGCATCATCATCAGTATCTGGCCGCGGATGGACCGGCGACTGCGGCGTCTCCGCATGTATGGGTGCTGGCATGAGGAGTTGGTGAAGTAGGCGCAGATGAAGGGAGCCTGCGATTGTGATCATCCCTCATATTCTGCAGGTTGGACACCAAAGAAGATGGTATTTTAGTTATTCGTTCCTCATGAGGTGCCTCAAAGCGAGTATCATGGACAGGAAAGAGAGCACACCCTTCCTCCTCATACTCTTCATCATCTTCTTGGCACTTTATATTGAGTTCAGATGGACTAGATGCAGGACGAAAAACGTCATTCACATAGGATCCATCATCAGAATCGTCTTCTGCGGACTCAAATAATTTTGTTGGCAGAGTTTCAGTCATAGGACTCAAAGGAACTGGACGTTTGACCACTGAAGCTGTGACCACTGTGAAAGTAGTTGCAGTAGCAAGTGAATGGTGGGTCGTCGACGGTCCCGTCGACGAGGTGGCAGTGGAAACAAATGTAGATGGCAATGGAGCCGTTGACGGACCTAATATCTTCTCCTTTGTCTTCATTGACGTTGCTTTACGTGCCGTCGACGGAGCCGTTGACGAAGAGGAAGTCGTCGACATGGATATCGACGTTGACGAGACAGTCGTCGACAAAGGTGAAATCGTCGGCGTAGACGTCACCGTCGACGAGGATGTCGCCGTCGATGAACTGGTAACCATCGATGAGGGTGCAGCCGTCAACGAGGTCTTGGCCGTCAACGAGGTCTTGGCCGTCTACGGTGTCTTTGACGTCGACGAGGTCTTGGCCATCGACGTTGTCTTGGCCGCCGACGAGGTCTTGTCCGTTGATGAGGCCTTGGTCGTAGACGAAGTCTTGGCCGTCGACGAAGATATGGGCGTCGACGAAGATATGGTCGTCGACGAAGATGTGGCCGTCGACGAAGATGTGGCCGTCGACGATGGACGCGTCGACGGGGCCTTAGACGATGAATGCTTCGACGAAGCAGGTTTAATGGCCGTCGACGATATCTTAAGAATAGATGAAATAGGCCTCACCTCTGGGAGCATCGACGACGAGGTAGACGTCGCCGTCGTCGTCTTCGTAGACATAGAACATGTTGTCGTCAACGTTGGAACTGCGTCGACGGACCTCGTAGTCGTCGACGGATGCGTCAACGATCCTGTCGACGAGCTGGCGCCCGTTTTAGAGGACGAGGGCACAGCTTGGGATTGCAGCGCCAGCGAACCAGGTCCCGTAGGCGTGGAGGCAGGCAAATCCCATGGGGAGACAAATTTAGAAGCGTCGGCGAGCTTCTTTCTCTTCAGGAAAGGAGAAGGCATCTCAGTCTCTGACCCACGCTTGAGAGAGGCTTTAGAATGGAAAGAAGACACGCTTTCCATGTCAGAAACAGCATCTCCGGAAGTCTTCAACTTCTGTAGCCACAGAAGGAGACGGGCCTCTCTATCCTTTAAAGTCTTTGAGGAGAAGGTCCTGCAAAACTTGCAGTTCTTTACTTCATGGTCCGGATAAAGACAGTAGACATCTTGATAGTTGAAATGAGCAAAAGAGTTGAAGAAACTGAGCAGAGCTCAGGGAGACTCCCTTCGCATGACGTGCGGTAGAAAATATCAGGGCTAGAGCTTCTGAGGAGAAGGTTCTACAGGGTGCTGTTGCCTGATTGGCTGGAATGTGGACTATTATAATGACTATGATATGGTACTATGTGAGTTCTCCCTTTAAGGCTTCTATGGGCCTTTTCAGTTCTATGGTACTTTTAACTTTACGTTATATATTTTATATGTATTACATTTCTTATGTATATCTATAATTATATAATTTTCTATATGTATATATATATATTTTACTACTAATTTATGTACCGTGGGACTCCCACTTCGACGACGGGGAATATTCAAGCATGTGAATCTATGAAAGACACCCCTAATACTGGAGAAACAGAGGTTTTAGTGACATCAGTTATAACAAGGTTAAGTACATGCGCGTAGCACAACACATGAATCTGATCAGGTGCTTTTTACTCAGCCATGCTGTGAACCCATTATACTGTCCTTGCATATCAGAGGCTCCATCTGTTACCAACACAATTTGCAACGCTAATGTTCATGGATTCAAGTGCAGTGCAAACTAGCTCACACAATGACTTTCCAGTTGTCATTGTGCAATTAACATCAGACTCAAGACGTTCGTGGACAACATCTGTCACATATCTGACTATAATAGAGCACTGGTCTACAACATTTTTGTACTGTGTTGTATCCAGCTGTATTGAGAACATTTCTGCTTCCCTGATTTCCTCAGCAATACCCTCTTTTATTAATGAGGAAATAATATCTATGAGAGAGTTTACAGTTGTTTTTAAATCAGGGTACTGAAGAAGTTCCCAAAAATGTCCATGATCCAATGTTTCATCTTCTAAGGTGTAGCTAGCTTCTGTAGTTGCTCGATAGCTCAGGCTTTTTTTTCCAATCCGTTTTATTGTTTCCACTACTCTTTCTGAAATGGCACATTTTCGCGTGACTTTCTCTTGTTTTGCAGTTGTGTGCTTTTTTAAAAGATGGCTACATATATCTATGTTTCTTAATTGCATCATGAAGGATTCCGAAGTACTGTGATGAAGGATGCTGTCCTCGTGCTCATCGATTCTTTGATACATATGCCTTTCATCAGAACAGCCATCAATGAAAAGCATAGATAGAGAGACATGCCAAGAACTTCGGGCGGGCCTCATGGTACAGATAATAAGTGGCTGTTGAACTGTGACAACTGTCTTTTTGGTGGAATTGCACAACCATTGCTTGCACTTGGGGGGAAAGGAGCTCTTATTTTACCGATTCTGAAATGCACTAACATGGTTTTTTAAACTGACACAATTGTTTTAAAGAATATACCTTTCTGTTTTAATTACTAATTGTACTTCGGGGTAGCGCAGGGAGAATTTTATTGGTCCACCTACGGCCACGATTCTTTCCGTTGCACACCCATCTTTTTAGAGCACTTCCGCTTCTCTAAGACGCGGTCTAGTGCTTGGGGGATAAAGCTGTTGCACAGCAGAGTTGATTGGACGCTGAGCGGAAGGTGTCAGCCTTAACTGGGTCGATCGCGCAGCGGACGCACCGCCGGCACGCCAAAGGCAAGCCCATCTGCGCCCGTCCGCTTCCGGCCGGGGCTAGGGGCCGGAACCCCTGGTCCAAAGAGGCGTTACTCTGCATCAGAACTGCAGTCCCTTGCCACAGGTAACTATGTACCTGATAACAACGTTGTTAAATAATCAGTCAAATATAGTAAATATATGATTCTTCTTTATTGGCAGCACGGTAAACATCTTCCTGCATCAGAGTCCAGCTTTAACTGACCTCCAGATGCAAAACATAACAGTTCCACAAACATGTGGAATGTAGAATACCATTAAAGAAAAACATGTCGCATGCAGTGGCATGCGACCATTACTAGACTTCTTAAAGAGATAACACTATGTATAAGGTTAAAACACATCTCCCTTTTTTCAAAAGAACAATGAACAACAAATAAGAGAAGAGATGTGTGAAAAAAAAAAAGAAAAAATATGTACAATGTTACACACAGTTAGCATATCTTTTAGGTAAGCTGATAACTCGTTTTGCATCTTTGACTCTGTGTGCTACAGAATCATTTCTGTCAACAACTAAATTCATGTCAGGACTAACATTGTGATCATTATGAAAATTGGAACACTTGGCCAATCTTCCCATATTCCAAATTCTACCATCTTGAGTCATGACTAAGCATGGGCGTAAAATCCGTTCCGCTCGCGGACGTTTGGCAAATTCGCAATCCGCAAACTCTCGCGAATTTGCCGAAAATCCGCACGCGGCGGATTTTTTTGCTTGGTGATACAATATTGCGTTCACTTTCCGTCATTCAGCGTTTGCCGAGTTGTTTTTCTCGATATTTTGCGAGTGCTGCGCCATTTTGGATCTTGCTGCGGGAGTTTGGCGCCCGCGAATACGTAATCGCGGCTTGCCACCTTGCACAGCACGCATCGCGAGAGTTCGCAATTGCGAACATGTAGATGCGGCGGGCAGCAACAATCTCGCACTCGCGAAATAGAGATTTTGCAATTCTGCACAAGAAATCCACCAGCAAACAGCATAAACCTTCAGAAAATGATGATTTTTATCAGAATCACTCCTCAGGTTGACATTTGCCATTGCTGGGAAGGTCTAATACCGGATAAAACTGGTTTGGACAACATCCATGCGGGAAAAAGTTTTTGCATTTTCTGACTTTTCGCTCAATGTAGCGTTTTCGGGGGCCTGTTTGGGGGGCTTCCTGGTGTTTTTGGGTGGGTTTCGGGGTCTGGGAGCAACGCTGGGTATGGATACTTTTCATTGCAAGAGGTTTGAAGGGAATCCATGGAGGCAGAGGGGAGTGAGGGCCTAGCTGCAGAGCGCGCGCTGAGTGATTTTGGAAATTTCCAGAAAAGTGACTAAGTCCCAATTTTTGTACTTTTGCTTTTTGGCTGTTTGGTGGTCTTCTACTTGTTTTCGCCTGGGTTGACGGCTCTAGGGCCATTGCTGGGAAGGTCTAATACCGGATAAAACTGGTTTGGACAACATCCATGCGGGAAAGCCTTTTGGCACTTTTTGTAACTTAGGGTTCGTTAGGGTTAGCCCTAGCAGCAGGATTGCATGTGTTTCGGGGTGTTCTTGATTTTTGCAACTGAGTTCTGGGGTCTTAGAGCACTCGTGGGAATGTGTAATTTTGGTTGCAAGTGATTTGAAGAAAATCCATGGTGGGAAAGGGTGGATCACTTACTCTGTGAGAGGCACTTAGTGTTGAAAACATTTAGCCATTTACACTTGAAGGAAATAAATGACACAGGCTTAAGTTTCAGGAAAACAAACTTACTGTTAAACCCCCACCCACCAGACTCAAAAGCAGTAAAAAAACAGGTATGCTCAGATAAAGTTTCAAAAAGTATATTTGTATAGCCCTAACAAAATAATCTACCTCAAGACCCTCCCTAACCCCAACGATTGTCTTTCAAAAGTCCCAAAAAAAACCCAACTCCCAAATCCCACCCCTCAAAAGTCTCTAAAAAAGGGGCAAGGGACACTACGGCAGGATGCTGTTCACTGTAGCGGCCAGGGCATCATACTCCTTGCGGAGGGTGGCATGGTCGGAGCGGAGGCCCTCCACCAAGTTCTTATAAGTTAAGACCTCCTGCTCCAGGTAGGACACTCTGAGGGATAAGCGGCACTGGCGTGCCTTGCAACTCCTGTGGGGGGCAGCTGATGTCTGCTGCTCGGCGGTGGCGGTTGGCTTTGGTAGCCCGGCTCCGTACTGCTGGAGCACTGCGCTGGCTGGCAGCCCGTGTGGGCCCGGAGGAGGATGCAGCTGTCGCAGTAGATGTAGTAGTAGACTGCGTGTCCTCCTCCTCCAGGGCCAACAGCCGCCGATATTCTGCGACAGTGGCATCCAGCCTCCGTTGCCGGGCCATTCGAGCCTGCTCCTTCCTTGATGGTTTTTGGGATTTGGAAGGAGCAACTATATAAAGAAAGAAAGTCATAGTCTGTAACCAATGCTCTTAAGATTAACACAAAATGATTGAGCAGAAAGTTGTGTCACAGTACAACTAGCAACTTGAAAGCACAGTACATAACTATTGAGGCCAGTATCTATCTAACCTCCCACTTCTTCATCCTTGCTCTAACATTAGTGTGAGTTTAAGGAACAAATTCTACGAGCACTATGGACTTCCATTACAGTCGACTATGACAGTACACCAGTCTTATTCTTCTTCTTCTCTCTTGTTTAGGAAAATTGGTACGTTATCTTCTGCAAGCCGGCATAATGCCAGCGCAGTGAACTTGCACCCGAGAAAAACAGACGCACACCATGATGAGTGAGACAGACTTGCGTTACTGTACCGGTACAGTACATGCAGGTGATGAAGCTCATATTTTTCTATTACAGGTGGCACTGAGAATACTCTGTTAAAAGGGCTACTGCTTAATTAATTTAACTTTCACCCTACAGTGCAAATGAGTACTAGAGAAGGAAAAAGAAGAAACTAAATAATCTGATTATCTATCACTTCACATGGGATATGGGATGACTTTAGGTGCTTTGCTTTTTATTGAGTGAACAGTGATACACCCACACATGAATGACGTACTACTACTAAACTAAAATTATTAAGGTAGGGAGGGTCCACCGTAATAACCGGATATATGCTGTGCTTGCAGTTGCAATACAAACTACTGCTACTATTCATGGTAGTATTTGGACAAAATTACAACTTCTTTTCCTTGCCTTTCCTACACTGGAACGGACGTGCGGGTGCGGTGTTACATGCTCTTCAAAGTAACACTTAGTCCATCCAGTGACCGTCTACTCTCTCTAGATACGCATATGCTATCTAAGAGTCAGATAGTACCATGATCCAGGCATCCATCCATTCAAAGTATATGCACACATATAGTTTCTGTTTCACCCACCAAGGCTGTTAGGAATAAAGAAATGTGAAAAAAACAGAAAACAATGTAATAATTTTTGACTGTCTAATCTAAAGTAAAAATGTTCCTTTTTCCAGGGAAGGCTCAGTGCATAGAGCTATTGCTGACTAGAATGAGAGTCCAATGGAATTGCCAAATGTGCAATCTTAGTTAGCTACATAGACAGACTAATAAGAATAATCTAGTAATACCACAGGGAGTCATAGTCGAGGCAGGATAAGAATTTAGATACAGTCTACAAGAAGATCAAAGACGATTTAGAAAAAATAGAATGAGGAACGCTAGGAAAAAATAGGTACTCTATATTAAAATGAAAACTTACTGGGGCCAGCAAAGGAGCCCTCCTCGCCTGGCCGATCCTGGCCTTCTACAGCAGCAGCAGCAACCACCTCCTCCTCTGTCCTCTTGCCCCTGGTGGGAGCTGATGTACAACATGAAAGAAAGAAAGACACAAAAACATGGATGACTGTTGTCAACCAAATCAAACATTTCAAAAGAACAATAACAAAATATTTTGGCGAAATAGCAAATAGACCACAGGATATATTGACCAATCCCATGTGGTCTACTACGTTATTAGTATTGCTTGATTTGCGGACCGTCGACTTTGAAAGTTCTCATGTAACTCACTAAACAAATTACTAAAAAGGTTCGCCTAGGACTGGCAGGCAGCAGTCCGCAGTACGCAAAGTGACAGACAAAGTCCATCGTGATTGCAGATCAGCGACAACACTAAAAAGTTTCCTACAACATTAACCAGTCATTAAAATACTCAAACTATCAATCCTCCACCACTATTTCTTCTTATCGCCATGTGTACAAAGGAAGGACTGGCCTTGAGTCTGTAGGGGCTGATTTAGAAGCCCCTTGTGGCTCTTTTGCTCCATTGTTGCGTGACTTTTGTGACGCAGCGGCAGGACAAAAGAGGCGCCATGGTGCGGCGTATATTAACAACGTGGCGCATATGGGAGATGCACCACGTTGTAAAGCCCTGCGCCATCAGGGGGCGTTCCGGCTCAAGGGAGGGCGTTCCTGCGCAGGAAGGCATTCTAAAAGTGGCTGAGTGACATCTACAAGATTTTAATCGGTCACTTTGAGGACAATGATGCGTGACTCAAACCCTGCGCCTGCTTGAAGCAGACGTACGGCTTGACGCAGCATTGGGGAGATAGAGCACCCCAGAGCATTGCTGGAGCTGTACCATCGTTGCGACGCAACTCCAGCAATGCGCCGCCTTTACGGCACAGAAGCGTAACGCTTCGGTGACGTTTTGGGCACATGGTGCGCCACATTGTAAATACGGTGCACCATGGGTGGTGGTGGCGTGGCGCACAATTACTGGCGCATCCCTGCTACTTTGCAGGGATGCGCCGGTAATTAAATATCTGACCCTTAGTGTCTAGCATTACACAGTTCTTCAAACTACACTCATGCATAATTTCACAGGCCAATAAAATGAACACAAAATCGAAAACAAATAAGCATATAGCAGCGCTATTGAGAAGGAGAGCAGTGCACCTGAAATGCACAGAAGATTTTTAAATATAATTTACCTACAATGTAATCAGCAGCATTATTGCTCTTGGTAAAAAGCAACAATTTGCAAGATAATAACACACAGAGCAGGAGAAAACAGAGTAGTAAAGAAATAGCTACTACTACTCACCAAGCCCGGGATCTCAAGGCCGAGCAGGTCCAGCAGATCGCGTTCCCGGTCCAGGATATCCGTCGAACGGTGGGTGACTTGGTTGTAGGTGCACCGGACCCGAGATTGTTGGTACATGGACCGGCACACCTTCTCCCACCGCTTCGGCGCTCCCGGAGCCCGTAACCGCTAGCGATCTTGCCGCCTGCCATGATGGTCCTGGGGTGGCGGCGCTGAACATAAAAAACCAGTACGGCCACCTCCTCCGCGCTGAAGATCTCCCCGGGCGCGACATTCTCCCCCCTCAAACGCCCGCACGGGAGCCGGGCACGGGGTGCGGGACCTTCCCCTTCGGGGGCTGCTTCCCGACTCCCTTTACCATGGTTTGGGCAGAAAGGAAGCTAAATAATAAAGAAGAAATAGAATAGGGAAGAAGAAAAGAAAAGAGTTTAAAAAAGTAGTTTAAAATTAACAAAAAGTAGCAGAAAACACAAAAATATAGAGCTAGAAAAATAAAGGGATAGATAATAAGTAAAATAGATAAAAAAAAACTTCAAACAAGCAAAGGATGGCAGAGATTCAGAGAGGATACAGAAAGCATGCCCAGAACCATAGCAATGAATGAGAAACAAGATGGCCGCGCCCGTTCACGACCGCGTGGGTAAGTTCCCGCGAGATTTTCCTCGCGAACACACGCAAAATTGTACTAGCAAGCCGCACACTTTGCGAGATTACACATAGCGCCCGGAAACGGAATCACGTCACGCAAACAAGATGGCCGCGCCCATGTACGACCGCTAGGGTAACTTCGCAAACCTGTGATGATGAACCAGACGTAGAAACAACATAGTTGTGCCCGTTGCGAGCCGACAAGTAAGTTCGCAATTGCGAACTGGTACACAAACCTCGCAAACTGGCAGAAACCCTTGCGAACACAAAAAAAATCGGCAAATTCGCGGGACTTCGCGGATTTTGCGGATTGCGAATCCGTAAATACGCAAGTTCGCGGATTGCCAATCCGCAAATTCGCCCATGCTTAAAGGCAATTCATTGTGACAAACATGAGCAAAGCTTCACAAGAATTCAGATATTGTAAAATAATGAGAGAATCTGTTCATTGTAGAATTGTATTGGACAAGTATTGGTAGTATTTGGACAAAATTACAACTTCTTTTCCTTGCCTTTCCTACACTGGAACGGACGTGCGGGTGCGGTGTTACATGCTCTTCAAAGTAACACTTAGTTCATCCAGTAACCGTCTACTCTCTCTCGATACACATATGCTATCTAAGAGTCAGATAGTACCATGATCCAGGCATCCATCCATTCAAAGTATATGCACACATACAGTTTCTGTTTCACCCACCAAGGCTGTTCTCCTTCCACCCATTCTTGCTTCATCATTCATCCAGCCATGCACCATACCATATTCTTTCCTTCCCAGCCACCTCGGGGACCAAGCAAACACACATCATTCTTCTTTGCCAGTCATCATTAAATTTCTTGTCCTTCCACACTTACTTACCACCTTCTTTCGCTTTTCGTTCATCCCATCCATCAAGTTCATCTCAGATCTGATTGGCATTCTTCTCGCCAAAAACTTCACAGCTAAGTCGAAGTACATTTAGAGGAGGCTACTACCTGGTTGATTTATAATACACCCGTGCAGAAAGCACACTCTGCAGTCTTCAATCTCAATAAGTAAGGAATATATAGCTTACCTCTGCCCGCCACCACCGTGTGAACCCTCACAGGCACATTGGTGTCGTCCGGCACTCGCACCGCCTCCTCCCCAGAAGTGTTGTCCTCCTCATCATCCAGCACCACCACCTCCTCGCTGGCCCCGCCACCAGATGTTCCACCTACAAAGTACATTTAAGATTGTTAGAATACACCACTCACTACTATATAATATTTGGTCTAGGAATAAAGAAATGTGAAAAAAACAGAAAACAATGTAATAATTTTTGACTGTCTAATCTAAAGTAAAAAATTTCCTTTTTCCAGGGAAGGCTCAGTGCATAGAGCTATTGCTGACTAGAATGGGAGTCCAATGGAATTGCCAAATGTGCAATCTTAGTTAGCTACATAGACAGACTAATAAGAATAATCTAGTAATACCACAGGGAGTCATAGTCGAGGCAGGATAAGAATTTAGATACAGTCTACAAGAAGATCAAAGACGATTTAGAAAAAATCGAATGAGGAACGCTAGGAAAAAATAGGTACTCTATATTAAAATGAAAACTTACTGGGGCCAGCAAAGGAGCCCTCGCCTGGCCGATCCTGGCCTTTTACAGCAGCAGCAGCAACCACCTCCTCCTCTGTCCTCTTGCCCCTGGGGGGAGCTGATGTACAACATGAAAGAAAGAAAGACACGAAAACATGGATGATTGTTGTCAACCAAATCAAACATTTCAAAAGAACAATAACAAAATATTTTGGCGAAATAGCAAATAGACAACTATTCCACGCGATATATTGACCAATCCCATGTGGTCTACTACGTTATTAGTATTGCTTGATTTGCGGACAGTCGACTTTGAAAGTTCTTATGTAACTCACTAAACAAACTACTAAAAAGGTTCGCCTAGGACTGGCAGGCAGCAGTCCGCAGCACGCAAAGTAACAGACAAAGTCCATCGTGATTGCAGATCAGCGACAACACTAAAAAGTTTCCTACTACATTAACCAGTCATTAAAATACTCAAACTATCCATCCTCCACCACTATTTCTTCTTATCGCCATGTGTACAAAGGAAGGACTGGACTTGAGTCTGTAGGGGCTGATTTAGAAGCCCCTTGTGGCTCTTTTGCTCCATTGTTTTGTGACTTTTGTGACGCAGCGGCAGGACAAAAGAGGCGCCATGGTGCGGCATATATTAACAACGTGGCGCATATGGGAGATGCATCACGTTGTAAAGGCCTGCGCCATCAGGGGGCGTTCCGGCTTAAGGGAGGGCGTTCCTGCACAGGAAGGCATTCTAAAAGTGGCTGAGTTACATCTACAAGATTTTAATCGGTCACTTTGAGGACAATGATGCGTGACTCAAACCCTGCGCCTGCTTGAAGCAGACGTACGGCTTGACGCAGCATTGGGGAGCTAGAGGACCCCAGAGCATTGCTGGAGCTGCACCATCGTTGCGACGCAACTCCAGCAATGCGCCGCCTTTACGGCACAGAAGCGCAACGCTTCGGTGACGTTTTGGGCACATGGTGCGCTGCATTGTAAATACGGTGCACCATGGGTGGTGGTGGCGTGGCGCACAATTACTGGCGCATCCCTGCTACTTTGCAGGGATGCGCCGGTAATTAAATATCTGACCCTTAGTGTATAGCATTACACAGTTCTTCAAACTACACTCATGCATAATTTCACAGGCCAATGAAATGAACACAAAATCGAAAACAAATAAGCATAGTAGCAGCGCTATTGAGAAGGAGAGCAGTGCACCTGAAATGCACAGAAGATTTTTAAATATAATTTACCTACAATATAATCAGCAGCATTATTGCTCTTGGTAAAAAACAAAAATTTGCAAGATAATAACACACAGAGCAGGAGAAAACAGAGTAGTAAAGAAATAGCTACTACTACTCACCAAGCCCGGGGATCTCAAGGCCGAGCAGGTCCAGCAGATCGCGTTCCCGGTCCAGGATATCCGTCCAACGGTGGGTGACTTGGTTGTAGGTGCGCCGGACCCGAGATTGTTGGTACATGGACCGGCACACCTTCTCCCACCGCTTCCGGCGCTCCCGGACCCCGTAACCGCTGGCGATCTTGCCGCCTGCCATGATGGTCCTGGGGAGGCGGCGCTGAACATAAAAAACTAGTGCGGCCACCTCCTCCGCGCTGAAGATCTCCCCGGGCGCGACATTCTCCCCTCTCAAACGCCCGCACGGGAGCCGGGCACGGGGTGCGGGACCTTCCCCTTCGCGGGCTGCTTCCCGACTCACTTTACCATGGTCTGGGCAAAAAGGAAGCTAAATAATAAAGAAGAAATAGAATAGGGAAGAAGAAAAGAAAAGAGTTTAAAAAAGTAGTTTAAAATTAACAAAAAGTAGCAGAAAACACAAAAATATAGAGCTAGAAAAATAGAGGGATAGATAATAAGTAAAATAGATTAAAAAAAACTTCAAACAAGCAAAGGATGGCAGAGATTCAGAGAGAATACAGAAAGCATGCCCAGAACCATAGCAATGAATGAGAAACAAGATGGCCGCGCCCGTTCACGACCGCGTGGGTAAGTTCGCGCGAGATTTTCCTCACGATCACACGCGAAATTGTACTAGCGAGCCGCACACTTTGCGAGATTACACATAGCGCCCGGAAACGGAATTACGTCACGCAAACAAGATGGCCGCGCTAGGGTAACTTCGCAAACGTTGCGCTACAAGCGGCTTGCGAACACGCAAAAAATCACGCAAACAAACACGTCGCAAAATCGTGTATTCGCACGAATTCGCGGCTTCCAAAATCGATCTCGCAAAAATTCGAGGCCCCGCAAATCGTGCGAAATTGCAGAAAAACGATTTTTGCAAAACTGAAAGCACTCAGCAGGTGCAAAAGTTCAATCTTAACATTAGTAACAATTCCCTCTAGTGCTTCCTGAGGGGCCCCTCCAGAGTTCAGTTGGCTACTTGCAACTATTCTATGACCCTGCTCTGACCCTCACAGCAGGCTCAGAGAATAGCTACAAATATGCCAAAGGTCCTGCTAAAAAAAATTAGACTGCAACAGAAAGCAATTACAGATAAGGAAGCAGATGCCAGACTGGAAGTTCAAATTCAGTGACACATTAATCAATCAGCCCCTAATTCATTCATGTCAGTTGAGGCAGGCCAGGTGTGCTTTTCCCCCCATAATCTACAGTGATGAAACAGATTTTGGCATGGGTGAGCCAGAGGGTGGCATGGGTGAGCCAGAGGGTGGCAGTGGTGAAACAGAGGGTGGCAGTGGTGAAAAAGAGGGTGCTGTGGTGTACCAGACATAGAAACAACATGGTTGCGACCGTTGCTACCCGACAAGTACGTTCGCGTTTGCGAAATGGTAAAGATCCCTCGCGAAATGGCAGAAACACTTGCGAAACAAAAAAAAAAATTCCGCGAGAGTTCGCGGATTTTGCGGATTGCGAATCCGTAAATACGCAAGTTCGCGGATTGCCAATTCGCAAAATCCGCCCATGCTTATTAACCATACACTCAATCTTTCATTCCAAATTTCAAGCATATCACAGTCAACCATATCACATTCACACACTTCGGGGGGGGAAAAAGAATGATATTGCACAGTTTATGAACAATTGGGGGAAACCCCAAACGGGGAGAAAAAAACGTGAGAAGCAAAAAGCAGAAGGCAACCAAGGTCTACGAGTGATTTTCAAGAACAGTAAAACAAACAGTTTTTTAGTAGTACATTCCTATATCTCTAACAGATTGATTGAGACTCATTTCAAATTAATACTCCAAGGTAATGTACAGAGTCGAGTTCCGGGTTCAACTATTTAGATACCCAGATGCTCACGCAGACCGGTTGGAGCGGGGCCTATGCGTTTTGAATCCCACTGTAATCGTTGGGGATTCTCTTCAGGGCCTCTATAAGTATCTATGACAAATAAAGCAAAAAAAGAAGACAAAATTAGTAAAGCATTTTGTACTATTTTAAGGACAACCATAAAATTAAACATAAAATTAAACAATGGACAACATCAAGAGCACTGCCTTACGATACTACTTCCAGTCCAACAACTGGCTTACCCAATGGAGGTGGTCCTAGACGTGTACTGAGGGAAATGGCCTGATGTGGCTGGTCTTATCCTATAAAATAAAAAAGTTTGGAATGGGGATTTAACTGGATTAAGTAAATTCGCCTATTCACATGGAGTCATGATTACAAAATGGGCTGAGGCGTGTACTAGTCGAGACATAGCTCTAAGTGTATCTTAATTCTCACCTTTTCGCATCAATAGATGTGCTTTATTGTTCCAGATGTCCCAATACTGTGATAAAAAGATTTATTTTGCAGCGCAAAGTGCACGGGTGCCTAGAGGTGGGAAAAAACCTCGTTAGAGTGTCTCATCTAGGCTCGAGTAACATGGCCGAATCGGAGAAACAAAATTCTATCTTACCCCTGACGCTAATTGGCTTAGTTTCGGGGCCGGTGCGGAGGTGGGCGGCAGGATTGGTTAGGTGAACGATCTTAACTGCAACGCAAAAAAGAACCGATTACACTTGCAGAAGAGAGAAACTCTTTTTGACATGCTATCTACATGACAGGTTCAATGGATCTTACCGGTCTAAAAAACTTAGTGGCCCGGGTTGGTTGAATCGGTTATGTTCTAATCCGCGCAGTGGACGAACAATCAGCACTGCAATGGAGTAGAAAAAAAGTTTGTATCAGTGCATTGTACCCAAGGGTCGTATTACGGGGGCGTTTAAATGACCACAAAGATCTTACCGCTCCTATCCAATCGGCGTGCTTCGGAGTATGGAGAGCCAACCAATAACAAGGCTTCAAAGGCGTTCAAATAGGGGCACTAAAAGGGCAGGAAAGAGGAATAATCAAACGAACCATCCTGTATGTATATATGTATCAGTGATAAAATGCACGCTTCACCAATTCTTACAGAATATATTTGTTCTTTCAATTTAAACTGTGCTCGTACATCAAAAGGCGCATGGGGTGAACGCCTACCATGGGCGTATGGATAATCTACAACAAAGGGAAAACAACCGTGACTACCAGTGGAAGCAGGGATATAATCTGGCACCTTTAGGGGTGAGACCACTTACTTGTAGCCCAAGCACCAACACGGAAGGCTGGTGTTTAGATCGGCACTTCTATCTCGCGCATGCGTGGAAAAGCGCAGTCGAGATGAAGTTCCTTTTTAAAGGGAAGTTACACTAGGACCGCCCATAAGGGGCGTGGTAGATGACTTGTCAACCCGGTTCGATTAAGGAAGGAACAAACCAAGTGGGCCTGGGGTCTGAAAAGCAGGGCGTACAAATACCAGCAATTTGTACTAAGATATGAATGTGACAAGGACGGTTCACCAAAAATACTGGACCTTTGTACTGAACCGAAGTTATTTTGCGACTCGCTAAAGAGGAATTGTGAGTTGCTATTAGGAAGTGGTGTCCCTTAGAAAGGGAAAGATAGAGAGATATGCAATACCACCATGCAGATATTAATCTTATGAAATTGATAACAAGTATTTTTGCATCTGTGAATATAAACATATATTATGTATATCTCGTGTGATAGAATGGCAATATAGGAACAATTTACACTGAGTTTCAGGTGACATCATACACCATCGGCTGAGTAGTTTAAAAATATCAGCTATAATGTTTTTTAGTCTGTTGCTGCTCCATGGTATCCTGATCTTCGATGGAGATGTGAACATACCAATATTAAAAAAAAAAAACGAATACTACACAGTTTGCTTCTGCATATAAATCTGCTAAAGAATTATCCAGGAGGATAAAAAATGTGGTTAACTAATGGGTGGTGGAATGAAATGGGAGTAAAAAACTACAAGCGTGCGGGACAACAAAATGAAAAATACACTGCATATGACTTTTGAAAAATTTGGCGCATATAATTTTAAATTCAGAACAGCAATTGGAAGCATACAATAAAAATAACCGAAAAAATATCAAAGAACAAACTTTCATTAGTTTCTGAAAGGATATTCAGCCGACCTCTAATAGCCTTTGTGACCACTGTGAGATCTTTTAGGTCAATCTCAAGTGCTACAAAAAAGCATATATATGTACATTTAAATGTATATTGCTTTTATTTCATGAATCATTTGATAGTTTTAGTTGGCATATACAAAAGGGAGCATTGCATTTGTGAAATTTATTCTGACTTCACAACGAAAAGAAAGGTACTGGATACCATCAGGAGCAGACTAGAGATTTCCATGTACTGTGTTTTGTAAAGGCCGAACCAGACAGAGTTCTATGGCCATACCTGTGGTTCAGCAGTAACTGACCCTAGCTATTTGTATTGATACACATTTCAGCAATATTCAAAAGCAAACTTAACTGACGGGGGAAGAGTGAAACATATATTGAACACACTTACATTCACTAGAAGACTAGGATTCCCTTATAAATGATTTTTGCAAGACTTTGCAGCTCAACTGGTCGGTCTACATAGTAAAATATACAGCAATTGCAGTCCTTACTGGATTTCCTCGTCATGTGTGCCATGGCTCGCAAATGTTCGGAATTGAACACATCTAAGCTGCCTTGTTCTTTTTCATACCTGTAAATGAAAGAGTAAATATTAAACTGATAAATACAGTGCATTCATACCCTTTCCCTGTAACGCAACACCCTACATGACTGCAAAGCAGTTGTACTCTGTGTGAATGCCATGCAGCAAAGATTAGTCAGATTTCTGAGATAAACAAAACACAAAAACAGGCTGACCCTGCAGGGAAGTCTGAATGGGCACTGGAAGCACAATACCCTGGAGTGATACAGAGAGACTAATGACATTCACAAAGAAAGGAGGGAATGAGGTGGTGGGGTGGGGTGGGGTCAGGGGCAGCAAGGTGACTACACAGGGCAGGTTGGAGGAGGCAGTGGCTGCACAAAAGAACATGCATGGCAAGCAGAAGGGTTAGTGGCAGCACAACTCCAAACACCACTATATGGGGTCTATTAGGATGGCGGTCGGACGCCTGCGGTGGACATCCGTCCGCGATCGCAACCCGGAAAACGCCGGTCCCATTAGCATGGCAGTGACGACCGCAGCGGTGAGTTGTTCTCCCCGCCACTTTTCCGCAGGTAGTAGTCCACACGCGTGCCAGGCAGGAGCAGTTGGACTGCTAAAATGGGGCCCGTGCAGGGCCAGGCTCCGCCAGCATGATTATGAATTTCGGCGGTAGCCAGACTCTCCGCGGCGGTGGAACCGCAATGGTAAGGCATGAGGAGAATGTCTCCGGTGCCCCATTGCGGGCCCCCAATGTGTAGGGGTGGTGTGTGGGTGCACTGGGGGTACCCATGGTACCCCCCTACATATCCCTCTACCAGGTGGCAGGCACCAGTGCCTGCCTCTCAGTGCAGGGATATGCAGGGCATGCTCTTATTGAAATCGCAGCAGTGCAGCAGCAACCACCGCAATGTTAAATGGCACAAATGTACCACTGCAGTCGGATTTCGACTGCGGAACATACTAATTGGACCGGCGGTTATGCAGCAGATCTAGCGGGCGGTCTTTTCCCGCTACAGTGGGGGTCGGGGCGAATTTCCGACCGACATCCTATTAGACCCCTATGTATCAAGATTGCAAGGATAAAAAGCTAAATTTGCCTTGTCAGCATTCGAACTTTTCACCTGCAGAGAATGGAACAGTTTCTGCAAGGTGCTTTCAACTCGCTGTGCCATCAAAATGATCACCTCAGCTACTGACAAATCGAACTAGACACTGAGGCACAATGGAACTTCAGTATACGCCATCAAATTCTTGCACACATTGACCATCCCATTCCATACTCTCAACAATGTAGTTCCCATGCACACTGACAAACTCTCAAGCACATCACCAGACATAATCATACATCCACAAACACTAGGATACACTCCCAAATACCATCAGACGCGCAAACACATGCCATCAGGCACCAAATCGCATTCATACTCTAAACTATCTAGCCTCTTATCAAAACACCTTCTCTTGCCTTCAGAAACACAATGTCTCACCCAGTTTGATACTCCCATGTAATCTAAGAAACTCATGCTCCGTATTAGACTGCAATACACACCCTCACACTGAAAATCTAAAACAGGCAGCAACTTATCAGGAATGCATCTACCCTGTTATTAACCCTTGCAAATTATCCATGCAGACATGGCTGCATTCACCACACTCACAAAGCTGACACTTATAGACTAGGGTAGTGAATTGAGCGAAAGAACGATGATGGATTCAACCCAGATCTGTGACTGGGGGTGAGTGTCTGAAATGATGGGTACTAATGCACTGTCAAAAATAAGCCTTTCTGGCAAAGAAATTAGCCAATAAAAAGGAATTGAGAAAACGTCCATTAACCCCTTCGATGCTGATGACGAGCTGAGCTCGTCATGTAACGTGTTTCTTTGCATTTTCCAGCACACAGCGGGAAAATGCACCGCATCGATGCGGTTAAGGAACACAATCATCTCCAGACTAGGAATCAATTAACAGCTGGTATATAATGATAGCAAACTGGAGCGTTTGAACAAAATCCATGTAAAAGAGACAGTACCTTAGCTGGTTGGCAAGGTTTTAAAAACATTCTGCACAGCAATGCTATCTTAAATGTCAATATTTTATGAGTGCCTTTAATCCGTTAACTGCGGCCGTTTTTTCGCGGCAGTGCGGCCGTTTTAAAGAACGGGCGGGGCTGTGTCGGCTGTTGAACGTGCGCAGCACCAGCCATGTAGTGCTCCAAACGTTCAACGGCCAACGGCAGTACTTAACGGGTTAATGGCTTCACCTCGCTGTCACCGTGAATCAAAAATAGTATCCAAACGGAGTGTTGCATACAGAATTGAATATTCAAATACAATAGATGATGTACTTGTTTGGTTAATTTTTACTTGCAACATGACTCATGACATACCTGAGATATCCACTTCAAGGAACATTCCAATGCTTGAGTACACCAGAAATATTTCCCTTTGTTATGCAACTTTCACGTTCTTTTGTCCTTCATTGTGCATCATCCTATCAACACAGTGCGCCATGATGACCTTCAGACTGAAAGTGGGACTTTCTTGCCCATAGGGGCAGATTACAAGTGCGGCTGTAATCCTGATGAAGCTTGTAGTAGAAGTTACCAGCCCCACTGGGATTATGAGATACACTTATTTAGTTAGAATGGTTCCACATATTACAAGATCACAGATTGAACCAATTTACATTCACAATTATAGGAAGCTGCCAGGGGCACCACTGAGTCAACCACGGTTTTTCATATACTTTCTTTAGAACAAAATAGTTGTTTTTTTCCAGAGTTTTATATAGCGCTAACTTCACCTGAAGGTATCAGAGCGCTTTAAGTGATTTGCCCAGTAAGCTTCTTATTGAAAATAAAAAAGCAAAGGAATACACAAATAAAGAATCAGACCCTCCGTTAGGAGGTAGCTGCTACTTCTAAAACTAGTTGACTGGCTCAATATATGGATGGACTACATGTCCTACTTGTTCCATTTGTCCTAACTGAAAAGATAGAGGCCTTGGCTTCACCATTGTTGTAATCCTTAGGAAACCAATCCTTTCAAACTAGTATTTAAGTTCCGATCAATATTTCACCAGGCTCAAATGCTGTGGGCGCCAAACCTCTTTCTCCCAGGAGTCACTTTTGGTGTCCAACACGCATGCGGTAGCGATCCCCGGCTAGTAAGACGAGGCGTTCCACACCACCCTGCAAGGCCGTTCGTCCAATTATCAGCACAAGCCACACACGTAAACAGTGATTGGTGTCAACACAATAATTCGTCCCTGCAATCTTGTCGAAAACTATATATCGATTTTGTCGTCGGTCCAACATACACTTGAATATCCGGGCCCACTCCATCTAAGCAGAGCTCTCTTCATGGCAGCTAAGTTTTGATGGTCACACGCCAATATCAACAGTACGTGACTATCCCCCTGGTTTACAATATTGTTACAGGGCACCGCAACTATTTAAAGGTTACATGGCTTCCTCATGAAGGCTAATAGCCGAAACGCGCGTAGGAATCCCAAGATTACAAAGCCATGCTAGAAATATTTGTGAGAACACTTCATGATGTGTGTTCTGTCTTAATGAATTGAGAATAAAAATGAATTTTGTTTGAAAGTAATAAATAATCGATAGTCTTCGCACTGTTGTAATTATGTATAAATTAACTGTAAAATTTAATAAATATATGTACCAATGATTATGGTTATTTTCAGCATTTGTTTTGCTGTGGTTGTTCCATGCTGAGGTTTAGGGCCCGATGTAGGTCGGTCGGTAACTGTCGAAAATCGGTATTTTCGGCCGTTACCGATCGGTATCGAGCCCTCGGGATGTAGCAGTCAGAAAACCGCCCGAATCGGTTAAAATTCCGATTCGGTAAGGTAACCGTTTCGGTAGAATACCGAATCGGAAATATCCCCGAATCGGCAAATATACCGATTCGGTAACAAACCGATTCGGTAAAAATCATGGAATCGGAAAATTCTCTGATTCGGTATAATACCGATTCGGAAAAACTCCGAATCCGGAAAAAAATACCGATCGGTAAATTTATCGATTCGGCAATTTTACCGATTCGGTATAAAACCGATTCTGTGTGAAAAACTGAAGAGTGAGATGTAGGAAAGCTCTGAAATACCGATTTAGCGTCAAAATCGGTATTTAAAAATCGGTATTTACCATGGATTGGAATCAGGTGGTAACCAGGTGCAACCTATAAAAAAGGACCCAAAATGCATTGCTGCTTACACCATGGCAGCTTTTTATGTCATAGCAAGACGGCTACGGCTACAGCAGGAAGGAGAGAGGGAATGGCTGAGACAGGAGCAGGTGTATAGACAGCGGATCACCCTGTTCATGCTGACAGATGCAGAGATCCTACAGAGGTACAGGCTGGACCCAGAGACCATAATGGAGCTCATTAGGGACCTCAAACCCCTGTTGCAGCACCCCACCCCAAGGGCACACGCAATCCCAGTGCACGTGCAGGTGCTATGCAGCCTACACCTGCTTGCGTCTGGCAGCTATCAAAGTGTAGTTGCTGTGGCAGGAGGGGTTACCCAGAGCAGCCTGTCAAGGTTCTTCCATAAGTTCCTAGACGCCATGATACAAAGGATGGACCACTATATTTCCTTCCCTTCAACCCATGCAGAACTGGTACAGACAAAAGCAGACTTCTATCAGATGGCAAGATTCCCCCACATCATTGGCTGCATAGATGGCACACACATTCCGATTTGTCCCCCTGCTGACACAGAATATATATACCGTAATCGGAAGTCAACGCACACCATAAATGTGCAGGTGATTTGTAATGCCAAGTGTGTCATCACTGACGTGGTAGCAAAATTCCCAGGGAGTACCCATGACTCCTACATCTTTCAAAATAGCGGAATTTATGCACGGCTGACGGCAGGGGAATTCGGTGAAGGATACCTCCTAGGTAAGATACAGTGTCAGACCCCCATGACCCAAATAGCTGTGTGAAGTACATGTATGCATGCGAGTAATGTTACCCCTTTTCCTTCTAGGCGACAGTGCATATGCCCTCCGCTCATTCATACTCACCCCCTACCTCAACCCCTCAACACCCAGCCAAAGGAGGTATAACCGTGCACACAAAAGCACAAGGAATGTAGTAGAACGGACCTTCGGCATCTGGAAAAGCAGGTTCAGATGCCTGCACAAGAGCGGAGGTGCTAGACAATATACCCCCATCACCTGCTGCAAGATGATTGCTGTCTGTGCAATGTTGCACAACCTTGCGGTCAAGAAGGGCACAGAGGTAGAGTTGTCTGACTACGAGGACCCTGACGATGACACAGCTGTGCCACTAACACAACCTGCAGGAGTCTCTACACCAAGTGATGGGAGGTACAGACGTGAGGAGATAACAGACAACTATTTCTGAGTGAGTACAGATGCACAAACATGTTGTGAAAGTGAAGAAATGCTATGTTTTAATGTAGGAACAACGTGACAGCACTGATGTGCAACAATTGAACAAGAAGAAAACAATAGGTGGTCAGGAACTGTGCATGGTTGCATCACCCACACTGGCAGTCTTATTTCTTGCTGCGCTTGGCTGACCCACTGGGATGCGCCTCCCCCCCTTCAGCGTGTCCGGCTGCCTCTGCCGAGCGCCTGGTGCTCCGGCGCGGCTCGGACAGTGTGCTGGCAGGACTGCTGCGGCTGCTGCTGTCCCCAGCCTCTGCCACGTCCAGGGCAGGATTGACTACAGTGTTTGAAATAATTAGTGCCTCCATGGCACTGGTGATGCGGGCCATGCCCCTGGTCACCTCAGCAGTGTTATTAGTGAGGCACTCCTCCATATTTGCCCCACGGCGGCATAGCAAGGCTGTTGATGCCGCAAGCCTGTTGATTCCCCGGTTCTGTACTCGGGCATCCCTGCGCCGTATGTGTTCATGTTGGTCCAACTTTGCACACAGCTGTGTCATGGCAGTTGTCATTCTGCCCATACCTGTGCCTATTTCCCGGGTGGTTGCAACTAGGTCAACAATCCCCTTTGTTAACTCCCCCATCTGCAGGTTGTGCTGTTGCAGTTGCCGGTGACAGGCAAGGATGTATTTGGCCTGCATCCGCTGTATCCGGACCATGCTCCCCTCTAGCCCCTGGAAGACTCTGGGCTCCCGTGATGGTAAAGCACTGCCACTGCTGGAAGTGCGTGGACGGCGGCGTTCGGTGCTGGTCTGCTGTATGGGCTGCTGTGCCACAGGTGTGACTGGTGTGGGATCTGGTGCCTGACCCGCATCTCCCTCCATGACGGACAATGGGGCCACTATTATCCTCCTGGCTGTGGCTGTGGCAGGTGCTGGCTGGGATCGTGTGGGTGAGTTCTCAGGGGAGAACTGGAGTGTTGGGGATTGGGACAATTGGGGGGAGTGGGGAAACAAGAGGGAATGTCCAGAGTCATCCTCAATTGCAGTCTCGCTGCTGTCCTCCACCTCCTGCGACTCAGGCATGCTGCTTGGCCCTGCCACCACACTGTCTGCTGGTGCTGGTGCTGAGGCCTGTGCAGCTGCTGCTCCACTACCTGATGGTGGCCCTAGGAATAAAGTAGATTTTGTCAACTGAGTGGAAATGTCTTACTGTCACTACAATAAATGCATTGCACATGTGAAGTTCATTACTCAGATTATTTCTTAAGGTGCATTGCTGTGTCATGTGCAAAGTGAAAAGTTCCTACATTAGCTGGCTACATTTCACATCATGCTTTGCACATTTAAATTGCTAGCAGTACTGGACTGGGGTTTGGCTGTACACGGGGGCCAATGGGGAGGTGTCTGGTAGGGTGTGTCATGCTGTGCATGCTTCTTACCTTTAGCTTTGGCTCTGGCTGAGCTGTCCAGGTCCCCGACTCCGACCACACTCTCCCTCTCGATAGTTGTCGATACCAGTTCCTCCAGTTCCGTGAGGGGGGGCGCGGGGTTCCTGCCGCCACCGGTCAGTCCTGCCTGCTTGCTGATCTCCGCCAGTTTCCTCTTGGTGAGGCTCCTGATGTCATAGAACCTCTTCTTGAGGTCATCCATTGTCCTGGGGGTCACACCAACTGCATTCACCCTCTCGCTGATGGCACTCCACAGGTTCCTCTTTGTTGACTCTGGTACACTGAGGGACAGCCTCCCATACAGCTGCCTGTGTACCAACACCACCTCCTCCACTAATACTTTCAGCTCCGAGCTGCTGAACTTCACCTTTCTCTTCCTGTCAGCCTTCTGGCTCTCTGAGCTGCTTTCCATTTTGATTGTGTACTCAGTACTCCCAAAACTCTCTCTGCTGCTCAGTCTCCCTGTTCAGCTCTGGCTTCCTTTCCAGAAAGTTCTGATGAGTTGCACCTGCATGGGTAGCCACTCCCTGCTAGGGTGGGGAGGGTGCTTCCACCTCATTGGCTGCTTTCAGTAGTTTCACTTCCTTGTTTCCCGATCACGTGTTTACCGATTCGGTATTTACCGATTCGGGAAATAGCGAATCGGGAAATACCGATTCGGTTTTGACAATGCTTTCCTATGGGATGCCATTACCGATTCGGTATCTACCGATTGGGTATCTACCGAATCGGGACATACCGATTCGGGACATACCGATTCGGTAAATGCCGATTCGGTAGATACCCAATCGGTAAGTGTAGGGACACGATACCGATTGTTACCGAATCGGTATTTTTAGGAATTTTTTTATCTACATATCAATTACCGATTTCAGAATACCGATTCGGTATGATTCGGTATTTTAAAATCGGTAAATGACTTTTACCTACATCGGGCCCTGGTCTCTTAACCTTTGATTCCTAAAATATTTTTTCAAACACATTGATTTACCCCGATTTTAGGTTTCTTAGTTGGGGGATCCTCCTTTTTTCTTACAAATATAGTCACTTTTGATTTTTGACGCAATGACAACAGTATTGAAGTTCCTGCTAGCACACAGATCAACTCAGGTACATAACTGTACCCTCAGCAGTTCCAGATGCCAATCCAAAGTTGCTCTGTTTGATAACAGGTGCATGTTACATTTCATATGCAGGCTGGCAACTTTTCCAAACAAACAGTTCAAGTTGGCTTTCTGGTTTTACTTTTTGGGAGTAGAGACAGCAACCTAGCCAATACCAATGAAAAAGAAAATGCCAGAGATTAAAAAAATTAAATGAATAACTTTTTGCCAAATATACAAACACACAATTTATAGCCAAGGAGTTATTCAATTTGAAACACCCATCATTTATTTTTTTCATTACAGAATCAAAGTGGTTGCTAAAAAAAATGGCTGCAATGTTTAGATTTTATCGAGGATATATATTAGCCAATCCATTCGAACTCTGTGGGAAACACACTGAGCAACTGGACCAGGTCAATAATAAGTTCAGCTTCAGCAGAGGCTTAATTGTACAAACAGTTAAAAAATTTACAAATTCACAAATTACATTTCAACCGAATACTCCGCAAGAAGGACCATTTTGCCAAATGTATTTGTGGATTCGAACTGTCCCGGATGTGCCCTCCAGGTGTCGGACCAATTATGCCTATTTTAGAGACGTGAACCACACTGATGGTCAGGTGGCACCTTTTAACCCATTCCCCGGAAGGTGAGTCCCTCGCCGGTGCCCACAAGCCTTATCTTTAGCCAATAAAACGTCTGCAAGTTTCAGGAACACTAGATAAATTGGTGAACTATAGTTTTCATATAAAACAATGTGACGGGTCTGCATGCGGTATTGATACTGACCCAATCTTTTTAGCAGCACAGATATCTAAAAACAAATACTGAAAGCTGATCAGCCTCCAACATAAAAGAATCTAACTGATATTTGCTAAGTATGCCACATCCCCACTTAATTAGCAGGAAACATTTACAACTGAAAAATTATTCCTTTGAGTTCCAATCGTGCGTCATCGGCCCATCCCAGTATTCTCCGATTATTACCCAATGATCAATGTTACATCATCGTGTGAGAGTCAGAGCAGATGATAATCCTATGGTTAAGAATGGCTCCTGATTAAATGTTGTGTTATAATAGTCAATTAGCATGTTAATCTGTTGCTCAGCTGAGACAATGAATGCAGTTGCTTCCCTACCTCTTAGAATTACGGCAATGGCGGCCGCTGAGAATTAAGTCTCCTGCTCGGCACCACACTCTTTTGTTAAGAAGATATTTTTGTGAGGTTGATGAGACCTGTAGGTTATTGTTTACTGGGATTGTTACCAGCACACAGTGTGCCAATCAGCAGCACCTACATCTCTACCAAGAGAACGCGTGGATCTCTCCTGAATGTCTCGAATATTCCAAGTACAGTTTCAACTTCTTAATTCTGTGCTTTAAGTACTGGGGGTTAAGGCTGAGAAAGGAACTCAGAGGTATTCAGAGGAATAATTGCTGCAAAGCTTTGGAAGTAATATTCAGGTTCATTTCTTTGTTGGGCCAATTAGTGCGTCACCTTCCTGAACCTTGTACCTTAGAGCCACAAAGAAACCTGGGGACACATCACAGAAAGTTTGCATTGGTGCTAAAAGGACACATTTACTTGCTGTATTTATGCTTTTTGTGCAATGCGGAACACAACTAACATCTTGAGTCACAGATTTTTGCACCAAAGCAAAAATGTAGGAAATGGTTTATTAAAACATATGCATGTTACATGTGTATTGCCACCAATTCATTTACAGTAAGTCAGCGGCTCATATTTAAATTTGGAAAGTGGAGGATGTCGACCGTTAATCAGAAACAGGCTGCAGAAAATCTCAACCTTTCCTTGCAACCTATTCAACACACAACCCGATCGACGCACACAAATAACTTACTTTATAATTCGACCCCCGGGCCTATTTATCTCTGCGTGGTCTGCAACCCTGAAAGCCAAATGAATAGCAGCTGAGGAGCCTTGAACCATGACAGCACAACTCCAGAATCAATAGGTCCGTGCCCTCCAAACACGTGAATACTGTTCAGTATGGCCAATTCAGAGCAACAATCCAAGCGCTATCTGAAACAGTGAATAGTTGCATGCAACCCTATTAGACTAAGTTTACTTCTCTGAAATTGTAAATTTTGTGTTGGTCGACCGTGAATCAGAAACGGGAACTATCAACCTTTCATGCAACCAACACGATGCACAGGAAAAACTTACCTTATCTGTCACCCCGGGCCTAATTATCTCTGTGAGCTCTGTCAAGGCTCTCTGCTGGCCACGTCAGTGCACGTGATCTGAAGAGATGCCAGCGTCATCGCTACGAGCGCCGTAGGGGCTGGACAATTTAATTGTGCAGGGCCGTCATTGGTAGAGCTTTCACGCTCTACTCGATTGACGGCCCGGGGACCCATACACGTGTACCTGATGCTCAAGTAGCTGACTTGCAGTACTAGTGCACGTTAGCTACGTAAGCAGCAGGTGTGCTTGCAGTACATACATGCAGCAAACTCCATTGCCCAATCATGCACAGCCATTTTGCGCGCGCTCAACAGGATTAGCGTATACTACCAGAGCCTGCTTTCCAACGTGTAGCCTGCTCAGGTGAGTACGTGCAATTGAATTTGGGACAATATATGTGACGTCTTGAGGAGATGTGCAACACTATACAGATTGGGCTGGATACTAAAATACCCTTCAGCAACATGTGATTCCAGGCCATAATCCTCACACCAACTATTGAAAAGCAAACTAATTTACATCCTGTAGAGGAACGGTTCGAGAGAAGCATGGTCAAGTGTATTATTATTTATTTATTGCAATTTTATATAGCGCAAACATTACCCGAAGGTGTCAGAGCACTTTACAAAAGTACTACCCTCACCAAAATGGAAGATCTTCACTTAGTGTGATTCCAGTGGTTACAGCGGTATTCATTTACTATTCATTTACAATTAAAATATAGTATTCATTTAGTATGCATGAAGACTATGTAGTATGTCCACAAGCCGAAATATGCAAATGAGGAAATACTAGTGTGGTAGCGAATGAAGAATCACCACATCGTAAGTAGTTGAACTTCTTTTAATCCACATTAATGCCGGGCCATCGGAGCAGAGCAGCAGCAGCCTCAGTGAAAGACCATCAACTGGCCGTCCTAGAACCCTGGTAGAGAACACCTAGACTAAGGTGCTGCATAACGGCGTTGAAGTCCCCCCCTACTTCTATAAGACCCTGTGGGAGGGAGGAGATCACTTGCGTAAGACCCCGGAGTGTAGGGGGTAGGAGCGGGGGGGAATGTAAAGGTATGGAAGGCTCAGGGGGCATTGAGGGAATGATTCCCGAGACCACTACATATCTACCCTGTGTATCCGACCCGACGTTAACAAGTGTTAAGGGAAGTCCTTTCCTCAGCAAGATGGCCACCCCTCGGGAGCCCTGTGTAAACCCAGAGTGCCAGATCCTATCAAAGCCATATCGAGCTAGGAATTTGCATTGTGTACCCAGGAGGTGTGACTCTTGCAGGAATAGAATGTCCGACCCGTGGCGATGAGCAGCGCGGAGGACAGCTGTGAGCTTGATTCAGTCTAGGAGGCCATTGACGTTCCAAGAAAGGATGTGGAGAGGTCTAGTAAGGAAAGAGATCCTCTAAGGGCGGAACTATGAAGGGCCGGATAACTACGTGGATCCCTATCCATCTGGGGGAGAACACCTCCCTTCCCCCGGGCCCAGGATCGGAGTCGTGGTACTTGGTAGTCGGCCCAGCAATCTTGGGAATCGGGGAAAGGAGGTAGGTGGCCAAAAATAAAAAACCCATGAAGGACGTGATCTGCGTGCCCATTGGGAGTCAGTCTGAGGATCGTAAGTGGCAAGATGAACTGCAACGAGCGGCCCGTAGGCGGCTAAACAAAACAAACTGTATGGAAGATGTGATCTGCACGTCAATTGGTAATCAGACAAAGAAATACAGATGTGAAGAACAACAACCAGCTGCCAGTAGGCGGCTAAACAAAACAAACTGCCAAGGGACAACGGTCCCCCACCCAGTCCCCCCAACTCACCGCACCCTACACTTCTGAAGTGGAAGCATTTGTCGCCCAAAACCCCAACTTTTAACTACACCACTAAAAAGGCGATTCGCTACACTAAAACGGTTAGCTTCATTCAGTCAGGAGCATGGCTTGGTCGGACCCCCCTCCATATATATTCGGATGCATGCCTCCAATGGAGAAGTTTGGAGTAGATAACAAAGAAAATACAAGATGTGTTGAGTCCAGGATGGCAGTATGTAGGCACTCCCTGGCCGAGTCGTCCAGCAGGGCCATAGGAGAACCCCGTTCCCGGGGTCGGAGATAGACTCCCTATTACCGGCCTAGGGGGATAGAGTGTAGGCATACAACTGTGAACACCAATCACACACCTTCTTCTCCCCCAGAGCCACGGATCACAGGGCTCCCAAACAAGTCTGAGTCCGACATTACCCTTCGTCGGGTAGCGTCCGGCCGAAGGGCGCTACCCAAGTCGATAAGGGAGGACACCATGGCAGGAAAGGAGGCCCTCTGGCTCAATGTCTGGCTTGGGGAGCGCTGGGACTGTGTCCCCGGCGACCGAGAGCTCCTCCCCCAGTGGGTTCCCCGTCTTCTGGATCCAGTTTGGCGCCGCTGAGCCTTGGGTGCCTCCTGGCCGAGTTGGGTTGACAGGTTCGAGACAAGGGCCGGGGTCACACCCGGCAGGAGGGGCCGCTCCTCCGTGAGCAAGGTCCACGCCGCCTGCGGGATATCAAAGAAAAAGGTTTTTCCCTGGAAATAAACCTCAAGACGAGCCGGGAAGAGGAGCCCGTAGCGAATAAATACCCATGGCCCGGAGCTTCTGCTTGACCTCATCATAGGACCTCCCTAGAATAGTCCGGGAAGACCAGGGATCAGTGAGCACGGTCCTCCGCGAACCAGGCGGAGAGCTTCTCCTTGGTGATCCAGGACCGTACCCAGGCTTCAATGAAGGTGTCTGTGCGTCCCTTCTCCACTCCCGCCGGAAAGCCCAGGAGGCGCAGGTTATTTCTTTGGGTCCTATTTTCTGCGTCTTCGGCCCTGCGATGCACCTCCGCGGTTTGTGCTTGTAAGCGGGTCACCTGGGATTTGAGAGCGCTCATGTCATCCTCCACCCTTGAAAGACAGGATTCCGCCTCTGTAATCTGGGCTGTGGCATTATGGAGGTCTTGTCGGATCAGCGCCACGTCCACTCGCACTTCCCCAATCTTGGTCTCCACCGACATCTACCATGCACTGATCGCCTGTAGGATAGTGGATAGGTCCCCTCCGGCCGACCCAGGTGCGCCGTCGATTCAGCCGTTGGGTCGCGATCAGGCCTGCTGAATTGGTCCATTGTGGTTTGAGTCGAGTAGCCCATACTGTGGGTTTGAACAAAATAAAACCTTATTGCTGTTTCCTCTGCTTCTTGACTGCCTGGGCAATCAGACCCTAAGTGAGGTCCCTGCTGTTTATGCAGCCCCCATCTGTCGCAGCAGAGTAACCTCTGATGGAGCTTTATTATAGCTGGAGAGGATTGAGTGGTTGTTGGGGGGTGGCATTGAACTCCCCATTTCTCGTGCCACCTAATGGTTGCACACACCCGAGGAAAAGCATTTCTAAACTGTGGCAGGTCTATTTGCCTCTGCTCATTTGTAGGAATCACCCCTTCTGTAGTCTGATGTGGTCACCATCCTAGATGACCAGTTAATACTGTGCTACTGGGCCACTTGCGTTATAGATTCATAAGGTCTGCACTTGTAATACAAAACGAAACCATGTGGGTGTGACGTGTGCAGTCAGACGAGCATGAACTCCACGACTGAGCCTTCATCAAAGAGCCTGTAGCAATGTCTGCTCTTCCAATGAGCTGTAATGGGGTGAGGAGGGGGAGTAGTGACCCCAGGAGATGTTGCCCATAGGGTCCTAACGTCGTGATAGACCTGTGCACAAGTATAATTGCATCGTCATGTATGAAGGGCTCCCTGAGCCTAGACCTGCCATCTTGGGCCTGTGGGACATATAAAACGGGATGAAATCAAGGCCAGTACTCACGAGTGTTCAGCCAGTGGAGGGAGCCCTGTGAAAGAGACCTGCCTGAGGCACCCTGGAAGCATTCCTCGTTTAGAGGGCAAGGCAGCTAGATTAGGGAGAACAGCGATTTGACTTCTGCACAGAGGTAGACGCGCAGGCAGAGGGAGGTTTGGCGGACTTCTCGGCGGGTGGTGGAGCCCCCATGGAAAGCACTAGAAAAGAACCCAGCCTGTCACGGTAAAAGCCCAAGTGGTGACTGCGTTCATCAGTGGCTTCAGTGTGCCGGCTGACCTGTAGCACTGCGGGGCCCGAAGGGCCTGGCTAACTGTCTCCTCAGAGTGCCTCATAAGATCAAGGGCAAAACAGCATGGTGCTTGGGTAAACAGGCCTCAATGTCAAAAACAAGCCCCTGCAAACCGAAGCCTACAGTGTACATGTGCCCCTGCTCCTGGCGCCGCAACTGCCCCTTAAACGCCACAGATAAAAGTGCCTACCCAGCACAGCATGTGGTTGCTGCATTGCTAGTCACAGGCTGAACCTGGATGCCGCGATCAACAAATAATTAAAAGGGCCTCATTGTTAGTTAAAGGAGCTTGACGCAATATGTATTTCTTTTACCACATACCACTAGGCCTCAGGTGACTTTGTATCCTGCACCTCCCACCGCTCTTCTCTGTTGTGATCCACCGATAAGTAATCCGAAGCGTGCACCCTGCTAATCCGTTCCAGCACACGTCAAGATGAAATTGCGGTGCAAGACTTAAAGGCAGGTGGCGCGAGATGACTCCTCTTCACCCCGCCCTGCCCCGCCCCACTCCAGCTCAGTAGAGCCTATCAGAGGAGTTCATTTGGGTGGGGACGGACAGCAGCTATTTTAAAGAAAGGCCAAGAAAACAAAGACAGTAATGGGCTACAAAGTCAAAATGCTGCAGCAAGCTACTCACTGGGCCTGGGCGAGCTACCAGTAGCTCGCGATTGACTGGTTGGAGACCCCTGGTCCAGGGCCTCCGGGCTCCCCACCGGCCGCCACCCCCAGGGTCCCGGGCCCCAGGTGGGGAGAGAGAGGGGGACAGGCACACGTGCGCCGCCCAACTCAGCGGCCGATCAGCCCCTCTTCAAGCACAGCGCGTTCTTCAGCATGCCAGCAAGCAGGGGGAGTGGGGGAACCCTCTGTCCGTGCCTCAGGGCGGCCGGGGAGCCCAGTGGACCCTCGAAGGCGGACACCCCTCCTCTCCTTGGCCCGGAGATCAGGGAAGGCAACACACCTCTCTGCAGGGCCTGCACCCCAGCACACGGGGTTGATGTTGAATAAAGCCTCAGGTGGCTCCCCTGCCGCAGGTCCCGCAGCACCCCTGGATGGCGGGGTCACAACCATCAAAATCGGGGCCAGGGGGAGAGGGGCGCCTCAGCAGGGATCGCCGACAGGAGTGCGATGAGGCCCACGCAGGTAGGGATCAGTCCAGGGTGCAGCACCGTCACAGCCGCCGAAGGGGGCGGGGATGGGGGGAGGAGGCCCACACTCCAGGTCCCACCACGCTACTCCTCACCTCCTCCAACGTCCCATGTAGGACGGCTCTAGGCCCCAGCCGCCTCCGTAGTCATCCAAGGCCAAGTGTCAATCTGTACCCGCAGGTGGCGAGGCCCGGACTCTCCCCCTCAGGCTGCCGGCGGGTGCGAAAGGGATGCATCAGGCCCCGTACTCAGCGTCACCTGGCAGCGACTCCCCTGGATGCCCCCACCGCCGGGGGCCCTCAGGCACCGATCCGCCTCCTTGGGTGCCTGCTGTAGCTCGGCCCCACGCGTATGCCGCCGCCCCAGGGGAGCTCAGGTAGGTCGAGCCGGAGGGGTGCCGCCGGGGGTCCGGCCGGGGAGCTCAGGCCACCGGTGTAGAGAGCGCGGGGGCCACCATCTTGCGGCAGGAAGGCCGTCGCAGCCAGCAGGTCAGCGCGGGCCGTACAAACACCAGGCAGGCCCCGCAAGGAGTCAAGGCGATTCAGACTTGCATCAGCAACCGGCCCCGAAAGTCTGGGACCCCGATGGCTAACAAATGTGGGCCGATGCAAGGCAGATAGTGGAGGAGGTCCGGAGCACTCTTAGACTGCGACCGCCATCTTGACGCCTCAAGCCACGCCCCCGCAGTTACTTTTTTAACAAACTAGATCTCACGCCACTTAGAATAGTAGTCCATGAGCACTAGACCAAATTTAGAGGATGAATCAAGAGCATGGAAAGGACCTACAATATCCAATACCAACTTTACCCAAGGGGCAGAAGGTAATTAAATTGGGAGAAAGTGGAGGTGTGCGCAATTTAACAGCCTTATCAGAAATTTGAACATATCACACATGATTTAACAAACTCATCCGCAAGGTTATCCATAGAGGGCCACCAAAATGATAATCGCACCCTTTTTTTTGTTAACATGGCACCAAGGTGTCCTTCATGAGCATCTCTGGCTAAATCTGCACTTAAAGTAACAGGAGAGACAAGCTTATCCCCTCTAAGCAACAGACCATCTTCAATTGTCAATTCATCTGCAACTTGTAAAAATGTTTTGAAATCAAAAGATAAATTCCTCTCCTTTTTCAATAAAGTAAATGACTTGAACGAAAGAAGCATCAGCACTAAGAGCTAGATGCCATTTCTGCTCTGCAGTTGCATACAAATGTGGCAAATCCACAGCCGCTACAATGAAATCCTCTTTGTCTTCTTGCCTTAAGTGTAGCTCATCTTCCACAATGTTTGAAGAACGAGATAAAAAATCTGCACATCCATTTTTTGCAACCAGGAATATATTCTGCGTAAAAGTCAAACTGAAGAAGCTTAGATGACAACCGTGCAATTCTGGGAGTCAAACTCCTAACATTCTTTCCACTGAGGATAAAAACCAAAGGCTTATATTCCGTTTGCAGGCAGAACCTTCTTGCCCAAATAAAATTCCGGAATTTCATGACAGCCCACCAACATGCCAACAGTTCTTTTTCGATAACCAAATATTTTACTTCTGAAAGAGATAGAATCCTAGATGCAAATCCAATGGTCCTAACTTTACCTCCTTTTTTTTGGGAAAGAACATCTCCCAAACCAACATTGCTTGCATCCTCTGTGAGAGTACAAGGTAGGGATGGATCCTAATGTTTAAGAACCACAGGAGAAACTAATTGTTGTTTTACCCAATCAAAAACTACTTGACACTCACTCGTCCATTCAAACACTGCTCCTTTCATTAACATTCAAGACAAGGGTCTTAATTTACTCACAAAATCTTGAATGAATCTTGAATAGAATTCACATAATCCAAGGAACGACTTAAGAGTGGCTTTGTCAGAAGGTGCCTTGGATTTAACAATGGAATCAACTAGACTTGCTTTCAGGAGGGATGCCTTTCTCACGCACTGAATATCCCAAATATTCAACTTCTTTAGCCATGAAAACACAGTTGTCTCTGCGTAAAACAACACCATTTTCTTGTAACCTAGACAGTATTTCTTTTAGAATGGTATCATGTGTGCTACTATCGGGAGCAAAAACAAGAACGTCATCTTGAAATATAGACAATCCATCAATCTCCTTCAAAAGTTTTGACATAAGGCGTTGAAACGCAGATGCCGCTGAGGCAAGCCAAAAAGGCATGTGTACATATTTGAACGTGCCAAAAAGGGATACAAATGTGGTGAGGCATCTTGATTCAGGAGCTAGTTCAACTTGGTGATAAGCTGACGCTAGGTCTAACTTAGTAAAAATGTTAGCATCTTTGAGGCCAGCCAATAGTTCATTAATGTTAGGAAGGGGATGTGAGTCCACCCATATCTCTTTGTTCAGGCACCGGAGATCAACACAAACTCTTAATTCACCATTTTGTTTTCGTGCAACCACTAAAGGGGATAACCACAAAGAGGATTCTACAGGTTCTATTATACCTTTGGCACACAACGAGTCAAGTTCCTTTTCAAGATCCTGCCTGTTGCTAAAAGGAACATTCCACCGCTTATGTTTGATTGGACATGCACTTTCCTTCACAATAATCTCATGTTGGAAATCTTACATTTTTCCTAATTCCCCTGAAAACACATGGGAAAATTCATTAATAAGTCATTCAAGATCAGTATGATCTCTTATGGCAAGAACTTGATCTTTGGTTCCAGGTCTGAGCACCATACCGAATAATCCCTGATGAAACCTCCCTAAAATGTTTAAGCCTTTGTGTGCCACATAGATTTTCCCAGCAATCATCCTACCCTTGTATTCAAGGATATCTTCAATGTAACCTAACAAATCAATTTCTCGTCCTTCATATGATACAGCCGTACGATCAGGAGATGAAATCAATCTATTATGCCCAGTTGCTTGATACAAATCCAAAGTGATCATGGAAATTCGAGCACCTGAGTCAACAAGAAGTCATAGTACTCGATCTCTAACTAAAATGTCTACATAAGGATCCACACACAATTCAGGATCTCCTACAATAACCCCATCGTCCCATACTACAACTACCATGTTGCTCAAATCTTTAGTAACATTCTCTTCCTCCTCATCATGGACAGTTTGATCAGAAATACAATTTACTGTAACAAGTTTAATCTGTGTGTTGTTTCTGCTAGTCTGATATACTTGATCAAAGTGTCCCATTTTATTACAATTTTTACAGGTAACAAATTTAGCTGGACACCTAGCGCCAACGGCATGAGGTTTGTACCCACGCCTTAAGCAAATGTTACTTCTGGAAAAGAAAGAATTTTGATTATTCCATGAATTTTGTCGATCATGCATTTTGTTTTCTACAGGTTTGTTGTCTTTAGTTTTAACTGCAGAGACAGGTTCACTTTTTTTCTCTTCTAATTCTTTGTGACGTCTCAATACTTTTTGCCACTTTGATTGACTCTTGCAGAGTAGGATTACCCATTGAGAGTAGTTTTTGTTCGATAACCTTGTCAGTGCAATGGCAAATGAACAGATCTCGAACAAGTCGGTCAGTAAAGTTTTCAAACTGGCACTCAGATATAAGCCTTCTAATAGCACCTATGTTTTGCTTTCATAAGAAAAATTTGTGACGGAGTATGACAAGACTGTGCTGGACATCAAATCTGGTTTGTAATTTTTTTAATGTTTCCTGATACTCATCAAGTGGATTTTCTTCTTCAACAGCTAAAGAGGGAAGATGTTTTAAAATTTCTCTTCCTTCATATTCTAATGAATATAATAGAAAGTATTTTCTTCTTTCGGCTCTGAACCTAGTTGCACCATTTGCGCCGAGATAGGTCTCAAAACCATCATACAATGACTTCCATTTGGTGGGTGGATCACCTGGTGTCTTTAAAAAAGGTGGAGGAGTAACACTTTGCATGTTTCTATTTGAAAGTTATATTAATGTCTACTAGAATAGAGGGGACATGTATATAACAAATTGCTTAGTTAAACTGAATAAAAAATGGAATATCACATTAAACCACAAGTTTTGCAGTATTACAACAAGCAATGATAATATTAGCAAAATTTGTAAATTGAAAACCTTCTATTGCATTGATACAAATCCAAACACGAAATGATGTTGAGAAAGAGAAAAAAAATAATGCTTTGTGTATCAGTGAAGATAATGAAAATCCTTTTAAATAGCCAACTGACACACTAATGTTGCAAGAATATTGTTATAAAGCAATGCGAACAGCTAATTGAAGAGGTGCTGTCAGCAAACTGAGTGTGCACATCCGATTACTTATTGTTCTTGTTTGCGTGAGCAGGATATCTGTGCAGTCTGACCAAATTGAAGCACTATTTAAAATGTAAACTTGCTCCTTCAAGTGCTATTTAAAAATATTGGTAATAATATGCAAGCCCAATTTTTAAATAAAGTTATTCAATTGACTGTGAATAATGATCTCTTCAGGATTGCTTGTTGCTGTTTTTTCCTGCCGCCCCCTTTGTCTGATTGTGACGTGGGGCTAAATGTTTGCCAGAGTCTCTGTGTTCCTTCTAGAAACGCAATGGGAGAATGCACTATGACGAAATGACTTAAAATCCGTGCGTTTCATTGTTGAAGCGCAACGTCAAATATGCAAACGCGCATGCTATACAATGCGTCTCACGTCACCTGCTTCACGTTTACCTTTGCTGGAACGCACGTCTGTACCGTGCGTTCCAGTTCACTGACCTGAAATACTTTCTTTTCCGCTCTGCTCCCACTACTGTTTTTTCATGCTGTCCACATACCGGATGCCATCTCCTTACTCAATTCGTGTTCCGATCGTCAAATTGATCGTGTGGCAACTCTTCCTTTGGTTCTCCGGTGATTTTAGGACAATACAGATGCCGTGGGTTTTCAAGGATGGCCCGCGTCGCCATATAAGATGTGGTAGTGAAAGAAGAATCAACACATCGTAAGTAGGTTAAACTTCTTTTAATCCACATTAATGCCGGCCCATCGGAGCAAAGCAGCAGCAGCCTCAGTGAAAGACCATCAACTGTCCGTTCTAGAACCCTGATATAGAACACCTAGGCTAAGGTGTTTTCAGACGATAACATTCCATAACAAGCATAAGTCACTACAACTAGTTCTACTCAACTACCCTTCAAATACATTATGAACACTTCAATTGATTGCTAAAAGAAGACTAGTAGTATTTAAGAAGAATAGTATTTGAAGCTTAGTAGTATCCTGTTAGGGTTTATTTGCAGCTCTTGTGCTATTTCAGGAGCCAAATTAAGGCTAGTCTCATTGATTTTGACCACTGTTTGAAGACTAGTGGTAATCTTTGTGAGCAATATCTGAATACTAACGGCAATGATTGTGAAGACTTAAGTAAGACTAGCAGAATTTAAAGTGAATGCTAATTGAACACTATTGTGCTATTTCAAGAGCTAAATGAAGGCTAGTCTCATTTATTGTGACAGCTAATTGAAGATTAATGGTATCTTTGTGAGCAATATCTGAATACTACCGGCAATGATTTTGAAAAGGGTTTGGGGGGGAATTTCAGGGGGTCACGCGCTATGGGGATTTTCAAGGGGGGGTCGCGCGTGGGGGGATTTATCAGGGGGGGTCATGCGCGGGGGATTTTCAGTGGTGGGTCGCGCTAGGGGGGATTTTCAGGGGGGTCCAGCCCGAAATGCCAAGCCATGTCTTCCCAGGACCGGAATCAAGCATCCTAGGACCGGTTTCTGGCTATCAGCCGTCTTCAGCCAGGATAGCTTGACTCCAGTGGCTTAGTGAGCACGGGACCCACGTCTGGGCATACCCTTCTCACATAGGGTGAACAGCAAAACACACAAGATGATGGACGGAATGTTGCACAATGGCAAAACATTCACCCCTAGTCACAGATCTGGGTTTAATCCATCGTTATTTTGCTCACCAAGCCAACCCAGTTCAGACATGGCCATATGCAAATCAGTCTTGACCCTGTGCCTCATGGGAACAGTCGAGCACGTGCTGCCAAGCCATGTCTTCCCTGGACCCGAATCAAGCATCCTAGGACCTGTTTCTGGCTATCAGCCGTCTTCAGCCAGGATAGCTTGACTCCAGTGGCTTAGGCCCACATGCAACGGCCGTTAGCGAATGCAATCTACCAGTGTGAGATGCATCATTTTTTGGGGGGATTTTCGGTATTTAAGAATTCGTATTTGAATCTGCGAGTCCTAAAATGAGTCGCAATGGATGCGATTCGTATCTGATAAGGAAAAGTCCCCATGCATCATAGTAAGGAAGATGCAAAAGCTGTAGAAAACGGTGTTATTTTTTCGCAGCCATAGGAAATCTTATGCTGTGGGCGTTAGGGAAGTTGTGAAAGCAATTCCAAGGGACAGATTGCTTTTTCAAATAGAGTAAATGATGTGACATGTCATATCATGGGCTGATTTTTTGCGACCTCTGACCTTTTGGTCAAGTTACATGAAAATTGTGTTATTTCTTAGAGAAATCATCATTTCAACATATTTGTGTGAATTTTTTAATGTATGTCGGTGGATGTTGTGCACATTCATTTTTGGATGTTTGCTGCTGTAAGGAAAATCATTTTTATTTCTATAAGTGTGTTGTTAACATTTTGAATGTTGTTGTTTTTCCACATAATATTGTGCAATAATTTAGGAAACTGCACTGTTTTTTATTGCTGACCACATGTTGTGAAGGCCTTGCTGATTGCCTGCTCCACTACATAAGGCAGGGTTTTGCTGCTTCCACTGTTGCTGTCTGTCAGAGAGCAAACAGGAGCCTTTCACAATGGCAGCACTTTTCTTCCTTGCGCGCCGCCATAGATTGAGAATAGGTGCAGGTTTGAGGGGAAGGCAGATAGAAGAGAGAATTTTTAGAGTTAGGATTACCTTGCTTGGTCAAACTGAAGATCAAATTTATGATAGGTACCGGCTTACTGGTGACTTAATAATTGATTTAATTAATGATTTGGATCCCATGTTGCAAAGGGAGACTCGCAGGACAAATGCTATCCCTACTCATGTTCAAGTCCTGTGTTGTCTACACCTGTTAGCGTCTGGTTCTTTTCAGGGGGTGGTAGCTATTGCTGGTGGTGTATCCCAGAGCTCACTGTCCAGATTTTTCAATTCTTTTTTGGATGCAATGTTAAGTAGAATTAGTCATTACATAAAGTTTCCTTCTTCTCAACATGATTTACAGAGAACTAAAGTGGATTTTTATGGTATGGCACAATTTCCACATGTGATTGGATGTGTGGATGGGACTCATGTACCTATTTGTCCTCCCTCAGAAAATGAGTACATATACCGTAATAGGAAAAGTTTTCATTCTCTGAATATTCAAGTGATATGTAACTCCAAGACCATCATAACTGACATAGTGGCAAGTTACCCATGATTCTTACATTTTCAAACATAGTGCAATACATGCCAGACTTCTAGCAGGACAGTTTGGAGATGGTTATTTGCTTGGTAAATGTTTTATTTTTTCCCTTTCAAATTTACAACATTCCCATCTATCACACTTAGCAAGTAATACATATCTAAAGTAAGTGTCGTTTTCTTTTGGTTATAGGTGATAGTGCCTATGGAGTTAGGTCATACATATTGACTCCATACCTGAACCCAGCAACTAGAAAGGAACAACATTACAACCAATCGCATAAATCAACGCGTAATATAATTGAGAGAACTTTTGGTGTGCTTAAATCAAGGTTTCGCATACTACATAAGACTGGTGGTAGTTTGCAATATAATCCAAAAACATGCTGTAAAATTGTTGCAGTCTGCGCTATGCTGCACAACATGGCAACAGAGAGAGGCATACCTTTGGAAGAAGAAGACATGTTACCACCAAATGACAATGATCCACAGCAACCCCCAGCAAGACAACATGGACCAGAGGCAGCAGAAGGACGGATAAGGAGAGCAGAAATTACACAGAATTATTTCTGAGAAGGTAACATGCTTTATTTTTATTTCTCCATACATAATGAAATTCAGTTGAATGTAACCAAAAACAAGTAAGGATTTTTCAAAGTAAATGTCTTTCATTATTCAAAAAATGTACCAGACCTCTGTCTCAAAAAATGATCTTGCTCTCAGTCAATGATTAAATGAAAACATTTTTACTGGAAAAGCTCCATTGAGAAATAACTTGCTTTCATACTATTTTTTACGCCCACGAACACCCAAAGCCTTTGAACCTTTATTTCCTTCATCCATCACCATCTGGCATCCTTCCTTAACAAATCTAATACTCCGTCTTGACCCAGCAATGGTCCCTTCTGGTGGATTTAAATTTTTCCCACCCATAGCACTGTCATCCTTTGGTAAAGTAATTGCAGGTATATTACCACTGTTAGAAGCATGCTCTAAGGAAAGCTCTCTCACCATTCCCCTTGTTATTGCAACAAAAGATGCATTCATTTTTTCATGTATTTCTGCATTTTGCTTGCAAATTTTGGATGCAGAATTTGAAATTCTTGTTAATAGTCTGTTCTGAGCATGTAAGCTTGTCTGTTGCCTAAGGTGCCTATGAACACTTTGCTTATGTTGCAATTTCATGACTGTGCAAATTGATTCCAGAGACTTTGCTATACTGTCCAGTTTTCCTACAGTAGCCTCTTGGCTATGTTTGAAATCATCTGCCATCTTATTCATAGTGCTGTGCATGCCTGCTATGTTTTTGCACATAGACATCATTTTTCCTTTCATAATTCTAATGTCTTTTCCTTGCAGACGCTGTATCTTTAATATTTTGTCCTCTACAAGACTTCCAGTGGTGGACCCCTCCTCTAACATGGACCCTGTTGAGGTTCTTGGACGCCTTCTATAAAATTGACTTTGCCTCCTTCGCCTACTAGGCCTGGCATTGGTGGCTGTTGGTGTGGGGTCTGGTCTTGAAACTGCATTTGTTTGAGTACTTTCCTCCTCTGATTCAGTTTGCAGTAATTGGCGAACTCTTTGCCTTTCATTTACTGTCACATTTGCTGTAGATGTACTTGGAATGTTGGCATCCTCATTCATTTGAATGTCTAAGTTACTGAAATCTCTTAAATCTTGCTCAATTAATTCTTGAAGCAATTCTGTTTGAAAAGTGGAAACAGATATTTAGAGTGGAAAATGTTTTGCTGTGATTTACAAAGAAAATAATTTTGTTTGATGGTTATTGTCTAAATAAATTTTGAATATTTACTAACATCTGTGTTTCGGTTTTTAATTTGAGAAAGAAATCTTTTTACTTTCATAAAATGTCACCAAAGAACTACATTAACCATGATGCATTGCTCTAAGCATGCTAAGTTCCCTTTAATGAGGCAAGTAGTGCTCTAAATGTAATTTTCCATGCTTTGTAATGTTGGAAGAATCTTCCATCTCATGCCTTCACTATGTTACATGAAAACCATGTTATTAATAAACCCTCTAACATTTTCAAACACATGTTAACTTACCTTCAGAGGGAGTGATGAGATCAGACGTGTCTATGTTCATGACACCAACAACTGCCTCAGTCAAAAGTGTCCCTTCTACAAGGTCTTCCAAAGGGGTTGTTGGTATGTCCTTGGGGGGACCACCTCCAGTTTTGTTGGCAGATTTCACTCTTGCCGCAATCTTCTCCTTAGCACGACTGCGCAAGTCATACCACCTCTTCTGTAAATTGCAGATTTCCCGGTGAGCCACACCAACTGCATTCACCTTGGACTGAATGTTGAGCCACACATTCCTTTTCACAGCATCAGGCACTTTATGAGACAGCTTTCCAAATAACTGTTCATGCCTGTCAGTCACCTCCTCAATGAGAATTTCAAGCTCTTTTTCTGAAAATTTCACCTTCCTTTTCCTGGAGGGCCCCTCTGCCTCTTGGTTTTCCATCTCCTTCCTTGTAAAAAGCACAGACTGCAGCAAAAGCAACCTTCCTCAACAGGCTCTGAGATCAACTGCCAGAGCTACATTCAAAAGAAACCTCAGGTGTCCCTGATTGCCTTCTTTGGCTTTCCAGTAATCAGAGTGCATCAATTCATCAACTGTGCTTTTTTCGCATTTTGCGAAATCGCAAAATGCGAATTCGCGTTATGCGAATTCGCAAAATGAGGAAAAAAGCGCGATTCGCATTAAATTGCGATTTTTTGCGAATCGCAAAAAAAAAGCGAAAATAATCATGCATACCATTTTGCAATTTCTTATTTGCGATTCCTTAAAAATCGCAAATAAGAAATCGCATTCTCCCACTTTGATGCATGTGGGCCACAGTGAGCACGGGACCAATTTCTGGGCATACCCTTCCCACATAGGGTGAGCAGCAAAACACACAAGATGATGGACGGAATGTTGCACAATGGCAAAACATTCACCCCCAGTCACAGATCTGGGTTTAATCCATCCGTTATTTTGCTCACCAAGCCACCCCAGTTCAGACATGGCCATATGCAAATCAGTCTTGACCCTGTGCCTCATGGGAACAGTCCGGGGGGGCGTGGCTTGGAGGTGGCTGCGTGAGCGCTGGGCTCCGCTTCCATCCCCGTATAATCCTGTCTTTAACACCTTGGCTGCTTGTGATATCCCTCTGCTGTGTTGGGCCATAATGTAAATGGGTGTGGTCATGACGAGCTCAGCTCGTCATGAGCACACAAGCAGTGTACCTCATGATGAGCTGAGCTCGTCATGAGCATCGAAGGGGTTAATCGGCTCCCTAAATGGCCCGTGATCACCGAAGGGTGGCGGAGAGATGCGGAACTGCCCCGGTTCACACCTGGTGACGGCCGTACTGTGAACGGCGAGTTTTGAGCATAATTCGCCCTCGAGGTGCGGGCAGCGGGGGAATCTCAAATGGTGGCAGCTCCGCTAGGAGACGAGTGAACTAGCCGTAAGGCTGAAAAGAGCTGCCAGCTGGAAAGGAGGAGCGCTGCAAGGTTTACTGGCCTAGCATACGGAGAGACTGGCTGAGGAGCTGTCCGCTGCAGAGCACAGGACCATCGCACCCTGGAGCGGCCGGCGTCCCGAGCCTGCTCTGTGGAGCCTGCGACATGGTGCTTCCGAGACGGAGCCCTTCGCGATGGGGTATCCAGCGCAGAGATGCAGCTGGATGGGCCAAGGCCGGGCAGCGGTGTCTTTGGCCCTGTTGGGTATTGTGTGCTGAGACTTTCCCAGTGTGGTGGAGTGCACGGAGTCCCAAGATCGGAGGGCCGGGTGTAGCTGACACAGGTGGCAGGAAGCAGTGAGAGAGTGGAGATGGTGCGGATCCTGGAAGAGGTGCCATTTCAGTGATGCAGAGCTCAGCTGAGAGCGCTGCTGGGCGCAGTTCGAGGGACCGGAGGTGACACCAATCCTGCTGCGGTGAGTAGGGGTGGCCTGGCCTGTAGCCCCGGGCAGCGGAGGTGGTCGGGGGGCTGTAGGGACGGCTGCGGCCTGCGAGCTGTGGTGCGGGCGGTAAGACCGAACCGGCAGACGGGAGATACCCTGGCAATAGGGGACCAATGTGCGGGACTGTTATTCTGGAGGGGGAGCACCACCTGCATGGGTACTGAGCCTAATCCCTGTTACCATTTCTCTATTTGAAGTGACTGTGAAGGACAGGTACAAGGGGCACTCAATGTGTGACAAGTATCCTGGTGGGTCACTGGCGCTCTTTGGAGTGGACAAGCTGGGTTGAGGCTCCAGACTATCAAGAAGTAGGAAGAGCAAAAGCAGCGGTCTCTCCATCGGTAACACCAAGGACAAGGGGAGCTGCCCATAGCCGGGCACGTGCGGAGGAGTACACGGAGGGGAGCACCGAGGGTTGCAGTAAAGCAGAGCACTGATTCCTTGCGGGGATAGCTTTCATAGCTCTCTTGCGCCAGTAGGCGCTTGTTGGTGGACCTGAAGTACGTTGCTGGTCATGCTCATGCGAGCTCGAGTTAGATTGGCCTCTCTGGTCAGTCCTGCCAACTGAGACAGTGCCGGGAGTTTTAGGGCATCTACGAAGGTGAGGGGAGTACCTCCTGGGGAACAAGACTTCTGAACTGGCCCGTGCGGACTTGCGCCACGGATAAACTTCCCGGGAATTAGGGCACCGTGGCAAGCACACTCGCGCTTATTCACGATCCAGTAGACTAGGACATGGGGAAACCAAGGGGAAAGCCAACCGCCGGAAGACGAACCGAGGTCTCAAACAGAACGGGATGAGACGAGCACCTCTCAAGAGCCCGGACTGCAGCAGCAATTCTACAGGATACTCGCGGCAATAGCGTACAGCTCTGCAACAGGACATTGCACAGATGGCGACGGGGCTGGGACTCCTGAGAGCGGACCACGCTAAGCTGGCGGACAGGGTGAAACAAAGCAGAAGAAGAGGGGAAGACAGGAAGACAGGAAGGAAAAGAAAGATACAACAAGCATTTGCAATGTAATCGGTCTCGCCTTTGGGACCTTATATGTATTTAGCTATGCAGAACATTAGCCTGGGTGCTGAAACATTTACTATTATTTAACATGGAGGGATTGTACCAGGAGACCCCTCCTCCTGCGCGTAGAGAGTAGCTCACTAAGAATCAAGAGGGTATGGGAAAAGAGGACCTAAAGAGGACATTTAAGGAAATTGCACCTGTGAGTGCACTAACTCCAAGGGTAAATGCCAAAGAGAAACCTGCTTCATTGGAGAATAGAGCATGACTAAAATAAAAGCATACGGTGTGCCAATATCTAGGATAGCTCTGGGGCAACTAATTGTTACTCTTGCTTGGTATTTTTTTCCCCAAGAACAAACGTTCGTGTCATAAAATACAAAGAGTTATACCATCAAAGAAGCTCATCCACCAATACCAAACACTCAATCAATCAGGATTCCCCTCTGGGGCCTCACTGGGCCCCTTACGGGGTCACAGGTGCAGGGGGCGCCCTAAAATGGACAACCCTAAACTATTAAGAGAATTTGTTCCAATCACAAGGAGAGATCCGAGCCTGTGCACTGTGCAATCTGTCTAAGACCTGTTCACAAGTTTTGCCCGTTCCAAATGTAATGCGCTGACTCCAATATTAGAAATGACATCTTCGCATAATCTGGATTAGTGCAATGTAAATAGCACAGAGCTCAATAACATATTAAAGATTAGTTTAGTATTATAATATTTCAATCATCTGATTCACAAAGGCTCCTACATAAGTTGCCTTCCTGTAAAGGTTGAACAGCAAAACACACAAAATGATGGACGGACTGTTGCACAATGGCAAAACATTCACCCCCAGTAACAGACCTGGGTTTAATCCATCGTCATTTTGCTCACCAAGCCACCCCAGTTCAGACATGGCCATATGCAAATCAGTCTTGACCCTGTTCCACATGGGAACAGTTCAGCCCGAAATGCCAAGCCATGTCTTCCCTGGACCGGAATCAAGCATCCTAGGGCCGGTTTCTGACTATCAGCCGTCTTCAGCCAGGATAGCTTGACTCCAGTGGCTTAGTGAGCACGGGACCCACATCTGGGCATACCCTTCCCACATAGGGTGAACAGCAACACACACAAGATGATTTAGACAAAGTTTTGAGAAATCATATCAGCACTCCTGTGAACAAATAATTATAACAATTAGGGCATAAGTTAAAGACCCTGCCGATCTCAAAGGAAATTTTCTAAGTCAAACTCTATTGATTCTAGAGTTGTTTAAGGATATCAGCATGTGTCTTTGTCAAGACAGGGATTCCAAAAATGTATAGTCCACTTATTTGTTTTTTTCTTTTCAATCTTTATTCTTTCAAACAAACAGGTATTTCCAGCAACAAGTAGAGATCATCAGAGATCACCAACACGTGTTTCGTCCTCCACAAGGACTTTTTCAAGGCTGGAAAATATATAAATAATGTACATTGTGAAATCAATTATAAGTTTAAATCCTGAACATATATACATTTCCTACACAAATTCCTAAATATTAAAAAGTAGCTACATATTTACATGCCTATAATCAAACAAAACATATTTACAGTGGGACATGACACAAAATTGTTTGTGGTGTACATTAGAGTGCACAATGTAATAACTCAAACTGCAATGAAAACAGTTAACAAATAGTCTAAAATTTGTGCAGATTTGAGTAGGCCTTCCCACCATAAGTGGGATAACCCACCATGAGCGGGGCTTGAATGGTTAAACGAAGTCACTCATATTAAGCACACAGAAGCTTCATATTGAGGGGGCCAGCATGGCGGAGAAGGAGAGTACGAGTCATTAATTAAAACCTATGTCAGTTGATGCCGGTGTCAGAATCAAAAACACACGCTAGTCACTCTCAAGGTTATGAAATTTAATAGATAGCAAGAGGCCAGACCAGGATACTGTATAACTAGGCCTGGAGGTATACATAAGCCACACAGCCTAAAAGAAATGATACACAAATGGATGAGAGACGAAACCCAAACGTACGCCAACTCACCATAATCATAAGTTGTAAGAAGGGCTAGAAGTGCGGGTCGAGGAATATGGGGTGAATGGATCACCACAAGTAATGGCTGACCTTTAAAAGGAAAAATACGCGTGTCAGCAAAAGTTGAAAATACACAAGTGAAGTACAATGTCATTTAAATAAACGTGAGCACAAAGTTCATACCAAGTTTCAGCTCAGATGACCAAAAGGAATGCTCATACGCATAGGAACCGTGGCAGGTTGCCAATATTAACCTGACCTGATTGAAAATTAAATATAGACCACATGAACCCAAACTCACAATTTAATATAAGGCGATATATAAATGACGACTAGAACAGCATCCATATATACAGGAAAGCGAAATTCAACGTCACAAGAGTTTGTCACATGGAACTCACCTAGTTATAAATGAAGGTTGACAATTACGCATATAAAATGTGCTACCGGAATCCCAATATGGACAAACGGTGCCAGGTAACAGTTCAAATAAACAACCATAGTAAGTTATGACCCTGAAACGACAAAGGAGACCCACTTGGGAATATTATAAATAAAAAACCCACAAGGCCCCCTAATGTCAAACACATGCAAGCATACACACATGCTTACCATAATATTCTCCGTCACGAATATAGAGTATGCTACCGGATTCCTAATACGAATACTCAGTGCGGACTAGTACTTCAAGTAACCAACCATAATAAGTTGTAGAGCTGAAACAACATGAAAGACAAATATACGTATGTTATCAATGGGACACACTTAGCCCGCTAGTGTCGAAAAGACGCAGATGTGCATACGTACTCACCATTATAAGTGCTGTAATTGCCGTCACATCTCCAAACCCCAAGCCGTCTTAGTAACGCGAAGCGAGGCCTCGTACCTGCCGCATTAAGTAACCCAGCCAAGTATCCGGCAACGCCCAAACCCGCGTGGAGACAAACTCTCCCAGCGAGTAGAAGTCGGACTACCCCAAAAATCGAATAGTATACTTAAATAACAGGCTCCATGTTTGAGTGTCAATGGAGAAGTGTACACGCCTGTGCATGTAATTAAAAGCGTGCCGAGTGGACTGAAAGGTACATCTTATAAGATGCTTGAATCGTATAAACACAAAGAGTATAATCACAGGGCCAAACTGTGAGCCTAAGCAAAAAGCGCGAAATTTCGTTCTAACACCGGCAACAGCGGACATCAAACACTGTATAGTCTGTCCAAAGAAATGAGACAGACCAAAGTAATTTAAAATAGAGGAAATAGCGAAAAAGCACAAGTTAGTCTATTAAGACAGCATGAAAGTACAGCCAAGGCTCGAAACACATATTCTGGCTGTGTCGCTCATTTGCGTGAAAATAATGCATGAATTGGACATAGCTAATTTCAATGAGGTTGGTGAATACAATCCTACATATTTCTGAGACAAATAAAATATTTCATCATAACAAGATTGTAATTCAGTTTCTCAAAGAACATACCACAGTAATATGTCAACACTAAGCTAGTCTTTAAGAAAGACATGGAGCTCACGATCAAAATTAAGCCCCATGTCAACCGCTCGTAGTTTGATAAGCCATTGAGATTCACATTTGCGTAATGTTAAGGTTCTGTCACCTCCTCTCGGGTTAGCTTTTATCTCAGTGATGCCATGGAACTTGACAGAAATTACTTCAGAACCAGCATGGACTGTGTTATAATGAACGGCTAAAGGGTAACTTTGATTGCCGTTACGAATGGCTCTTATATGTTCTTGAATTCTCTCTTTAAGTGGTCTAGTGGAACTACCAACATAAATAAGTCCACATTGACAAACTATGCAGTATACAGTGAATTTAGTGTTACAATTCATGAATTGATCAATTTTGTAAGTTCTTTGTGAATTATATTTGAAGCTTTTCTTTTTGTCATCAGCAAATTGACAGACACAGCACTGTGTGCATTTAAAGAAACCCTTCGGTTTATCTGGAAACCACAAGGGGGGTTTTCTCATTGGTACAGGTTCCTTGATTATCGATGGACTGATCTGATTTCTGAGCGTTTGTCCTCTCCTGTATACATTTCTAGGATTGTTTGTTAGATATGTTCCAAGATCTGGATCCATCCTGAGAATATTCCAATGCTTTTTCATTGTTTTATATACTTGATTACGATAGGAATTGTATTGCGTGATCAATGCTACCTTATCAGTGTTTTTATTTTTTCTCTTAGATTTACGTTTAAGGGTTTCAGATCTTGTCACTTTGTTAATACGATCCTGTGCTTTGTCCAATAATGCTCTATCATATCCTCTTATCATAAAACGTTGTTTCAAATTATTTATTTCATCTGTAAACTCCATATCACGACTGCAGTTGCGGCGCAATCTCGTCATCTCTCCAAATGGGATTGCATTAATTTGTGCAGAAGGATGGGCACTGCTAGCATGCAGCACAGCATTGGACGCAGTACTTTTGCGAAAAAGTTTACTTTCTAATTTGTCATTGTTCACAAATAAAGTTATATCAAGAAAATCTACACTGCTTTTACTGTGATGAGATGTGAAACTCAAGTTATAGGAGTTATCATTGATATATATAACAAATTCCTTGAGGGATATCTCATCTCCTCCCCAAATTAAAAAAATGTCATCTATGAATCGACACCAAAAGATGATGTGATTCGACAACTCTGGGGGACCTTTTTTCCAAATATGGAATTCTTCAAAGAATCCCATATATATATTAGCAAAAGACGGGGAAAATTTAGCCCCCATGGCAACACCTGAGTGTTGATGAAACCACTTTTTATTATGGACAAAATAGTTATTGTTGAGAGCAAATCGAGTGAATTCCAGAATCATTTCAGTATGGTAGTACAAAGTAGCATCATGTTTGGCCAAAAAATATGTAAGGGCTTCCATACCTTTGTCCACCGGAATACTGGTATACAAGGCACAGACATCTAATGTCACCAGTATCGCATCATCCATCCATGTCATATCTTCAAGTTTGTTAAGAAGATCTTTGGTATCCTCTATGTAAGAGGGCAAGTTACGCACAATGGGTTTAAGAGTGATGTCTATATACTCAGATATGTGTTCAGTTGGACAACCAATACCTGATATTATAGGTCTTCCAGGAGGCTTAATCATGCTCTTATGCACTTTTGGGAGCGTATAGATATACGCTGCCATAGGACTGGGGTTAAAAAGATATTTGAGTTCTAAATCCGATAAGACACCTATACTATGCCAGTATTGTGACATTTTCTTTAGACAGGAATTAACTTCAGATGTAGGGTTATTTGCAACACAGGCATATGCAGTGGTATCCATGAGTTGTCTATCTATTTCAGCAAAATAGTCATTCTTATCCATAAGGACAATATTTCCTCCTTTGTCCGCTTCTCTGAATACTGTATTATCATAGCCCTTTAGTTGTTTAAGAGCTTTCCTCTCCTGAGTATTTATATTATCACATTTGATAGTGGAGGACCAATTAAATTTGTCCTCTAGTTTATAGAGTTCTGAAGTGACTGTTCTATAAAAACTATCAATCAAATTGTCATGTGGAAGCTGTGGAACAAAAATAGACTTTTGTTTTAGACCGCTGTTAGTTGTTAAGTTATCCTCAATACCCAAATCTGTCATAATGTCATGAATACCTGGTGGATGCTCAATGCTATCATCAAGTTCTAATAACATCTGTACATTCTGTAAATCTTTAATCGATTGTCCACTTTCAGTTACATTATACACAGGAACGGATGACACCTTTTTATTTGTTTCAAAAAATTTTTTTAATTTTAATCTTCTGGTAAATCTAAACAGATCAATATGTAACCAAACAAAGTCTGGTTTGGTCATGGGACAAAAATGTAAGCCTTTCTTTAACACACTTAATTCTTCAGTGCTTAATGTAGTTGAGGATAGATTAATAATGGACACATCATTGGATTGCACAGGGGATGTCACCATGTGACTAGCATTGGTGTTATCATTATCCTCCACTATTTTCTCTGTACTCGTGAGGCTGATCTTGTCACACGTTTGCTCTCGTCTGAACCGGTTTTGGAAAAAAGGTCCCCCAGAGTTGTCGAATCACATCATCTTTTGGTGTCGATTCATAGATGACATTTTTTTAATTTGGGGAGGAGATGAGATATCCCTCAAGGAATTTGTTATATATATCAATGATAACTCCTATAACTTGAGTTTCACATCTCATCACAGTAAAAGCAGTGTAGATTTTCTTGATATAACTTTATTTGTGAACAATGACAAATTAGAAAGTAAACTTTTTCGCAAAAGTACTGCGTCCAATGCTGTGCTGCATGCTAGCAGTGCCCATCCTTCTGCACAAATTAATGCAATCCCATTTGGAGAGATGACGAGATTGCGCCGCAACTGCAGTCGTGATATGGAGTTTACAGATGAAATAAATAATTTGAAACAACGTTTTATGATAAGAGGATATGATAGAGCATTATTGGACAAAGCACAGGATCGTATTAACAAAGTGACAAGATCTGAAACCCTTAAACGTAAATCTAAGAGAAAAAATAAAAACACTGATAAGGTAGCATTGATCACGCAATACAATTCCTATAGTAATCAAGTATATAAAACAATGAAAAAGCATTGGAATATTCTCAGGATGGATCCAGATCTTGGAACATATCTAACAAACAATCCTAGAATTGTATACAGGAGAGGACAAACGCTCAGAAATCAGATCAGTCCATCGATAATCAAGGAACCTGTACCAATGAGAAAACCCCCCTTGTGGTTTCCAGATAAACCGAAGGGTTTCTTTAAATGCACACAGTGCTGTGTCTGTCAATTTGCTGATGACAAAAAGAAAAGCTTCAAATATAATTCACAAAGAACTTACAAAATTGATCAATTCATGAATTGTAACACTAAATTCACTGTATACTGCATAGTTTGTCAATGTGGACTTATTTATGTTGGTAGTTCCACTAGACCACTTAAAGAGAGAATTCAAGAACATATAAGAGCCATTCGTAACGGCAATCAAAGTTACCCTTTAGCCGTTCATTATAACACAGTCCATGCTGGTTCTGAAGTAATTTCTGTCAAGTTCCATGGCATCACTGAGATAAAAGCTAACCCGAGAGGAGGTGACAGAACCTTAACATTACGCAAATGTGAATCTCAATGGCTTATCAAACTACGAGCGGTTGACATGGGGCTTAATTTTGATCGTGAGCTCCATGTCTTTCTTAAAGACTAGCTTAGTGTTGACATATTACTGTGGTATGTTCTTTGAGAAACTGAATTACAATCTTGTTATGATGAAATATTTTATTTGTCTCAGAAATATGTAGGATTGTATTCACCAACCTCATTGAAATTAGCTATGTCCAATTCATGCATTATTTTCACGCAAATGAGCGACACAGCCAGAATATGTGTTTCGAGCCTTGGCTGTACTTTCATGCTGTCTTAATAGACTAACTTGTGCTTTTTCGCTATTTCCTCTATTTTAAATTACTTTGGTCTGTCTCATTTCTTTGGACAGACTATACAGTGTTTGATGTCCGCTGTTGCCGGTGTTAGAACGAAATTTCGCGCTTTTTGCTTAGGCTCACAGTTTGGCCCTGTGATTATACTCTTTGTGTTTATACGATTCAAGCATCTTATAAGATGTACCTTTCAGTCCACTCGGCACGCTTTTAATTACATGCACAGGCGTGTACACTTCTCCATTGACACTCAAACATGGAGCCTGTTATTTAAGTATACTATTTGATTTTTGGGGTAGTCCGTCTTCTACTCGCTGGGAGAGTTTGTCTCCACGCGGGTTTGGGCGTTGCCGGATACTTGGCTGGGTTACTTAATGCGGCAGGTACGAGGCCTCGCTTCGCGTTACTAAGACGGCTTGGGGTTTGGAGATGTGACGGCAATTACAGCACTTATAATGGTGAGTACGTATGCACATCTGCGTCTTTTCGACACTAGCGGGCTAAGTGTGTCCCATTGATAACATACGTATATTTGTCTTTCATGTTGTTTCAGCTCTACAACTTATTATGGTTGGTTACTTGAAGTACTAGTCCGCACTGAGTATTCGTATTAGGAATCCGGTAGCATACTCTATATTCGTGACGGAGAATATTATGGTAAGCATGTGTGTATGCTTGCATGTGTTTGACATTAGGGGGCCTTGTGGGTTTTTTATTTATAATATTCCCAAGTGGGTCTCCTTTGTCGTTTCAGGGTCATAACTTACTATGGTTGTTTATTTGAACTGTTACCTGGCACCGTTTGTCCATATTGGGATTCCGGTAGCACATTTTATATGCGTAATTGTCAACCTTCATTTATAACTAGGTGAGTTCCATGTGACAAACTCTTGTGACGTTGAATTTCGCTTTCCTGTATATATGGATGCTGTTCTAGTCGTCATTTATATATCGCCTTATATTAAATTGTGAGTTTGGGTTCATGTGGTCTATATTTAACTTTCAATCAGGTCAGGTTAATATTGGCAACCTGCCACGGTTCCTATGCGTATGAGCATTCCTTTTGGTCATCTGAGCTGAAACTTGGTAGGAACTTTGTGCTCACGTTTATTTAAATGACATTGTACTTCACTTGTGTATTTTCAACTTTTGCTGACACGCGTATTTTTCCTTTTAAAGGTCAGCCATTACTTGTGGTGATCCATTCACCCCATATTCCTCGACCCGCACTTCTAGCCCTTCTTACAACTTATGATTATGGTGAGTTGGCGTACGTTTGGGTTTCGTCTCTCATCCATTTGTGTATCATTTCTTTTAGGCTGTGTGGCTTATGTATACCTCCAGGCCTAGTTATACAGTATCCTGGTCTGGCCTCTTGCTATCTATTAAATTTCATAACCTTGAGAGTGACTAGCGTGTGTTTTTGATTCTGACACCGGCATCAACTGACATAGGTTTTAATTAATGACTCGTACTCTCCTTCTCCGCCATGCTGGCCCCCTCAATATGAAGCTTCTGTGTGCTTAATATGAGTGACTTCGTTTAACCATTCAAGCCCCGCTCATGGTGGGTTATCCCACTTATGGTGGGAAGGCCTACTCAAATCTGCACAAATTTTAGACTATTTGTTAACTGTTTTCATTGCAGTTTGAGTTATTACATTGTGCACTCTAATGTACACCACAAACAATTTTGTGTCATGTCCCACTGTAAATATGTTTTGTTTGATTATAGGCATGTAAATATGTAGCTACTTTTTAATATTTAGGAATTTGTGTAGGAAATGTATATATGTTCAGGATTTAAACTTATAATTGATTTCACAATGTACATTATTTATATATTTTCCAGCCTTGAAAAAGTCCTTGTGGAGGACGAAACACGTGTTGGTGATCTCTGATGATCTCTACTTGTTGCTGGAAATACCTGTTTGTTTGAAAGAATAAAGATTGAAAAGAAAAAAACAAATAAGTGGACTATACATTTTTGGAATCCCTGTCTTGACAAAGACACATGCTGATATCCTTAAACAACTCTAGAATCAATAGAGTTTGACTTAGAAAATTTCCTTTGAGATCGGCAGGGTCTTTAACTTATGCCCTAATTGTTATAATTATTTGTTCACAGGAGTGCTGATATGATTTCTCAAAACTTTGTCTAAATTTCATGTGTACCTTTGTGTACGCTAGTGGCACCTCAAGGTGGTAGGTGCTTTGAGATATTCTGGCACCCTATTTGGATTATTTGTGTGATAAACATATACATTGTGTACGTAATTTTGGAGATAATATAAGTGTGTGTAGAGTGTGTGCGGACGTTTCCCTTTTAGGGAACACTACCACCAGTTCTCCCTTGTTTTATTGTTTTGTGTATAACACACAAGATGATGGATGGAATGTTGCACAATGGCAAAACATACACCCCCAGTAAAGGTTAGCACTATCGTTTATTATTCATAGTTATTTTAATGTTTCATACACCAGTGGTCAGGGACGTTGTTGCTCTAAACCAGATGTTAGGAAGTAAATCTCCTTTGCAAACCTCAAGATAACTGGTTCGAATACTGACATGGTGAACTCAGCCTTCAATCCCCGGAGGCAGATAGACCGAGACCGAATTGTAACTGGGAAATAATATGTTTTAAGTTCAAAAAGAATTTTATTAATCAAAGCAGGGTGTCAATACAAAGTACAAAAGCGATTCAAGGAAGAAGTAATAACAATCAAATAAAGCAATACATCAATAATAAAAATTCAAACGGGCTCTAAAACAAAACAAATGGGATAAAATTATCATAAAAATGAGACAATGTTAATAGTAATGAGACATAATAGAATAGTGAAGAAATAAGGAACGTCGAGGGTAGCTAAGGGGGTTTTGAGACTTCTTGTTGGGCAGGCCATAAATGAAATGAACGTTTAGCACATACATCAAGGTATAGCGTAATAGGAAGCCATAAATCCATACATTTTGTTGCCATATGAATAGGAAAGACAAAAGCAGTATCCAGTCTGTGATTGTGACAAACATTGTACCACCATGCTCTAAAAGAAATGTTTGAAAAGTGTTTCCAATTAGCTGTAATCTGTTGGAGTGCGACGGCCAGCAATAAGTTAATAATTTGAACATTAAGTGTGATGTCCTCCCAGCAAGAATAAATTTCGGTTTTCAAAACAAATTCGTGTCTTGTTTTATTCTGATTTCCTCCAAACAGCAAACAACAGCCAACGCGTTTCGTCGCTATAAGATAAACATACAGAATTGTATTGTATTTCTTCATAGTAAATACTATAACATGAGCACACTACTAAGCTGCTATAAGTGATATACATGCTCAATAGTTGTCAAAAGGGCATTTGACAGTTAATTGTTGTTTATATAACAATATTCAATATTTTGTTTTGTAGTATTTGCCACAAAATCAGCAACTTTCAAAATTTAGATTTAGCACGTGATGGAGAGAACGGAAACATAAAGCTCCCAATGGTCCATAGTATCTCAACCTTATCACCCTGGAAATTGCTATTCAGCAGAAAAATTATATGGTGTTAGTGCCAGAACCCGTGTCGGGACGCATGCATCAGTGTTCGTGAAACCCAAGTAGGTAACATCTAAGTTCATGCAAGTAAAGCGGGACAGATAGGTGGCAGGATTTTATTACTATATATAGTCCTCTAATTGAGAGTATATAAAGATGGTCTTGTAACGATACCTATATTTTCCAGTGATGTACTCTGTAAGGGGTAAAGATATCAATTATAATTGTAGAGAATTGTTTCAAGAAAATAATCTATGGATTAAAAAATCCAAAGGTTAAGATTATAACCTACTTTCTGCGTGGTGATACTTCCAACACACACGTGGGTTCTGGTGATGGCACAGAACGCTGAGTATGCGTTAGTCCTCCTTTTATTCCTTCACGAATATTTGTTTATCCTTTCTAGAAATTAACAGGTATGTTTCTATTAGAAACTACATAAATATCTCTATCTAAATCTTAAATACATGTAAGTTAGGGCGAACCTCATATATTGCCCTCGTATTTGCTGTGCCTCATTATATATAAAGTGACTAATCAAGACACTAAATTATTCCCAGTGCGTATACGACCCAATATTTTACTAAGTCTCCTGTGCGTCGTTATATCACAAATAATCGTAGTACATTGGTCACAATTCTCCTCTCACACTATTAATAGTCATCCTGTTCCCCGCTATTTTGTGGCTCACTGGTTAGAGGCGGCAGACCCGGAAGCATAAGTCGGCCCGGGACCAGGGTTCGATTCCCGACGCGGCAGGGTCGTGGCCCACGGTCAGAGGACTCGATAATTCTCGCCTCGGTGCCTACTCTAACCAGGGGTCCCACTCGGCAACTCTGGGCATTAGCTTGCCTAATCTCCACAATGGCCCCATCAACGCAGGGGATGCCTGACTCCACCTTGGGGATTCCCAGCAGGGACCATCCCACAGGGAAAGCCAGGACTTGTTCCCCAGCGGTATACAGCGCCAGGACGCCGGCTGGCAACAGTGCGCTTTACAAGTATACACATTACATTAACATTAGCTTTATTAAGCCAATTGTTTTCATCACCCGGTTTTCTGCCGTTCCACAACTGCTACTTCATTACGCCACTATTTCAGTTACGACCCAGTAGTTTGCTTGGTGTCAGGTACTTCGTTATAGCGGAAAGCTTCTTAGTGCTTTATTCACAATTCTTCTCTAACATTGTTAATAGTGCTTCAGACCCCCGCTAATATAATGCGCCCCGTTCACGTTCGCATTAGCTTCAATATGCCACTTGTTTTTGTCACCCGGCTTTCTGTCATCCCTTACCTGTTATTGCAGCTTAGAGTAGCGTTGCTTCTAAGGTTTCCCGTCGCCATCACATTATTAGTTTGCACGGTTCAGGTGTCGCCCGCCTTACATTTAAACAGACATGTTCCTATTCTCGTCCCTGATTGGATATTATTTAAGGTTAGGAGAGAAATCAAAAGAGGACTAAGCGGTAAAGGGTTTCACAGCGGCCATATTTGTAGTAATGTCTTAAAGGCTTGAGCACTTATATTATGCCCATAGGAGGTTTTGTGGACATTTATTTTCTACCAATGGACCGTCAACACGTTTCGAAGTAGCAAGTCTATCAACACCTATGGAGTGGAATCACCAGGTTAAAGTGAAAAAGTCGTGTGATACACAATATTAGACTGGGGATTAGAATCTATTTTGAAGTATTAAAGTCAAGTTATTGAATTCAGATTCTAGCATTAAAATCCTTAGAACCAAGTGAAGGTGGATATAATTATCACGCATGTGTGTAATATTAGTTTGAAGTGATCTGTAGTGTGAATAATCTCAGTAGCTGAATAAGGGAAATACATAGAACCAAGAGCCCTCTATCAGTAACCTTTAAAAAAAAATGTTTTTATACAATTACAAATGGTTGAGAGAAAAGTCATCCAACAGAATTTCTATTCATTATTGATCGATATTTTCAGCAACTCTTGTCATACATCATACTAGAGAACTGCATATTGTATTGTGTACATGACCTTCAATACATACAATACATGTCATCTATTGTTACCCAGAAAGTAATGTAGTTCCTGGTCGATATTGAGACCACACTCTGTGCTACGCATCTTAAGTATCCACAATGCTTCTCTCCTGCGTAGCATAAGTTCTCTATTACCCCCTTTAGGGTGTCTCGGTATGAGATCTATTCCAAAGTATTCAAAACGTCTATTTGTGGTTTGTAAAGGGCAAATTGACATGTGTGCGGCTAAGGGGTACCTCATGTCCCCTAGTTTGACTGCCCTAACATGCTCACATATTCTTTCCCGTAAGGCTCTATTTGTACTGCCAATATATGTCTTCTTACATTTGCATTCAATAGCATACACCACATATTTCGAAAGGCAATTAATGTTGACCCTTATCTCATATTCTTTGCCAATCGGACTATAAAATGTGTGGCTTTGGGTTTGGCCCATTTGCATGCTGTGCATTGGTTGCAACTATGGAAACCCTTTCCATGTTCAGTAAGCCAGTTAGTATTGGAAAATGTCGTGGGATAACTAGGACTTAAAATATTCTCAGTAAAACTCAGACTCAGTAAAATATTGGGTCGTATACGCTCTGGGAATAATTTAGTGTCTTGATTAGTCACTTTATATATAATGAGGCACAGCAAATACGAGGGCAATATATGAGGTTCGTCCTAACTTACATGTATATAAGATTTAGATAGAGATATTTATGTAGTTTCTAATAGAATCATACCTGTTAATTTCTAGAAAGGATAAACAAATATTTCTGAAGGAATAAAAAAAGGAGTAACGCATACTCAGCGTTCTGTGCCATCACCAGATCCCACGTGTGGGTTGGAAGTATCACCACGCAGAAAGTAGGTTATAATCTTAACCTTTGGATTTCTTAATCCATAGATTATTTTCTTGAAACAATTCTCTACAATTATAATTTTTATCTTTACCCCTTACAGAGTACATCACTGGAAAATATAGGTATCGTTACAAGACCATCTTTATATACTCTCAATTAGAGGACTCTATATCTTAATAAAAATCCTGCCACCTATCTGTCCCGCTTTACTTGCATGAACTTAAATGTTACCTCCTTTCACGAACACTGATGCATGCGTCCCGACACGGGTTCTGTCACTAAGACCAAATAATTTTTCTGCTGAATAGCAATTTCCAGGGTGATAAGGTTGAGAAACTATGGACCATTGGGAGCTTTATGTTTCCGTTCTCTCCATCACGTGCTAAATTTATATTTTGAAATTTGCTTACGTTGTGGCAAATACTACAAAACAAAATATTGAATATTGTTATATAAACAATGATTAACTGTCAAATGCCCTTTTGACAACTATTGAGCATGTATCTCACTTATAGCAGCTTAGTAATGTGCTCATGTTATAGTAATTACTATTAAGAATACAATACAATTCTGTATGTTTATCTTGTACAGCCTTGAAAAATTCGCGGGACTACTGCCTATAGCGACGAAGCGCGTTGACTGTTGTTTGCTGTTTGGAGAAAATCCGAATAAAACAAGACAAGAATTTTTTTTGAAAACCGAAATTGTTGACCTACACTTTCTTTGTATATTATATATGTATGTTATTTGAAAAAGAGAAACCGCGTTTAGGAACATACATGGGCTTGGGAGTTAGAATTTGCGTTGTGAGGGACTTGCCTCTCGGCTTATGTGGTTGTGTGGTTCCCCATTCCTTTGAGCACCGTTCAAATAATTTGAGAGTTATCAATAATTTAGTGCAATTCTAAACCTTAGGCGCCCTGAACCTATGAGGACAAACACGTTGCTATTGTTTTGTTTAGAGGTGTAGAAGGAGCATGAGAGTGTGAGAGTCGAGTGTGAGTCAACAGTACCGTCTCTTTGGGGAAAAGGTATTTGCGAGCAAAAGAAGCAGGCAAATTGAAAGATTGGCTAAGTGTTGAGAAAGGTATGAAGGTAGAATGTGAGAATAATTGATATATCCAGAGTAATCCTTTTTGCCTCCAGGACTTCCAGTGGAAGGGCTTATTGTTAATTAATAGGTTCATATTGTGCCAAATGGTGGAATTAAGGAAATCAGAAACTGTAGTAAGAGGAGAGGGAGTGAAAGATAAAAGCAATTTGGTAGTGAACTTGTGTATGGGAGTGGATATTGCATGTGGTTTACAGGAGAAAGAAAGATATTCAGCAAAGGAGAAGGGGGAGAGTGAGAGACGCTCAAGCGTCACCCACAAAGGACAAGGATCAGCAGGATCCTGTAACCAAAAGGAAGCTTGTCGCAGAAGGAATGCCTTTTGGTAGGCTGGAAAGTCCGGGAAATTAACTCCTTCTTCCAACTTGGGGCGTATTAGTCTGAGAATAGAAATCCGAGATTTCTTGCCGTTCCAGAGAAAGGTAGATAAAATGTAGTTAATATTCCTGAAAAATTTTGTGGGACTGGGCACTGGGATATTAGAAATCGTGTAAAGAATTATGGGGGACAACATCATCTTAATGGTGTCAAGGTAACCCCACCATGATAGATAGAGAGGATGCCACCTGGTTGTCAGATCCGATATCTTCTGAATGCATTTGTTCAGACAGAGGGAGACTGTGTCCAAAATTGAGGGTGTAACGTAATCCTAAGTACTTAATATGAGAAGAGCTCCAAGTGAAATTAGAAGCACTAAAATCAGGTTTAAAAGTACATTTTGTTAAGGGCAAAATCTCACACTTGTCGTTGTTGAGTTTGTATACGGAAATTATGGAGTATTCACCTACCTCTTCTAGAAAGGCGGGTATAGATTCAGTGGGATTGGAATAAAAAACAAAATATCGTCAGCGTATGCAGCGAGTTTTATATGAGAATGCGGCATTTGAAAACCATAAATGTTAGGATTTTGACAGAGCTTGGAAAGGAAAGGCTCTAGAGCTAAATTAAAAAGAAACGGGGATAGGAGACATCCTTGACGAACGCCTCTTCCTAAGTCAAAAAAAGAGGAGACTAAGCCATTGGCACAAACTGCCGCGCGTGAGTTGGAGTAAAGAAGGGATATTGAAGAAATAAATGTAGGGCCAAAACCAAACCATTCGAGGGCAGAGAAAAGATAGGTCCATTCAACCCCATCAAATGCTTTTTCGGCATCCAATGCAATCGCTGCGAGAGGATGTTGTAAACGCGAGAATTTGGACAGAACGTTAAACAGGAGTCTAGTGTTGTCAGTAATAAAACGTCCTTTGACGAATCCAGACTGTTCCGTACCTAACAGGTCAGGTAAAAAAAGGTCTAACCTCGCTGCAAGTGACTTGGCAAATATTTTATAGTCGATATTAATCAGAGAAATGGGTCTGTAATTTTTACAGTACCTCGAATCCTTTCCTTCTTTAGGTATAAGGCAGATGTGAGCGTCAGTGAAGGAACCTGAGGAGCTACCCAATGTGACAAATGAATCTATAAGGGAGTGCAATTTTGGTATTAGTAATTTAGAGAAATGAAGGTAAAATTCAACTGTGAAACCATCCGGCCCAGGGGCCTTGTTTTTTTTAAGGTGTTGAAGTGCAGTGAGTAATTCTTGCTGAGATATGTCTGATTCCAAAGAGGTTAGATCAAGAGGGAAATGTTGCGGTTTGTGTATGCTAGAAAAGAAATGTGATAAGGATTGGGTGGAAGGTTAAGTATCAGAAGAATAAAGGGTATTGTAAAAAAGAGAAAATTCAGTTAAAATAACAACATCCTTATGTTTAAGATCAGAGTTATTATCATAAATGGATTCAATGTTCAACGTATTATGTTTAACTTGTAAGTTATTAGCCCAAATTTTCCCAGCTTTATTCCTACCCCCATAAAATATTGCACTCGACTTTAACAAATACAGAGATGCATCTTCTGTAGACTTTATGTTAAATTGCATCTTAGCGTCAATAAGAGCTGTCAAACTATCTTGAGAATGTGAAGTATAATAGGCAATTTTCCGTTTCTTGGCAACATAACCAATTATGAAGTCTCTCGCTGTAGCTTTAAAAGCATCCCAAATGGTATGTTTGGGTATAGAGTGAGTATCGTTAATCTCTAAAAACTTGTCAAAAAAGTTAGTGAAAGAGGCATTAAACTTAGGATCTAAGAGAAGAGTATTATTGAAACGCCATCTCCTAGGTCCCGTTATTTTAGGCAAGATGTCAATATTAATCAAGACAGGAGCATGATCCGACAGTAAGATGGGACCAATTTCAGCATTAGTAAGAGTTTGGACAATGTTATGGGAAACAAAAATGTAAGAACTGTGACCGCCAGCTCTCAAGGGGGTGGCATGGCTCGAGCAGGAAGGCAGCCAGGGGCTTGCGTGTAAAGCAGCTACTTAACGCACTCATCCACTGAGACACACAGTGGCGCAATAATGGAGACGACACCAGTAGTTGTTTTTGAAAATCAAGCTCTTTTATATAGACTTGGGATCAAGCAAGTAATGCATTTAGCTAATCATTAGTATTTCATTTAAGCATATCATTAGGCAGTTGCAGTAAGACTTATCATTAAAATAATAACCAGCTCATCTGAGCAGTGAAACATTAAATAACACAGCCTGTCGCATCATACTCTTCGGCAGGCAAAGAGGGTACTTTCATAAACCTGGAGGATCCTGCAAGAAGCGACCATAGCAGAGGGGGGGGCTTCCTGGCTCCACGGCCCTCTCCGCGACGAGATGGGGCTTCCCCGGGTGCCGGGGCTCGGCAAGGAAGGCCCGGGCAGGCATCCAATGACTGCGGGGGTGCGGCAGGTGACGCGGCGGCGCTCCCGTCATGTGACACAGGCCTCAGATGCTTCAGGCCCAGCGCGGCCTATGGTGCGCGATGCGGTGCCCCTTTTCCGGCATACGAGGGCCGCCGTGGGTGACAGGACGAGGCAGCGCTCTACCCGGGCGCCGGGGCTCCAGGCAGAGGGTGATTTCCGGCCCAGCGCGGCCTATCGAGGATTCCGGCGGCCCTCTCCTGGCATACGGGGGCCGCCGAGGAGGGTTCCACGCGACTTCTGAGGAGATTCCTCGGCGCCTCAGGAGGGCGCAGACGGCGGTGAGTCAACCTGAGCAGCGCTCTTGATCCCCCGAGTGCTACGGGGGCCAACACGCGGCCAAAGCAGCGCGTGGGTCAGCACAGCGCCGAGAAGCGCTTGAGGCACTTGATGTGGGGGCGCTCCCCGGGGCACAGCAGGGCTCAGGGCAATAGCGATTTTCAGGCTGGTCAGTCTCTGACACAGTGCTGGACAGGGGGGAGCTGGCTATAGCGTTTCTCACACAGTCCAGTCAGGGGGAGTCAGGTAGGCCCAGTTGAAGGCAGGGGATGCGCAGGGCAGCACAGTCGAGTACCTGGTTGCTCCCCCAGCAGTCTCTGGTCACAGGAAAGCAGTTTTCTTGGCGCTTGGATGGTTCTGCGCCCTTAGTTGCTTGTTTCTTGAAGTGGAGGGGGGGGTGGGGTTGAGTTGAAGGCTTGAAGAGTTTCTCCTCGGTCACTGCAGATGGACCCTAGGGTTCCCTACCACTGGGCCAGATCAGGGGGCTAGCGTAGGACACCTCACCCAGCTTAAGAGGCAGCACCTAAATCCCGTCACTCCCAGTAGCATAGGTTCCTCACTAGGCCCTCCCGCCTAAAACTCCTGCGTGGGTTCCCCAGGTCAGTGATGCCCCAACTGACTAGAAAAAGTTCCCTCCCTTGCTTATATATGCCCAGGTCAGATGACCACTCTCTAAGGCGGCAAAAATCAACTCCGCCTTTCTTCTGGAAGGTTCCAGGAGCTTCCCCACTCTACCTATGGACAGGGGCTGGGTGGCTGGAATTGCAACATTGTATGGGGTCCCAGCCAGCTCCTGGCAGCTAGGGTGCTACACTAAAAAGACCACGCTGCAGTAGCAGGGGCCAGTGGCAGCCATGTTTGAAGTAGAGAGCACCTGCACCTTAACATAGATTATCCATGAAAAGGTGCACGAAGACCTAAGGGCCAGCAAAAAGATGGTGGGAAAAATGAGGCAAGGGAAAAAAAAACACAGGGAAACACCACCCTAGGGCTGACAGGTCTAACAGTGTTGGTCTCCAAAACAGATATTAGTATACCTTTCATTTTGATCTCTCTTTTTCCTGTTTTTAAGTAGACGGGTATTGTGGTATCTCCATCTATGCCATGCATTCTCCTCGTAATGTTTTGTCCCCTGCTGCTTAGCCAGATCGAATGTGATGTCAATATGAATGCTGATATGTGCCTGCTTGAGTGAATGTCCGTTGAGGTGTGTGGGCTGAGCAGCAAGGATGCTGCTCCCGGTGGGGCTTCCTTTCTAACATCTTGACTTGTAACCTGTGACTTCTACCCTATGAATAAACCTGATCCTATTTCACCTATACTACTGGCTACCTTGCACCTTCATTTACCACAATGGCGAAGAGTAGAAAAAGGACCTAGAGTGAAGGAATGGCTACAGCTGGAACAGGGGATGAATACACATTGAAACTAAAATAGACTGAAACTAAGCAAAATGTAACTAGAGGTAACAGAAATTGCAGCCCTAACGAAGAGCAATGCCCTGGAAGCCCCACCAGTGTCTCTTTACATCTGAGAGCTTGCAGTTTATTCAAGTTAGAAGGATGTGTCTGTTCCACTTATTGCTTATACCAAAGATTGGGCCTGCTGAGCTTTATTTGAACACAGTTAATTAAATAATTGTGGGTTTCTAACGTGATAGAATCGACTCCCGAAGGAGTATCTCAGCGCTATAGACCGTTGGGGAACACGTCCTGGCTTTCCCTGTGAGATGGTCCCTACTGGGTATCTCCAAGGTGAAACCAGGCATCCCCGGCGTATGTGGGGGCCGTTGTGGAGCTGGGGCAAGCTAATGCCCAGAGTTGCCGAGTGTGATCCCTGGTTAGAGTAGGCACCGAGGTGAGAATTATCGAGTCCACTGACTCTGGTCCACAACCCTGCCGCGTCGGGAATTGAACCCTGGTCCCGGGCCGTCCTCTGCTTCTGGGTCTGCCGCCTCTAACCAGTGAGCCACACCACTCCACGCCTCAAAGGCAATTGCAGCACCTCAAGGTGATTCCTTGCTTAATTAAAGCTGGAATACCTGGCTGTTGGTGGCGGTATTGTAGTTACAAGCAGTGCTGATGATGAATCAACCAGCAATTTTCGCAGGCAATTTCTTAAAGACAGTAGAGAGAGTGCCACAGCGTGGCACCGGATTCCCGTTTGGCTGTGCCACGCTGCAGCACTTTCAAAGCAGAGGGATGTGTCACCCTGTGCTTTCCCCTGTACTGGCGCACAATTGGCTGCCATGCGCTGACTCTGGCTCCCTTGCACCATGGTGCAAAGATGCCTGCTTCACAGAGATCATTGTTTATCTGTGGGAAGGTGTCCCTTCCAGCACATAAATAATCTGAAATGGTGTTTGTCAGCTTCTAAGTGTGCTGCATTAGCACACATAGAAGTTATTAAATGTCATTTTTTTAACCCCTTCCATGCTGCCGTCGACCATTGGCAGACGGCAACGCTACCTCGCTGGTGCTGCCGTCGGCCAATGGACGACGCGGCCCGCCCGTTTTGCGGAAGTGCCGCATGGGAGGGGTTAATGATTGTTTATGTGAGGTGGGAAGCAAACAAGTCTATCTGGCAGGGGCCCTAGAGACGATTCAGCGCATGGAAAACTCTGGGATGAAGTCTACAATTGCTGAAATCCCAAAGATGTCGGGACTGCCAATCTGCCACTGTGTTGCTGCAGCCTGGGAGATGTTTTCCCACCACAGATATTCAGTGTTGAAGGCAAAAATACCGAAAGTCTTTGGCGATCTCCGCCAGTACGCAAGATTTCATCCCTTCCAGCTTTTTCACTTAGCGAACTGCTCCCTTTCTTCTCTACCAAGAAGACACTGCCGAGAAAACCGAGAGGATGAGGTTGAATGATCACCAGGGCCCCTTTCTGTAGTTGGGTTTGAATTTCTGAGGAATTAAACACCTGCTCTTTATGGGAAAAAGACATTACTGGGAGTTGGGAGATTTGCCTGGTGTAGCTGGAAAGTTCCAATTTTTAGCCCTGCACTGTCTCAAGATCGATTGCCAAACATGTAGGCAAGATTAAATCCTGACCCCCAAAACCACTTCTGAACACAGAACAAGTCTCACCTGTGGTCCCTGTATCCTGGAAGGCTCCTTGGGGTCCTCCAGATCTTCCCTTCCTGAAGCGATTTTGGTTGGAGCGCTGAGCTGGATAGAAGGTGGGATTTTTAGGCTCCTAATAACCCCCACCCTGTTGTTGATAGTAATAACCTCATTAAGGGCCTTGCTGGTAACCACGTCCCTGTCGAAAACTGGTTGTGAGGCTTTACAGACGGACCCTTGCGCCTAATCCAGACCACTAAAGGTTGCCATGAACGTGCACAGTTCCCTGAGGAACAGGTGGCCGAATAAAAGGCCTTGGGCCATGGAACTGGCCACCAAGGTTGCGAGCCCAGTGTGCTTGGGATCTAGCTTCAAGAGGACAGTTCGATGCCTCTCGCTTGACATGGCGCAGTTTGCATTCCCCAGTTGGCAAATGTCCTGTTGTGCCCAACCGATTAGTTTGTCAGGGTCGATTGACATGGCCGACTCCTTTGCCCAGAAGCCCAATTCCAGTATCTTGGTTAAGGGGCCGTCATGTCAAGAAGCTTGTCCTGGCAGAAATGCCAGGCCCTATCAATTCCCATCTTGGGGTCCTTGAATATTTTTCCAGGTAAGTTACCACCGTGGGGTCCACCTTTTGTAGTGTCCTCCACCTTACCCTGGAGGTCTGGTCTTGGAGTATTCGGAGCGTAATCTAGCACGCCCCTCCTTATCGAAAGCCTGACTCAGGTGAGCCTGCTCATACTGAGCCAGTTCCTGGGGGGGGAGCCAGGCTGTGGACTTAAGAGTGAACAATCTCTGAGGGCTCAAAAGTGGGTAGCTTTGGCTGTGAGTGTGGTGAACATGGCGCTCTTTTCCTGAGCGCTTACTGGGTCCTGGTGCGTTTTCCTAATGAGATCTTTGGTGGGAGGAGCTGTCTTCATCCTCCTGGAAAGGTTTGGGAGCAAGGGCCTCTGATGAGGCACAATAGTCATGATCCGTGGTCAGGTTGCTGGCTCATCTGGCTAATTTCGCTGCGTGGGGATCCTTAGGGATGTTCCCACTGGTCCTGGTACACAATGAAGGAGTAGTATGGCTGGCTGCCTACTAAAGGTTCAACTACCCATACCAGGGCCCGGTTGACTGAATGCTACACCCCCACATCCAATACATTTACCAGGTATTGGTCGTAAAAGTAATCCTACTCATAAAAGTCTGCCATAATGAGGGTATCTGCTTTTCAGGAATAATGTCACAGTAGGATAACACCAAGGACCAACAATGACAGACAGGGCTCTCAAACTCCTATTCAGGAGCAATAGAGGGGGGAGTAGAAACTACCCCAAGCAAACCAGGTCACAGTAGTGCCAACTGTAAAGTATATATAGTGGAGCGAGGGCCTGCCGGCTACTCTAGGCAATGCCTAAGACGATTTTCCAACCGTGCCTTATCTTACGCACAGCCCATCATTCAGCAGCTATCACGAGTGTCTGGGGCTATGACAGCAGTTATACGCAGCGTTGCACGTTTGATTTAAGCCCTCCAGTGACAGGAAAGCACCAACATGGCCACAGAGCATACACGAGCCGACCTCTTCTTTAAATCAAAAGAGGATTGTGCATCAGGCAGATGCGCGTCCTCGCTCCCAGCTCCCTCTGCACACAATCATGACGTGGTTGGCGGGCGCCCCGTCGGAAGGCAGAGTGCACTAAGAACTGTGAATAGCGCGTGAAGAAACAATACATCAGTCTCACATACTGCACTCTGTTATGCAACCCTTAGGGCAACGCACTTCACACATGTGCATGAAGCGCTGCAAAATACACAATAAACCAATTATCCAAGATACATGTGAGACAATAGCAGTCAATAAGATATTAGTATGAATGAAGTGCACTTAAATGGCTGTGAAGCAGCAAAGAAAGAGGACACTGGGATGTTGTGAAGAGATTATATAGGGCAGTGGCTCTATGGTTGGTCACATGTTACTGTGATATTAGAAATGTAGTATTCATAAAATGTTATTGTGATTGGCCGCTCCGAATAGTAGTAAAAGAAAGAATAGAATAATCGAAACCTCCGGTCCTGACATAGAATTCAGCTCTAGTCTTCTATCTTGGCCTTTTTTCAATTTCAGCATTTAGCAGAAACAGTGTTTTGAACTTTTGGATTCCAGCACTACCACGATCTTACGTGGTGGTGCTGGGCTATTCATACAAGGATTATTATTGCCATCTTCTTAGTGACATTCTTGTTTGCTATGCATATTATTATTATTATTATTGCCATGCTATTAGCGCTGAGTGTGTAGTTTGCTACCGTGTATTTTCATTTTTGATCCATGCTTAATTTTCTGCCTTTAATTATGCTATATGATGGTTGTATTGCGAATGTATGTATTGCGACTTATATAGCGCACGTATCACCCGAAGGCATCAAGGCGCTTGCTTAGGGAACCCGTCCTGGTATTCCCCTGTGAGATACCCCGGCAGGGTATCCACAAGGTGAAAGCCAGGCATCCCGCCGCGAGGGGCCGTAGTGGAGATTAAGCAAGCTATTGCCCAGAGTCGCAGAGTGTGACCCCGTGAGTCAAGTAGGCACCGGAGCGAGAATTGTCGAGTCCGTGGAATTTTTTAGCCCAAGACCCGCCGAGGCGGGGAATCGAACCCTGGTCCACGGCCGATCTCAGCTTCCGGGTCTGCCGCCTCTAACCACTGAGCCACGCTTCTCCACTGTTGTGTACTGCACAGTATCATCGCTCCATCATTTGACGTTGGTCTGCGTCAGGATGTTGATGCATGTCCTATGATGAAGCATGACACTATCTAGTGTGTGAGGGCAGTATTATAAAACAAGTGGTATTTCCCAATGCTGATTGAAAAGCAGCTCCCAGGGACAGAATAGTCCACGCCTAATCCCTGCTGACGAGCGGTAATGACCGCGAAACACGTGTCCAGGGATGGCAAGCACATCAGTGAACACCCTCAAGACTCGGGTAGAAGCGCACCCGCTAATACCTACTACATCGACCATCATGCTCCGGGGTCACACGCTGATGGGACGAGCAGTGTGCGACCGCACCTGCGCGCCATAATAGGCATCTGGACCTACGAATATTTTCGGCAGCCCATGCAGCAACCCCGTGCACACGCCTAATCCCTGCTGACGAGCGGTAATGACCGCGAAACACGTGTCCAGGGATGGCAAGCACAACAGTGAACACCCTCAAGACTCAAGACTCGGGTAGAAGCGCACCCGCTGATACCTACTACATCGACCATCATGCTCCGGGGTCACACGCTGATGGGACGAGCAGTGTGCGACCTCATTTGGAAATACTATTTATACAGGCTCCCTTGAGCCGGTGGAGGTGACGACCTCGAGATTACGCACCTGCGGGCCATAATAGGTATCTGGACCTACGAATATTTTCGGCAGCCCATGCAGCAACCCCGTGCACACGCCTAATCCCTGCTGACGAGCGGTAATGACCGCGAAACACGTGTCCAGGGATGGCAAGCACATCAGTGAACACCCTCAAGACTCAGGTAGAAGCACACCCGCTGATACTTACTACATCAACCATCATGCTCTGGGGTCACATGCTGATGGGACGAGCAGTGTGCGACCTCATTTAGAAATACTATTTATACAGGCTCCCTTGAGCCGGTGGAGGTGACGACCTCGAGATTACGCACCTGCGCGCCATAAAAGGTATCTGGACCTACGAATATTTTCGGCAGCCCACGCAGCAACCCCGTGCACACGCCTAATCCCTGCTGACGAGCGGTAATGACCGCGAAACACGTGTCCAGGGATGGCAAGCACATCAGTGAACACCCTCAAGACTCGGGTAGAAGCGCACCCGCTGATACCTACTACATCGACCATCATGCTCCGGGGGTCACACGCTGATGGGACGAGCAGTGTGCGACCTCATTTGGAAATACTATTTATACAGGCTCCCTTGAGCCGGTGGAGGTGACGACCTCGAGATTACGCACCTACGCGCCATAAAAGGTATCTGGAGCTACGAATATTTTCAGCAGCCCACGCAGCAACCCCGTGCACACGCCTAATCCCTGCTGACGAGCGGTAATGACCGCGAAACACGTGTCCAGGGATGGCAAGCACATCAGTGAACACCCTCAAGACTCAAGACTCGGGTAGAAGCGCACCTGCTGATACCTACTACATCGACCATCATGCTCCGGGGTCACACGCTGATGGGACGAGCAGTGTGCGACCTCATTTGGAAATACTATTTATACAGGCTAACCTTGAGCCGGTGGAGGTGACGACCTTGAGATTATGCACCTGCGCGCCATAAAAGGTATCTGGACCTACGAATATTTTCGGCAGCCCACGGAGCAACCCCGTGCACACGCCTAATCCCTGCTGATGAGCGGTAATGACCGCGAAACACGTGTCCAGGGATGGCAAGCACATCAGTGAATACCATCAAGACTCAAGACTCGGGTAGAAGCGCACCCGTTGGTACCTACTACATCGACCATCATGCTCCGGGGTCACACGCTGATGGGACGAGCAGTGTGCGACCTCATTTGGAAATACTATTTATACAGGCTCCCTTGAGCCGGTGGAGGTGACGACCTCGAGATTACGCACCTGCGGGCCATAATAGGTATCTGGACCTACGAATATTTTCGGCAGCCCATGCAGCAACCCCGTGCACACGCCTAATCCCTGCTGACGAGCGGTAATGACCGCGAAACACGTGTCCAGGGATGGCAAGCACATCAGTGAACACCCTCAAGACTCAGGTAGAAGCACACCCGCTGATACTTACTACATCAACCATCATGCTCTGGGGTCACATGCTGATGGGACGAGCAGTGTGCGACCTCATTTAGAAATACTATTTATACAGGCTCCCTTGAGCCGGTGGAGGTGACGACCTCGAGATTACGCACCTGCGCGCCATAAAAGGTATCTGGACCTACGAATATTTTCGGCAGCCCACGCAGCAACCCCGTGCACACGCCTAATCCCTGCTGACGAGCGGTAATGACCGCGAAACACGTGTCCAGGGATGGCAAGCACATCAGTGAACACCCTCAAGACTCAAGACTCGGGTAGAAGCGCACCCGCTGATACCTACTACATCGACCATCATGCTCCGGGGGTCACACGCTGATGGGACGAGCAGTGTGCGACCTCATTTGGAAATACTATTTATACAGGCTCCCTTGAGCCGGTGGAGGTGACGACCTCGAGATTACGCACCTACGCGCCATAAAAGGTATCTGGAGCTACGAATATTTTCAGCAGCCCACGCAGCAACCCCGTGCACACGCCTAATCCCTGCTGACGAGCGGTAATGACCGCGAAACACGTGTCCAGGGATGGCAAGCACATCAGTGAACACCCTCAAGACTCGGGTAGAAGCGCACCTGCTGATACCTACTACATCGACCATCATGCTCCGGGGTCACACGCTGATGGGACGAGCAGTGTGCGACCTCATTTGGAAATACTATTTATACAGGCTAACCTTGAGCCGGTGGAGGTGACGACCTTGAGATTATGCACCTGCGCGCCATACAAGGTATCTGGACCTACGAATATTTTCGGCAGCCCACGGAGCAACCCCGTGCACACGCCTAATCCCTGCTGATGAGCGGTAATGACCGCGAAACACGTGTCCAGGGATGGCAAGCACATCAGTGAATACCATCAAGACTCAAGACTCGGGTAGAAGCGCACCCGCTGGTACCTACTACATCGACCATCATGCTCCGGGGTCACACGCTGATGGGACGAGCAGTGTGCGACCTCATTTGGAAATACTATTTATACAGGCTCCCATGAGCCGGTGGAGGTGACGACCTCGAGATTACGCACCTGCGCGCCATAAAAGGTATTTGGACCTACGAATATTTTGGGCAGCCCACGCAGCAACCCCGTGCACACGCCTAATTCCTGCCCCCGAGCGGTAATGACCGCGAAACACGTGTCTAGGGATGGCAAGCACATCAGTGAACAGACTCAAGACTCGGGTAGAAGCGCACCCGCTGATACCTACTACATCGACCATCATGCTCCAGGGTCACACGCTGATGGGACGAGCAGTGTGCGACCTCATTTGGAAATACTATTTATACAGGCTCCCATGAGCCGGTGGAGGTGACGACCTCGAGATTACGCACCTGCGCGCCATAAAAGGTATTTGGACCTACGAATATTTTGGGCAGCCCACGCAACATCCCCGTGCACACGCCTAATCCCTGCTGACGAGCGGTAATGACCGCGAAACACGTGTCCAGGGATGGCAAGCACATCAGTGAACACCCTCAAGACTCGGGTAGAAGCGCACCCGCTGATGCCTACTACATCGACCATCATGCTCCGGAGTCACACGCTGATGGGACGAGCAGTGTGCGACCTCTTTTGGAAATACTAGTCCAACTTACTCACCTTTCTCTTCTCAGTGTGTGTGTGCATTGATGAAGGAAGGTTGTAGGGAAAGGTTGGACCTCTCGCCCCCATGTTTGTTTTGATAGGTTAATCAGTCTCCAGCAGGTAGTCACCATCACCGCATAGCTGGCTTTGCCAGTGATCAAAAAAATGTTGTTCTGAATTTGGGGCACTGTAATTCTTGTATGGTCATAAGAGCATGTTTTTTTAAGACAAAAGAGGGCAAAGGGGCAAGGTAAGATTACTTTTTCTTCTGATTCAATGAGAACAAAAACCGAAATGAGACCAAATTCTTTCCACATTCTCACATACAGTAAGAGAAAAATGCCTCTTTGAATTGTTTATTTGTAGGATCCGGCACATAAACAGTCCTGCCCATCAGGGCCGGCTTTAAAGGTTGTGGCACCCTGTGCGACAATCTTTGTTCGCGCCCCCTCCCCAAATAAACCTTATTTTTTGTGTTGAGTCGCATGGTTTCCCAACCGCATATTAAATATATACAGGATACGTTTTAGAGTATATAAAATGTATGCTCAAATATCATGTAAATGGGGAACAGATATTACGACAAATATAACTTTTATTGTGTAGCCTAAAACAATATACATATCTTGTTGATGTAATTATTAACATTTTCTAACTGTTAATTTTGTAAAATACAATTTGCAAATTTCAAGTAAATTTTACTTTACGGGCTTTCATTTTTGGAAATGCCAATATTGATGTGAATAAGTCCAGTTGTTGTGCAATATCATTTTCAATGGATAGGATTGCCAAAGATGATAGTTTTTCATCTGTCATTTTGGATCTTAAACATGTTTTAATTAACTTAAACTTAGAAAAACTTCTCTCTCCACTGGCTACTGTCACTGGAAGAGTTAAAAGTATGCGCAAAGCCACCCAAATATTAAGAAAGATATCTTGCATACTCATGTCTTGAAGAAACTGCAATGCTTCATCAGGAGTATTTTTACCATCAGGAAGACTGATTTGAAAGTGTTTTAATTCTTCAGTTAGGGCTGATTCATTAATATCAGAAGATTCGCCATCTGTAAGGGCTACATGTAAATCCCTGCAACGAGCAGAAATACCTTCAGGTAGAGATTTCAAATTATATAAAAATCCCCACAACTTTGTATGTAGTTGCTGAAAACGTTCCTTCAAGGATGTTAAAACAGCATCGACCGAAAAAATTCTCACTTAAATGTTTCCTCTGGGTTTTTATTCATTGCATCAAAACTTTCATAATCAAACATCCACTTTTTTCATCTGCGTGTCTCCTTGAAGGTAGTCTCTGCTTCAAGAGATGTGGCTAATGTTTTGGTTTTGTTTTTGATGCTTCATATCCATTCTCTCTGTATAAGGACCAAAAATGTAAAGTGCCCTCTATTAAAGCGGTTGCTGTTGTCTACTTTTTCGCTCTGGAATTGTTTGCTGACAATATTGATTTGATATAAAATGTCATACCATACAGAAAAGGCTATGAGAAATTTAAAGTCCTTAAGTTGCTCAGACAGACAATATGCTTTGTGCCGGATACCTGCATCTACTGCATTTGAATCATGTAACTCTATTAAAGCATCATACATTTCTTATGTTTGGGTGCACAACGCTTTCTCGCTTTCAATGCAGCTTTCCCAACGAGTTACACTTAATGGCTTTAGAGTTAGGGTAGATACATGATTTAGTAAAAATCGGTGTCGGACTGGGAACTGGAAGGAGCCCTGGCAAATTTTCCCAGACCAGCCCCCCGTCCGGTGTGTAGCTAGCGAGCGCAGCGAGCGAGCCTGACCGCCACTAGGTGGGTTTGGGGGGGTTCTCCCCTCAAGAAAATTTTGGAAAACGACAGACCAAAATGGTGAATTTTACAGCACATTTTTCATTACATATTCAAATTGTATCAACTTTCAAAGCACAGTAAATAGTAGATGATGACCTTAAATAACACCAGGTTACCTACCCAGTCATATGTACCCATAGGCATTCTTTATGAAAGCTCCAAAAATAGACACAAGTAGTGAATCAGAGAGAACAAAGTAAAAGTGAGACCAGCCCCCACATGGTGTGTAGCGAGCAAGCGCAGTGAGCAGCCACTACTAGGGGGAGTTTGGGGAGTTGAACTTCTCTCCCCCAAGAAAATTTGGGAGACAAAAAGGTCAAAACAAAGCATTTTTCAACACATTTTTCATTACATATTAGATTGCATTAACTTATAAAGCATAGTAAATGATTACCTTATTGCGCACCAGTATACCCAGTCATAAATCACAGACATTCCTACAGAGAACACTAAAACATGAAATGTCAAGCATGAAACATGAATTTAAATATAACCAATTTATTCTTCATATAAAATAGCATAAAGACATTTAAAATGCAATGAACTTCAAACAAGGTTCAGAGTAAAAAGTGTACAAGACAATGTGCAAGCATTAAATGATTTTTATATCCTGAGTTTTGTAAACAGTGCTAAAATAAAGCATTTTATGCAAAGTGCAACAGGGCACAACATTATGATTGTGGGCATTTCGATATTGTAAATAGTTAACATGACCTACCTGTAGTAGCAAATCCTTAATATGATATTACTATAAAACATAATAACGTACTTCTTCTCAAACAAGTGTTATATTCAATTGCACTTTGCATTAATTTGTGTCAAGAGATTGTTTCACGGATGAGATGTCGGTCCCCAAGTAACCACCCATGGGTTTTGATGTAAAGCCCTACCTACTAACAAAGGTAGACCTGGATTTAAGACGTAAGCTGACACCTTCTTGAGGTTCTCCAAGAATGCATGTATGCTCTAAAGTACAGCATAAATAAAGTTCATGAAAACATTTGAAAGTTTTCCTAAGCATAGGATTTTGTAGTGGATGGATTACTTGTTGTTTCAGTGCAAAACCTATGCTAGACATAATGCTCACAGCCTTTCACTATGGTACAAAGGTGTGTGTGTGTGTGGTGCAAAGTAGGGTCAAAGAGAGCCAATGCAAGGAGGACAACTCTGGTTATTGCAATGCATTGTTTGATATTTATAAATGGCCCTCAAAATGTTGACGGTAACGTGCAAAAGTCAAATGCTTTTCATGTCCAGAGTGCAACCTTCATAGAAATGTGGTAACTTCAGCTCACATTTTAAAGTGTTAACATCCCTTGCATCAATTTCCTTTTGGAGGCAAAAAGATCAATGATTTTCTTTGCTTATTCGCATTAAAGCATCTTTTTCCACACACATAAGCATAAAGGCTTCCAAACCTGACTGAGAGAGAGAATTACGCAGCCTATTCAAGATATACTTGAGCTTAGAAAAAGATCTTTCACAAGCCACCTGAGAGGAGGAAAGAGTCAATGCCAACTTATAGGCATTAAAGAGAGAAGAATAGGATTTACTGTACAGGTTATAACACAATAATAAACTATATCAGCAAGCAATACAGTCCTTGCAATCTTACAGTTATACTTTTTTTGCCCAACATTAGCGGACTGTACTATCTCATCATCAAAGCCACTTAGTCGTTGAAGAGCATTTTATGTAAAGTTCTGGAGGATGTCTCTAAAGTTCCTGGGGTCCAGGCATGCCAAATCTGCAAACAACTGGCCATGAGTTGTGATACAACTTTGCAGGCTGGTAACCTCTTTGTCCATTGCAGCATTATCAACTTCTATCCTGTATTTATCAGTAGCTGACCTGATGGGTTCATCAGTTGTAGTTTCGCCGGGCATCATCTTCTTCCTGCATACTCGAACCTCTAGGAAGTCAGCTTGAATAAAAATTTCGCTATCACACTGAACCAATTTATCTTTTGTCCAATTGATGAATGTATTTGTAGCATCCATTAAGCTGCTGAAATCCAAACCCTGTTGCTGTAGGGAGTCAATGGTTTTAGTCACCATTCGATATGCCTGCAGTACGTCCAGTCCTTGTGTTTGCAAGTACAGCGACAAAGGAGTGGTATTATGAAAAATAAACAGATACATCTGTGCAGTCAAAATGGTGTCAAATGTAACTAGTGACTTTAGAAATGAAATGGCTTTGTATCTGATCTCATCATTGAAGTTATCTGATGTGGATATCTCTTCCATAGTTTGAAGAACCTCAATGTACACAGATTTGCTTGGGTCATTGTATAGACCAAAGATTTTTTTGAGTGCTACATCTTTGACCCACTATCTTGTTTCTCCAATTATAGAGATTATAAGTAACATTAGTTACTTACCTGTAAACTGTGGTTCTCCAGTATTGGTGTCTTTCATAGATTCACATGCTTGAATATTCCCCGTCATCAAAGTGGGAGTCCCACGGTACATATAATAGTAGTAAAATATATATATATATATATATATATATATATATACATATAGAAAATTATATAATTATAAATATACATAAGAAATGTAATACATATAAAATATATAACGTAAACTTAAAAGTACCATAGAACTGAAAAGGCCCATAGAACCCTTAAAGGGAGAATTCACTTTAGTAACATATCATAGTCATTATAATAGTCCCCATTCCAGCCAATCAGGCAACAGCACCCTCTAGAACCTTCTCCTCAGAAGCTCAAGCCCTCAGATTTTCGTAGCACCAAAGTGACCAAGAGTGCATGAGGAGAAGAGAGACTCTGAGGGGAGGAAGGGTGGGTCGCATGTGAATCTATGAAAGACACCAATACTGGAGAACCACAGTTTACAGGTAAGTAACTAATGTTCTTCTCCAGTATTAGGGGTGTCTTTCATAGATTCACATGCTTGAATAAGAGTAGAAAGCAGTATGGTAATACATGAGTCATGAAAGGCAGTTCAAAACCAGATAGGTAAAAGTATAGTATTAATAATATAGCATACATTGAGACATATGTCAAAACCTTTTATGACAGGAGGCTCACCTAAATGAAATAGATTTCGTAGCACAGCTTGGCCCACAGCAGCATACGCGGCGTCCGCTGATTCCAGACAATAGTGCCTCGTAAACGTGTGTCTGCTTGACCACGTTGCAGCTCTCCAGATCTGGTTCAGAGGCACTCCAGCAAAGAGGGCGATAGATGATGCCACAGCCCTTGTCGAGTGTGCTCGCCCCGGAGCAGAGAGGGGCTTTCCGGCCCGGCAATGGCAGAAATAGATGGCATAAGAAATCCATCTAGTAATGGATTGTTTGGTGACTGGTTGTCCTTTGCATGTTCGGCCATAGGCCACAAAGAGCGGTCTGATTTACGAAAAGGAGCGGTGCGCTGGATGTAGAATTTCAGGCAGCGGTTTAAATCCAAGGAGTGCAGAGAACGCTCAGCAGGAGACTGAGGGTTTGGGAAAAAAGTCTTAAGAATGACGGACTCATTCAGATGGAAATCCAAGGGAACCTTGGGAATAAATTTCGGAATTGTACGTAAAGTAACAGCGTCCTTGGAGAATTGAAGAAATGAAGGTTGAATTGTAAATGCTTGGATATCACTTACTCGCCTTGATGATGTCAGCGCGAGCAGAAGAGCAACCTTCCACGTGAGAATTTTAAGTCCGCTGAATGGATTGGCTCAAAAGGAGGTAGGAGGAGCTGAGATAAAACCTGATTTAAGCGCCAAGAAGGCAGAGGACGACGTATAGGCGGAAACATTCAAAAGAGGCCTTTGAAGAACTGCCGAATGATCCGAGAGGAATACAAAGATGTGGTGCCATCATGACGAAAGCGGGAAATCACTGCCAGAAAGACTTTAAGAGTGGGATGAGATAGTCCTGATTTTGCTAGAGATAAGAAAAAAGGCAGGATTTGCTCCGGCTTAGCGTGCATCGGATCAAGAGCTTCCTTGTGACACCAGACACAAAACCGCTTCCATTTCAATTGATATGTTTTAATGGTGGAAGGAGCGCGTGCATGAGCCAGCTCGTTCCTGCACTCCGGAGTGATATTCAGACCTGCAAACTCATTGTGTTCAGGTTCCAAGCATGCAGTTGGAGATATGCCGGATCCAGATGGCAAATGCGGCCTTGGTGCATGGTAAGCAGGTGAGGCAGAGGGCGAAGAGGTATCAGATGGCACATGGACAATAGGAGGAGGTCCGTGAACCATGGGCGACGCGGCCACCTGGGCGCAATCAGTATGACATGGCATGGTTGAAGCTTCATCCTGTGTAGCAGGCGCGGAATGAGAGGGAGCGGGGGAAAAGCGTAGATAAATTTGCTCGACCAGTTGATCGAAAACGCATTCCCGCTCGACTCTCTGTGGGGATGCCAACTTGCGAAGCGTCGGCATTTGCGGTTGGTTGGAGTCGCAAACAGATCCAGCTGTGGTTGGCCCCACTGGCGAAAGATGTAGTCCAAAATGGGTTGGTGGAGTGCCCATTCGTGATTGTCTTCCAGACATCTGCTGAGACAGTGAGCGAAGGTGTTGGAGACGCCCGGCACATAAACTGCTGTCAGGTGAACTTGATGGTGAATTGCCCAATTCCAGATTTCCTGCGCCTGTTTGGAAAGCAGTAGAGATCTCGTACCTCCCTGCTTGTTGAGGTAGTGCATGCTGGTGATGTTGTCTGTCCACACCAGCAGCGATTGGCCTTGTATCAGTATCCGGAAAGACTTTAGGGCAAGGAAGATGGCCAAGAGTTCTAGTCGATTTATATGCCACGTGCGTTGAGCTGCAGTCCACTTGCCCTTGACTGACATTCCGTCGAGGTGTGCCCACCAACCCTCCAAGGAACCATCCGTTGTGAGGGTGAGTGTAGGAGCTGTCTCCTGGAAGGGCCGCCCGGCGGCAATATTCGGAAGGTGAGCTCACCATTCCAAAGCTGTTTGAATGCGGGGGGTCAGGTAGAGTTTGTCGTTGAACGACCTCGAAATTTGTTTCCATTGTTTGTCCACCTCCTCCCGTATGACTCTCATGTGAAGTCTGCAATTAGGGATCAGATGTATGCAAGAGGAGGCCATGCCCAGAAAAGATTTCAAGATCCGTACAGAAACAGAAGTTGTCGCTCTTGGGACACAAACACCTGTGCCAGACGAGAATCGATTAAGGCTCCTAGAAAGATTCTCTGTTGTGAGGGGCGAAGATGGGACTTTTCCTGATTCACAGAGAGGCCCAAGGTGTGAAAAAGTGATAGACAGGCCTGAGTATGCTGTCTTCCTGTGTGACGTGTCTGTGCTTTTATTAGACAATCGTCTAGATAAGGGTAAAATTGAATGCCTTGCAGGCGAAGGAAAGCTGCGACCCGAGCCATGATCTTCGTGAAGACTCTCGGAGCTGATCGAAGGCCGAAAGGCAACACCTTGAACTGGAAGTGCTTCGATCCGTCAGTGAAGCGAATATATTTTCTGTGTTTGTGATGTATTGGCACATGAAAATATGCATCTTGGAGGTCGATAGTGGAGAGGAACTCTCTGGGATTGAGGTATTGCAAAATTTCCAGTAGGGTCAACATTCGGAAAGTTTTTGACTTGATGAATTTGTTGAGGGCTCGTAAGTCCAGAATGGGGCGCCATTCTCCCGATTTTCTCTTGATTAAGAAGAAGCGGGAATAAAAGCCCCTGCCCTGTTGTGCTCGAGGGACCACTTTGACAGCCCCTTTTTGTATCATGATCCTGACTTGAGCCAACAGGTCTTTTAGATGAGGTGGGGGAGGACCAGAAGGTGGACGGGTGGGTTGAAATTTTGTAAACTCGAGAACATGTCCTTTCGAGATTACATCTAGGACCCAACGATCCGAGATGATATGAGACCAATTGAAGAAGTTTTGGGAGATTCGACCTATAATCTTCAGAGTCGGAGAACACTTGTTGGGGAAGTCACTGCTTTTTGGAGGTGTTTCCTCCTCTGTAATTATTTTTCCTCCGATAAGGTCTTGAATCGGTATGGCGATTTTGAGATTGGTAGCTGTATCTTTGTTGTTGTCGCCATAGGAGCGATATTGGGAGGAGTCACGAAAAGTTGAAGAGCCGCCTCTGCCACGTGCTCCTCGAAAAGGCCGTTTCCTGTACTGGAGGCTTCCTAAGGCACGAGCAGTATCTGTGTCCTTTTTAATGGATTCCAGAGCATCGTCGACATGCTTGCCAAAAAGGGAAACACCATCGTATGGCAAGTCAAGAATTCTCGCCTGCACCTCGGGGCGAAAAGCTGTAGATTTCAGTCAGCCCTGGCGTCGTAAAACAGCAGCTCCAGCAAGTTGCCTGAACCCTGTAGAAGAGATGTCAACAGCGCAATCTATGATCTCTGAAGAGATTTTTTCCCCTTCTTGAACTATCGTCTGGGCCTCGGCTTGGACGGAATCTGGGAGCTGGTCAATCAAGGCTCCGATCTCTGACCACATTTGGCAGTCATATCTTCCAAGGATGGCCAGGGAGTTGGCCACTCTGGCCGTTGTAGCAGCCATGGTGGTAAATTTCTTGCCGATAGAGTCCAGCTGACGTCCTTCTTGGTCCGGAGGGGAGGTAAGCGGAGTGGCCGGATTCTTTGAACGTTTCTGGGCAGCCTGCATTACAACGGAGTCTGCCTTTGGGTGTGAAACAAGGCATGTTGGAGAGTCCGCAGGCGTCTTGTACTTTTTGTCCAGACGTGGTAACACAGCTGAGATGGAATTTGGTTGTGCCATAAGTTTAAGGCCTTCTTGCCAAACAAAATCAATAATTGGGATGGTATGGGTTTGCTTTAGAGGCTGATCTTTGAAATCATAGAGGAAGCAATCCGTTTGCTGCATCTCTAAGGTTAAATGGAAACGTTTGGCAGCACGTACCATTAAATTATGAAAGCTTCCAATATCCACCGGCGGGGAAGGCAATGGCGATGTCGGTGGCGTAGATTGTGTCTGGGCTCTATAATCGTCCCAATCTGCGAGGACATTATCTACATCCTGATCAGTGTCCTGGTGCACATCCGCATCATTATCATTATCTGGCCGCGGATGGATCGACGACTGCTGCGTCTCCGCATGTATGGGTGCTGGCGCCGCAGGTTGAGGAGTTGTTGAAGTAGGTGCAGATGGAGGGAACCTGCGAATGTAATCATCCAACATATTCTGCAGGTTGGTCACCAAAGAAGATGGTATTTGAGTCATTCGTTCCTCATGAGGTGCCTCAAAGCGAGTATCATGGACAGGAAAGAGAGCACACCCTTCCTCCACATACTCTTCATCATCTTCTTGGCACTTTATATTGAGTTCAGATGGACTGGATGCAGGACGAAAAACGTCATTCACATAGGATCCATCATCAGAATCGTCTTCTGCAGACTCAAATAATTGTGTTGGCAGAGTTTCAGGCATAGGACTGAAAGGAACTGGACGTTTGACCACTGAAGCTGTGACCACCGTGAAAGTAGTTGCATTAGCGAGTGAATGGTGGGTCGTCGACGGTCCCGTCAACGAGTTGGCAGTGGAAACAAATGTAGATGGCAATGGAGCCGTTGACGGAGATAATATCTTCTCCTTTGTCTTCATTGACGTTGCTTTACGTGCCGTGGACGGAGCCGTCGACGTAGAGGAAGTCGTCGACAAGGATATCGCCGTCGATGAGACAGTCGTCGACAAAGGCGGAATCATCGGCGTAGACGACACCGTCAACGAGGATGTCGCCGTCGATGAACTGGTAACCATTGACGAGGGTGTAGCCGTCAACGAGTTCTTGGCCGTCGACGGTGTCTTTACCGTCGACGAGGTCTTGGCCTTCGACGAGGGCTTGGTCGTCGACGAGGGCTTGGTCGTCGACGAGGTCTTGGCCGTCGACGAGGCCTTGGTCGTAGACGAAGTCTTGGCCGTCGCCGAAGATATGGTTGTCGACGAAGATGTGGCCGTCAACGATGGACGCGCCGACGGGGCCTTAGACGATGAATGCTTCGACGAAGCAGGTTTAATGGCCGTCGACGATCTCTTAAGAATAGATGAAATAGGCCTCACCTCTGGGAGCGTCGACGACGAGGTAGACGTCGTCGTCTTCTTAGACATAGAACATGTTGTCGTCAACGTTGGAACTGCGTCGACGGACCTCGTAGTCGTCGACCGACGCGTCGACGGTCCTGTCGACGAGCTGGCGCCCGTTTTAGATGACGAGGGCATAGCTTGGGATTGCGACGCCAGAGAACCAGGTCCCGTAGGCATGGATGCAGGCAAATCCCGTGGGGAGACAGATTTAGAAGCGTCGACGAGCTTCTTTCTCTTCTGGAAAGGAGAAGGCATCTCAGTCTCTGACCCACGCTTGAGAGAGGCTTTAGAATGGAAAGAATACATGCTTTCCATGTCAGAAACAGCATCTCCGGAAGTCTTCAACTTCTGTAGCCACAGAAGGAGACGGGCCTCTCTATCCTTTAAAGTCTTTGAGGAGAAGGTCCTGTAAAACTTGCAGTTCTTTACTTCATGGTCCGGATAAAGACAGTAAATACACTTACTGTGAGGATCGTCATGAAAAAGGCGAAGCTTTCCACAGGATGAGCAAGGTCTAAATAAAGATTTTTTATTTGTAGACATCTTGATAGTTGAAATGAGCAAAAGAGTTGAAGAAATTGAGCAGAGCTCAGGGAGACTCCCTTCACACGAGGTGCGGTAGAAAATCTGAGGGCTTGAGCTTCAGAGGAGAAGGTTCTAGAGGGTGCTGTTGCCTGATTGGCTGGAATGTGGACTATTATAATGACTATGATATGTTACTAAAGTGAATTCTCCCTTTAAGGCGTCCTTTTCAGTTCTATTGTACTTTTACCTTTACGTTATATATTTTATATGTATTACATTTCTTATGTATATCTATATTTATATAATTTTCTATATGTATATATATATATATTTTACTACTATTTTATGTACCGAGGGACTCCCACTTCGACGACGGGGAATATTCAAGCATGTGAATCTATGAAAGACACACCTAATACTGGAGAAACAGAGGTTTTAGTGACATCAGTTATAACAAGGTTAAGTACATGCGCGTAGCACAAGACATGAATCTGATCAGGTGCTTTTTTACGCAGCCATGTTGTGAACCCATCATACTGTCCTTGCATATCAGAGGCTCCATCTGTTACCAACACAATTTGCAACGCTAATGTTCATTGATTCAAGTGCAGTGCAAACTAGCTCAAACAATGCCTTTCCAGTTGTCATTGTGCAATTAACATCAGACACAAGACGTTCGTGGACAACATCTGTCACATATCTGACTATAATAGAGCACTGGTCTACAACATTTATGTACTGTGTTGTATCCAGCTGTATTGAGAACATTTCTGCTTACCTGATTTCTTCAGCAATACCCTCTTTTATTAATGAGGAAATAATATCTATGAGAGAGTTTACAGTTGGTTTTTAAATCAGGGTACTGAAGAAGTTCCAAAAAATGTCCATGATCCAATGTTTCATCTTCTAAGGTGTAGCTAGCTTCTGTAGTTGCTCGATAGCTCAGGCCTCTTTTGCCAATCAGTTTTATTGTTTCCACTACTCTTTCTGAAATGGCACGTTTTCGCTTGACTTCCTCTTGTTTTGCAGTTGTGTGCTTTTTTAAAAGATGGCTACATATATCTATGTTTCTTGATTGCATCATGAAGGATTCCGAAGTACTGTGATGAAGGATACTGTCTTCGTGCTCATCGATTCTTAGATACATATGCCTTTCATCAGAACATCCATCAATGAAAAGCATAGATAGAGAGACACGCCAAGAACTTCGGGCGGGCCTCATGGTACAGATAATAAGTGGCTGATGAACTGTGACAACTGTTTTTTGGGGGGAATTGCACAACCATTGCTTGCACTCAGGGGAAGAGGAGCTCTTATTTTACCGATTCTGAATTGCACTAACATGGTTTTTTAAACTGACAATTTTTTTTTAGAGAATATACATTTCTGTTTTAATTACCAATTGTACTTCGGGGTAGCGCAGGGAGAATTGTATTGGTCCACCTACGGCCACGATTCTTTCCGTTGCACACCCATCGTTTTAGAGCACTTCCGCTTCTCTAAGACGCCGTCTAGTGCTTGGGGGATACAGTTCTTGCACAGCAGAGCTGATTGGACGCTGAGCGGAAGGGGTCAGCCTTAACTGTGACGCTGGGGCGAACGCGCAGCGGACGCACCGCCAGCGCGCCAGAGGCAAGCCCATCTGCGCTCGTCCGCTTCCGGCCGGAACCCCTGGTCCAAAGAGGCGTTACTCTGCATCAGAACTGCAGTCCCTTGCCACAGGTAACTATGTACCTGATAACAACGACATAGTCAAATTGAGAACTGAAAACATTCTGAGGCACCATGGGACAGTTAGCTATACCAGCCTGAGGCCAGCACCTCATACTAGCATCAGGCCGGGGCATCCTCTTGGCTTAAAAATAGCTTTTAAACACAAGATCTCTACTGAAACATCATCTGGAGATCTTCACGCTTCTCCAGGAAGGGGACATTGATATACTGGCTCTCACGGAAACATGGTTGGGCGACACTTCGTCCCAGATATCATCGCTGCCCTCCCAGGTGACTTTGATGCCCTCTGGAACAACAGGCAAGATAACAGGAGAGGAGGGGGAGTGGCGATCCTTTTTAACACCAGGATCATGGCCACCAAGATAATAGCAGAGAGTGTAGATAACACAGATATGCTAGGAGTTAAAATCTCCTTTAAATCTGCCTTCTTCTCCTGGTAGTCTACCGCCCCCCAGAGGCAACCCCTGGGTACAACAACCATTTTGCAGAGACCGTGTCTGATCTTAGTCCACGGTACCAGCGACTTGTGGTGGTTGGAGACTTCAGCCACCACTGGGAAAAAATCCCTCGAGAGCTTCATGCCAAACAGCTTGAACAGGTGTTAAAAAGTGGGTTTCTTGAGGTATTGAGACGAACAAGAATCATGTAGGTTCACATGTTGATTTATTCTTTAAGTTATTCAGGATACAACAGCTCATCCATCCAACTGTCACAGGCTCTATCTTCATCTCTCCCCCCAAAACCAATGCTTAATCTTAGTCATGAATTCCATTCCAGAACTGAACTGAGTCAAGAGCAGAACAGAACTGAAATAAAATAAATAAATGAAATAAGAGCATTACAACATATGGCAATGTCCTCCATGGGGCTCCATCAATTGGTGGACCGCCCAACCCACATTAAAGGGCACACTTTAGACCTGGTCTGGTCCTCTGACCCTCGGGACAGGCTAATGGACATTCGGCCCTGCGCCTGGTCGGTCCATTCACTGATCTTGGGCTGGGTGCAAATGGAAAGTCCGCTCTCACAAACTCCTCGCGAATGGAGGAAAGTGCGGAGCTGGAATAAAATTCAGGCAGATAATTTAGTGGATACATTACAGAGGTTACCCTCCTCCAAATTTGTGGATGGTAACATTGACTCAGAATGCAAAATTTTCACTAACAACCTGTAAACTGCCACTGACCGGCTAGCTCCAGAACGTAGCGAAAGAATTAGACATAAAGGCAGGGGGGCTCCTGGTTTAATGAGCAACTGAGGGAAAGGAAGCAAAACCTCGGTCAAGCCGAAAGACGGTGGCAGAAAGCTTATGGCCCCGTGGAACTTACAACCTATAAATCTCTACTCAACTGTACAAGAAATCCATTACATCCAGGAAAGCTGCGTACTATTGCAGCACGAATCACCAAAGCGCCAAATATACAAAAGGAGACCTTCAAGATCTTGAAAGAACTCAGCAAAAAGTCAGATGGAAACCCCGCAGTAGCACCCACTGACTGTAACGTCCTAGAGTCTTTTTTTCTCCAGAAAGTGGCAGATATCCTTCTAGAGATTGAAAACACCTGCATCACCATGAGCCCCCTGGAATTGTCCATGTCCCCACTCCCTACAGGTCATCTTCTTACCACCTTTACTCAACTAGACTCAAGGTCTTTAACACTCCTAGTTAATAGCACCAAGTCAGGCTCTCCTGCCAACCCATGCCCGCCCGGGATCTTCAGGATGGCACTGCCTGCCTTGGAAAATCATATCCCCACCCTTCTGAATAATTCCTTGGCGACCGGCCAGGTCCCCAGAAACCTGAAGGAGGCTAGAGTTACTCCTCTATTAAAAAAACCTGGGGCAGATAGGACCATATTAAAGAATTAGAGGCCTTTCTCCCATCTCCCTTTCCTGGCAAAGATTGTGGAGAAACACGTCCTGAAGACCATCTTGGCCTTTCTGGAGGAACACGAGCTTCTCCAATCCTACCAGGCAGGTTTTAGAGCCCACCACAGTATGGAGCTGGTTATGTTATCAGTTCTGGACGAACTCAAGATTAAGGCCGATAACAAAGAATCACACGCCCTGATTTTATTAGACAAAATTATTGACCCGGCTGGCGGACTTGGGCATTTGGGGGCAGGTCCATAAACGGTTAGAATCCTTTTTATTAGGACGAGCGCAGAGGATCCAATTGGGCGAGCAGGTATCGGAAAAGGGTAACATCTTGTGTGGAGTCCCTCAAGGCTCCGCACTGTCCCCTCTTTAATATATACCTACAGCCTTTGGTGGCTGCGCTAGCCATAATTTGACTGCAGAGTATTCAACTATGCGGATGACACCCAACTCATCCTAAGGATCGATAATTCGGCCCATGCCCAACAGTCAGCCCGGAGCATACTCAGATTCACAGTCAACTGGATGACTGTGAATTCTTTACAAATCAATCCAGACAAGATTGAAGTCCTAGCTATCCCAACTAAAAACAACCCCTGGAGCGATCAGTTCTGGACCCTGGAGGTGGGGAATACCCCTAACCCAGCACCCCTGGTGAAAAGTTTGGGCATTAAGATTGACTATGAGCTCTCTATGACCAATCAAGTCAATTCTGTGGTCGGAACATGTATAGGTCTTCTAGGACAGCTGAGGAAACTGGTCCCTCTTCTCTCGTTCTCATCAATGAGAACGATAGTATCACTAACTATTGTTTCGAGACTGGACTATGGTAATGCGCCTTATGTCGGACTACCCCAGAGACTTACTAACAGACTACAGGGAGTGATGAATGACGCAGCCAGGCTCATCTTTAGGCTGCCCAGGGGCACTCATGTCACTCCTTTTCTGAACAAACTGCACTGGCTGCCCATTAAGCAAAGAGCGAAGTTGAAGGGTTTGTGCAACTCCCACAAAGCTCTATACGGTCACGCCCCAGGGTACATAAAAGAACGCCTACTCAAATATGTGCCAGGGCGTGTGTTGCGCTCAGCGGAAGCCGCTCGGCTGACCTGCCCATGTTTTAACACCAGATCCAAAGGAGGGAGAGCCTTTTCGGGCCTTCTGCCACAACTGTGGAACCAGCTGCCTGTTAATCTCCGGAAAGCACCTAGACTTCTCCTCTTCCGGAAACAACTAAAAACCTTCCTCTTTAGGGAAGCATTAGATATGGTGTAAAGTCCTTTCAGTCCCTGGAGACTACTCCCGTTTCCTTTTTGACTGTGTTTTCCCCTCTTTCAAAAGCGCTAAGAGGCCTGGCGGTGTACATGCGCTATATAAGAGTAAATTAACATAACATAACACTTCTATCTGTCTGTTTGCTAAAAGCTAGACATACCACACAGAAAAAAGTTTTGGCTCTGTGTGAATAAATCAACCATTGCCTTGGTTTCCCATTTTTTTGCTGATATAATATTTTAGCATTCCAACGTAGACCATCAGGTTGACAGGGATGAAACTTAAAAAAGGCATTCACATTTTCAGATGTTGGTCTCAAAAAAACATTTGTCCTCCCCTGGACCAATCAAAGTCACATCAGCATATGCTGATTTCTCAACTTTGGGGTCTTCTTGACCCTTCTCTTTGGAGTCTTCCCCACTTTCTATTTCAATGTCACCTTCTAAACACTTGGGAGCTGCCTCCTTTACTGTGGAATCACTACTCATTTCAGTCCTTTGGCCTTCAGCAGTTTGTTCAACAGCTTCACTTCTGAAGCTGGTAGACGTGATGTCACCTTCAAAAGAAATGAAATCTTTTTGGGGAGTAAACATATCAGTCACTTTTTTGTAGTGGCTTGCTTCTTTCTCTTGCATTTTTTTCTTCTTTTCACATTCTTTCTCAGCTCCTCCTTTCTTGTGCACTTTCCTCTTTCCAAGAGCTGCATGAGTTAAAGTCACATCAGCACAAGCTGATTTCTCAACTACAGGGTCCTCTTCACACTTCTCTTCAGAATCTACATCACTTTCTAATTCAATGTAATCTTCCATAGACTTGGGAGCTGCCTCAGTTACAGTACCTTCATTGCCTATTTCAGTTCTTTGGCCTTCAGCAGTTTGTTTTGCACCTTCAGTACTGAGGCTGGTGGGCGTGCTGCCGCCTTCGAAATAAATCAATTTTTTTGTTGGACTAAAAATAACAATCACTTTTTGGTAGCGGCTTGCTTCTTTCTCTTGCATTTTTTTCTTTTTTTCACGTTCTTTCACTGCTCCTCCTTTCTTGTGTGAGTTTCTGTTCCCAGCACCTTTCATATTCATTGTGAAAATCTAAAAATGATAGACGAGGGGTTTCAAGGCGGATGCAAACTGATAACAAATTTGAAACAAGACATCCCACACCTAATGCATGGGGCTTGGTTATATGGTATATAGAAACTGTTGTGTCACGTCGTGTGCGTAGAGCATGCTTTTCACAATTTAATTTCCTAAACAGGGAATCCTACAGATTCAGGCAGCTATAACGTGATAAAGGATGGGAGTGGTGGTGTCCAAGACAGAGTAAGAGGCTTCTCTCCAGTGCAGTTTAAGAAATCGCATACTAGGGTGTGGGAACATGTTTCACGAGTAGACTGCACAATGTTGACTGATCATAACTCTTCGAGAGAATGTTTCCCAGGACATACTCAGAGAAACTCTATAGAAGCTAAAATCGCAACAGAATCGGGAAACTGCGTCATTGGCCAGAGTCAGACTGAGGCCTGGTGTGAAACAGAATAAGATGACAAGCGAAGAAGAGAGTCAAGAGACTACTCCCTAGGACATGCTCAGAGATCGCACAGTACAGACAGGGTGAAATCACAACCTACAGACTCCCTGAGTAGGTGTAAAAGAGAGTGAAATTGCATACAATGCTGCCCAGGATTCTTTAGGGGCCGTACAGTGATGATCACAACACCGTTCGGGTCACTCTTGTCTTTTCAACAAAAAGTGCTATGCGTTTTAGGCTTTTTTTTAACACTGTTTCAACGTCACAACTTTACAACATAAAACTACATTCTGATATTCTTTTCTGTATTTTCAATAAATTGTCACTCACGTTGTCACACATTAAGCACCTACATGTGATGTCACACATGAGCACACAGGCCACTGAGGCCAGAAACTGTGGAAATGTCACACATAAGCATCTGATAACTAGCATCTAGGGCACAGAGGCCAGAAACTAAGGAAACACCACACCCATACAGTGTAACTCTTAATAATGATTACAATTATTCCTCTGAATGTAAGCAGTTTGTGCAAGATCAGTTGTTCCGGGTACACGTGTTCTGAATAGTGATGAGGCTCCCTGCCCCCTCTACCCCAACCCCCAGGCGAATCTGCCAAGAGGTCTGAACACTCATGAAAAACAAATGAAGACTTCTGCATAATACATTCATTGACAAACAATATTTTATAGAAACGATGGGAGCATGAACAAGCACTGACTGCGGCAATAGGTCTGGCTATGTTTTTACGTGGGGAGGGAGACAGAAGAAGAGAAAGGGAGAAGTAGAGGGTGAAAAAGAGGAATAGAATGAGAGAGAGGAAGGATAGGAATGAGTGAACGATGGGGAGAGGGATAGAAAGAGAGAGAGGGAGCGATAGAGAGAGGGACAAGAGAGAGGGAGGAAGGATCGAGGGGAGAGAGAGGGATGGGGAGAGAGGGAAAGGGAGAGATAGAGGGGCAGAGAGAAATACAGGGATAGAAAAGAGAGAGAGGGAGGGATAGAGAGAGGGAGAAAGAAAAGGTTAGAGAGTGAGAGTGGAACCGAGAGAGATATGGGGATAGAGAGGGAGAGAGGGGGGATAGAGGGAGGGAGAGAGAGGGGGAGAGAGTGAGAACGATAGAGGGATAGGTATATGGGGAGTGAGAGGGATAAATAGAGAGCTCATGAGGGAGTGAGTGAGAGAGATGGATAGAGAAATAGAGAGAGAGAGGAGGGAGGGAGCAAGAGAGGGAGAGAGAGAAAGAAAGTGCGAGGGAGAGAGAGGAGAGAAAGAGAGAGGGAGAGAGAGAGAGAGAGAGAGGGGAGAGAAATGCAGGGATATAAAAGAGAGAGAGGGAGGGATAGAGAGAGGGAGCGACAGAAAAGGATAGAGAGAAAGGGATAGGGAGTGAGAGAGGAACCGAGAGAGATATAGTGATAGAGAGGGATAGAGGGAGGGAGAGAGCGAGAGAGGGATAGGTATAGAGAGAGATTGAGAGTGTATTCCAGAAGGAAACTGATTGCTGCAGGAACTGTATCACCCGATCGATATTGCGGGCCAATAGTTGTATATCCGTGGAAGCCACTTGAATACCTAAATAATGAAAGCTCTCCCTCTCCCATCGCAGCCCAAGCTTAAGCAAGTCGTCCTTGGGCATCAACGTAAAACCCGACAATGGAATGATGAGGGACTTGTTTCTGTTGAGCCTCACTCCTGACGCCTCGCCAAACCTATCTAGATGGTATAGCAATAATGGGGGAGCCTCCCTCGGGGCTCTCAAATAAAACAAGGCATCATCCCTGTATAATCAGATAATATTACAAGTGTCTTCCACCCGTATGCCCCACTGCGACAGCTCAGAACAAACCCGAACTGCAAAAGGCTCTATAGCCAGGGCAAAAAGTAGCGGCGAGAGGGGACACCCTTGTCGTGTGCCCCATCCCAATTGCCACTCTTCCGAGCGCGCCGCTCCAAGTTGCACCCGTGCCCGAGGGGACGTATACAGGATACGGATCCAACAGCAAAAATTGGGCCCCAATCCCATCGCTCAGAGGACCTCTTGCAAGTACCCCCAGTCAACCGGATCAAACGCCTTGGCTAGGTCAATGGATACCAATACAGTCTGCTCTTCCTTCCCCTGGACCTCATGTTTGATATGATTCAAGCGCCGTAGGTTCATAGCGGTGTTACGCCCAGGAATAAATCCGCATTGATCTGGATGAACCAGGTGCGCCATATGCGGTGCCAGACAAGCGGACAATAGCTTGGTCAAAATTTTCACATCGGTGTTGATCATAGTGATCGGGCGATACGAGGAAGGGTCGTATTTGTCCCCCACCCGGTTTAAGGATCATGCAAATTTCCCCCTTGCCATGCTCTGTGGGAGAGACCCGCTTTCAAATGTCTTGACAAATACCTGTAAGAGGAGACGAGACAGTGTTCCGCCGAACTCTTGATAGAATTCCGGTGGGAACCCATCACTCTCCGGGATTTTGCGCGTGGGAGGGGAGCCAGTGCCGCCCGCACCTCACCTAATGTTAGTCCCACATCCAGTTCCTCCCGGTCTGCCTCAGAGGTCAGTCCCTGTAAATAAGGGAGATAGGAAGTTTCGGATACGCAGCATATACTTGTTGGAGGTGGGAACGAAGAACTCCAAGGATGGCCCATTCCGAATGGACAATGTCCCCGTTGGAGTCTCGTAAAGCTACAATACGTTCCGGGGTTTGCTCTTTCCAAAGGATCAAAGCCAACAGCCACCCGACTTGTCTCCCTCCCTATGAAGATGCTGCCTATATTGGCCTAGGGTATACTTATAGAGCCGGTCAAGAATATCATGCACCCGCACTTGGGCAGTCTGCTCCTCCTCCCTCTGCAGATCATCAGGGGATGCCGCGGCCTGGACATTTTAAAGGTTATCCTCCGCCATCTGGAGCTCCTGTAGAAGCTGCTTCCGGACCCCATAAGTGAGTCCCATGCAGGCTCCCCTCATTACCGCCTTCAGGGCCTCCCATTTGGTGGCCAGCGAAAGGTCCCCCTCTTCCCAGTTAAGGTCTACAAAATCCCGAGAGCCGTCTCTACATGTGCCCTCACTACCTGGAGGATATCCACCGGAAGCCTCCAAGTCCGAGGTCTGGCAACTGGTACACCCCAGCTCACCATGCATGTTACCGGGGAGTGATCGGATAAAAAGCGAGCTTGTTGGGTAACCTCTATGGACATATTAAGCTCAGCATTTGCTACTAGGATCCTATCAAGGCAGCTATATGTGTTAGGAGTAGGCAAAAAACAGGTATAGACTCTCAGCGTCGGGTTTGTCTGATGCCAAATATCCACTGCCCCTATGTTTTCCATAACCTCCCTAAGCTGCGCAGTCATACGGGGTTTTGTACCATCTCGGGGTGGAGACCTATCTAGAACTGGGTCAAGAACACAATTAAAATCCCCGACCCACAGGACTGGGGCCCCCAGATCATAACTCAGGACATCTTGGAGGGCCTGAAAGAAGCCCGGGTCATCCACGTTGGGTGCATATGTATTCAAAATGATAATGTTCCTACCATCTAATTTTTCCCTGAGGAGCAGGTATCTGCCATGTATATCCGCTTCTACATATTGGATTACGAACGGGACCCCCAGCGCCACCCAAACTAACATCCCTCTAGCATACGTAGAAAAGGAGGAGTGAAATACCTGACCCCGCCAGATTTTTCCCAGCTTCTGCGCTCCCTCGAAGGCATGCAATTGAGACCCCGTGTCTGCGAAGAAAAGAAAGTGCTCTATACCTTTTAGTGCATGTGCCCAGTCCCCTCACGTTCCAGCTCATAACCTTATACCCCATGGCTGTTGGTGTAGCCCACCTCCCCCCAGTACGTTACCTCCTGTTCCCCTCCAGTCCAGTGCCCGAAATGTAATACATGCGATGCCTAAAACATACCCCTTCAACAACCCCTCCCCCCACCCACGAGCAATATATGTGCAACAACGCAACTTGCCGATATGCCCTTCCCATGCTGGTGCCAGGACGTGCACAGCCACCCCATCCGCCCAACAGGGCTAAACCTCCCAAAAAAAATAAAAGGGAAAAACTGACCCCCCCCACCCAGGTCCCCGCAAAGCCGCCATCACAACATTAGTACAGGGCTAGGGCCATTACAGTTAAGGATCCCATACTTTGTCCAACCCTTTGCTTCCTATATGAGCAGCACGGTTCTTTCAAGCACTACACTGAGTGCGGTCCCCCTTTTGGGAGCGGCCCCAGCTCGGCCAGCCACCAGGCCCAGAGTCCAACAAACCACACAGGACCACTTCCGCTCCTCACGACAGGGCCTCCGATATTGGCCCCTGGGCCCCTGCCGTCTCTGGAATCGTAGCACTGGTAGGTGAAATATTATCTGTGGTGGGCTGCAGCGTATCTGGAACGAGTACTTCTCCCGACAAGGGAGTCTTTGATGTTGTTGGCAAGGGTTCAGACTCCGTCAAATCCAGGCGGAGGGCTCCATTCTCTCCCACCGTGACTCGCTGTCCCTCCTGACTCTCATCCGTGTGGGACCTACGTCGTCGCCTGTTAGTGCACCTTCTCTGCGGTCATGCCCCCCACGTGCTCCGGTTTCCGCCCCACTCTCCTGGAGGAAGGGCATTCCCCCTAATCTCAAGCCACTCCCAGACTTCCTCCGGGGCTTCGAAGACGTGCGCCTTTCCCTGGGAAATAACCTTAAGTTTAGCCGGGCAGAGCAGCATATACTGTAGGTGCAACTCTTGGAGCTTTTGTTTAACTGCCAGGAAGGACTTCCGCTGTTCCTGGACCAATTGGGTGTAGTCTGGAAAGATGGAGACCCTTGCATTTTCAAACGTTAGATCCGCAGACTCCCTCGCCGCTCTAAGGATGCAGTCTCTATCACGATAGTTGAGTATCTTGGCAATGAGGGCCCATGGTGGAGCTCCGGGCCTCGGTGGCGGAACCAACGCTTTATGGGCTGGTTCAATCACAAATATGTCCGACAGACCTGCAGGACACAATGCAGTGCGAATCCAGTGCCCCAGGAAGCGTTCTGGGTTGCCTGCCTCCGCCCGTTCCGGAATACCCAGTACCCTTATGTTACTGCGGCGTGCTCTCCCTTCCACATCCTCTGCTCTCCGTCCCAGCGCCTCCGTCGAGGCAGTAAGTTGCGAGACTGGTTTTTTGAGGGACGCCACCTCCCCTTGCAATTGGGTGATATTCCCCTCCGCATCCGTAACCTTGTCGGCCACTTTGCGCAGGTCAGTCCGTAATATATTCACGTCGATGGATACCGTTTCAATTTGACGCTCCAGGGCAGAATGGGACCCCTGAATCGCTTTTAACAGCTCCACCCGGGAGGGCTCTTTGGGAGTCGGATCCCCCTCGTCATGTCCCGACTGGCGTGTGATCCTCCGCGAGGGGAGCCGCTGTGTAGTATAATGGGTTATGGTGTTGGGCTGCGAAGTCCGGGGCGTTCTATCTTTACGCATTGCGGACATCAGATAAGAGTCCCCTCAGGGCTCCCCTGGTAGCAAAGGAAGTCCCACGAGCCCCACGCTACAACCCATGCGGATGAAGGTGATGCACGATCTATTCGCAAGACTAACTCACACACTGTCCGCATCAATTCACCTCTGCGTTCCTCTCGCGCTACATGGGCCCTTCTCGGAGTGTTCACGGTGGCGGGGCTCCACACCAACCCCGCGTCCTGGGCCAGACTCAGCATACTAGGGCACATCACACAGGTGAGTGGGTCCGCACCTACTGTTCAGGACGTTCCTGCCAGGGCCTGCAGCCAAGACAAAGGCAACCATCACTCCCCGGCAGCTCTTCTAGCGAGATTGGTATGATCATCCGCATGTATTCCTCAGTGGCTATCACTTCTGCCGCTTCTGGCTCCGTGACTGGTCTGGCGTGCCTGGACAGGAAGACAGCTGGGTTGCGGGTGCCTGGTCTGTACTCTACAGTGGATTGAAACTCTTGAAGCTGTAGTACAAACTTTTCTATCCTCGGGGGAGGACTTGATGAGGACCCTTGAAAGAGTGGAATGAGGGGTTTGTGGTCAGTCACCACCATAAACGGGTGTCCGTACAGATGAATGTGGAAGTGGCGACAACCTCACAAGATCGCAATGGCCTCTTTTTCGGTTTGAGAGTAGCGTTGCTACTTGGGCGTGAGGGTCCTGGTGGCATAGGTGACCGCGGCCCATTCTCCACAGGCTTGCTGTTGGGCCAAGACTGCTCTTAGGGGCTAGCATCTACCACTATTTGGGACTCGTGTCTGGGGTCGAAATATACCAAGGTCTTGTCAGCTGATAGGGCAGATTTTGTCCTTTGGAATGCCTCTTCTTGCTCGGTCCCCCACACCCAGTGTCTGGTGGCCTTTGTGATGTCTCGTAGGGGACCAGTCAGGTCCGATAGGTTTTTGATAAAGCGTCCACAATACGTGACCATGCCCAGGAAGCTGCGGATTCCGGACACCGGCTTTGGGGCGGGAGCGTCCTTCACCTTGTCTGGATCCGGGTCAATGCCTTTGTCAGAGAAACGATAACCAAAAAAACTGATGTCTCTCCTTAGAAACTCGCACTTCTCTCAGTGGAGGGTACGTCCGCTGTCTCGGATTCGGGTGAACACGGCTTGGAGGCATTGTATGTGCTCTTCCAGAGTAGGCGCGTGTACAAGAATGTCATCGCTGTGGTTGAGGACCCCATCCAGCCCATGGAGGACATTTCTGACTATTTCTTGGAAGACCTCGGCAGCGCTGTAGATTCCAAAATTGAGGCGAGTGTAGCGCTAGAGCCCTGCATGGGTGGAGAATGTCATGATGGGGCGGGAATCCGGATGGAGTGGAATCTGATGGTATCCAGAGCGGATGTCCATTTTTGAAAACCACTTGGAGCAGGACAGTTCTCCGATGATGTCGTCCACCGTATGGGTCAAGTGGCCCTTGCGCTTGATGGCGAGGTTTGGGACTCTCATGTACACAGAGATGCGGACTGCGTCAGGTTGTTTTAGCTTCTTCGCGATGACAATGGGTGATACCCAGGGGGTAGGGCCGCACACCAGTTCGATGATCCCGGCTTTCTCCAGAAGACGCAGCTCTGCCTCTACTTTGGGGCGCAGATGGTAGGCATTCCTCCGGTGGCGGAGAACAATCGGGGCGACTGACTTGTCGATGTGTAGGTGGATTGCAGGGCCTTTCAGGCATCCGATTCCCTTGAATAGTGTCTCGAACACTTGCAGCAAGAGGTTCAGGTCTTTGGCATGTACGGTGAACGCAAAATGAATCAGGTTGAGGTCCTGTCCATTTCTGCAGCATAGCAGAAATCCAGAGCCTTCTGTGGATACGTACACTTTGGCTTGCTGGTGGGCGGCTTTGTGAGAGAGATCGGCCTGGAATACTCCGCACAGCCTAAGCTGGTATTTGGTGCCATAGGCGTAGACTTGTACCCTTGTACCGAGCGGCCGATAGAGTGTTCAGCATCCTGACCGCGTGAACAGTGGCTGCATCGGCCTCATCGTCATCCATGTCGCTGCTTGCTGGACCATCAGGGGGTGGTTCGATTGCGCAAACTCTCCGGGCGGGCCAGTCTGTCTCCTTCTTGGTGTGAATCGACATACTTTAGAGAAGTGGTTTATCTTTCTGCAGGCACTGCAGGTTTTGCCATGCGCAGGGGACGCTAAGTCGTGGGGTGAAGGGCCTTCGCACCATCCGCAGGGGCGAACGCGCGAGCTCTGTGCGGGTGTGGCTGTCTTCGGCCGGGTGGTTTGTGGTTGTGACTCCTGGGCGTCGGTACGAAGGGCGCACACCGGTTCTTCTTTGATGGTGGTGGCTGGTTTAGGGTCCATGTGAGCCGCCCTGGCTTTAGACAGTTCTTTGGAGCGGCAGAGTGTTAAATTGAGCCTCATTGGCATGTTGTGTTCCTGCGAGACCCGTTCGCGCAGCTTTGAGGATGCGCAGCCCTGGATTATCTGGGCCCGGACTTTGTCGTCCTCGTCTAGGAGGGTGCAGGTGCTCTCTAGTTCCTTCTGTCTAGCATAGAACACGTCCACAGACTACTCATTGAGCTGGCGGAAAAGGAAACGTTCGTAGTCGGGGCTGGCTAATGGCTCGAAGTAGGCTGTAATGGCATCGCGCATCGTGGCATCGTTCCTTGGGGGGCCGACCTCCCTCACCTGTTTGGAGATATGGTGGATGGCCGCCCCGCCTAGATGGATGAGCATGGGCCTCCGTCGTAGAGCTGCGATCTCTGCGGCATCGAAAAAGTTCTCTAGGCACTCAACCCATGCCTTCCAGCGTGCTGCTTGGGAGGGTGGGGGGCCTGTTATGGTGAAGGGCTCGAGCGGGGAACAGTAGCCATGCTGGTGTGGGCGCGGGCGTAGCTGGGGTGGCCAAATTGCCGTCGAGATGCTTGCCGGTAGTGTCAGTGGAGGTACTCCAGGCTGATCGAGCACTGTGCGGTAGCAGACGCGGGCTGCAGCAGGTTAGTGGCACTGAGGAGCTGGTGGGCCTGCACACTCACAGGGTAGGCGCAGTGCGGGTGGAGGCTCGCCTGAGCCAGACAGAACCTTGCCGTGCCGCAGAAGAAGGGCCCACTGTTGCTCAGTGCCTCGTGGTGCAGGAATGCCGGCAGTTTTTTTTCCCTATTTGTCTGTAGGCAGTAATGTAGGCAGGGGGGCAGGGCCCAACACGCGCTCCTGCATGGTGTGTGCTGCTCTTGGGATGCCATGGGGGGCCACACCCAGTCAGCGTGCACTAGCGCTCCCACCAGTGCAGGATTTGTTGTCCTCTGCAGTGCGGGGGGCCGGGCAGGAGGCAGGTGCCGTGGCGGAGCGGCAAACGCGTGTGCGAGGCCAGCACCGAGGGCCGCAGAGGCAGCTTAAGGCCGCACACCGTGAGGCGGGAGCAGGATTTAGCGGCGACCGCCGCAGGCAGCACCAGGGGTCGGCCGCGGACTCCGCGGCAGCAGCAGGTAGGATTCGAGCACACCGGAGGTAAGGCAGGCGGTGCAGGAGACGCGGCAGGGGTGCTCCTGTGAGGAGGGTGCTGGCGGTGGGCTCGAGGGCACCAGCGTGAGTCAGCGGGGTGGTCAGACGACTCTCGTCGCCAGTGTAGTGTCCTCAGTGTAGGCCTACAAATGAACGACTTAGACACACGAGGGGTACTGTTTGTGGCCAGACTCCAACGGACTCACGCCCAGGTCCCTGGGCTCTTTATTGACTCCCCTACGTGCTGGCCGAGCGTACACTGGGTCAGAAAAGGAACAAGGGAGTTAGAGGGTTTTATAGCTAGGCTCGCCCTCCAGTCATTAAAGTCAGAAAAAAGGTTTCTGTTTCCAGATACCTGAGAGCCTAGCTAAGGAAAGGACAGCCACTGCTCAATGTGGTTGGCTGTTGGAAGTAGTGTCTAGTGTATATCAAAGGAAAAATTGTTCCACATTGAGTTTAGGATAGCCTATCTCCCTACCCCGTTTTTAATACTACCACCTAGAGGCCAGAATAAAGTTTATTAGGAACCTACTGGGCAGGTAACTTTTAATTTTATCACATAGTCCACTCCCCACAAATACACATGCACCACACATAGTCCATTAAGTGCTCCTACGTAATTCGCAAGTCGCAGCACGCCCCAGCCCGTAGAGGACTGGGATGGCCCCAATGATGAAGCATGTCACCGCGGGGCAACCCCGGTGAGTGAGGGGACACCTACAAAAGGAACAATTTTTCCTTTGATATACACTAGACACTACTTCCAACAGCCAACCACATTGAGCAGTGGCTGTCCTTTCCTTAGCTAGGCTCTCAGGTATCTGGAAACAGAAACCTTTTTTCCGAGCGTACACTGGGCCAGCCTACTGTGGTGGTGTTGTGGGGGTCTCCTGGGGCCCCACCCCTCACAATAGATTGTGAGGTGGGCTGGCCCGCTAAATGGTAACATTACAAACCCCTTGCATGTGGTGTGAATTTTCACGCTGTGCTGGGATTTTAATAAGTGGGCGGTATTCGAATGGCAGGGGGCCGTCCTGCACTCATACCCACCGTGGCTCTCCCGGCCGTCACGAGCATGCAAGGGGTTAAGAGAAAACAATCTCAGCCAGGCAGCAGCACCACAAAATCAATTTTTGATAAAAGATAATTTTACTGTGATAAAATAAAAAAAAGATTATTTCACAGTGGGAGGAAGGCAGTTCGATCCTCAGCTAATTTATCACTGGTACTTGAGGGCAGAGCTGGCATCATAGATTGAAAACTGGCATAAAACACTGGTTTCCATCAAGCCTCTCTCACTTTTTTCTTTTTTATCTTCTTCCCTTCTTCTCTTTAATAATTTTTACATCTGCTCTTTTAGGGTCACACGTCCACTTTCTTTCTCTTTACTTTTTCTTGCCTCAGCCTGTTTCCTTTCACCGCCTCCTCTTCTCTATCCTTCATCCCTTGTCTCTTCCCCCTCCTTACTCTTGCCTTTCTCTCCTCTTTCCATATCTTTCTTTCTGTCCATTCTCTTTACTGACCCAGAGTCTCCTTTCCTCCTTCTCTCTGCAATGTAGCAGAATTATAACTTCAGCTGACAGTCACAAAAATCGAGTGTCTGACTCGCTTTTGCCTCATTTTTTCTAAAATGAAATACATGTATTTTCTTCCATGAACGCTGAAGCATTTTACGTGCCTGGTGCATTCCAGTGGCAAGATCACCCGGGAGGCATTTATATTTTTAATTTAACAGGACAATTTTTGCTTAACTTAAGAAAAACAGTTGACCCACTGACCTTTCATATGCTGCGGAGAGCGGAGCTGGGCTCTCTGTGCTAAAAATCCCTGAATGTTCAGACGAAACATTTTCTTTTTTTGTTTCTGGCTTGTACTCTTAGTGTTTCAAAATGCTGAGTTCTTCTGTTGTCTTTTCCAGGGCCCGAGATGTACAGCTAAGCAAAACACTTTACAGCAACTCATGGGTGGACACAAGCGTGCCTCCTGATTTCTTAAACACGTTTTCTCTCTTCCTTTTCTACGAAGACTAACATCGTAGAAAAGAAAGAGGGACAACAGTGTTTAACAGTGGTGGCTTTTGGACGATGTGACTGGCACCGACTTCAGACACATATGGTGCCCCCCTGACCTTGGCACCTGGTGCGGTGGTACCACTTGCACCGCCCAAAAGCCGGCACTGCTGCCCATAGCACAGGCACGCTCGTAGCATGATGCACTGGTGCCTGCGTTGTTGCCAAGAGAGCTGAAGAGTGCCATATATTTTAAATATGGCCCTTATCAGCTCTCTCCAATTCACTTAACGCAGCGGAAAAACTTGCCTTGCTGCACTTTGTTGCAGGAATTTGTAATAAATCTGCCTCAGTCCTGAGACTGCTGATCTTGTGGCACAGTTGTGTCTACCCTTTTCCAACTCTGGATTGTGGGGTGTGATGCTCTCTGGAAGATTTACCCTACTAGATGAGTCCGTGTTGTGTCCTACGACAATTTTATTTACAAGCCACAAGTAAGGACACACATCCTAAAGCTTAGCTAAAGGCGATTCATTTAATAGGTTTGCAGACAATTTTGAGGGGAGCTTGTGGGAGTATCCTGTTCCATCAGCCTTCGGCATTCAATTTGACATGTGGTTTGTTTGTGCCAACTTCCCTGGCGGAATGGTTTGTATTCTGTATGCTTGGACTACCTCTTACATTCAGGACTCTGCCCTACAGAGCCTTGCCCTCTTTGACTTGTATATTTCCCCACCTTCTTGTACACTTCCATGTACCATTTCTCCCAAGGTCCCTTTCCTACCTGGATCCAATCCCTGTATTTAGTCCTCTACCCTCCCATGTATACCCATCATGGTATTGTTGCCTCAAACCACCTCAACAGGGTATGAACTTTAGTGGACTTCTCTTCCTGGCTTCCCTTTAATATTGTGTCATGTCTTTATTCCACTTGCCTATACATACTGGGTGTGTCCCATGCATCCTGTTTTTTTCCTTTCCTTCTTTATTCTTTGCTTGGTCCATTTTCTGCCCTATATCCCTTCATGCTTTGTCCTTACTTACTGTGTTTTTGTGACTGGACTCCTAGACACCTTCATTCTCCTACCTCCCTTTTGCACTATAATGCCATTTTCATCATCTAGTTCCAAGGAGACCTAACCTCTGTATCTGTCTCACCCCTGCCACATGCCTACATGTCCTCTTACCATTGCTATCTGTTCCTCACCAGATGAACAAGTTACTTACCTTCAGTAATGTCTTAACTGGTAGAGGCTCTATCTAGCTGCAGATTCCTTACCTTAGAATATTCCCCAGATGTCAGACTAGATCCAAACCTTTTCAAGCAGTACCCCTGCATGCCAGCAGGTGGGGGTGTTCGGCTCTGTGTCGGGGGTGTCTGCGCCGGCAATGAGATGCGTCGTGATTATATCAATGCCACTTTAGAGCGCTGGCGTCAGTACCTTTCGCGACTTTCCATGCCAGGAATGGAGAGCCACGATGAAGACTCACAAGAGTACTAAAATTCAAAAGGCCCTTACAAGGGTGACAGTGTAATCAGTTCAGTGATCGTGGAGGATGGAATGGCCAGTAAGGAATCGGCTTCTACATAGAGTCTCTACCAGATAAGGCATTACCAAAGGTAAGTAACTTGTTCATCTGATAGAGACTTTTATCAGCATATTCCTTACCATAGAATAGATGGCCAGCAATGCCTCCAGGGAGGTGGGTCTGCAAAACTGTTTTAAACCTGGCAGTCCTACAGTATTAAACGGACAAAGTCCCTGTTGCAACGGAATGGACTGTCCAGGCAGTAATGTTTGCAAACATGTGCAGAGTTGCCCACGTTGCTGCCTGACAGATGTCCAGGACAGGCATTTCTGGGGCTAACGTATTGGTCCCAGCCCTGGCTCTGGTGGAATGAGCACCTCAGCCCTTAGGGGGTTGCTTTTTGGCCAATGCATGGCAGATATTTATGCAGAGCACTATCCTACTTGAGAATGTGGGTTTCTGCACAACCATCCCTTTCGTTGGCCCTACGTACCCCATAAAGAGTTGATTGTGTACCCAGAACTCTTTTGTGTGATCAAGGTAGAACAACAACTCTCTTTATGGGTCCAGATAGTGGAGTCTCTCCTCCTTCTTTGAAGTGTGAGGTGGAGAAAAGAAGTTAGGCAGTGTGAAGTTTTGGCCTGCATGGAAAGGAGGCACAACCTTCGGGAGGAAGGAGTCATGTGTCCGGAGTACCAGATTGCCCTGAGAGAACATCATGTACGGAGGGTGTACAGAGAGGGGGGTCTGCAATTCCCTGACCCTTCTGGCCGATGTAATGGGCACTAGAAAAGCAGTCTTGAAGGTTATTGATTGGAGGGAGCAGTTGTGCAGTGGCACAAAGGGTGTGCACATTAAGTCCCACTGGAGCATGATGAATGGCCAGGGAGGAAATATATGTTGCAAACCTTTAAGGAACCTAGCCACAACAGGTGACCAGAAGAAAGAACAAAGACGATTAGTCTGGCAACCACAGAAAGGCTCAAATGGTCCATAAGTAGCTGTGCCGAGAGCAGGGCCCTGCTCGGCCAAGGATAGATGAAACAGAAGAATCTGCGAAAGGGGTGCATATAGAGGATTGTTGTTTCAAGATGAACACCATGCCATAAATGTATCCCAGCGACTGGTGTTGACCGACTCGGTGGAGGAACGCTTGGCTGCCAGAATAACTTCACAGACTTGGGAAAAAGCCTGAAAGCTATCAACTATCACGCTCAATATCAACCCATATAGGTGAAGAGTGCACAGGTTCGAGTGCAAGACCTTCTCCTGTTGCTGCAACAGAAGATGCTCTCGATGAGGCAGCCTGATTGGGAGACCGATGCACATGCTCAACATCTCAGAATACCAGACTCTCTGTGCCCAATCTGAAGTCACAAGAATGACTTGGACCCGGTCATTCCTGATCTTTTTGAGAACTTTCGGCAGAAGTGGCACTGGTGGAAAGGCATACAGGAGGCCGGAGGTAGAAATGAAATGACAAGCGTCTCCGAGTGATAGACGCTTTGGAAACTCCAGTGTACAAAATTGCGGACATTGCACACTCTGCAGTCCGCGAACAGATCTAGTCAAGGCTCCCCGCACCCTTGAAAGAGATCTTGCACAACCTCTGGATGGAGATGCCATTTTTGATCCACTAAGCATCGTCTACTGAGATTGTCCACCCTAACCTTCAAAGAGCCCGCCAGGTGTTGAACCACCAGGGAAATGCCCTGATGTTTCAGCTATGTGCGGAGATCCAGAGGCCAGAGTCCTCTTATCTCCATCCCTCCCAGATGGCTGCCCCGGCCCAGGCGTGACACACCTGTCACTATAGTCAGCTCTGGTTGAGGGAGGTATACTGACCGCCGTTCGTCAGACACCACTGCACATCGTTTACAGTTCCCTCCAAGATCTAGACCATGTTAGAGAGAGTCACCTGCTGCTGTGTCCACTGGAAGTTCAGGTCCCATTGCAGAGCCCACATATGCCAACAGGCATATGTTACAAGCAGGATGCAGGATGCCATGAGGCCCAACAGTCCATGGTAGAGGCTGAAACATCTGTATAATAGCCTGAATATCCTGGACTGGACAAAATTGTACTGTGTCTAGAGCCTTTCCGATGAAAAGGAGCACCTTAACCCCTTCCATGCTCATGACGGAACGGTTCCGTCATGAGCATCGGTCGAGCTGTGCTCATGACGGAACCGTTCCATTAGGGCTCAGCACCGCGGGAATCGCGGCCGCATGGAAGGGGTTAAAGGGAGTCAAGGGTGACTTTGGCGCATTGGTAGTGAAAGCAAGGAAGTGCAGGAGGTTTGCCATAGTTTTGAGGTGAGAGACAATGCCTGTAGTGAGCCCGTGGCGAGGATCTTGTGGGGGCCCTTTCCTAGTCTGTCGGGCTCAAAGACACTCCAGAGGTGCCAGGCCACACAATATGAGGTGCGTGACCTCAAACAATTCTATCAGCTGGGCGGGAGTCGTTCTGGCTCCAGGAAAGTTAGGAAAGCACGGAGCGGACCCTGTGACTGGCTCTGCTGAAGCGCATGGCCTGGAGTCCTGACACTACCACTCCTTGTCCGATAGCTTAGATGGGTGTAGTGAAGTTGAAGATCCCTTCAGCTTCTTAGATTTCTTCTAGTGGAGGGACTTAACTGATGACTTTGAATGAGACGATGACCACTGGGTGCGGCTCCGGGAACGATCCTTGGACCTTCCTCACGACTGGGTTTTGAGGTTTGTGGTGTTGTCCAACATCGGATGACAAGGATCTTTAGGAAACATTCCCTTAGTGCTTTTGGGTGCATGATTTGGCAGTCCTCACAGGTTTTAGAATCATGCTCCTTCTCCAAGCACCATAGAACCAAGTGTGGGTCTGTCACAGATATCTGCCAGTGACAGGCACAACATGGGTGGCAACCAGTATGCCTCTTTGGGGACATCCTGTCACATCAGAGAAATATCTTGAGAAAAGTTTGACAAAACTCAAGAAAAAAAGTCACAAAGTGACTAGGGTAGCTCTTTATGGATCAGTGCTATCTGGTGTGGAAAGAAAAGAACTGAAGTCAGAGTGCTGGGGTGGCTACTAAATAGGCTCAGCACATGCAAATTCCGGTGCAGACAATGCCCACGTGGAGCTGAATGATGCCACCTTCCGGCGTGTAGGGGTACTGCTAGAAAGCCTCCAGATCCAGTCTGACACGTGGGGAATGTTCTAAGGTAAGAAATCTGCAGCTAGACGTCTCTATCAGATACACCAGTTGCGTGTGCCTTCCCAGCCCTTACTCTTCCCATACATCTTGTTTATGCTTTACCTCTTCCACCCAGGTCCTACTTAACCAGTGTGGTTACAACAAGCAGCTAAGGGGATCAGGAACAGGTTGTCCCCCTCTCACCATAACATATACAACAAAAGACCTGTTCCTATGGTGAGTGTATTTCTCCTGATCATGGCCAACCAATCATATTATTTAATTCGACAAGCGGCTGCAAAATCCAGCCATCTTGTGTTCCTGGATCAGGGTCACCCTTTTTAGAGCATTAATTAAAAAGGTGCGCTGTTTTTCTCTGTGACTCCCTTCTCACTCTACTCTCCCCCAAGAACTATCTGGAGTGAAAGGTGAGGAGGACAAAAGAAGAAAAAGTGTAGAAAAGGTGTGATGGAGCCTCACGGGAGTAACAACATGGAGGCTAGCAGGATGGTACTCGCCTGCCGCCTAGGTTCTCATCATCAGCATCCACCACTCCAACCAAGAAGTGATAGTTTGTAAAGAACACAAAGGTAATCGTGAAAGTAAAGGTGCTGGGGAAACAATGCATGCCTGTATGCCAAGATTGGTATACTGCAGGTCTGGACCCAAAGTACGGAAAAGCGTGTCAGATGGCACACTAATCCTGTGAATATAAAACCGAGCTGGATCACACTGGCCAAATGTCCTTTATTCTGTGCTGTTTGTCTGCCCCATTTAAAAAGCCGACATGTTTCGTTGCCTTTGAAAACGTACGGCAACTTCCTCAGGGCTTGGGTCTGTCACTCCACCCTGCACCAAATTTCAAATATGCCTGTGAATAACATAAAAAGAGAAACAGCGTATCCCTATCAGTTGGCATTGAATGTCTGCATGATTCAATTATTAAAAAGTTAAAAAATATATGTATTGTATACATATATATCTATTTCTTCCCCCCTACTGTATCATGACTGATTTACCGTTTCTCATCGTTCGAAAGGCATACCTATACCTCGAAAGGAGTAGTTTCTGTCCTGTAACTCCAGTTCTGTAGTAGGGGTGTCTCTGTTATAGTCATAATCTAGTGAATAGTCCCGCCCATGTGCGTGGACCCCAGAGCAATCAAAAATAATCTCTTAAAGTGTCGATAAAATGCAGAACTGCACAGACACTTAAGAGAGAATTTAAAGACAGATAATGCAGCCTATAAAGGCTACACTGTCCAGTACTTCAACTAGAAATTCCACCACAAAATCCACAAAACAGCAAAGCCTGTACAGATTTCCCTTGCTTTAACAGCAAACACCCTCTGGAATGATAGAGAGGAGAACCTGGACAGACAAGCCCCATAGGCTGCCATTATGTGGCTCAGAACAGGATACTGTGCCTTTAAGAGAAACTTCCGGAACTTCACAGTATCCCAGAATGCACTGCAGGTCCCATTTACTTTCAGTTCTTTTTGAAGGCGTAACACGCAAGATCTGTAGCATTCCTTACATGAATATCTCTCTCCACCGGGGAGGAGGGCGGGAGCTTATCACTATAACAGAGATACCCCTACTACAGAACTGGAGTTACAGGACAGAAACTACTCCTTCTGTAGTAGGGGATCTCTGTGTATAGTCATAATCTAGTGAATAGAATGGCAAGCCCATCCCCACACCAAAGCGGCGGTGGAGAAACGAGAAAGAACACCACTATTGTGCGAACAGATTTCGCAGCGAAGCCTGCCCAACCTGAGCGTCTGCCCTGGCATCAGTGTCCAGGCAGTAATGCTTAGCAAAGGTATGGACCGACTTCCAAGTGGCCGCCTTGCAGATTTCTGCAATGGGAACATTACGAAGCAAAGCTTTGCCCCTGGTGGAATGAGCCTTAGGTTTGCCCCCTAAGGTCTTATTAGCCTTTTGGTAACACAATTGTATGCAGGACACAATCCACCTTGAGATGGACTGTTTAGAGGTAGCAAGACCCGTCCTTTCTCTGTTTTTATCCTCATACAAGTCAAAGCAACGCGCTTCATTCGATATCCTGTTATTGGGTGATTTTAACGTACATCCATGTGGCTGGGGTTGTTTGTCCAGGGAGGTATTGGGCCCTTTGGGAGCCGTTAGTACCCACTTTGAGCACACTGCGCATGGGGCGGACTTAGAACACCTACTTGCCAATTTAAATTTATACGAGGCTGAAGGGTCATGGGGTGAAGTGAGGGCACCAACCTTTGTAGGCAGGGATGCCAGTACAATTATCGATTACATCTTTATTACTCCCGGCCTAATAAGCATGGCGGTAGCCTATGATGTGTGCACCTCCCCCTTTAGCGATCACAACCCTGTAGTCCTGACATTGGATATGGGCGACAACACTGCGACCCAGGTCGAGCGCCTGGGGGCCGGTGGAGACGCCCTCATCCCTAGGGAGCAGGGTCGTAGATTAAATTGGGCAAAGGTTGTCCCGGAGAACTTCATGGACAATCTTGTTCAGAATAGACAAGCTGACATCATAACCTGTATGGAGAGCACAAGTGAGGGAATGGTTATTATTACCTCTTTCACCGCCATATGTACACAAATTAGCCATGACCTGACGTCCACAAAAAATCAAGTGGTTTCTACTAGTCCTAGATGGTTCGATAGGGAGTGCTCCCAAAAACATAATGCTCTACTACAGGCTCTTAAACATCAGCCCAGAGATAGGGAGTTGGTGGGTCGGCTCAGAAAAGAATATAGGCAGGCTATCGAGACACGCAAAAAAACTATAAAAAGTGAGGCATGGGACAGTTTAACATCGGTCAGTGTGCTGAGAGATAGTTCCCAATTTTGGTCGATTTTAAATCATCCGTATTTTGCCTCTTCCAACAACACTGTGCTGGATTGTGTGATACCAGAGGATGACTGGGTGAACCACTTTAGTAAAATTTATAACAGTGCAGATCTTTTAACCACACCCCATTCCCATCAGCCACCCACCGAACCCCCCCTTTTGTCCTTTTCTGAATTTGAGGTTATCAGGGCAATTGAAGAGATGACTAAACATAAGGCACCGGGCCCAGACGGGGTCCCTGCAGACTTATATAGCTCGCAGACACTATTCTGGGCCAAAATCCTCACAAATGTCTTTAATACAACTGTCACCGTGGGGTTTCCAAAAAGCTGGTCCACTTCAACCATCATTCCTATATTTAAAAAGGGCTCCAGATCGGACCCGGCATGCTACAGGCCGATCTCATTAATCGACTCTGCCGTAAAGATTCTTGGCAGAGTCATTCTACACAGATTAGGCGACATTATTAAGGAGAAGGGGGTGCTCTCTGAACTGCAATATGGTTTCAGGGAGAAAAGAGGTACAATAGAGCAGTGCTTGAACCTCCACATGCTGATTAGTAAATACACCATGGCCAAGGAGGGTCACCTATATCTGGCCTTTATGGACCTTTCCTCGGCCTTTGACTTGGTCAATAGGGCCAAGCTATGGACCATACTGGCTGGTATTGGGATTGACCCCCCTCTAGTAGACTTCCTGGCCGCACTCCACGCAGATCTTTCAGCTAACATCAGAACTACCCGTGATGGTAAAACCACCAGACCATTTAGTTCCAGACGGGGTGTCAGGCAGGGCTGTATCTTAGCCCCACTCCTGTTTACTATCTATATCAACTCCCTTGATAAAGCCCTGGAGGGGTCCACACTCGATATTCCTTATGTGGGGGGATCTGCAGTTCCCGTACTCCTCTATGCGGACGACGCGGTGCTTCTAGCCCGCACAGGGGTGGGGTTACAGAGGCTCCTTAATGCATTTGGTCATTTTATGTCTTCGCTTGACCTGCTGGTCAACAACAAAAAATCTCATATTATGCTGGCAGGGAAGCGTCCAAGACCAAAAAAGTTAAAATCTTTTAGTTGCTGTGGAGAGGGGATCTCGAGAGTACAAGTGTTCACCTACCTGGGAGTGATATTTGAAGAGAAGGGTTCATGGTCCCCACAGGTGGATGCGAAATCCCTAGCCGTTACCAGATCCACCTCTGCCCTTTTGAGTTTTGCCAAGCGTCTTGGGTCTCGACCGATGGAGGCATTATTGAAGGTTTACAAAACCAAATGCCTATCTATAGCCTCCTACGGAGCCCCATTGTGGGGCCACGTAAACTGTGGCAAACTACAAATAGCAGAAAATCATTTCCTCAGGTCCTTGTTGGGTGTCCCACAATCCACACCTGTCCTTTCAATACATACCGAACTAGGGATGGGTTATCTTACTGACTCACTCCAACTAGCGCCCCTTATGTGTTGGACTAAAACTTGGCTGAACAAGGACATTGCTCTGAACCACAAAATCCTCAGGGATTGCATGACCTTGGACAATGCCTCAAAAATCCCATGGCTAGAATACGTAAAGGGGGAGATGGGCAGACTCGGCAGACCAAATCTATACAGCCACCCAGACACTATACTCAAGGGAGATTTGAAATGGATCAAAGAAAACTTCATGAGGAGGGCAGTTCAAACACGGGAGGAGAAAGAACTAACTAAATCAAGAGTCAGAGCCAACTTCTTACTCCTGACCTCGCCCCAAATTGAACCATATTTAAAAATCGTGAGCAGACCTTACCACCGTCACCTGCTTATCAGATTTAGGTTCAATTTAATCCAATACTCCTTGGGCGATCTTCCCGTGTGGGGTGTTCCTGATGAATCTACCCCATGTAGCTGTGACAATTTTTCTGACCAAACCCTCATGCATTTCATCATGTTTTGTAGCCACTACAAAGCGAGTAGGTTGAGGTTTTTGGCACCCATTTTAAGAGATGCAGGTTTTGTTCAGGTACGGCCTGCTCTACTTTACCTTCAGTTATTAGGCAGCATCAGGACAATTCTCGGGGTTGCTAGCTTCCTGGTCGCCGCTATGCGCACTAGGTCCAGGATGCTATCCCCGAGACAACTGGAAGGGTGATTTTATCATTATGATTCCCGGCTTGCTTTTTAACCTTTATGGATTTTACTGAACTGTTCTGTTTTTGTAACCCACATGAATTATCAAATTGTAATGAATTTTATCAAATTGTAAATCAATTTTTTAAATACATGTTGTCTGTTGCTTTTATGATTTTAAATGTAATCGAATAAAGCTTGTTTTGACTTGACTTGAAGACCCGTCCTGACCGATCCATAATTGATAAACAATTGGTCTGACCTACGAATATCTTTGGTTTTATCCAGATAAAATTTCAACACCCTCCTAACATCCAGGGAATGTAAAGACCTTTCCGCTGGAGATGAAGGATTCTGAAAAAACGTAGGCAAAGTTATAGTCTGGTTGACTTGAAAATCAGAAATAACCTTGGGAAGAAATTTAGGGTGAGTACGCATAACAACCGTAGCAGCATGAAATACAGTATGAGGTTCTTGGCAACACAACGCCTGAATTTCACTCACCCTGCGGGCCGATGTAATGGCCACGAGGAACGCCGCCTTCCAGGACAGGTGCTGAAACGAAGCCTTATGAATAGGTTCAAAAGGCTCCTTCATCAATCTGGACAGCACCACATTCAATTCCCAGGAAGGCGAAGGAAGCCTGACAGGAGGGAATACTTTCTTCAAGCCTTCCAAAAAATCTTTGATCACAGGGATCTGGAAGAAGGAAGTCTGTGAAGGGCATTTCCTGTAGGCAGTCAAAGAAGCCAGATGAACCTTAATGGAATGGACATTAAGGCCAGACTGCGCCAGATGTAGTAGATATGGAAGGATGACATCCTCCTTGCATGTCGTAGGGTCATAGTTCTTGGACTTGCACCAGATGCAAAACCTCTTCCACTTGTAAGCATAAGAAGTTCTAGTGGAAGGTCTCTTAGCCTCCTTCAGTATGTCCATGCAATCTTCAGGGAGATTCAGATGGCCATATTGCACTATCTCAGGAGCCATGCCGCCAAACTCAAAGACGAGAGGTTGGGGTGCAACATCCGCCCCCCTGAACTTCGTGAGAAGGTCCGGCCTGCACTGCAGCTTCATGTGAGGAAGGAGAGACCGGTGAAGGAGGTCCGTGAACCACCACTGTCTGGGCCATTCCGGGGCAATCAGTATCATCCGCGCCCTGGACTGGGACAGCTTGATGAGAACCGTCGGAATCAGGGGAATGGGTGGAAAAGCGTACAGAAAGCTGTTCGACCAGTTGATCCATAACGCATTCCCCAGCGCCCCCGGCTGGTAGTACCTCGAGGCGAAGTCTCGGCATTTGCTGTTTTCTGCGGTGGCGAACAGATCTACGTCTGGAGTTCCCCACCTTGCGAAGACTTCTCCTAGCACTTTGTCGTTTATGACCCATTCGTGGTTTTCCTGAATCAGTCTGCTCAGTGCGTCTGCCTGAACATTCTGCACACCTGGCAGATGGGTGGCCGTTATCGTCAGTCCTCGGGCCAGAAGCCAGTGCCAGATCGCCTGCGCCTCCTGCGACAGGGTGCGTGATCTCGTGCCCCCCTGCTTGTTGAGGTAATACATCGTGGTCGTATTGTCCGTCTGTACAAGCAGAGAGTTGGTCTGGAAGGACGGGTGAAAGGCCTTCAGTGCCAAATGAACAGCTCTGAGTTCCAGGAAATTGATGTGGTACGTGGACTTCGTCGGGGACCACGTCCCTTGAATCTGTAAGTCTCCGGAGTGCGCTCCCCAGCCCTGGAGAGAAGCATCCGTCACGATAGTCTGAGCGGGAATGTCCTTGTGGAAGGGAACCCCTCTGAGGAGATTCTCCGCTGAACACCACCACTTCAGAGACTGAAGAGCATGGAGAGACAGTCATATCTTGTCGTCCCAAGATCCTCTCCTCTGGTCCCACTGATCCTCCAAGCACTCCTGCAGCGGCCTCATGTGCAGCCGTGCATGTGGCGTCAGGAAGATACAAGAGGCCATCGATCCCAGTAGAGAAGACACCGTCCTCACTGTTGTAGATGGAGTGGTCATAAGAGCCGGAGCCTTCCGAAGGAGTGATAATCGTCGCTCCTCCGAAGGAGACACGCTTGCCGACCTCGTATCGATGGTGGCCCCCAAGTACTGAATGCACTGGACCGGAGTCGGGACAGACTTGGACATGTTGATGTGCAACCCCAGCTTGTTCAATAGAACGCACGTCTTCTGGAAGTGCGCTTGAGCTTCGAGAAGGAGGAGGCCTTGATCAACCAATCGTCCAGGTACGGGTAGACAAACACCTTGTTCTTCCTCAGGTGTGCCGCTACCACTGCCATGCACTTCGAGAAAGTCCTGGGCGCAGACTTCAGCCCGAATGGAAGTACCATGTACTGATAGTGATTGGTGCCGACTTGAAATCGCAGGAACTCCCTGTGTTTGTGTGCAATGGGCACATGGAAGTACGCATCCTGTAGGTCTATTGCACATAGCTAGTCCCCCTGTTGCAACTGAGGATAAATCTGATGCAACGACAGCATGCAAAACTTTTCTCTGCGAATCCACTTGTTTGCCTGTCGCAAGTCCAGAATGGGCCTGAACTCGTTCTTGTCCTTCTTGCGGACCAGAAAGAACCGGGAGTACAGACCTCTTCCCCTTTGAGACAGAGGTACGTCTTCTATCGCCCTTTTCCTTAACAGGATATCGGCCTCCGCCTGGAGCTCGCGCAGCTGATACTGCGAGCTGACCGGAAGAATCGATGGAGGAGGGCTGGTGAACCGAAGACTGTATCCATTGCAAACAATATTCAGCACCCACTTGTCCTGAGTAATTTTTCTCCACTCTGCCAGAAAAAATTTAACGCTTCCCCTCACCGGAGCGGCTAACGGATGAAGGGGAAGTAACCGCTCAGGGTCGAGACCCGGCCGGGCCTTTGGTAGCTGTAGAGGACTGCTGTCCACCTCTACCCCTCTGGCGTTTTTGGAAGGGTCTCCAGAACTGCTGCTGTTGTTGCTGCTGCTGTCGTCCAAAGACTGTCCTCGTCCTTTTCCCTGTGCACCGAACCGTCTCTGGAACGGGCGGTAGGACTTCTTTTCTTTGAGCTTTTCCAAGCCTACAGCCATCAAGGTCTCCGCCTCCGCCTTCATGCGGGCCATCTCATCATCGTCATGTTTTCCGAACAGTGTTTCTCCGGAAAAGGGCAGATTGGCCACCCGCTTCTGGGCCTCCGGCTTGAGTGACGTGAGCCTGAGCCAAGCATGGCGACACTGGTTGATCCCGTGACAGTAACCATGGGCCGCCAACAGCGAGATATCCGCTGCTGCGCTGATGACCTGGTTTGAAACCAGCATCCCTTCCTTAAGTATTTCTTGGCAGTCCTCCCTCTTGTCATGTGGTAGAAGGTCAGTGAACTGTTCAAGGGAATCCCACAGTGCACGGCCGTACCGCCCCAGCAATGCCGAATCGCTGGAGGCTTTCATGGTCGTGGAAGAAGTCCCACAAGCCTTCCTTCCAGCCGAATCAATCCAACAGCTTTCTTTATCAGGCGGCACAGTGGAGGACGGGGAGGTAGAATGTAACTTCCTGGCCGCCGTCACTATAACGGAGTCGGGTACTGGGTCCATCCGCAGGAAGGCCGGGTCCGAATCCGGTGCTCTGTACTTCTTCAGAAGTCGAGAGGGAGCGGCCTTCACCACCGCAGGCGTAAGGAACAGCTCCTCCGCAGGTTCAACCAACCCGGGCACCAAAGGCAGCAGAGGGTGAGACAGATACTTCTTGTGAATTGTCTCGAATATCACGGACGTCGTAGGTGTAGGAGCCGTCACCGTGATGCCCAATTTCGTAGCCCCCCTCAGGAGAACCTCCTGGAACGTGCTGATGTCGTCCACCGGAGACACCCTTGTCTCCGGGGAATCCGATAGGGTCGGCGAATACAAGCGAGTCCTGGAGGAGGCCGTACGCGACCTGGATCCTCGCCTCCTATGGCGATGCCTAGATCTAGTGGAGGACCTGTGTCGACTCCTTGATCTTCCTCTCCGTCCGGAGCGTGACCGCGATTTCCTAGGTCTGGGACGCTCCGCCAGTTTCCCCGGGGTGGGAGTCCTGGGCTTGGACGGGGCCTGCGGCTTAGGAGTTCCCTTGGGAGGGGTCGGAAGCCTGGGCAACGAGACCGACCTCGGAGGAACCGGGGGCGGCCTATCAGGCCCCTGAGGCCGAGGTACAGGTGGAGGCAGCGGAGGCAAAGGAGATGGGGTCGGAGCCCTCGGAGGGAGGCCCCTTGGCAACGGAGGCGTAACATGCTTCTGTGATGGAGTATACACCTCGGAGTACACCGAGCCCGGTGACCCGCCTTCCTTTCCAGACCTGGACTTTGGCGAGCCTCCCACAACATCGGGCCTCTCACCACACTTCCTCGACGTCGAAGAACGGTGACCAGACGGCGAGCGTAGGCCCCTCGACGTTGAGCGCCCTTTCCTCGGCGTCGACCGTCTTCCATGCCAACGCGACCTCGACGGCGACCTCGTCCGTCTCGACGACGACTTCGTCCGTCTCGACGACGACTTCTTGCGTCTCGACGACGACCTCTTGCGCCTCGACGACGACCTCTTGTGCCTCGACGGTGACCTCTTCCGCCTCGACGGCGACCGCTTCCGCCTCGACGGCGGACTCGACGACGAGGATCCCCTCGACGACGATCGTTTCCTCTTCGACAACGGCGAACGACGACGAGCGCCGACGCCGGGCCCTTCGACGCCGATCACTCGACGTCGACGCCGACGATGATGAGGACGAAATCGTCAAAGGAGACTTCGACGGCGGTCTGTGCAATTCCCTCAACGTTGACCGTCGACGTCGCTTCGACCCAGAGCCCTGGGGAGACCGGGAACAGACCGTAGTCATCCCTCTCGACGTCGTGGTCAGAGCAACCAACCCAGACGGAGAATGGGAACGTTTGCTGGTCTTCCTGCCCCTGGGGAGCCCCCCAGAGGCCTCAGCATGGGCAGAATAAGCCCCTCCAGACCCACCTTGCGCCTTCAGTCTTCTTTCCTCGAGGCCCTGAAGCCTGATCTTCTGTCTTTCCTTCAGGGTCCTGCCAGAGAAGCCTTGACAAATCTCACACTCCTCTGGGATGTGGGAAGAGGGAAGGCAGAGGATACACACCTCATGGGAATCTGATTTTGCCTTCTTCCTGGAGCACTCCGGGCATTTGTCAAATAATGCAGGCATATTTGACTTTAAAAGGAGCAAAATACCAAGAAGAACAGCACCAAAGTACTTAAAAGCACTTAACTTGAACAATAAAGTGAAAAATCACCAATAAACCCTTAAAAAGGGAGAGCTCAATGCTCCAGGGTCCTGCTTGCAGGAGCCGGAAAAAAGAACTGAAAGTAAATGGGACCTGCAGTGCATTCTGGGATACTGTGAAGTTCTGGAAGTTTCTCTTAAAGGCACAGTATCCTGTTCTGAGCCACATAATGGCAGCCTATGGGGCTTGTCTGTCCAGGTTCTCCTCTCTATCATTCCAGAGGGTGTTTGCTGTTAAAGCAAGGGAAATCTGTACAGGCTTTGCTGTTTTGTGGATTTTGTGGTGGAATTTCTAGTTGAAGTACTGGACAGTGTAGCCTTTTATAGGCTGCATTATCTGTCTTTAAATTCTCTCTTAAGTGTCTGTGCAGTTCTGCATTTTTTCGACACTTTAAGAGATTATTTTTGATTGCTCCGGGGTCCACGCACATGGGCAGGACTATTCACTAGATTATGACTATACACAGAGATCCCCTACTACAGAAATGGGTGTGCCTCTGTCAATGTTTTACAGGGTTTTAACCTCGTGCTGCAGCTGTCAGTCTGTAACAACATAGTGCAAAAATCGGTTATCTTCAAGTGTATAACACATTCATGTCTCTCATTCAGGTATTACGCTCCATATAATCAATATCTGTGCTCCTGTGGGTATTCGTTATGTTTGCCTGCCACTCCCTGTAGTGCATTTAAAGTGCTGCCGAATATTGCGCCTGTGCAATATATCCGGTTGATGTTAACTTACTAGCTTGCTCCACATTTGCACCACCGGTAAGGATCTATAACTATTACCGGTACATCATTCACTCGCGATGTCCTATGGCATCATCATTACATTCATACTCTTACCGGGACCTTGTGGTTTGTAGAGCGTTGTCTCAGCACCGTGCGGTTCCAGAACTGGGCTGTGATCTAAATCTCAATCAGAATTGCCGCGTACTCACGTTGGTCACGTGGTCGCGGGTCTCGTTTGTTTTGCTATCGATAGAGCGTGGGCGCATCTTTAAATGTATTATAATTGCATTCTTTCCACTTTTAAAGAGGTCAATGTACCCATAGCTCGCGATGTAATCTATGTTTTGGACTGAGTTGTTACTAAAGTCCTAGTTTACTGTCTACATGTCACTCGGCTGTTTGCATGAAGAATTAAGGTGTTAATACAGGAATAGTCACTCCTGCATCTAATTACTACATATGAGTACTTATAGTGGTCTATGATGTTTATCTGCCCATATTTAGATTGCATTGGGTGATAACATATCTATCCTACTAGGGTTGTTAGTTCCTACATCGATGTCAGTGACTATTGTATGCAACTTTATTCAGTTTGTTTAGATGGACAAACACACTTCTAAATGCTCGAAGTTCCCTATATAGATTTCACTGGGCATTAAAAAATCTTATGATGTTGCTATAGGTGTATATCGTTAACACTGTTTATGTATACATATTCTGTGAGCTACCTACAATGTTAGGTGTATAGTTACCCCATCAGTACTGCGATATTACATAAGGTCGCCCTAGTTGTATATACTGCATGTACCTAGATGGGTTGATATTATATCGATGTATATGATGCACCTAGCTGTTAAATGCCAAATGTCTTAGTGGTTTATCCTAGCATTCCTTGTAGTCTCATGGTGCATACTAGACTCACTTTTATACATAGAGGCTAAATGTCCACTTTTCCCCATTCAATGAGGTCATTGAGCCCAACCTGGTCTACGCCCTCTTGGTAGCTCCATCTTGCTTCTCTAGTGCTGAGTATCCTCTCCATGTTAAACTGGTCTCCCTGCACTTTCTCTAATACTACCCAACGGATGTCTCTTGGGGTGTGTTTCAATACTTGAAAGTGTTGGACCAGTTTGGTGGTGAGTTTGCCTGCTCGTAAGGTGCTCAGATGCTCTTGTATTCTGACCTTCAACTTGCGTGATGTAAGCCCTATGTAGTGTAAATCACATGGGCAAGTTAGTCTGTATATTACATTGCAGGTATTACAATTTCTGTATTTATTCAGGTGACAGACTATTACCTGCCAGAGTGACAGACTTGATGGGTACCATAAGCTCACAAATAGAACATCCCCCACACGGGTAATGTCCATGCGGGAGATTGCTCTCCTGTGTTACTTGTCTAGGGCGGGTATGGACCAAGCGATCTCGAATATTTGTAGATCGCTTAAACGCAAATCTGGGCTGTGGCATCTTCATGTTTCTCGTACTTAGGAGGTGCCAATGTCGCCTGATGATCTGACCTACTTGTGTTGATATGGGTCCAAAGGTAGTGACTACTGGAATGCAGTCCTCACTGGTTTTCACTGTGCTTTCTAGAAGTGCTGCTCGTGGGGTGTTAAATGCCTACTCAACCAGTACCATTTTAATATCCAATTGCAAAACCCTGCCTCTTCCTAGGGGTATTTACTCACATTAGTTCCCATTACGCCTTAATCTTCCACGTGTGCCCTGTTTGGTATATTTTTCATTTCTCCAGCCATACGTGTTCTAGAAGCAAATCTCTACTATCTGTCACTTCCTGTAAATAACCCTTGCTTGTTTCTTCTTGAGAGCTCCATTCTCTGATTCTGTATTCTCTCCCTTCCTTTACTAGCTGAACACCCATGCACGCTATTAACAAATGATCCTTATTTTTGCAATGTTTCTTTACCTACTCCTGTATCACCTTTTGAGACCCCAGGAGTTTGTTTCTACTCACCTCTACAACTTACAGGTTCTTTTATCTCTCTTGATTATACTACACCAAATTATCACTAAGACATCTTATCAATGAATACTGATATATTCCCGATCTGCCTGAAAGCCGCGGAGAGACTGACTGCATGGGTCACAACATCATGGCATTCAATCTGCACATCAGTGGCTTCTCCACGTTGATCTGGGTCTCTTGATGCATTTATATCAATGCATGACAAACCTGCACAGGGGGGCCCTTTCTCCCCTTGCCTAAGCTATCGAGATGACTGCAGGACTGACCACATGTTAGATTACTTTACATATAAAACTTTTAACCCTTTTACGCAGAGCTCAAATATGCAATTCTAAGAAACGCAGGTGGCTAAATGTAATGCTAGCGAAACTTGGGCATCCTTATAGATAACTGTGTCAATGATCTGCTAATTTATCACCTTCATCTGTCCGGCATGGGTGGGCAGTCATTGATCTGACTATATGCCATTAATTTGATTAAGTTAATTATAAAAACAAAACAATGATCACCTTCATAAAAACTTTGACCTTGATAATCAGAACATCCTTCCCTTCCATCGCCCAAAATAATCCAGACCCTTGCAATGAGACAAACATCACTAGTAGCATAAAAGGCCACTTTATTCATGAGATCAGGCAATTTCATAAATATCCATAAAACCTACAAACACTTGTATTTATCACTTATCTTCAGAACCATAGAATTTGCATTTTGTACCAAAACCATATCATTTATTTATGAACGTATTTGTTTATAACTATATTGATCCAAAACCAATATAACTTCGTTCTCTTGAATTCACCCCATGTTTCAAAGTCTTTCACTTTCCATTTTTTCTTTTCTTTTCCCCCATCCTGTACCTCCCACCACCCTCTCAGATGAAGGACGATCAAGTCCGCTCTAGACCTTGACCTCCCCCTATTCCGCCGCACCAAGATATAGGATACAAATCAATTGCCTGTCCTACAGTGGCATATTGCAGGTATAACATCCTTGCTCAATCAGACAATAGTTTATTAACATCATGACAAATTTAATTAATATCTTGTGTCCAAAGGGTGGGTGGGCGTGCCTCGCCTAAAATGCTCCTACCTCCTCAGACTGGAGCCTAAAATGGCGCCTCTCCCCTACCTAACGCCTACGCAGCTCACTAGCGTGCGCTGCCCTCCACTAACGCGTCATCGCTCGGGTCTGCCCTCTCGGGCGAAAATCCACGGGGGGAGACTGCTACGCTCGCTCCCCCCGAGGATCCCATCGCCCAAAATAATCCAGACCCATGCAATGAGACAAACATCACTGGTAGCATAAAAGGCCACTTTATTCATAAGATCAGGCAATTTCATAAATATCCATAAAACCTACAAACACTTGTATTTATCACTTATCTTCAGAACCATAGAATTAGCATTTTGTACCAAAACCATATCATTTATTTATGAACTTATTTGTTTATAACTGTATTGATCCAAAACCAATATAACTGCGTTCTCTTGAATTCACCCCATGTTTCAAAGTCTTTCACTTTCCATTTTTTCTTTTCTTTTCCCCCATCCTGTACCTCCCACCACACTCTCAGATGAAGGACGATCAAGTCCGCTCTAGACCTTGACCTCCCCCTATTCCGCCACTCAGGAAAAACCATGGATTTTTCCTGACCCCACCGAACCAAAAATCTTTCTTATCTTTCATGTTTTGTTCCGCTTTTTTTATTTTTTTTATTTTTTATTCTTCCCTTGCGGAAGACACCCACAAATCTACTTTCAAAACTTTCGATAACATGTCTCTTATTTCGAGTATGTAATAAGCCATCCCCAATTGGGTTAGATGGACACCGTCTTCTCTAAACAAATGGCCTTCCTTGCCAGTGATGCTGTCGTGTGCGATGGTCTGAATCCCCAACCCCACACAGAAAATCTTCATGACCCTGTTTAGTTTTTTCCTCGCTTTTTTCCATAGCACTGCGGCTCCTTGCATTCCTCCACTGTTGTCTAAAAACAAATTCGGTCCACAATAAACTGGTCCCTAACCAATTGTTGGAGATTACAGCTAAATCTAACTGCATGGCTTTGATCAAGCTTAAACCTGATAATGCCACCAGGTCATTTCCCCCACAGTGGAGTATTAACATGTCAGGGCCACCTCTGTCATACCTGATCTTTGCTAATAAAGGAAACAAATTCTCCCAGCGTATGCCCCCTTTACCGCACCAGCAAAGTTTGTGTCCAGCGTTGGGGATGCCCAAATTCCTTCCATAGATTTGATGGTCAGCAAAAATCGCAGCCCACTTCACAAATGAATGTCCTACGATCCAAATTTGTTTTTTGGCAGGACGCAAACCCCGAATGTCACCTGGATGAAAGAAAACATTCTATTAAAACACTCGAAACAACCGTATAAACTTATGCTTACAACTCATGTCTTTTTTTTTTTATTTCTTCACATAGCGGGCACAGCAATTAGAACTCCATCTTCCTATCCTCTTGATTACACTCCAACCCAGCCCCAAACAAGCTGCTTCTGATGCCGCCCCTACTCTACCTAAACGCACTTCCTCGTCCAGTTTCTTTCGCACTACCTCCCGGAAGTCCTTTGCAGACCTTAAATTCTCTGCCCAGCGCCTGCATCTGGGGCCCTGGTAACCAATTCTGAATCCATCCCTAAACCCCCAATATAGTTTGGAAGCCGCCTCCCTGTCCGGGTACCTGTCTAACCAAGGGACAAACAATTCCCATTTAATTGGGGTCAAAGCCTTTTGGTATAGGAGGGAGCTCCCCTCCCTCTTGCTGCCTGTCCTTGTTCTTGTTGTTTATGTTCAACTGTGTCTGGTGTTGGTGTAATGCACTGAAAGAGCATGTGTCTGCCTCCACACTGGGAACATTCATGTTTAAACCTACAGTATGGCCTGTTACAATAACCTCGGTTGTAGTTCCAACATGAGCCCATGCTGCTTTGATGTCTCCTTGCAACCGACCCCGCCCCTCCCTGGGCGGCGCGCCCTGGAAAGGGCCGGTACGCTACCGGCAAGCCACTAGCTGTTTGTGTAGTTTCTGTAAGTTGAGAGGATGACATCCATTGTAACCATAATTCCGTACTATGTCCCCCCATGGTTTATCAGGATTCATACTCATCCTGGCCCTGAACTCTTCGTCATAGTTCAGCCAGGAAAAACCACCAAAATGCATGTGTGCCTTCCGTACCACATCCATGTATTGGAAAAGTGAAACTGCCCTCTCCGGATATTTCTCGCAGTAAATGCTAGCAAAAATTAAAAAGGCCGATGACCAATGATCTATATTTCTAGGCACTCTAGGGCGTCTTGCCAGTTCCATCTCCTCCTCTTTTGACCCCTCTCTCGCTTGCACATCTCGATGCAGCAAACGAAAGACGTCTACATAATCATGCTGCCATATCTTTTGTTTCGTCTTTTGTGACAAATGTGTGCCTAGCGGCATCGACATGCCCATATATGGTAACCTGCCTGGCACAGATGATCTATCTTCTGTGCCTTCGTGCCTAATACTGTGTACTGTCTTTCCACCCTTCTCACCTGACTGTGAAATCGCCACTTGACTCTGCACCGAAACATCCTGCTCCTGGACCTTTTTACCAGCAACCTGTGAAACAACATCCCATGCCCCCCACCAACGCGGCTTACCCTTTGGAAGCTGTTCTTCTCGTCGTCTCAAATCTTCCTGAGATATCCGCTCCAGATTCTCCTTCTGCAGTCCAGAATCTGCCTCTTCATCTTGAACCCGAAATGATTGAACAGATTTTGTCGTCCCCATCCCCCTCCCTTTGCCCTCTTTTTGAGCTGTGTCTCTTTTGTGCAAACTCATCAGTTGTTCCCCCACATTCCGCTCCTCCGAATTTTGCACGAATGCCACTTTCCCTGCCCCCGTAGCTTGTTAGGCGAAGATTTGCTGGCTTCCTCCTGGACACTCTCCATCTCCCACACCCCCATCATAAGTTGCCCAATTAAAAACAGACCCTCGCTCCAAAGGCCTGTCCGCCTGGTGTGAATCCGCAAAAAATTCCACGTTGAAACCACTCTGTTCAGTGGCCGCCCTGTCCATCGCCAAGTCTCTGCCATGTGCTCTCCTACCTCCTGTCTGATTCCTGCTCTGAACCTGCTCAACTACAGGACAAAATGGCACCCTATCTGCCTCTTCCGCTAGAGGCACCCTGCTGCTTGTAACCCCCAATCTCCCTTTATTCCGCTGCGTGTCCGAAGATGTGGAATGTTCTACCCACACCCATTGGCCATCTAAACTAGTGCCCAAATCCTGTTCCTCAGGCCCGAAACCTATTGGTGCTGGCGCGCGGCCGAGAAAATGTACTCATGGTTAAATCTGGTATTCTCCAAACCATTGTCATACATATAATGAATAAAATCTTCCTGGCATTGTCCTGGCAGGCCAGCCGCCCTCCTCTGAAAACTCTCCTCCGAAACCTGCGCCTGCAGCCCCTCCTGGCCGTGTATGTGTCTGTCTGTAACATCTTCTGCAGTATTTTCAACGATGCTGAAAGACCCCCCTACCTCCTCAAACTCTGGCTCCCGGGTCATAACCCCTGTGGACAAAAGCTCCCTCTGGCCCCTGGGGCACTCTTCCTGATGTGGCATAACCCCTAATTCCTCTTCACTGCCACTGGAATATTCAACTAAAGGCTGAGGCTGTAAATGCCGTGCCTCTGAAGCTGCTGTAGTGGGCAGGCGCTTATCTGCCCCCTTTACTGTATTGCCCTCTAAACCTTGAGGCACACTGAATAAAGCCACTGGTCTGGGCCGTATCTGCCGCGCTGGGGCTGCTCTTGCTGACCTGCCCCTCCCGCCTTCTTGACACAGGAGACCTGAGCCGGACCCGCCCTCTGCTAAGACCTCCCTCGAACCCGGGTGCGTAGCCAACTCATCCAGACGCCTGACGACACAGCCAGACCCTCGGAGCAATGCTGGGGAGAGGGAGCGTGAAGACTGGCCCCTCCACAGGGCCAATTGACGAGCGTGCACCACAGACTGACGTGCACCTCTGGCCGAGCGCGCTCTCCTTGTGCCTTTTCGCACTGACGCCGGCTGCCTGCACGCCTCAATGGCCCTACTCACACCATTCGCCGCCTGTCTCCTCGGTGGCCTGTGAGGGGGCTCTGCTGCACCGTCCACTCCGACCGCTAATAAGTCACTTCTTCCCGCTGCCGCTATGACGCGGAGCGCCTCCTGCAGTGCCTCCTTCGATACCATAGCCAAAGCGGTAAGCGGCAATGTATAACAAAAAACTGTAATATTTTACTTTTGCCTAAAATGCCCCAGCCTCGCCTAAAACGCTCCTACCTCCTCAGACTGGAACCTAAAATGGCGCCTCTCCCCTACCTAACGCCTACGCAGCTCACTAGCGCGCGTTGCCCTGCACTAACGCGTCATCGCTCGGGTCTGCCCACTCGGGCAAAAATCCACGAGGGAGACTGCTTCGCTCGCTCCCCCCGAGGATCCCATTGTGATTCATTTCGTTACTCATCCGCTACCGCTCCCGTTTGAAGTCCGAAAGGCTCCCCTCCCAATGAAACAGCATCATCAAAACTTCACTTGCCTCTTCTTTTCTCCTACCACACTCATTCACGTATTGTGTTGTCTTTGCAGGGAAGAGACTGCTATTTAATTCCTAGATCTGTAACTGTAAAGCTATACACTCTGATTGCTGCTTTCCCAGAGGGCTACAAGATCACCCGGAGGGACCGCGACAACCAGACCGGAGGAGGCATCGCCATCATCCACAGAGACACCATCCGCATCACGACCAACACCGACGACACCCTCACCACCGCCGAACACCTGCACTTCCAGATCCACACCAACCCAAAGACCACCCTCAGAGGCACCCTGATCTACCGACCCCCGGGACCGCGCACACGATTCAGCGAGGACATCGCCGACTTCGTCAGCCCGCACGCTCTCCCCTCCGCCGACTACATCCTCCTGGGGGACCTCAACTTCCACCTGGAGAACAACAACGACCGCAACACCATCACCCTGCTTGACAACCTCGACAACCTCGGACTCAAGCAGCTAGTGACCACCCCCACCCACAACCGGATCAACTTCTACACTCCCAAGCGCCTCCTCAGATCAACCAACCACGCCCTCGCCGCCGTCCCCCGAATCCGAAGAGCGACAACAGGAGGAAGATCCTTCTCCTACCTGGCCGCCAAGACCTGGAACTCACTTCCGACCAATCTGCGCCTGACCCAAGACCACCTCTCCTTCAGGAAGAAGCTCAAGACCTGGCTGTTCGAGCAATAGCGGCACCCCCCCCCCCCTCCCAGCGCCTTGAGACCCTACGGGTGAGTAGTGCGCTATACAAATGACCTGATTGATTGATTGATAGCTGAAATGAGCTTCTGTACCAGAAATCCCCACAGGACCATATTTATATTCCTATAGCTGAAATGAGCATCTGTACCAGAAATCCCCACAGGACCATATTTATATTCCCATAGCTGAAATGAGCATCTGTACCAGAAATCACCACAGGACCATATTTATATTCCCATAGCTGAAATGGGCATCTGTACCAGAAATCCCCACAGGACCATATTTATATTCCCATAGCTGAAATGAGCATCTGTACCAGAAATCCCCACAGGACCATATTTATATTACCATAGCTGAAATGGGCATCTGTACCAGAAATCCCCACAGGACCATATTTATATTCCCATAGCTGAAATGAGCTTCTGTACCAGAAATCACCACAGGACCATATTATTATTCCCATAGCTGAAATGAGCTTCTGTACCAGAAATCACCACAGGACCATATTATTATTCCCATAGCTGAAATGAGCTTCTGTACCAGAAATCACCACAGGACCATATTTATATTCCCATAGCTGAAATGAGCTTCTGTACCAGAAATCACCACAGGACCATATTATTATTCCCATAGCTGAAATGAGCTTCTGTACCAGAAATCACCACAGGACCATATTATTATTCCCATAGCTGCAATGAGCATCTGTACCAGAAATCACCACAGGACCATATTTATATTACCATAGCTGAAATGAGCATCTGTACCAGAAATCACCACAGGACCATATTTATATTACCATAGCTGAAATGAGCATCTGTACCAGAAATCACCACAGGCCCATATTTATATTCCCATAGTTGAAATGAGCATCTGTACCAGAAATCACCACAGGACCATATTTATATTCCCATAGTTGAAATGAGCATCTGTACCAGAAATCACCACAGGACCATATTTATATTACCATAGCTGCAATGAGCATCTGTACCAGAAATCACCACAGGCCCATATTTATATTCCCATAGTTGAAATGAGCATCTGTACCAGAAATCACCACAGGACCATATTTATATTACCATAGCTGCAATGAGCATCTGTACCAGAAATCACCACAGGACCATATTTATATTCCCATAGTTGAAATGAGCATCTGTACCAGAAATCACCACAGGACCATATTTATATTACCATAGCTGCAATGAGCATCTGTACCAGAAATCACCACAGGACCATAAGAGTAGATGTACTACAGAGATGCTCATAACCTCATCTAGCACCACATCACACTCTATTAATGTTATGCCACGTTTAAATATATTCTACTGAGGTTTCTCAGCTTCACATTAGGGAATAGTCAAACAGCACCTCAACAGTAAAAGATGCAACACTGGAGACTGGCATTGTCCCTGTACATGTATTTATATAGCGCAAATCACCGACCCGGTATCTAAGCGCTTGCTTAGGGAATCCGTCCTGGTATTCCCCTGTGAGATACCCCGGCAGGGTATCCACAAGGTGAAAGCCAGGCATCCCGCCGCGAGGGGCCGTAGTGGAGATTAAGCAAGCTATTGCCCAGAGTCGCAGAGTGTGACCCCGTGAGTTGAGTAGGCACCGGAGCGAGAATTGTCGAGTCCGTGGAATTTTTGAGCCCGAGGTGGGGAATTGAACCCTGGTCCACAGCCGATCTCAGCTTCCGGGTCTGCCGCCTCTAACCACTGAGCCACGCTTCTCCACTAGTATCACAAGGAAAAGGGATATGACAGCTGTATTGAGGCCTTCAGAACAAGCCATGTTTTGTTTTAAACAGTGAAAGATGTAACTGTTGTAAATAAAGGTAGCGTAGACCTTGTAGTTCCTTGTAAGTAGTTTATTTAGGTAAGATGGTAAGTTAAGAAGAAGAGGATAGAAACCCCACCAGGAGCAGCCTCCTGCCGCTCAGCCCTTCATTCAACTGACAGTCTTACACACTCAACATTCTAACAAGCTCTCACACCAAACATTCTAGGCTGAGCAGCAGGAATGAGTACAATACATCTCCCTTCCTTAATAGAAAAACAATAAATAGGAATTATATTGCAGAGAATAAGTCAATTCACACAACTTCAGAAATTAACATGAAATCAGGTAACATTCACTCACGCAAACCATCAAATTACATTCACCACCACCTTCTCTGTTTCTCTATCAAAAAGACAAACCTCCCACACACATTACTCCCAAATCGAAGTAACAAACACACCTCCGCGCCAAAACACAACATACAAAATACAAAAACCAAACAAACCGACTGGCCAGGTCAGCAAGAGGCAAAAAGGTCCCAACTCACGGCGTGACAGGGAAACATCAACCAATTATAGACATATTATACAAAACTTAGAAATGTGACAACAGTCACGTCACATAAGTCACGCGCTGAAGCGCTCCGGTCACGGGCTCACATTCTCATCTAAAAAAAAAACAAAGAAAAAAAAAGATCAGGTGACCTGTTCACAAACTGCCATACCAAGGCAGTCATTCCATAAGCAAACCAAAATGGTAATGAGTGGCTTAAATTTGACAGCCATCTCATGCGCAACAAGAAACTCTCATACACCATACAAGCAATGAGTGACAAACAACTTCTCAGTCATCTCATGAGCAGTAGAAAACATGAGTGACGTAGAACCTTACTGTCATCTCATGAATGACAAAGCTAGTGAATGAACTAATTCAACTTAATATTCGACAGTCATTTTCATGCACACCCCAAATCAAAAATATGACAGAAAATGTAATTCTCAACAAAACCATGAATAACTCAAAACTTGGTGTGATCCTACACACAACCACAAACTGTGAGTAGAACTAGCAGTCCTCTCATGTTTCGCACGGGAAAGAGACTCAGTTTTAAACAGACATCTATGGAAATACTTCAAATCAAAAGGTGCTCTCGAGTTCATCATTTCATTGCGCCATTTTCCAGATCTGGGTTTCTTGGTGAATATGTCAGACTTGGCCTCACTGGCCCTTGCACTCTCATCCAACTTTCCTTTTATTTTAAGCACCAGGGCTTGATCTTTGCCCCGAGCAAGAACACAATATCTCTCAATCGACGTTGAGACCCACAGAGAAATCTCCGAACAAAAACTGCGTGTAGCTGTTGCCTTCTGTTGACCTGTTGAGCTACAAAGAAGGTCCGCAAAAGAGAAAATGTAGCTGTACCTGCGGGAAACAAGTCAAGTGATGCAGACAATCCACACGATGTGATCACCCCGGATACAACTCCTCCACACGTCATGAAGACACAAACTGGAATTGCAGAGAAACACTGCAATGCTTCAAAATGGCAGCACCCACTGGTGACGCCGCGCCGGAAGGCTAGCGGCATCAGCGTGCAGCTAAAATGTTCACAAACAGAGGCAGCTTGAGAGGGCACGTCATAAAGCATTAGATGGAGGCCACGGAGAACAGCGCAAAGAACAAAACAAGGTAAGTTTGACGCACTCCGTTTGTAATTTAAAAGCAGTTATGAAAGTCTGTTGTATGAAGTAGAAGTTCTTTTTTCTCAACTTAACTCCAATTAAAATGTTGAACACCGGGTCCAAAACTCTGTCCTTAATTAACCTTGTCTCAAGAACAAGTCGAAATATCACAAAATGGTGTTGAGCAATAAACACAGGGGTAAGTCATGAACGTGGCTCAAACAGTTAAAATCACGGTACAATGTTAAAGCAAACAGCAGCAGGGCTTAAAATCACCGTAACAACTAACGCTGAGGCTCGATATTTGCCCCCGAATACCTCTGGGAGACTCAATTCGAAGATGAACATAAACCAGGGCTATGCATCACAGTATATGCCCTATGAGTGATAGCTTGCTTCAAAGTAGAAAACTCCGGGGCATATTATCAAGCAGGGCGATAGGCAATTATCGCTGCTTTAGCGGCCGTTTTCGTCCGCTAAACGGCGATAATTCTATTGCCCTATTAGCAAGCTGTCGCTAACTGAGGTTAGCGACAGCTTTTAGGCGATAGCGAGCGGTTTGGGGCCCGCTTTGCATGTCTGCAAATGTTTATCGCTAATGACATGCAAAGTGGGCGTACCCAACCAGTTAGCGACTGAAAGTTCAGTCGCTAACGACGCTATCGCCTATTAGCAAGGCAGGCGTAGCGATGGAAATATTCGCTCTTAGCGCGAATATCTCCAAATACTAACACCTTCCCAGACCAGTTCCTAGCCATGTTATCCAATGGGAGGTGGATAACATGGCTAAGAGCATTTCGTCGCTAATGCGTGCATATCGCTGTATTCTCAGCGATATTCACTCATTTCGCTGCTATCGCTGGATATTTTAGCACAATGGAGAAAAACGTTGCTAATAGCATGTTTTCTCCGCTAACATATCCAGCGATAGGCAGCGATAAAAAATTCGTAGCTAAGCCTATTTAGCGATAAATATCGCTACTTGTTGGTAATATGCCCCTCCGTTCTTTGCACAACTGCTGTCAAACAGTACTTAAAAGGTCAAGAATTGTCAGCTCGCAACGCCATTAGATATTACTTCACTGTGAAACTCTCACAGTTGGTTTTGACCTTGATCATGGCAGCTTGAGCTGGCATTCTTAAGGATTAGGGTGTTCAATTTTGGGGTCACTGGTGAGGTCTTGTGGTGCCAGAAAGATTACACAAAACTATTTGACCTTTTTCTTAAGTCCTCTGTTTCTGTTCAATTTCCTTGAATTTTCTTTCCATTAGGTCGAAATTCTTTTCTCCTTGTAGGTTCCTTAGTTTGCTTATGCATAGACGGATGTATGACGTTACAACGCATACTTTTACAACGCCTATCTTTACATCGCAAGTTTTACAACGCATACCATTACAACGCATAATGCTTTTGGGCGCTGGATAGTGAATAGTTTAATTTACTATTCCAACTCCAGTCCCCGTGGATAGTAGGGGAGGTGTTGAATAGTACATTAAACCTATTCCCTATCCTAGAGCGTCCCCCAGCGCTATGCGTTGTAATGGTTTGCGTTGTAAAAGTTGCGTCGTAATGGTAGTGCGTTGTAAAAGTTTCGTTGTAAAGGCTGTTCACCGCATAGACTCTTCCTGCACGCTGTAGGTTCTTTAAATTGTTGCCAAATATTGTAAATAAATGTAGCGTAGTCCTTGTAGTTCCTTGTAAGTAGTTTATTTAGGTAAGATGGTAATTTAAGAAGAGGATAGAAACCCCGCCAGGAGCAGCCTCCTGCCGCTCAGCCCTTCTTTCAACTGACAGTCTTACACACTCAACATTTCAACATGCTCTCACACCAAACATTCTAGGCTGAGCAGCAGGAAGGAATACAACAGTAACTTTGCGCATTCTTCTGTCTGTTGGGACGGAAATTTCCCCTGCATGGTGTACAGCTGTGTTCCCCTGCCCTAGGTGCTCGACTGCGAGTATCGGGTATCTTGATTATATTTGGATGTAGCTTCACCATAATGAAGCTTGTGCACAGAGGCCTAGGCCTGCAGTTGGACATCAGCGAGGCTCTGGACATGTCTTGTGACCTGGCGGGGCACACCAACCCCCCTCTTGTTTACTGACAAAGGACTACTGTCTCTGTCAATGTGTTTAGCATGTGCATAAGTGGTTGCAGCCTACCGTGCTTTGTGAATCCATAATTTTAACCAGCTTTTTTTAGGTCGAGCCTAAACAGCGCTTGCGCTGTAGGCGATCTGTTATCTTTACTGTGTGGGGTCTGACTCCCCCCATGCTTTGAACTGGCTTTTCTGGTTGCCCTTTAAAAATAGTAGCCTGCTAATGGTGGCTACATGTCCCACCTTTTCTCGTGAGTTTACTCCCCTGGTGTATTGCCTCGGGAGCGAGTAAGGACTTGCATTTTCCTTGCGTGCCTATTTGTTGTTAGAACTGTTTTTGTAGAAACCAGACTTTTTTTTGCTTCGCTTGCAATTTTGAGCCTTTGTGCATTTTACGACCTCAATGACATACCTCAATCGGTATTCACGCCTCACCCCTGTCCGACCCCTCCAGTGAACCATTGTGTATGTGTTGACCCAGATAGCGAGGTGATGCATGGGCAACTTTAATGCAGCGAGGCACAAAAACACCCGTCAATTTCTTCCCTGCTTTCCTTCGTTTTTGCCAAATGAGATAATCACGCATGCAGTCGAGGGGCTTCATGTTGTGACATATGACTCTTTCCCACCATGCTGTGGCTATGTGTCTCATTCCTCGCATAGCTACCAGGAGTTTCTGATTCAGTTTTCTAAGGTATGAAGTAACTTAACAGTGAAAGAATTCTGACCAAGTTATTTACTTGATTTATCAGTTTCCTGTGACCGATGGTGGTAAAAACTCATGACTAACATCTTATATAGTTGATTAGAATGTAGTAAAGAACATTTTAGCCCAATACAGTTTTACTCATAATCTGCTAATCCTATAATGTGCTACAAACTGGAGCTCGTACATTTATGACGTGCACTTTAATTGGAAAATGACTTGGTCACAACAAGCTGTACATTCATGGCTGCCTTTTAGCCTTCAGCAAAGCATGGTTGAAACTGTAGCAGAGTCTAAAAAAGGGCTTCATAATTTTCTATATCAATGTGATTGTAAAGGTTTATGTAGGCCCTGTTTTGTCCTGGTAGTACCTGATGTTTAAATATTTAAAGACATAGGTATTTGGAATTTCGGGTCGGCATCGGAAAAGGCCTGTAAAACTCTGTTAAAGACGTGCTTGTGTCATAATTTGGTGCTATGCAACAAAGACGTTCGGGAGGTTGTAACATTCAAAAAGTTCATATCTGAAAAAAACAGTGATACCCTCATGCATTGCACATCCACCCACATTATATTTGACTAGAAACCCTCAAGCTAATTCACCACCCACCCACTACCTGCCTTACCTACAGAATCGTTATTTGGTAAAAGAAAACTGTCCAATTCACCGTGATTTGGTGGGTGTAATTTTTTTTAGGCCAATTTCCACCTTTAAAACAGCTAAAATGCCTGCCACAAGATTATCTGAATGGGCCGTGGGTGCCATTGCACTTAATATGTGCCTACCCTGCATAAAAATGTTACTCTCTATTTCAATGGAATATCCCCGCAGGCCCCACCCCCTCAAACCCACTCAATCTCACCCTCCTTGTAGCCCAAATGACAGAAAGGTATGCCACTGCACTGGACAGGCAAAACTATTTTCAAAAGTACCCACTTCAGAAGAGCTCACCTCAAAAATGTTGGCTCCAAAAAGTTTAATCAAACAATGACTCCCCTCAAAAGTATTTATTTAATTTGGAACAGGTTTTCCACTGTGTTCTTGCTAGCTACATTCACAGTTCAGTTTCATTGTGCGGGATACTCACATACTCTATTTTATAGCACAAATGCTGTGTCACAATTGGTTGATGTAAAGACAAAGAAAGCTAACTTTGCACCTTGTAACGAACGCTGAGATTGGCTCATCCAGTCAGAATGCTCAGAATCCTTGTATTTACTGCTTTGTATGAAAACAAACAAAAAACATTGCAAAGAGGCAACATACGAAAATAAAATCACCAAAAGTGATAGATTTTTCTCTGGAGTGACAAACTATTAAATATACATATGAACTTATTTTGGCAGATGGGGTATGGATGAGGATTATTATTAGGGATATAATTATGGAGTGGGCAGTTTGACAGATTAAAAGTTGTGCTAGAGTTCTGGTAACATTTAGAGTTACAGTAGAGGTTCAGGTTAGAAATAGGAATAGTATATTATGTGGTTATAAATTTAAGGACTAGGGGAAAAGGGTTAAGTTAATGGTATATGCTTTAGGTTAGTGACAGTTTGGATGAGTTATGTGGTTTAGGAAAGGGTATGTTTAGGATTAAGGCTTGGGTTAAGGTCAGTTTATGTTTCGGGCTAGGGTTGTTATCAGGGATTGTCTTCATTCTGGAATTCTTATTGATTTCCTCTAACCACTTGTTTTCATCGGCTGTTCTTGATATTCACTCAAAAGTATTTCTTCGTGTTTGGCCTTGTTCATTATCCCAAGGTTTCAACGTTAACCAATGTGGTTGGCAGCAGTAATACTGAGAATAAGAATGAAAGACAGAGTGGCAGTGGAATTGTGTTTGTACTTGGTGGGTGTGATTGAGGAGTCAATGTAGATAGCCTTGTTGTCTAAATGCGGTACAGATGTTACATTTTGTGTTCACCCAGTGCAGTACGATGCAGTGCTTCTCCCCCTAGCCTCAGGTGCCAATAGTTGGGCCACAGAGACAGTCCCTCACAGTACGCCTGATGGGTTCGGGAGCGGGCAAAGACCAACAGGAGAGGATCCATCTGGAGGCCAATGCATACCAGAAAAGCAGGTGGGCGTTGAAAGCATGGTTTGAATCTAGGCCTGCGTCATAGAAATCTGATCCGCATGCATGCCAACATTTGGAAACAGGAAAGAGGCAGATTTTGAAAACAAAATCAGGGAATTCATTTTCCCCATTGACTTACAATGAAGTGGAGGCAATTTTAGGTGGAAGGCAGCTTAAATAGAAATAGTTTTGGCTTACAGATTCGGACGTTCAGTCTGAATCAATTGTGCTGGTATGTGTGGAGATTGGTATTTAGAAAATCAGGTATAACTGGATATTCCATTTGCTCTCTGAAGATAAAGCTGATCTCCAGGTGGCAGCTCAAGGGAGATAAAATCCAAGAATAGGGACAGACAGGTACAACAGGAGGCTGGTACCACTCCCCTTCCTGTAGACCATAATCTCCAAACACACAGGGAGAAGAAAAAACAACGTCAAATATTGAAAACAGAGACAATGGTGGTGATCTGAACAAGAGGTGATCCTCAGCTTGTATTTTTCTTCTCCACACAGCATTTCCTATTGATTCCACTCATGCTGAGCACTCTTCTGGGAGAAATGCATGATAGGAAGAAGAGGTACGCACCTTGATTCCACTGGACTCCTTAAGGAACCACTGGGGGGGGATCTGGAGCGTCCATTCTCCGACCCAGAGTGGACTTCCGCTTTGGCGAGTCTGGTCCTAATACCCCACAACCAGCGCTTCCAACAGATTCAATATTTTATTCTGCACCGAGCGTATCTTACTCCAGCAAAAATTAACGAGTGCTTCCATCGAAAAGACTCGCCTGTCCCAGATGCAGCTTACCTGAAGCTGACCTCTTGCACATGCTATGCAGCTGCCTCTCCCTCCCAGGGTACTGGTCAACGGTAGCTGCCTCCCTGGCCCGCTGTACTGTGCGCAATGTCCAGTTCCAGTGGGAAGACTACCTCTTGCATGTATTCAGTAGAGGCAAAAAAGCACAGTCACCTCTCGCTTCTTGGACTTGGGCATGGCAGTAGTTAAACGACTTTTAACTAAGAGAAGGAATTCTCCGGTAGCCCCCCCTGCTGTGGCATGGTACTGTTCATTGCAGAATTAGGCAAAAACGGAGAGCATCGCCCTACATAGAGCATACTTGTAAGGCTTCGGAAACTCCCCCTATCTGCCGCTTTGGATGTTATCGTAGCTGGCCTACAGAGATTAGACACACTCCTAGCAGACAATCCTGTAGAGGGGGAACAGATTGTGGTGACACCACGAGCGGGACCAGCCTCTTAGCCCTGCTTACCTGATGTGCACTTTGGTACACTCCTCCCTTCCTCAATAAATGAGACCATACCAGTGCATGTGTTATTTACCCGCTTTATAACTAGGTATAAGTGGTGCTCAGGCTAGGTGGCATTGGGCAGGGGGCTTTACAACAACACACCAATAGTGGTTTCTCTCCCTACCTTTGTTTAATTAATTTGTACTCCTTTGGTTGGACTCCACTCCCCTGTCTCGGATAAGTTCTACGTTATACTTGCTTTACAAGCACTTTCAAAGGCTCCAGGATGGCACCCCCTCCATAGCTGCTGTCAACTTTGGGCTCGGATATAGGGCTACCGTGGTTATCCTGCATACTGCCTTGTATTTCCTGGTAGATTTAGCTTTGGCCTCTTGTGTTGAGAGAAGGTCTGTGCTATCTCAGGTGAAAAACGTCTTACAGCTCTCCAGGAGGGCATAAATGTAAAAATTGAATTGGTGTTTGGGAGTGTTTTCACATTTTGTTGCAGTTGCCATCTCACTGTGACAATGCCCGGTTACTCACCTGTAATATTCATTACTCCGAGTCCTGGTCTCCCCGTCCCATTCCTTAACAGTGAGCAGCTAGTCTGCTCTACAGAAACCTATTACCTAGCTGAGCGTTTGCACTTCACCTGACAATAAAGGGGGAAGTGCAGTAGAGAAACATCCTGAGAATACCAAACAAAATAATCCCAGAAAATGAAACAATCACCCCAAAGAAACAATGCAACACAGTGAGGGAGGGAAGGGCTCAGGAATGGGATGGTGAGACCAGGACTCAGAGTAATGAATATTACCGGTGAGTAACAGGGCATTACCTCCTTGTCCTGTCTCCCCGTCCCATTCCTTAACAGTGAGCCCATACCCAAGCACACGGTGATTGTAGGAAAAAACAGACCAGAAAGTGCAAGAAAACAGGTCCATTTAATCAACAGAAAAACAGTACACATTACAAACGATGTACCGCAGACAGGACATGAGCACCAAAGGTATCAGAGGCCGCCATCCCCAACTGTAGACGATAATGTGAAACAAACGTTTGGGGAGCAGCCCACGTGGCAGCATTACAAATGTCCCTCAAGGAGGCCCCCTTGAACATGGCCCAAGAGGAGGAAAACACCCCTGGTCGACCTACCCTGAACAGAAGAGGGGAGAGGTCAGTGGGCAGAATCGTAGGCAGAAACCACAGCACCCTTGACCCAACGAGTCAAGGTGGACAAAAAAGGACCAAGACCCAGCCCAGAGAGGCCATAGGTGACAAACAAGGAATCAACCTTACGGAAACCAGAGGTCCGCTCCAAGTAGATGCGGAGAGCCCTCAGCACATCCAACAAATGGAGGATCACCTCCTCAGGAGAGGCAGGATCCGGAAAAAAAACTGGGAGAACAATATCCTCCTGACAGTGAAAAGAAAACAACACCTTAGGCAGAAAAAACTGACTGGGACTGAGAATGACCCTGTCAGCGCAAAAGAGCAAAAAAGGGGGAGAAGCCATCAAAGCCCCAATCTCACCAACCCGCCGCCCAGAAGTAACGGCCACCAGGAAAAGAACCTTAGCAGAGAGCAACTTCAGGTCCACGGAGGCCAAGGTCTCGAAAGGGGGGCCTGTCAAGGCCTGGAGAACTAAGGGAAGATCCTAGGCAGGCACAGGAGACCAAGAAACAGGACGCTGATGCAAAAAACTCCGCAGAAGGCGAGTCACAAACAGAGAGACAGAGGACACAGTGTTGAGAAAGTCACGAGAGTCACTTCTGACGTTTCCTCTTTAAGCCGCAAACTCCCAACTCCCTCAAGGATCAACTAACATAATCAGGATTGTAACTCTGACTATTTCAACTACTCCCTAAGGGAAAGGGGAAGTGGAGAGAGAGACTAACAACACCAAAACAAACCCTGGTTCCAGCTGTTGTCCCTCAAAGAAGTGTTCCAGGCCGTTGTCTTAACTCATTTGCGCAACTCTGGACCCACGCAATCCTGTAGCACAGTGTAACCACAAGTTATTCTTCTTCTAAAACATTTTGATCACCAGAATATTTTTAAACAACTCAATTGTTTAACTAACCTCTTAAATTAACAGCCTTTGTTCACACTTTCTAGGTCTGGAGCGTTTTAAAACAAATGTAATTATTCAAATCTAATTCAAACCTTAACTTGTGAGTTAGTTGGTTATTTGGTTAGGTTAACCTTGTTTGAACTTTCATGCAGAACTCATACCTGAAATCTCCAGTTAACCTTCTTTCTAGAGGAAGTCTGTAGTAGGAGAGAAACAAAACAAGCAACTTCCTACTTCTTAATCAACTTTTAAAATGTTAACTTAGTCCCTAGTGTGCTAATACATTACTCAGTTCATTTTACACGAGTCAAATGAGTTAACTTAGAAACATAAGATTCCTTTTGAAAGAGTTTTTTGGATGTTTGCCTTTGCCAAGGCTTGTTTCAGTTCTGAGCTTTCCAATCCTGAACTACAGTTTTAAGCTCAACTAGTCTATAAGCTTGAATGTCAATAAAACCCTCTTTTTAACTGTTCCAGAAATTCTTAAATCTTACTGTCCTTTTTCTTTTATGAATCTCCTGTACACGACTAACTCGGGATTCGAACTGCTGCTCGCTGAAGGTAAAATGTCGTTGGTCGATTCCGCTGCTTCACGGAGAAAACCTCGGACCTCTTCCGTCGATCGACTTTCTAAAATAACTTCTCCTAACAAGAAACTTAAGGCAGGTATGAAGGTGGGTTCAGATAAAGGGTTATGGAGTTTTTCAAGATTCGCTCATAGCGAAGGGCGAGGGACTTCAAATAACGGAAACCTCTCAATCGGCTCCGAAGGCAGAAGCGCTCGTCATGACAACAACTAGAGACGAAGCGCAGATCCGTTGATGAGTCTCTTAAATATACTCCCCCCGCGTGAACCTGCACGAGCTAAACACTTAGTTTGCTCACGCGCTAAATCATGAACTCTTGTTTACAAATTAAACAACAAGCATTGGCAAAATCAATTAAATATAACTTCCAACTAAATTGACTCCTGTTTAGCAATCATTCTAGAAATCGATCAAATTATAAATAATTAACATTTTACTGATCGTTTCAATTTACAAAAAGACTAAACAGAGTCAAAGTACTACAGGACTACGTGGGACGACCAGTCGCAATGGGAACATCCCTAACAGTTCTCCCCCCCGAAGGTCTTCTCACAGGTCTTGGTTTGTCTGGATGCAAAGCATGAAAAGACCTAATAAGTCTGGGGGCATGAACATTCTTTTCTGGTTCCCAAGATCGCTCAGAAGGATCGTAACCTTTCCAGTCTACCAAATAGAACAGAGTTCCCCGAACTCTCTTTGAATCTAAAATAGCCTTAACCTCATATTCAAGATGATCACCAATTATCACTGGAGGAGGTGGGTTATCAGGTCGGGTAGTTGAATCATAGGGTTTCAAAAGGGACACATAAAATACTGGATGAATGGCATATTATTCAGGCAGTACTAATTTTAGGGACACAGGATTCAAGATTTTCTCAATTTGGAAAGGACCAATAAATCTTGGTTTCAACTTTCTGGGACCTTCTAACTGAATATTCCCCGTGGACAACCAAACTAACTGACCTTTCTTGTATTCTGGTGAAGCCTTCCGATGAGAATCAGCAGTTCTTTTCATTGTTATCTTACTTTTAATCCACTGTTTTCTAGCTCTTTCCTGAATATCTAACAATGAGGTTAATCTTACAGTAACAGCTGGCATGGTTTGTTGCACTTCAGGTAAAAGAATAGGAAGTGATCTAGGATGTTGCCCAGTAAGAAAATAAAAAGGAGAACAACCCAAAGCTGAATGTGTGGTATTGTTATAAGAAAATTCTGCCCAGGGCAAAACTTCATCCCAATGACTTGATTTTGTAGCTAACAAACATCGTAAACCCTGTTCTACTTGCTGATTAACCTTTTCAGTTTGACCATCTGTCTGCGGGTGGAAAGAAGAAGACAAGGCCAACTCAATTCCTAGTTGTTTACTAAGTTGTTTACTAAGTTGTGACCAAAACTTAGATATAAATTGAGGACCCCTATCTGAAATTATCTTAGTGGGAAGACCATGAAGTTTTACAATTGTCGATAAAAACACCGAACTAAACTCTGCTGCTGTAGGAATTTTTTGCAAAGGAATAAAATGTCCCATCTTAGATAACAAATCCACCACTACCAGGACAGTCGTAAACCCATTGGATTTTGGAAGATCTGTAATAATAATAATAATCCACATTTGTAAAGCGCACAATCACCCATAAGGGTCTCTAGGCGCTGGGGGCCGTCGGGAAGATTAAGTAAGCTATTGCCCACAGTCACATGGTGCTGGGCTAATCTGCCGCCAGTGCCGGGGATCGAACCATGATCCCCAGATTCCGGAGTCAGTCGCCCTAGCCGCGGCGCCACACCTCAAGGCCTATAGGTAATAAAATCTAGACTAATCGTGTGCCAAGGTTGAGGAGGGATAGTCATCGGATAAAGCAAACCCATTGGTGCTGAGTGTAAAGCCTTCTGTCGAGAACAAACTGGACATGCCTTAACAAATTGCTGAACAGCAGGAATCATTTTATTCCACCAAAAATGACGCTGACATAACTCCAAAGTCTTATTAATTCCTGGATGTGCAGCTATAGCCAGATCATGATTCCATTGTATTACCTTGTCTTGTAAATCTTTAGTAGGAATGAGCAATTTGTTACAATGGTAGAAGAGACCTTCTCTGATTGAATTATCTTTCTTAGATAACCACTCTTGAAAATTGAAAGATTTTAATTCTTTCTTAATTGAATCAAGAAAACTTTCTGAATGAATCTCAGCAACTAATCTCTCTTTAGGAAGAATACTTGGTGGTTCTTTTAACAAATTAAATTGTTTTTCACATACTAATCGTGAAAGTGTATCTGACAACAACTGCCTGTTCCCTGGACGATACGTGATTAAGAAATCTAATTCGCTAAAACATTGTAACCATCTCATCTTTCTCGGAGTGAAAGCTTTTACAGTGGAATAAAATTGCAAATTTTTATGATCAGAGTATACAGTGATGGTATGTTTAGCCCCCAAAAGATGATGTCTCCACTCCTGAAACACATCTTTAATAGCTAAAAGTTCTCGTTCTGCTATTGTATAATTCTGTTCAGCTAGCAATAACTTCCTTGAAAAGAAAGCGATCGGGTGTAAATGACCAGTGTCAAGATCCTTTTGAAGTAACACTCCACCTATCGCAGTCTGCGAAGCATCAGCTTCCACAAAAAATGGCCTATCAGGATCAGGATGAACCAAAATTGGTGCGGAAGTAAAAGCCTTTTTTAACAAAGAAAAGGCTTGATCAGCTTCCTCAGTCCAGGAGAAAGTTTTCCCCTTTTTTAACAACTGAGTAATCGGTGTTACAATTTCAGAAAATTTAGATATAAATCGTCTGTAGAAATTAGCAAAACCAAGAATCCTTTGAGTATCTTTTATAGAGGTTGGAATTGGCCAAGTAAAAATTGCTTCAACCTTTTAAGGATCCATATGGATTCCCTCAGGAGACAAACAATAGCCCAGAAATTCCACCCTTGTGGCATTGAATACACATTTTTCTAATTTTGCAAATAAAGAATTATCCCTCAACCTCTGTAAAACTGATTGAACATGCTGCACATGTTCCTCAGTCTTCTTAGAATAAATTAAAATGTCGTCAATATAGACTATGCAACAAACATCCAGCAGATCGTGCAAAACATCATTGATAAAATATTGGAAGGCGGCTGGAGCGTTGCATAGGCCAAACGGCATGACTGTATATTCAAAAAGACCAAATTTCGTGCGAAAAGCGGTCTTCCACTCATCGCCTTCCTTAACTCTAATCAAATGATACGCTCCCCTAAGATCCAGTTTGGTGTAAATACTGGAACCCTTAATTTGATTAAGAAGCACTGGAATTAAAGGTAAAGGATATCTATTTTTAAGTGTCGCTTTATTGACTGCTCGATAGTCAATACAGGCTCTTAAATCCCCCGTTTTCTTCGCAACGAAGAAAAGTGGTGACGAGACCGGTGAAGTTGAATGACGGATGAATCCTGGATCTAAAAGTTCATCCAAATACTTCCTCAAGTATTCATTCTCAGGTTCCGTCAGAGCATAAACTCTACTACAAGGCAGGACTGCTCCAGGAACTAAGTCTATCCGACAATCATAGACTCTATGAGGAGGAAGTTTTGTAGCTTCAACTGGATCAAAAACTTTAGAAAAACTTTGATACTCTTCGGGAAGATAATTGTTTTCAGAACTAGAAACTGCACAAAAAAGAGGCATTACAGGGTCCTTAGTTACTTCATAGCAATGTAACTTACAATAAGAGGACTCTAAAGTAACTGTCCTTTTAATCCAATCAATCTTTGGATTATGTAACTCCAGCCACGGAATTCCCAAAATGACTCCAAAAGTGGGAGCATCAATTAGATCAAAAACTATACTCTCAGTATGTCCATTATCTGTGACTATGGTCAATGGCTCTGTGTTAAATCGAATTAAACCAGAAGATAAGACTGAACCATCAAAGGCCCTCACCGGCTCAGGTTCCTTCTTAGGAACAAATTTCAAATTTAATTTACGAGCAAATTCCAAATCGAAAAAATTCCCAGTCACTCCTGAATCTAAAAGCACTGGAATACTATGTCTTTGAAGTGAAGTTAAAAGAAAAACCATCCGAATTGTAAAATGTTTAGGAATCTGTGTTAATACATTTGTGGCAAACTGAGAGATCTTAAAGTTTGAATTACTCGAAGAAACGATCTCAACTTTCTTCAAAAATCCTAGTTTTCCGATTGAGCTTGAGAAACTGTCTCAATCACTAAAGCCTTCTTTTTAATAGGTTTAATTGTACAATCCTTAGCGAAGTGCCCAGGCCTTCCACAATATAAACATAAATTACCCTTACGTCTACGTTCTTTTTCTTCAGGAGTTAAAGGTCCCTTAATTCCCCCTATCTGAATTGGTTCCACTAAAGAGTTTTTGTCTTCTGACTCCCTCTTTTCAACTCGATGTTGTTGACTTCTAAAATCACTCTTTGGTCTCTCATTTCTACGTTCCCCTAATCTGTGATCCAGCTTAATCACAAGATCCTGAAATTCCTTAAAATCATCAGGCAAATTAACTATATGTGCAAGTGAATCCTTTAGATCATCTTTTAGACCTCTATAAAACAAAGATATTCTTTTCTCCTCAGGCCAACGTGTTTCGGTCAGAAGTCTGTTGAAGGTGGTAATGTACGAAATGAGATCCCTAGTTCCTTGACGTAGACCCAGTAACTCATTGTCTGAAGCCTGAATGAAAGTATGTTTAGCAAATAACTTCGACATGGCTGACTTGAAATCTTGCAAGTTGTGAAGCAAAAGATCATCATTGTCTACCAATGGCATAGCCCAGTTTGAAGCCACCCCTCCCAAATATGAAATTATGAAAGCTACCTTGGCCGTGTCTGAGGTAAAAATCTGAGGCTTACACATAAAATGTAATTGGCATTGACTAATGAATGTAGCGTACCTACTACTTTCCCCAGAATATCTTTCAGGATTTGCACACGGTACTGGTGCTGGGGTCACTACTGTGACCTGGACTGGTTGACTGCCTGACTGTTCTCCCTGGGATTGAGATTGATGGACATTAGTACCAAACCTTGTAGGGGTTAGAATAGGCTTTCTATCCTTTCTTTTTTCTGTAGGATCTCTCCAAACCGTAAATCCCGCTCTAGTTTCATCTAACTCCTGACAAAGCGATTTATTCTCTAAACGCAAATTCTCCATCTCCCCATTCAATTTCTCCACTAACTGATTCAGCTGAGGAATATCCATGAGGGTGAATTTACGAACTCAAAAGGAAATGATTTTCTTTTAAAGGCTTCGTCTTATGTTGAGAAAGTCACGAGAGTCACTTCTGACGTTTCCTCTTGAAGCCACAAATTCCCAACTCCCTCAAGGATCAACCAACATAATCAGGATTGTAACACTGACTATGTCAACTACTCCCTAAGGAAAAGGGGAAGTGGAGAGAGAGACTAACAACACCAAAACAAACACTGGTTCCAGCTGTTGTCTCTCAAAGAAGTGTTCCAGTCCGTTGTCTTAACTCATTTGCGCAACTCCGGACCCACGCAATCCTGTAGCACAGTGTAACCACAAGTTATTCTTCTTCTAAAACATTTTGATCACCAGAATATTTTTAAACAACTCAATTGTTTAACTAACCTCTTAAATTAACAGCCTTTGTTCACACTTTCTAGGTCTGGAGAATTTTAAAACAAATGTAATTATTCAAATCTAATTCAAACCTTAACTTGTGAGTTAGTTGGTTATTTGGTTAGGTTAACCTTGTTTGAACTTTCATGCAGAACTCATACCTGATATCTCCAGTTAACCTTCTTTCTAGAGGAAGTCTGTAGTATGAGAGAAACAAAACAAGCAACTTCCTACTTCTTAATCAACTTTTAAAATGTTAACTTAGTCCCTAGTGTGCTAATACATTACTCAGTTCATTTTACACGAGTCAAATGAGTTAACTTAGAAACATAAGATTCCTTTTGAAAGAGTTTTTTGGATGTTTGCCTTTGCCAAGGCTTGTTTCAGTTCTGAGCTTTCCAATCCTGAACTACAGTTTTAAGCTCAACTAGTCTATAAGCTTGAATGTCAATAAAACCCTCTTTTTAAATGTTCCAGAAATTCTTAAATCTTACTGTCCTTTTTCTTTTATGAATCTCCTGTACACGACAAACTCGGGATTCGAACTGCTGCTCGCTGAAGGTAAAATGTCGTTGGTCGATTCCGCTGCTTCACGGAGAAAACCTCTGACCTCTTCCGTCGATCGGCTTTCTAAAATAACTTCTCCTAACAAGAAACTTAAGGCAGGTATGAAGGTGGGTTCAGATGAAGGGTTATGGAGTTTTTCAAGATTCGCTCATAGCGAAGGGCGAGGGACTTCAAATAACGGAAACCTCCGAAGGCAGAAGCGCTCGTCATGACAACAACTAGAGACGAAGCGCAGAGCCGTTGATGAGTCTCTTAAATAGACTTCCCCCGCGTGAACCTGCACGAGCTAAACACTTAGTTTGCTCACGCGCTATATCATGAACTCTTGTTTACAAATTAAACAACAAGCATTGGCAAAATCAATTAAATATAACTTCCAACTAAATTGACTCCTGTTTAGCAATCATTCTAGAAATCGATCAAATTATACATAATTAGCATTTTACTGATCGTTTCAATTTAGAAAAAGACTAAACAGAGTCAAAGTACTACAGGACTACGTGGGACGACCAGTCGCGATGGGAACATCCCTAACACACAGAGGAACGCCGAAAGGCAAGAATGGCAGCCCACTGCGCACGCAGGGAAGAAACCGCAAGCCCCAAGATGAAACCATCCCGCAAGAAGTCCAACACCCTCACAGCCTCACAGGAGGCAGAAGGGAGACCCTTCCCAAGACACCAGGAGGAGAAATTCTTCCAATGACAGGCATAGGACTTCAAGGTGGAAGGGCGCCGTGACAACTGGAGGCACCTGGCAACCTCAACCGAGCAACCCTGACCCAACAAACTCAACCACTCAAGTGCCATACCCCCAGCCGGAGGCTGCGCAAGGAGGCAATCCTGAGAAGAGGAGCCTGCAGAGGGGAGGGACACAGGGAAAATCTCCAATGGGGGCAAACAGACAAGGTCAGCAGCAGGGGAAACCAAGACTGACAAGACCACTCCAGCACAACCAGGAGAACCTCCGTCCGGTCCAACTGAATCTTCCGGAGGACCTGCGGAATCAAAGCAAACGGAAGGAAGGCAAACAGCAGCTCCAGCGACCACGGAACCGAGAAAGCATCGGTCGCCCACGGCTGCAAAACCGAGGAAGAAGGGCTGAATCCTCCGAGGCAAAGAGATCCACCCAAGGACGGCGGAACCAGAGGACAATCTGATCGAACAGATCCAGGAACAGACACAGAGACACCAAGGAGGGGAACACCCTGCTCAAAGAGTCCTCAGGCCCATTCTCCTTCCCCGGTAGATAGACCGCCGTCAGAGACAAGAGATGCAGCTCGGCTCAAAGCACGATCTTCCAGGAGAGGAGAAACAGAGACTGACACATGCCTCTTGCTGATTGACATTAGCCCGAACCACCTGGTTGTCGATTTGCACCGAGATAGCGAGGAGCGAACCACCAAAGAGCCAACCAAACTGCCCTCAACTCCTTCCAGTACGAGGACTGGAGGGACTCGAAATAAGACCACCGACCCTGAGCCTTGGAGGCACCCAGCACAGCACCTCAACCCAAGGCACTGGCATCTTGGACAACACAACCGCAGTCCGAGGAGGAAGAAGATCGAACCCCCAGGAAAGAGACTGTGGGGACAACCACCATTGGAGATCCACCCGGATCCCCAGAGAGGCAGGTATCAGAGCCTCGTAGTCCAGGGAGGCAGGATCCCAGTGCGACAGGACATGATGTAATAGGGGATACAGATGCAGCCTGGCCCAAGGAAGGAGATGCAAAGTGGACGCCATCTCCCCCTGACTCCGCAACCAGAGACGGGCGGACACCTGTGACTGGGACAGAAGCCAAGAAAGGTGACGAAACAAAGTCAACTGGCGCTCCTGGGAGAGGAACATCATGCCCAGATCCATGTGGAAGAGAGCCCCCAGGAACTTCAGGAAATGGGAGGGCAACAGGGAGGACTTCCGATGGTTGATGAGGAACCCAGGAGAAGACACACCTGGTCCACATCCGACAGAGCCTGAGAAAAAGAAGGAGAAACAATCAACCAGTCATCCAGGTAGGGAAAAACCTGCACCCCCCTAGAATGAAGAATACCCACCAGAGGGGCCAAGAGCTTCTTGAAAATCCTGGGTGCCGATGAAAGGCCGAAGGGGAGCACGCGGAACTGGTGGTGATGGGAAACCACAGCAAACCATACTTCTGGTCCGCCGGATGTATCGGGACGTGCAGATACGCATCCATCAGATCCAGGGACGCCAGGAAGCCCCCCAGAAGCACCAGAGGCAGGATGGTATGCAGAGTCACCATCTTGAACGGACGATGGAGAACGAAGTGATTGACCCGCTTCAGATCCAAAAGAGGATGCAGATCCGATGTATCCTTCTTGGAGACCAGAAAGAGGATTGAATAACAACCCTCGCCCCTTTCCAGAGGAGGAACGTCCACAACAGCCTTTTTCTCCAACAGAAGTCGCACACCCGCCAACAATGCCTTCCGTCGCAGAGGAACACGGGGCAGGGGAGTCAGAAGGAAGACCGGAGGTGGAGGAAAGGAAAACTCTAACCGGCAACCCTCTGACACGGTCTGAACTGCCCAGGCATCCGGAACCGACAACCACTGGGGCAGGAAGGACTGGAGGCGACCACCAACTGGCAAAGGCAGATAGTCATTGGGAAGAGAAAGAAGCGGTGGCAGCAACACCGGCAGGGGCCCGGGCTTTGGCACCTCCAGGGGCCCCCCGGCCACAACCCCTGCCACGAAAGGGCTGCGATGCGCCCCGAGCAGGAGGCCCAAAAGCGTGACGGTAGCCAAAATCACACCCCCGAGAAGGAGGGCGGACTGGAGCCACAAGCTTGCGGTTCTCCGCCGATTTCTTGACCATATCCTCAAGCTGAGGACCGAACACTTCGGAACCCCCAAAGGGCAACTTAAGGAGGACTGACTCATTGGCGTGCTGTTTATGTTCCTTTTTTTGTTTTGAGGCTCCTTAATTTTCTGTTTTGAGTCTTGTAACTCATGCTTGTTGCGTCTTGTTCCTGTTATCTGCGCCAGTCATTTTATCTCTGTTGTAGCCTTTTCCCAACCTGTTGTGGAAGACAACATCAGGTCTCTTCAGGCTACTTTTACCACTTTTTGTGCGTGGGGAGGTCTCCAATTCGTTGCCAAAATTAATGTAGTAAAAACCCAACGCTGGTATGATGTAAACCAAGTAGGGTTATTCACAGGTTGGTTAACAGGAAGTAAAAGTCTCCATCAAGTAATCATAACAGGTATATAAGTCCTGTAGGTGGTAAATCTCAGCCCCACCAGGAGCAGCCTGCCAGCTGCTCAGCCCCTCTCACCAACTGTCACTCCTCATCCAGTCACCCAGGCATTCTACACAAGGCCCACCCACCAACATTCCACTCAGAACATACACACAGGCTGAGCAGCTAGGGAAAGGGTAACATAGGAGAAATAGCATGACATGAGAATACTACACATTCGTCTTAAGAAAGGGAAAAATACGTAATCAGAAATCAAAGTTTGTGTTACTAATGAGGACACTCTACCTTCATGTATTCAATTAGTATTCATCTTACATTCTAGTTTTAGTCTATATCAACTTCTTTACCTGAACAACTACAGTCTCATTATTACTTTTAATAAACTTCTTTTCCCTTTCCCTCTCTTCCTTTTTAGGTCGAGCGTACATCGCTTGCACGCTCTCTCAGCGAACTGTTATGTATGCTTTAGGAGTTGAACTCCACCCATTGCTTGCCGATTGCTTTGTATTTGTCTCGGTTAGTGTCCTTTGCAAATACTTGCTTGCCAATGGCAATCCACGATCTTTGTCCCTCCTTCTTATTTCCTGTTTTCTCCATGCAGCACTGACCAACTACGAAATCCTTATGCTTTAGGGCCCTCATTTATGAGAATTGACGCACATCTGCTCAGGCGCAGAGATGCGTCACAATTCCGTATGACACGCTGCGTCACTTTTTTCCAACATCGATGCATCAAATTTATGCTATGGCGCATCATGTCGCAAGTGACGCTGAAAGTAAAAGAAAATTTACGCACACGCTGCCGTCTTGACGTAACGAAAACTGATGCAACTGCTGAAAAAGTGTTGTAAGTCAGAATCACGTATTCTGACGCAAGACAACTTTGCCCTACACCACTTTGTCGATGCGTCAGATTTTGGAAAATAGCTAGAAATACATGCATTCACCTCTAAACTCATTTTTTAAGACAAATATAGCTACCATGGAGCATGAAGGAGACAAGAGCAGTCAAGATAACTTCCCACATGGCAACCAGGATGTCCAGCCCGAAACACAGGGGGAAGAGGAAAAGAAAAGTAGATTTCAGTGTGGAGGAGAACAAAATACTCATCAAGGAGGTGACAGACCTCCAACAACAGCTTTTTGTCAGCTCGAAGTTGCCGTTATCCAAAAAAGAGGCCATTTGGCAGTCCATATTGAGAAAGGTCAACTGTGTGGCTCAATCAAAGAGGACAGTGTCTGATATCAAGAAACGCTGGCATGACATCAAGCGCAGGACAAAAGAAAAAATGGCGCAAAATCTGAAGGAAGCAACGAAGACAGAAGGTGGAAGCCCAGCACACCAGGAAGAGCTGGATGTCCTTGAGGAGCGGGTGGCGGCTGTTATCCCAGAAGAGTTGGTGGTAGGACTCCCAGGACAGGACAGTGCTGAGCATGAGGAACTGCAAGACACACAGGGTAAGTTTCTACAAAGGACAATGTTGGTAACAAGTTAATGTTGTGCAGTGCATTTACTAAGGTGCCAGGCTGAATTAGTGACATGTGTTGTGCAAAGGGAAGTCATGCATAACAATAACAGTGAAGTGTCACTTAAATGTCTTGTACCCTGGCCAGTTAGATGTTGCACAGTTCAATCCAGGTCCCTCATGTACATCACAATACATATGTCAAAAGTGTAGGACTAGCCCACTGCCACACCTGAGAATTGCCACATGCCGGTGCAAACACAACAGAACCCATATGAAATACAAATCCCACAACACCCTGCAACAGGCATAGGGTGCCTCATTTATGATACTGGACTGGCACCACTGTGCTGCCTGGATGTCACTCTTATTATGTACTGGTGGCACAATGTGCTACAGGCAAAATAATAGGGCACGGAAAGCCATGTCACATTGTTCACCCAAAAATGTAATCAGCATCATTTACACATTGAAGTGTGTGAAAGTGGTATTCCATGGCTGTTGCTGGGGGTGTTCCCAGAAACATGCATGTCCAACTGACAATGCCCAAGATCAACGTTAAATAGTAACTTTGACGCAGTGCAATAAACATATGCATCACCAGCGGATGCGTAAGGGAGGCACAACCAGGCAAAATATTTGTGTGCCCTCTTGGCTATCCTCTACATATATGTGTTGTATTCAACAGTACAAATGGAAAGAGAAAAAATCATCTTGTGACTGGTTCATGCAGGAATGTTTCCCTTCCATGCATACAAACAATCATCCCCTGCAACGCAGGCACCCTTGCACCATGGTGCAAGTGTTCCTGCGTTGGCGCATGGCAACCTTTGTGCATCTATGTAGTTGGGAAGGACTGGGGAGCTCATTCATGTGCCCCTTCTGACAGTTTCACCATGTTGGGGCAATATTTTTTTGTGACGTACGTCCTGTATGATTTTTTCACCTTGATTAGCTGTATTTGAACTAGTTAGGCATATTTGTGAGCATGCGAAGCCCTGTTCCACATTACACATGCATCATGTATGACGTATGCAGGGTGGGTCTTCACAAGCAACAAAAACTCAAAGGAGTGGTGCTGTGCAATTCATCTTATTTCCTAACTAAAATTGCATGGGGCAAATGCGTCAGTACCTCACACCTGCATCATGGCAGGCGTAAGGGTGAGGCAGTGCCAGAGGGAGAGGCTGGCTCCATGCATTGCTGGACTTGATTGATGCTTCTGACATGACTGCAGCAATGAATGACTTAAGTGCTGACAGATACGTCAGGATGACTGATGTATACGTCATTAACAGCAACATGGAGTGTCCAACAGTGAATACAGCACATTCATGTTGTCACAAGAAGGGCCAAAAGATAAGTGTTCCAATGTTGTTGTTGCAGTGATGCAACCCTTTCCATCAATTGTGCTCAGGAATGTGCACTATCCTATTGATGGTGTGCATTCATGCCCTGTATTAACCGCATGCGCGCTAGCGGTTTTCCCGCTGCGCGCTGCGTTTTAAAAAAAGCCGCATTACATGACAAGCTCAGCTCGTCATCAGCGTGCGAGAGGCGTAACTCATGACGAGCTGAGCTCGTCATGAGCGCCGAAGTGGTTAAGGGTTGGTTGGCAGCACAGCTACATTGCTTGTGGTGCTGTCCAGACCCAAAACATTCTGAAAAGAGGCACCAAGGTGCATATTAGCAATGCATTTTCACCGCATTTGCAGCACTTTTTTGCATCTAAAGTGGCAATATTTTTATCTCCCTGTTAGCAAGCTTTCGCAGACAGGTGTGAGCAACAGCTTTCCAGTGATAGCTACTTGTTTTTCAACGGCCTTGCATGTCAGAAAAAATTTACGGCAATGACATGCAAGGTAGGCGTTCCATCTCTAAATATTGACAACAATCTACCTAACGTCACCTCGCCATATTAGCAAGGCTGTCACGGACATGCAAAGCAACAAGAAAACCCATGCTAGGGCGCATTAGCTGCAGGAACTTAAGAACAGAAAATACCTGTCCTTAAGGAGGGGAACAAGTCTTGGGCCAACATCTATGCATGTGTTTGGTACTGGACAGCACTGCAAACAATGTTTCAGGGCTGGCCTGTGACAAAAATACACTACAGGAATGCGCACCATCAATAGGATAGTGTACATTCCTGTGCCCCAGGCATGAAAAGTGTTGCTGAAAATAAGACAGTGTTGCAACACTTCTCCTCATGTCCCCCCTTGACACAGCATGGATGTACAGTACTCACTGGACAGTGCTTCATGAAGCAAGTAATGACAAATATGCCATAAATCCTTACGTATCTGTCTGCACTAAAGTCACGCATTGCTGCAGTCGTGTCACAAACATGACGCAACTCCAGCAATGAATTGTGCCAGCCTATCCCTATGGCACTGCCCCACCTTCACGCCTGCCATGAGGCAGGCGGAAGGTACTGACGCAATCCCGTTCTCGAGGGGTGCCCAAATGATGCCGTTCTTTGAGATCCACCAGTGGTAGTTGTGCGCTGCAGTGTCATCATTTTGAAGCATTGGTCGAGTGTCAGTGCGGAGGGAGTTGATGAGACGTTATGCGGTGCTCTTGATCCAGCTGCGAGAGGGTGCAAGGATGGCGGTGGTGTCCGGTGGGCAAGTTGTAGATGTCATGCATCCAATGGTGGTAGTGCCAGGTGAGTCTGAAGTCTTGACTGTATTGGAAGAACCTGCTGGCGTAGGTTACGTACTCGACCGTGTGCCCTGCTTTGTGGCATGTTGCGGTGTCTTTCTGCTTGCGTCTGATGTCTGTGACTTTCCCCACAGCGCTGGGACGCCCCTGGGTAGCCATCGCGCTCTACAAATTCTCATTCCATTCCATTGGTGCTCTGGTAACTTTGCCTGCCGTGGTGGAACTTGAGGTCACCGAGTTGGATGCCGTCTGTGGATTTCAGACACTGGGGTGCAATGAGGTCTACAATGGTGTTGGAGAATGGGGCTCATGGCCCGGGTGTCCTGCACATAATTGTGCTGCAGAGGATGTTCATGGGCCTGGTCAGGATCATGGAGTTGCCGTAGTCCATGGTCACCCTTGGCACATTAGAGTGCCCGGTCAGTCTGAGTGAGCTTCTGTATGTGATGTCAATGCCTCCTCTCTGATGGTCGTGGTGCCTCTTGCAGGTGACACTGAAGTTGTCAGTGACGGTGATGGCGATGTCCGGAGCATAGGTTGGTCCTGCAGGTGAGGTGGCGTACAGGGTTGATGGTGAGGAGGTTGCTGGCATTGTATTGTTGGAGTGTCCAAGAGGAATGATCCTTGGTGCTGAGCGTGGACCAGGGCCAGTCTAAAGCAAACAGTGTAGACTATGGTTGCCTTTTGGTTGTGAGACGACCATTACAATGCAGGCAGTACAATGTTAACAACGCAACTCTGACAACGCAGGTGCTGTAAAATTGCATTTGAATACAACGCATTGTGAGGTCAATGATGTTGTAATTTAATTATTTCCTGTGGCTATGGGTGTCGGGTGTAAACATTTATTTTTGGGTGTTTAATGTTGTAAAATATGAAAAATGGGGTGTATTTTGGTGTAAAATTAGAAAAATGGGGTGTATTATGGGGTAAAATATGACAAAACGTATTTTTGTTTTGGGTTACATTATGAAAAATAGGGTGTATAATGGTGTAAAATATTAGAAATGGGGTGTATATTGGTGTTGGAAAGGAAATATGGGGTGTGCAGTAGTCTTAATTCAGACTTTTTGGGTGTGTTGTGGGTGCTCATAAAGGAATTGCATGCTTCATGTTTGGGTTTGTGGTGACAAGGATAGTTTTGGGTTGCACTCACTGAAGTTGGAACAGTGTTCTTAAAGTCTCCGCTATGCAACACCTACTCTACTGTTGCAATATGCCTAGTATTACTATACAATTGAATGGAATGCGATGTTATGGCATGTGTTGCAAGTACGTATGTGCCTTCGGCACAAGATTGGTACACCTGCTCTGCATGGGCGCACAGCGACAAACATTGACAAGTGCGGGGGTGGACAGCCGTGAGGTTGGAAATGCAAGAAATAACACTGAATGGTGTATGGACGCGGGGATATGTGTGTGAGCGGGTGTTGCTAAACATCTATTGAGGGAAGTCTTACCTCAAGGCGTGCTCCATGTCTTTGTAGCTCCTGCTCTCCTGCGTCTGCGTCCAGGAAAAGGAAGTAGGCATCCAGGCTTCCTCCCCTGAGTCAATCACAACGCTGTGATGTGGTGGTGTGACTGGTAATTGGCAATGGGACAAGTCATGCAGCCACAGGACGGAGTGTTGGGCATATTCTGCATGCAGGCTGAAAAGCAGCCTGCATAGCAAACATGGAAGTGTGCATTACTGCTTTGGGCGTCGTGGGTGGGCCAACAAAACAGTCACTGTGCACTTGAGTCATCTTGCCAATCTGCACATGCCCTGCTCCATATTTGAGCAGTCCTACCCACCCTCCCATGCCTTGAGGAGACATAGCATGAGCTCATCAGTTAGTCATCCCTTGTGTTTTCATTTTCATTCTGTTTTTCTGTCTTCTCTGAGCCCGCACTTCACAATTCTAAAATATTCTACCCCTAAGACCCCCACCCCTGTCCCCATGCATTCCCGCATCACAGATGATTGTTCCTCGCCCCTACCCTACTCAATGGCAGGCGCTGGGCAGTCGCGCAGCAGACGCATGCTGCTGGTGTGCTGAAGGCGCGCCTAAGGCAAGGCCGTCTGCGCACATCTATGTCCCAACTACAACCATTGCCAGTAACACCCCAAAATAGCCAATGATAACCTGTCATCTGCAAACATTGTGAACTCACACAAGCCCTCGAACACCACCCTTCTTCCACTTTCCACTCCAAGAAACCCTACTATCTACTCTATTCCGACCATCTCCTCTGTCCAGAACCACTCGTCCACCTAAAACCTCCTGAGCACCCTTGTATAAGCACCCTTGTACATTATCCCTATCACCCCTCATAGCCCAAATGCCCCCGTCACCAAAACAGTCTAGACAGAGCTGTGCTGTCTGCTCCACTACTGCAGATCTGCAATAAAACACAAACTTGAAATCTCCGATACCATCATCCTTCACAATATTGACATGCTCTTCCTTACTGAGACCTGGTTCAACGATACCTCTCACTCTATGTTTGATCCCCTATTACCCACAGGCTATTCTATATTTAGAAATGACAGAATAGACAAAGTTGGGGGAGGTGTTGCAGTCATCTTTAGAAACTCCCTTCAACTTAAGGCTTTTCCTAACAGCTCTTTCCGCACTTTTGAATGCCTGTCTCTTGAGCTTCAATTGCACCACCGCTCACCCCTCAGATTCCATGCCATTTACCGCCTGCCCTGTAGCGGCCCTTCGTTTATGGAGGAACTCACTGACCTCATCAGCAACCGATACTCGCAAAGTGACAATCAGATCTTTGTGGGTGACTTCAATCTCCACTGGGGCTCGCTTCAAGACTCTACTGCGAATATGCTGGCTACCTTCCTCTATGCAAATGATCTCATCCAACACTGCACAGAAACAACACACTCTAAGGGCTCAATCCTGGACGTTGTTATTTCTAAAGCAGACATGCTTACTACTGCTATCCCCATTCATGTAGACTGGTCTGACCACCTTCTCATCCCATTCTCTCTTCACCTATCACACTCTATAACTCTCGGCCAACCCAAGAGGGATACTTCCTGGTTCCGTGACACTAAAAATATTGACATCGGTACCGTCTGTGATTCAGCTATGTTATCACTTCCAAAGCTAGATACGAGCCTAGATGTTGACGATCTCACCTCCCAATGCCTCACAGTCCTTGCAGTTGAAATCAATAACGTCGCTCCTCTTCAAAGCAAAAAGAAAAGACCTACTCCCTCAGCACCTTGGTTCAACAAATCACTTTATGAAGAAAGGAAGTACCTAAGAATCCTGGAAAAACATTGGAGACAAGCGCCCTCAATCGATAATTTGGCCACACTGTAAGATCAAAGTACCACAAGCAAATCTTCCTTGGAAAAGCATCGCACTTCAGAACCCTCCTCGACTCAGCCAAAAATAGACCCAAAAAACTATTCGATCTCATCAAGAATCCAAACTGCTCTTCCCCAAACTCCAAGTTGGAAGATTCTACAAAGAAAGCACTGGAATTCACTATATTCTTTGACGAAAAAGTGAAATCACTTGTGGATCAGGTCATTCATCCTACCCCTCCAGAGGAGCACAATTCCTTAGCCTTTTGGCAGAACTTTGACCCCATCTCTGAAGATGCCCTCCTCAAATGTTTTGACCCCATCCCTAGTGGCATTGCCATTGACTTCTATACCCATTCCCTTTCCTATTGGACCACTCTGGTTAACCCCTCCCTCTGTCAAGGCTCCCTTCCTTCATAACTTGGCAGGTTACCCCTCTGCTTAAAAAAACCACCGCTGATGTGAACGACCTCAACAACTTCCGCCCCATCACTAACCTACCTTTTCTTGCGAGAATCACAGAAAGATTTATAGCGAAACAACTCTCCAGTCACATAAAGGACAATGATCTTCTTGACAATTTCCCGTCTGGGTTCATTCAAAACTGCAGCACTGAAACAGCCCTGCTTCAAGTGATTGATGATGCGCTGCGGATATTCGATTCTGGGGAGTCTTGTCTTCTAATTTTCCTTAACCTTTCTGCAGCCTTTGACACTGGTAATCACAACACTCTCCTTAACACTCTTTAACAGAGAATGAGCATAGAGGGCACTGTGCTCAAATGGTTTGCTTCCTTCCTCTCAGACAGATCCCAAAAGATCAAAATAGCGAACAGTCTTTCATCTCCTTTGGAGGTAGGTCAAGGTGTTCCTCAAGGCTCTATACTTGCACCCACTCTGTTCAACCTCTATTTGGAACCATTGGGAAATCTCCTAAGTAAATCCGGAATCCTCTATCATCTCTATGCGGACGACACTCAAATCTACCTTAAGGTGGCCTCCACTCACGATCTCTTCATCCTAAACTCTACTCTTGACTTGATTAAAAACTGGATGTTAGCTCATCAACTGATTATGAATCCCTCCAAAACTGAATTCCTCATCCTCTCCTCCTCACTTTCTCCTCCCCCAGTTCAATCATGGATGGATCAGATGAACCTACTCAACAATAAACCCATCATTGCGGATAGTGCAAAATCCCTTGGTGTCATACTCGACAAAAAACTCAACCTACTCTCCCACATCAATTCCATTGCACAGTCTGCTCGATACCAACTGCACCTTCTTTGGGGGATTTGTCGCTTCTTCCCGGAGCAAGACCTTAAAACCCTGATCCAATTGCTGGTTCTCTCTAGATTGGACTACTGCAATTCTCTTCTGACTGCCCTCCCCAAATCCCACATGTCTCCCCTTCAATCTGTTCTCCATTCAGCAGCTCGTTTCAGATATGGGGCCAAAAGAAACGATCACATCTCACCCATTTTATCCACCCTCCGTTGGCTTCCCATTGAGGCAAGATCGATCTACAAGACTGCCTGTATCACCCGTAAAGCCTTGCACTCCTCCACTCCTCGCTACCTGGCAAATAAACTGAAACTATCTGGAGGCTCTAGACAATTACGCAATGCCGAAAATGTATTGCTTGAATCTCCCACTTTCAAAAAGGAAAGATCGATGACCCAATCCTTTCAGGCAACGCGGTGAGAATCTGGAACTCGCCTCAGCTCCGGACCACCACCTCCTCCCGGTCCTTCAAAGCTGACCTCAAAGTTCTCCTCCTTCAAAGACACTTCCAAATCTAATTCACACCCTCTCTATTCCCTGAAGGAAGTTCTTCCACTATAGGACATTCTGTACTCCATGCCTATAAAAGTGCCTTCCCAGTGTGTTGTGTTCTGAATGTCTGAATATAAAGCACATAGGAACGTGCACTTGCTGTTGATAAAGTATCAAAAATAAGTGAAAACTTTTTAGGTGCTCTTAGGTGTCGCCCATCACCCTCGGGCGAGTAATTGACAATCCACAAAGACAGTGCGATCAATGAAACATTGATGACATCCCTAAGGCACTCAATCTGGTGTATTCATCCAAATTATTCACAAAAATGGTAAATACGTTTCAACCATTATTTATTTTCTTTGCAAAAAATGGTATTCACTTCATATCCATTTGCAAAGTTTTCCCAGAAACAATCCAAGTTCAAAGATACATGTTATTGGATCCCGCTCCAATGCATTTCGGGCCACTGCCCTTCATCGGGGAGCATCTAAAATAAAGACGATATCTAGTTGTAACGCTCATATAATTAGGAACTATCTCAAAGAAAATGTATAAAAAAGGGCAGAATAACAAAAGTTCCTTAATCCCATTGGGAAACCGAAGTGCTCAGTGATAAAACGTGATATATTCGTTAAAACATGACCGTAACGAAAATGACTAGATAGTGATAATTCAAAATGTTGCCGGGTGAACATGATATTAAGAGTTAACAAGAATACTCGTGCGAATTAAACCATAATGTGCTCGCATCTAAGTAACGTGCAAGTTAAACGCGGGTGACAGCGCGCGTAATGCGGTGCTCGGAGTTTGGCCATTACTTACGATGCTGGTTTCTGGGAAAACTTTGCAAATGGATATGAAATTAATACCATTTTTTGAAAAGAAAATAAATAATGGTTGAAACGTATTTACCATTTTTGTGAATAATTTGGAGGAATACACCAGATTGAGTGCCTTAGGGATGTCATCAATGTTTCATTGATCGCACTGTCTTTGTGTTTTGAATGTCTGCCATTTATTGCAGTATTATACCTCTACTTGTATTCTGTATGCTTATGTAATCTGCACACATGCCACTTTTTTCCTCTTGTAAGGTATCGTTTGCTACCTCTTTTTGTATTTTGTTTGCTTTTGATACATGCACAATTGTCACCTTTGCCTCATGTAATGTAACGTTTGCTTTTGTAACATGCTCACTTGTAATTTTCTCCTCTTGTAACGCTACTGTTCCGATTGTGAAGCGCTCTGACACCTTCAGGTAAAGTCCGCGCTATATAAAAACGCATAAATAAATAAATAAAACAGATCAGCACCCCTCCACTCACTGACACGACACACTCACGGGTGAGTAGCGTGCCTACAATTCTCCTGAGTTAGTTATTAATAGAGTTTTCAACATGTTATGATTGTTCCTCTCCTTCCCTGTTTGAGGTGTTGGGGAAACACTCTTCCAACATAGTGGTGAGGAAGTGTAATTTGCAAGAGCACCCCCGGTCCTCCTGTGCTACGCAACCCACCTTCTCCTTACCTGGACATTGCCCCCCTGGCGCAGTCCACTGCACTCACTCCAAATATGTGATTCAGCCAGCAGGAGCATGAACCAGGTGTGCTTTCACTGGTCTGGGTACATCATGCGCCTCATAGTCTGATGCTGGCGCACCTGGTGCAGTTGATGCAGCAGGGCTTCCTTAGGTGTGTAGTTGTAGCGTTCAGAGAACACAAGTTTGGCGAAGCACAGGGGCCTCACACTCCAGAGCGTCAGGCCAGCCCAACATCATCACGTCCTGTGATGCAGGGAGATGGTTTCCAACATAGGTAATCCCCTCTGAGCACCCCGATGTAGTGGTGGAGTATAGTATGCAAAGTGGGCCTCACTACGTTGGTGCGCAGGATCACCTCTACCATTGACTGCACAAAGGTGCACAAGGCAGGCTTCTCACACAGGTCAGCAACGTGTCTCAATGTGACCTGTCAGACTTCACCACCAGGTACGGGCGGCCTTCGCACATTCATATCGTCTGCCATGGCTCATCAAATCCACAGCTATTCCACATCCAAATCCATGTCACAGACACAGGTCCAGCAAGGGATCCACCAACCAGATGCAGGTCCAGCGAGGCATCCAGACTCTCATCCTGGTCAGCCGTGATGTTGGGTGGTTTGAGGGTGTTGTTGATGTGTGCTGCACCTGGCCCAGGCTGCTAAAGTCTGCATTCCAACTTGTTTCATACATCTTTTATGTTGGCGGTGGTCTGATAGGCTAAGTCGACACTTGCTGCTTAGCGTGCCTTTATCAATAGCTAAGGGCTTTTCACTGAAGTCTTCCCGCTATCGCCAGTTTCATCAACGCCATTCTGCAAAAATGTGCCGATTTAAAAAACAAAAGCTATTGCCTGTCAGCAACACATTGACAATACGTAGCTAACAGGGCAATACCTTGCAGGGATCAATTGCGATATAAATTACTAGCGCTTTGCTTCTTTAGCGAGATAGTTTGGAAAAATCCTGCTAATATGGCCACAAGTGTTTTCAACATTTTCAGATCAGCAAATTTCGGATATTTAAATTTTTTTCTAAATCTATTTGTAGGCAGTTATTTTTGTTTGGCAACATATTAGCAAATCATTGTACCTATTGCAAAGTTGGCTCAAACTAGTTTCTTAGAGTGAGAATGACCCCGGATTCCTCTACTAAAACTCACGCAGTTGCTGCATCAGAATGAGACCAAATGTCATCTCTGGCTGAGATATGCCGGTTTTCCCATCAGATGGCGCTGGTGCTAATTCCCAAGCACTAGTTGCTACAGACAGCAGGGCAGGAGTAATACATCCACAGATTACAGTAATCTCCACATAAGCTGCATGCGTACCTGACCTACCGAGGATGCAGCCAAAGCGTGCTGTCAGGGTCCAACCACAGCAGAAAGACACAGCAGGGTGATGAGGCCTGCTTTGAAGCTTGCGTCTGGAAGATCCCCACTGACAAAACCACAACAAAACACTGCAGGATGTGGCAAAACTTAGTCCCGGGACAGTTCCAACTGTATGACAATCACAAACAGCGCCTAATCTTAGGTTGCGCACGGGCAGGGCAGATATTTCTGTTAAACAGGTTACAGGAAACTCAAAAGAAAATCAAACGCCCAAGTCTGCAGTAGTAGAAGGTCAAACGCTTGTCTACTATCCTCTGTTTATTTTAAATGTAATACTTCCCATAAGTGCCAGTTTTCTTGAACGCACGTGTTGGTGCCAATCCCAAACACCATTGACTACTGATAAAACATCTTAACAGTTGTTCCACAACTGTTAGGAAAGGGCAACCCCTCCAAGGATTGTAGTAATCTCCACAGTAACTGCACTAGAATCCGCAGTAGAAAGTCAAATGAAAGTCAAACGCCCTGGTCTGCAGGCTGTCCTGTTGACATAAGACACTGGTGGGGCTGACCAGAGCGTATTTATAGTAATCCTTAATTCAAGTTTAACATTCCTTACTTAGTTAAATTCTTAGTTCCAGTAGCAGAGTAATACTTCAGCAACACGCAGGTTCTTTTAAATCGTCACCAGTGTTGCAAATAAAAGATCTTCGGTAGCCAGGTGATGTATTGATATATTTTGTAGATTTATTGATAAGATAACAGCTTCAGATAAGTTACTGGAAGATGTAAAGTCCAGGTGATGCCCCACCAGGAGCAGCCTCTGTCCTGCTCAGCCTGCACACTCCGACTGATGCGTACAACCTCACCAGGCACCCGTCACTCCACGACATCATCAATCATCAACATTCCAGACATCTCCAAGCACACCAACACTCATTCTGGCTGAGCAGTAAGGAAGAGATACATAGGCAAGGGGAAAGGCAACAGTAGATCATAACATGTAGCTACACACAACAATTTATAAAACAACATTGATTATTCACAATGCCCTTGCGCCACTGATACATCACTCTTTGAATGTTAAAAAGAGAAATACCTGTGCCGCGATACCCTTGCAGTCAGATACAGTTTACCCACAAAACAGGCGTATTAGCACCATGGGTCAAGGGTGCCTGAGCCAGTGCATGTCATCAGTTCATGTGTCAGTGCCTGGAAAAGCACAGAGATGCATCATGTAAAGTGAACTATGTTGCATCACTGTGCTTCAAAACATAACAGTGCTGCACAGAAAGCTGACATGCGCACCGTGGAGTAGTGTGGCTCACTGGTTAGAGGCGGCAGACCCGAGAGCAGAAGTCGGCCCGGGACCAGGGTTCGGTTCCCGACGCGGCAGGGTCGTGGACCTTAGTCAACGGACTCGATAATTCTCGCTTCGGTGCTTACTCTAATCAGAGATCACACTCGGCAACTCTGGGCATTAGCTTGCCTAATTTCCACAACGGCCCCACCAATTCCGGGGATGCCTGGCTCCACCTTGGGGACTCCCAGCAGGGACCATCCCACAGGGAAAGCCAGGACGGGTTCCCCAGAGTTATACAGCGCCGGGACGCCCCGTTGCTGGGGCAGCTGTGCGCTTTACAAGTATACTACATTTACATTTACCGTGCAGCGCTAGTATTTTAAAAACTTTTGCTGTACATTTGTACACATGGATTGATACAAAACATCACTGAAAGTAAAGCTGCCAACTATTCCGGCTACTTCCATGCCAAGGTGGTCCAGGAAATACTGCTCTCGGTTGATGATGTCTGCCCAGCGGTGTTTGTATTGCCTTAGGGTCCTGTCCTCACCAAAGATGCACTCCATTTGGTAACGGACCTTCTCCCATCTTGTCTTCCTTTCTTGTGTTGGGTACCCATGTAGTACCCTGCCTCCGCTCCCAATCATGTTTGGGAGATAGTGGACTATCAGCCACAGTATCGCACCAATCTCCTGCTCAGTCAGGTTCCTGGACCTGCCTGACATTATTGTGACAGCACAAAACACAATATTTAAATACAAAAACTACTATATTTCCTAACAACTAATCCCCCAATAACTAAGATAAAATACCCCTAAACAGACAAACACCCCTTTCAAAACAACACAAAACTACACACTACACAACTACACAACAGTTCAGACACAATAAGCAAGACACAGACAGACAAACCACTTTTAAACTTCACCAAAGACTCCAGCAATCAAAAACACCCTCCTACACCTAGCACAGACTACAAATGAGTGAAATGGAAACTGAAAGTAACATTACACTTCCTGGTTTGCAGCATGGCAGGCTGATTACATCATATCCTGTTCCGATGCGACACGTTTTCACTGGTGCATCATTATTGGCATGTGTAAAAACATTATTAATTGCGCATTGTTCATTGTAGTTGTTAATGTACAGTTGCACAATCTAACACGGCAGTGTTTTGCACGCAGGACGCCAGATGCGTGTTTTCCGCTTGTCATGAAAGTGTCTCAACAGGCACAATAAATGTTAGTGCGTCAATTTATGGTGTTAGTATATTCTGCTGAGTCTGATTCTGACGTAGGATGCACAAACATCATTTTGGGTTTTTGGGTCAGAAATGCATGTGTCAGATTCTGACGTAGGATGATCAAACGTCAATTTTGAGCCTGGAGTCTGAAATGCATGTGTCAGATTCTGACGTATGATAATCAAATGTCAGTTTTGTGCCTGGAGTCAGAAATGCATGTGTCAGATTCTGACGTATGATGATCAAACGTCAATTTTGGGCCTTGAGTCAGAAATGCATGTGTCAGATTCTGACGTATGATGATCAAAAGTCAATTTTGTGCCTGGAGTCAGAAATGCATGTGTCAGATTCTGACGTATGATGATCAAACGTCAATTTTGTGCCTGGAGTCAGAAATGCATGTGTCAGATTCTGACGTATGATGATCAAACGTCAATTTTGGGACTGGAGTCAGAAATGCATGTGTCTGATTTTCACATATGATACACAAACTTCATTGGTGTGTCTGCGCTATATTTAGGACCATGCAAACTGTGATGAGCACTGAGAGACCATTTTCACTCAATGACATATTTTGTCAGACAACCATTGTCCAACAGCCTTTTTAGGTCTTGCCTGGCGACTTGCCTCGGAAGGGAGAGAAGACAGTGGCACGCGCTTGCTGGATGTGAATGCGCGCTAGCATGCTCTGCGAGCCATCACCGTTAAATAACTTTAATTGTTGAAGATGTACAGCTGACGCCATGGCAGACTGCAAATGTGGTAGCCTTTTTTAACCCCTTCGATGCTGGCCCGTTTCCGCCGCTGTGCGGTAAACAAACGAACTGGGCGGGGCCGTGACGAACCCCAGCCGTCATCCGCACACGAGCACCGCAGAGCGTGACGGCTGGGGTTCGTCACCAGCATGGAAGGGGTTAAACACCTGCTATCATCCACTGCGAGCCGTCGCCGTTAATTAACTCTTAAAGGATGTACAGCTGGTGTCTGGCACTTGCTATAGCGTTAATGATAGCCTTTCTTTGTTGTGCAAGATTTACAGCTTGTTTCAGGAGAGGAAGAAAGTGGCTTCTCGCTGGCACCATGGCTTCAGTAACAACCACACTGGAAATGGAAGTGTGCTTGTAGACTCACACACAGGCCTACAGTACACTTATTTGAGGGCGAGTCAAGGATATTTTTACTCAGAACCACCTAAAACACCCACCAATCGCACCCCGAAAAAACCAAAATTCCTGCACATGCAACAATCCATCCTCCCTACCACTAACAAAAGCCCTGTTCCCCTAGCGCAACTGGATCACCCAAAAAACAATTTTTCCATGCACCCCTAAACCACTCATTGGATAACATTGCAAATCCCGCCTTCACAAGAAATTGCTGTTTTTGCCACTTGACTGCTTTAATCTTCTTGAAACTTACCTGGACACTACTTACAGCAATTCCCAATAATCTCAGCAATGCACAACAAAATCCATCTACTGGTAGGGGTACTACTTTTCAGCCAAATACACGCCCCCCGCAAACCATCAGAAATGCTCAAAAAATCGCCAAATCTGGACCTTAAAATTCCAAACCCCCCTAAAACCTTGCCAACTTCATTATGGACAAACTTGTATTGGGCCCTGAGCTCTAGACTTCAGGAACCCCAATAAAACCGCAATAAACCCTCCCAAAAGCCTTCAAAAACAGCAAAAATCATAGTAACCAAGCCCTGGCAAAGTGCAAGGCTCGGATCAAAACAGACACCTACCAGATGCAAAGCAGAATAACGTCTTGCCAAACTAGAAAATGTTTAGGAGAGGGAGTAAGTGGCATCTCGCTGGCGCCATAGTTTCAGTAACAAAGACATTACAAATGTAAGTGTGCTTTAACAAGGTGTGCTTGTACACTTCGACACAAGCCTACAGTACACCTATTGCAAGACCAGTTATGGACAGTTTGCATTACAGGCTTAAATAGGATCAAGTGGACAGCCAAGTGTAAAACAGAACCAATTCCAAGGCAGCTATAAATGTGCAAGGCTCGCATCAAAACCGACATGTACCAGATGCAAAGTAGAATACCGTTTTACTAAAGTAGAAAAATAAGAGTTATGCTGAGAATCACTTCATTTTTAGGGCGAGAACAAACCAGCAGAGTGAGTTGTATACAGGGCTTGTCATGGACATTTTGCAAATCCTTAGCATTACAGGCCTAAATAGGATCAGTTATAAAAGTGCACGGCTCGCATCAAAACCAACATGTACCAGATGCAAAGCAGAATAACGTTTTACTAAAGTAGAAAAAAAAACAGCTGAGAGTTATGCTGAGAATCACTTAATTTTTAAGCCGAGAACAAACCATCAGAGTGCGTTGTATCACAGAATTTGCCTACAGCAGTGTGAAACCTCAACGAGTGCCGTTCTAAGCACATAACAAATGGGAGAACATAGGACATACCACTATGACTGCAGGCCCAAGACTAAAACTTTCATAGTGCCAAATTACACGTTGATAGTGCTAGGATAGTAAGCATCAAAACCCCAAACAAGTGTGTTGGTCTTTTGTTTGGGAAATTACAGGCTGGATCTGCAAACGCGCAAGTGAACATGCGCTAGCATGTAGTGCGTGCTGTTAGTTCACCTTTAGTGTAGGAGATGTGCAGTTGTGTAGCTCAAGCATAGTGCTGTGTTAATTAGCTTTGTGCTATATTGTGCCATATATAAGGCCTCTGCTTTATAGAGCAACAATTTGTAAAAAGAAAAATACTTTTCTGTCTCAGTGGGACAATGTGGGTTTTATTAATATGCGTACTACAAATGGAGGTGTGCTTTACCGGTGCGCTGTTGTATAACTGTTTGTTTTTGTTGTACATTGTTTATTTGTCTAATAAATAATGTGATCGTTCTGCTTGTTTTACCTTATCTACCGTTGCTGCAATTATTTTTTATAGGAGAATGTAAAAATGAAACTTTCAATACCTATGTTTTTTGTATTTTTGACAAGGCAGTAGCAAATAGTGTATATGTGCACTTGTGGTGGATTTGCTGTTAAAGCCTTTTATTAGATTAGTTGCGGCGGATTAGCTACTAAAAACATTTTTTTTCCTGCTTTTGAGCATGTACTGTGAGCCGTTACTTTCCCTCCACGGGGGAGATGTGCACATGTATTACTGGCGCCTGCCGCCACGTTTATGAGATTTTCACTTTGTTGTTGGGCATTTAAGGCCTCCACTTTGTAGTGCAAGTATTCTCAATAGAGGTAATCGGTGGCTGTCTTATTGGCACCATATGAACTTTAGTGATAAGCAAATAAGAAATGTGAGCGCGCTTTAGCAGTGTGCTGTAGTAATACGGCATCGGTTTATTTTTCTTTACAACATTTTATGTACTTTTTAAAAAAATCATGAATATGTAATTGCATACAATAGCTTTTGCCGTTGGTATGTTTTCTTTTTTCCTTAACTATAGTTGCTATGTACAGTGTATTTTGTTAAGTGTGCTTTAACGAGGTGTGCTTGTAGACTAGGACACAAGCTTACAGTCACCCATTGCAGAGTTAGTCACGTATATTTTGGCAAATCTTTGGCATTATAGGCACAAAAAGAATCCAGGGAACAGCCAGGTCCAAAACAGAGGCAATTCCCAGCCAGAACACCCCCAAACAGCACCCCAAAAAACATGCATTACCGCTATCTTAAAAGCCCCCAATGTTAGCCAATGAAAAATATGCATCTTAGAAACAGGGCCAAATTCCCTTTCGCTTGCCTACAACCAAACTGCTATTTTTACACCGAATTACACCTTTCTGGCAGTGCTCCCAAACCCCTAAACCCACTGCTGAAAATCTAAAACACCCCACATTAGCCTCCCAAAAACGTGCATTACTGCAACCTCACACAGGCCTAAAATCGTGCCAAAACGCACTCTGAAACTAGTTCCAAACACCCCTTTCACTCCATGGGTTTTCTCAAAACCACTTGCAATCAAAACTAGACATTCCCAACTCTCATCACAGCTGAGCAAATCCACTCAGAATCACCTAGAACACAGTCCGATCGCACCACAAATACATGCAAAATTAGCGATTAACATGGACCACTATGGCAGTGGTTTCCTTTCTCGACTTTGCCTAAACACATCTTTCTTATCACTAGATATTCCCAAAATACCTGCACAGCTAAGAAAATTCACTCAGAAACACCTGGGACACACTTTAAACGCACCTTAAAAACATGCAGAATTGACATTTAACATGGGCCCCTATGGCAGTGGTTTCCCTTTTTCGACTCAAACACGCCCTTCCCATCAATCCATTCCTGACAAAATTCCTCCATAGCCTAGCAAATCCACTCGGAAATACCTAAAACACACTCCAATTGCACCCCAAAAACATGCAGACTTTTTAGAGCAATAACAAACTTCAAGTATTGTAACAGAAGTTTGCATATCTTAATAAGAGTAGTAGCAAAATAGCCCCCCAAAAACATGCATTCCTGCTACCTTCAAGGCCGCCAATGTTAGCCTATGGCAAATATGCGCCTTAGAAACAGGGTCGTTTTCCTCTTTCCCCTCCACCTACAACCAAACCGCAATTTTTTCACAAAATTACACCTTCCCAGCAGTGCTTCAAAACCCGTAAAACTACTTTAAAAAATCGGAGACACGTGCATTATCGCCACCTTGCAGAGGCCTAAAACCGTACCAAAACGCACTCTGAAACTAGGCCCAAAACACCTCTTTTCCTCCATTAATTTTCTTCAAACTGCTTGCAATCAAAACTAGACTTTCTGAAAGGACGTCAGCCAGTTTCCAAATCGTCACATTCTGAAGCATCATTCTCAGCTGAAAGAGGTAACCGGGACAAGCAATCAGCAACGTGGTTTTTAGCCCCAGCCACATACTCAAGTCGATAGCGGAATTCTTGCAACCTGAATTGCCATTTTGATATAGGTGGCGTGGCCCTCCCACCACCCTTAGTTTTGAATAAGTCAACCAAAGGTTTGTGGTCAGTCCTCAAAATGAATATGTTGCCCCACAAACAATTCTTAAAATGTTGTACACCCCACTACAATCCCACGGCTTCCTTCTCAATAGTTGAGTAGGTACTTTCCGCACCCCTCAAGGCTCTCGAAGCGAAGACTATGGTTTCTTCTCGACCATCACTTCTCTTCTGGAGAAGAACAGCCCCCAAACCAACATTACTGGCATCAGTAGAAACGATGCATAAGTCGTTGATGTTAAAAAGGTTAAGAGGTCAGGCTTGTACAATTTCTTGTTTGATGGAATCAAAATTGTTACAACAGTCATCATCGCACACAAATTTGGCATTTTTCTTGAGAACATTGCGCATAGAGGTGGTTTTAGTGGAGAAATTGCTAATAAACTTTGCATAATATTCCACCAAACCTAAATAGGAACGGAGTTGATCTTTGTTCATAGGTGTGGGTGCATTTTGAATAGCCTCTATGATTTTCAGTTTAGGCTCTATGCCGTTATGGGAAATATGATGACCTAAGTAATCAACGCCATCTTGAAAAAACTTGCATTTGTCAGCTCTTAGAGTCAAACCACTTGCTTGGATAATACTTATAACATGTTTAACTCTCTCATCATGCTCCAAATCAGTCCTGCCATAAATTAAAATGTCATCCTGAAAAAAACGACACCAGGAATGTCCTTGAATAAATTGTTCATCTGCCTCTGAAACACTGCTGACGCAGAGGCGAGTCCGAAAGGCATACGGATGTAACGGTATGCACCTTCCGGAGTGACAAAAGATGTTAAATGCCTGGACTCTTTGCATAACTCAATTTGATGATACGCAGAGGAGATGTCAAGGGTAGTGAAATGAAAAATTTGGCACCTTCAAGAGTGCTTAGCAGTTCATTGATGTTGGGAAGTGGTTTGACGATCAACCCAGTTGTTAGCATTGAGGTCTCTTAGGTCAACACACATTCTGAGACATTTGTCAAATTTTCGGGCCAACGGGTTCGATGACCCCTGCAGCACAAAGTCGTTCTAATTCTTTCTTGAGTTCAGAACTGAGACTCAAAGGCACCTTACGGACCTTATGCGTGACAGCCTTGGCACCATATTTCAGGATAATGTGATGCTGGAACCCCTTGAGCTTTCCAAGTTTACTTTCGAAGACATCAGGAAACATGTGTTCCCAATTGACATTGGATAATTGAGTAACACTGCAAGCTAAGGACGCGTTGGAAGAAGATCTGTAAAACTGATAGAGCGCAGTGCGAGAAATTACCAGGTCAATATGATTCGGATCCAGGATGATATTCAACGTTCCTTGCTCATCCCATCCTAACAGGTTTGCACCATCCTTGACTACAAATACGGCACTGGTGGCGTGATCAGTACTGAAAACGAGATTAGCGGTGAATTTTCCCAACACTTCAACTCTCTTACCCCATAAGCAAAATTTTTGATGTTGGATTGTTCTAGTTGAACGCTGTCTATTGTAGCAAAATCTGCAACATTGATTAAGGTAAATGGGGAACCAGAGTCAGCTAAAAAGTTTAGACAAGTACTATTCACAGTAATCTTGCAAGAACGGGATTTCCTCCTAGGAACATCGCCCAAAGAAGATAATTTGACTACACCTTCAGTTTGAGATGGAGAAGGGGACAACATTAGTAAGTCATAACTCTCCTCATCAGAATCATCAGTGATGGATTTTACCATTTGAATTGGGTTTTTCCTGATAGGAACCGCTTTACACATTCTAGAGTAGTGGCCATTCCTTCCACAATTATAACAAGTTTGATTTAGGGCAAAACAAAATTTGGCATTACCCAAATGAGACTTGCTACCACAGCGGAAACACATTACGTTGTTCTGTTCAGGTTTGCTCCTGGACGGATTTGATGAGGGAAGACGTGGAATACTGACAGGTGAAGGATTAGGAATGCTGGCAGGTGAAGATTTTGCAGATTTGGAAACAGTTTTTGTGTTTAACAGCTTTACTTCGGAAGTAGAAGAAGTGCTACCTATAGATGGCATACAAAGTGCACTCACCCCAATTACCATTTCTCCACCCTCTCAATATAGACACCTGAGTCATGTTTGGTTTTCACAGTGTGTACGTTTTATTATATTACAGTTCTGGCCAATTACTCCATTGGCCTCTCTTATTTATTGTAAACTCTTTAAAATACTTGTTTATCAACTTCAAAGTATTAAAATACTAACAAATATATACATAGTCATTATATTTACAGCCCGTTCTCCAAGGGGCCTTTTGCTTGACCTTCGGGCTGTGCCAGCAGGCCACAACCAAGATAGCCTGCTCTCCTTAAGTTAACCGCCCTCCGGTCAACAGAGCGGCAGGTAAATAATCTGTCACCATTTGTGGCAACCAACGGCTTCCAGGGTAGGGCTAGAAAAACCAGGGCCACCAGCAGGTCAGCCCCAAATCTCCCGGCAGCCCGGAGCCCATGATGATTTCTAAGACCTGTTCTGGGGTCAAAAATGGCACCAACCAAAGGAGTCCCTGTGATACCTCTTGTCCAGGACCCCGCCACAGGGCGAGGCGCTTACTGGCAGACTCGACCTCCCCCCCTGCACTCAAATGCTTCCGCGATGGCCCCTAGCACGGTCTGTATGAAAAACTCATTACCTGCTTCAGACAGGTGCACACCGTCCGCAGAGTATAGTTATGGTCTTGAAGTTTGTATTAACTTGTGTCTTATGGTACGTAAGCTTGATTTCTTAAGGATGTCCGCCACAGACTGATTTAACCTCTTCACTGACTTATTCACTGCCTTCGGAGGCGCGCCCCGTGCCCATACTTGCCTTGGAAGGACTTCGGACCATAGCAAGATCGCATTTGGCAACATATTCCTGATTGCTGCTAGAACGGTAAACAATGACTCTTTTACGCCCCTCCTTCCCGCCGGGATCATATCATTGCCTCCAGAATGTAACACTAATAGATCAGGGGTAGGCATGCCTCTCCTCATGGCCCCCCGCAAATCGTTGTCCACCTATCCCCACCCAATGGTGGTCAAATCCTTGTGCCTCCTGCCTTTTTCTCTCACGTGATTTCATGAAGACCAGCCCTGCTCTGCGAATAAAAGAATGGCCGCACCAGCATATTTGGGGCCTCTGGGACGTGGTACCTAGAGCAAATTTGAGAGGGAAAAGAGTCAACACTGCACTGCGGAAGATAGGGGCGGCATGCTGCGACGCTCAAACTAATTGCGGGCGAACATAACGCTCATAACACACTGGCTTCCAACGACCTAGCCTCTTAATTGTTTCCTCTGGGAGCCGCAGGCCCGCCGCTGTAGTTGCTGCCCCGATACGGAATGAGTGGGATGTGAAATCGGTTGAATCTACGCCCAGCTTTGTCAACGCCAGCTTGCGCACCCTGGTGAACTGAAATCTAGTGAGGGGTAAACCGTCTCTTTGTAACAGAACTCTCTTGTCGCCCCCTTGAGGCCTGACTTGCAAGAATTCCCTTGTTAATCTTACCGGACAGTATGTCGCCCCGGTTACCATGGCCAATTGCAACCATATACCTTTACCCAGCGGGTCTGTCTTTGATCTCCGGACCCTGGCTCTCAGGACGTTCCCTGCCAAAATCAAATCTTCGCACCGTATGCCCCCTTCCCTATCAGCCTTTGAGGCAGGGAGCAATTCTGAGATCCTGAGTGCCCCAAAGAAGGCTAAAGCGTACGCGACCCTGAATAATTGAGTCTCGTATGGGGAGAAGCAAATCTCGGGCAAAATCTCCAAGATGTTTACCAGCCTGCTCACGTCTATGGGTCTTCTTGAATCCTACGCCCCCGGGGTTAAACGTTCCTGAGGAAAATTGAATTTTGCCTTGTCATGTGTGCCTACGTGTTCCCCATCCTATGTAATATGTGCATGATTAATATGCATGTATTCCCCTATGACCGAATAAAGACGCAATTATAGTTGTGTCCAACGTTAGTATGCCAGTTATCCAGTCCCCGTGAAAGCAACGTGAATTAGGCTTCTAGGCCTATGTTGACACCCTTTTCCATTGTGCACGTTAATTCAGCAAATTGTCCCCGTTTCTAGGCCTCATGAGGGCCCGGACACCAGATTCAAGCTCCTGTCTCCTGAACCCACTCTGAGGAGCGATACAGCCCCCACCTGCATCCCTGACCCTTCGCTTACTTCCTGCCGCGCAGCGCGGTGCCCGGCCTGGCTCTGCCTGCCTGCCAAGAATATGTTATGCCTACAGTTATCAGTTCAGCTCTCCGTCTTCACATTCCTAAGCTAACGAACCGCATAAACAGCTTCAGCTATAGACTAGTCTTCCTGTCTCCATGCAAGTGAATTACTGTATTAATATCCATAGAAGATTCATAGCACACGCAATACATGAAGAATATATGCATGCACCAGTCTTAGTGTCAAGTAGCCTTTACCCTGATAACTTTTAGATTCTATCAACATGTACTCCAAACACCAGATACCAGATATGCTATAGGTACATGTCGTCCTGACATTCCAGACTTTCGTCTCCTCTTCTAGTGCAGAAGTCAGAGCCCCCAGTTTTCCCCAGATACACGTCATAGTCCGTTTGCGCGCACCACTAGGTTAAAGGTTCCAGCTGCCCAGGTAGCCCCCTCCATGTATCCACCCATTTCATGACACTTCTGTGACGTCTACATCACATGTCTTCGTGCACGCCCTGTGCACGCCTTCTTTTTACGCCCATGTGTTCTTATCTTACGTTTGTCACTTGTTACGCCTACTGTATTCAATGTAATTGCAATGTATTACTATATATACCATGTACTGTTAATAAGACGTTGCAGCTGCCACTCGTGCCATTCTATTTCAGGCTGTTCCGATCCTGTCCCTTCCCTTATGCCCGATTAAAGCCTGTTCAACTCAGATTCCTCGGATCCTGCCTCTTATTTATTGAGCTATCTGTTTTCATTAATGTATTTGTAGGAAGGTGGCTACCTGACTATGGTTACCCCAGATTTTTTGCCTGTGTTTAGCTGTTTTTTTGACTTAGTTGACCTGGTTCCCTGCTAATCAGGGCCCCAGGCCATCTGCTCTCTCTGTAAAATGGATTCCATGTACCCTAGGTACATACCACAATTGGAAATGGACTCCTTGTCAGCCCCTGTATAATGCACTATAGGTGCCCAGGGCATAGGGGCCACCAAGGCCTACCAGGGGCTGCAGCATATCTTTTGCCACCCCTGGCTGGTTCTTAAATTGAAACAACTGGCTGATCACTCAGCTGGGGTAAGGTGGTGTAATCACCCCTTGCTTAGATATAGTATACCTATATCTAAACCTATATCTGGACACATATTAACCTGTGAGCCACTCCTATGGAAGGCCTCATCAATCCTGGAGGCAGAGTGCGTAGTTTCATGTGAGATGGAGCTCTAGCATGAGCTGAGCCTGTCTGCAGCTGTCGGGAACAACTCCCTAAGCTGTTTCAGGATAATGCCATACCATATACTCTTAAGTGCCTTATAATCCTCGCGGTTATATAGCAACTTTGGTTTGGCTTTATCAAAACATGTCGTGTAAGGTGTCATACGATTTGGAATACTATCCCCTCGCCAGTTCTGGCGACGGGGATAGCATTCCACCCCTCTAGAGGGGTAGGACATGTTGCTTTACTTAAATGCGGTTAATTTCTCCAAAGACCTTAAGATCCACAAAATGGATGCCTCTGCCACAGACAAATGTCTGGACCCCTGCAGTTGACCGAAACTCGACCAAATGGGGCCTGGACAAAGGGTTTCCTGTCACAGGAGGGTGTCACTGCCCTCCAGACAGGAGATAGTGGATTGTAGCAGGGAGGTTTGAAAGAAACCAGACACTGCTTGGGGCGCACAAGGCTGCCCCTTGCATAATCCGGCCAAACCGGTTCTGGGGCACTCCAGCCCTCGTGCCAGGGCGGCCTGGATCAAAGGAAGGGGGTGTATCCACCCACTTCCTGGGTCCCACCCATAGGGGGGGACCTAGCAGGTAATCACGCCCCCCAGATTCGAATAAGAGTGGGAGCAGTGCCAATGCACATCAGATTTTCCTGGAAGAAACATTAGAAACGAAACTCTGGACCCTTGGACCTCCATCTCAACGTGGAAGCCCGAAGAATCTCCCTTGTGGTCAAGGAGTGACCACCCTGCAGCAGCAGGCACCATCCAGCCCTCGACGTCTACTTAGTTGCAGTTCCCGCCGGAACTCGAGCGACAGAGATCGACGAGATCAAGCTTGCCTGCCTTCCAACAGCCCGATCCACAGTCCCTGCAAAGCTGAGACCCGTGGAGGCAACCGGAAGTGTGGGGCACGCCATCTTGAATTGACCACGAGACGCTGACCGTGCAGCCCACGAGTGACCCTCGAAGCTGTGCACCGGGGTTTGAGAAGTCCCCACCCTGAGCTACTCCTGAGCCGAAGTTCAGCCCTCCACACTCGACGAGTGCTGCGTGGGGCCCTTCTGCTCCATTTGGCTCAACGCGTTGGCCCGGTCACTTGCCAGCCGGCTAGTGGTCCCTGTGCCGACGAAACTACAAAGAACACTCGTGAATCTGGTTGCTCCAGATCCACACCAGCTCCCCTGAAAAGGAGCCCCCACTCTGACCTTCCTGGTTCGAGTGAGAAGCAATCTCCCTGTTCCGCGTGGATTGCTCTTGCCAAGTGTTGTTTGCTCCAAACTTGAAGCCGACAGCGCCGACGGTGAGAGCCTGCGTGGGACAGATCGTGACCTGCTCCTGGACGTCGCAGATGCCCCAGAGCCCACGTGACAGCGGAGAGAAGCTCCTCGACGACCACCTGATTGCGCCCGACATTGCCTGGTTCCGTCCTGGTTCCACCCTGGTCACTGCTGAGTGACCCAGACTCTGTCCCCTCTGCTTTCAGGTACCCTTCGACTTGAGTCCACCCTTGGACTCCACCGGACACTTCATCTTCAACCCGCCTGCAGCCCTTTCAGCTTCAAGCACCAAGAGCCTGCGTGTCAAAACCCGACGCCACTTCGACCCTGTGCACCCACTTCCTGTGGGTGAGGTAACTTTGCTCCGCCAGTGTTCCCACACTGGTGCACATCTCTAGGGTCTGTGTGTTAAGTTTTGTTCCTCTAGGTTCAGCGGAAGTGTCCTTAAACTCTAACTTTACACTTTTTACGCACCATTGGTTAACATTGGTGCATGCGTGCGCTTTCCGCACTGCTCCCGAATCCCGAGGGCCATTCCCGACTTCAGCATTGCTTGTCCTGACTGCTCCCAGCGATTCCCTAGGCCCTAGGCCTAACCACTGCTCGAGTGGCATCCCTTATACCACTTGTTTAGTATATGGTTTGAGTGGCCCCCTGCCCTCATCCATAATTGTGCAACTTTGTATGTTTAAACAGTGCTTTTGATTTAACGCTTGTGCCCCTTTATTCATAAAGAATACCGGGGATTGTTTTTAGTAATAAATACATATATTTTTATAATATATACTTGTGTGGTGTCCTTTCATTTGGTATTACAGGATTGTATGTGGTAAAACAGCTCGCTTAACACGACCTCTTAAGTTAAGCCTTTAGGCTGCTTAGTCCATGCTACCCCTAGGATAGCTTGTCTAATAAGGTTGACTTACAACCAGACACCATAAGGGATTGTTTGGTCTGATAATAGGTGGTTTCAGAATTGGAAACATCACCTATCAGGCCAACATCTCACATTGGTGAGCAGCGGTGCGGATTTGAGCTTGCTGTTGTTTTACCATTGCAATCTTTGTATCAAATTGAAAGATCACATCAAGTACCTCTAGGTACATATAAATCAAAAGCTTAGCATATTAAGTTCTACTGAACTTAGTAGTTGTAGATTAAAGGGATTAGCACACCCTGACTACAACTCACTAGTAAGGTACAGTAAGAAAACACTTAGTGTAGGTAAGTGCACCACTTACACCTCACTAGCAGTCATGTCTGACACAGGAAAAGCCTCAGGGTCTACTCCTGTGACAGTTGACCTTACCCAGGCAACTTTCAGCTTTGACAAACTAACCCGAAAGGACTTGGTTGCCTTGTGCAAATCAAGAGGGTTAAAAAGGGGCAGAAGTCCCACCTGTCCTATCCTGGTAGCCATTCTAGAACAGGATGACTTAGAAAGGGCGAATGGAATTCCCCTAAGATCAGGAGATGGAGAGAACCCACCTGTAACTGGTACCCCTCAGGAGGAAGAAGGAGAAGAGGGGGATGAGGACTCAGATGTTGAGGACACAGAAGACCAGGATCAGAGGTGTAGCCAGGTCCAAGTTGCCAGGCTTAACCAGGCCAACTTAGACCTACTAGGGAATGGAGAGGGCCAGCACCTCCCCAGAACCTATAACATTCTCCCAGGCAACAGAAGAGTGAGATCTCCCTCAGGGGACTCTCATGTTTCTAGTGCCTCAAGAGAATCACAGAGAGGCATGACTGCTTCTCAAAAGCTAGAGCATAGGGCCAGAATGAGGGCTGTCAAACTCCAAATAGAGAGGGAGGAGGTAGCCTTGGCTCAAGCTAGACTTGCCTTGGCAAGAGAGCAAAAATTGTGTGGCTTAGATGCCACTGGTGGCAGCAATATTCCTAAAGAGAAACCCAGGTCCTATGATAGTAGAAACCTGACAAAGATTGTGCCCCCCTACAAGGAAGGGGATGACATCCACAGGTGGATAACTGCTCTTGAGAGAGCCTGCATGGTACAGCAGGTTCCTGAGGAACAGTGGGCAGCAATCTTATGGTACTCCTTTTCAGAGAAAGGGAGAGATAAGCTCCTCACTGTCAGACATGAGGATGCAAACAATTACAAAGTCCTGAAGAGTGTTCTGATAGATGGGTTTGGCTTAACCACTGAACAGTACAGGTTGAAGTTCAGAGACACCCAGAAGACACAGACTCAGGACTGGACTGATTTTGTTGATTGTGCAACTAAGGCTCTGGAGGGTTGGCTACATGGCAGCAAAGTACATGACTTTACAGGATTGTATAATTTGATTATGAGGGAGCAGATCCTAAGTAATTGTCAGAACCAGCTCTTACACCAGCACCTGGTGGACTCTGATCTGACCTCTCCCCAAGAATTGGGAAAGAAGGCAGACAAGTGGGTCAGAACCAGGATTAGGCCTAAGAATCAGGACAGTAACCAGAAGAAGGAGTCTACCAAGCCTCAAGATAAGGGTGGGGATAAAAATAAAGAAAAGACTTCCCCAGGGCCCCAAAACTCCAAGAATGGGGGTGGGTCCCAAGACACTTCTTCAACTGAGAAAAAGCCTTATTGTTATGCCTGTAAACAGGTTGGGCATTACAAAACAGATAACTGTTGTCCCAAGAATAACAATAAAGAGAATATACCTCCAAAGCCAGCTCCAACACCTCCTGTTTCTGTCAGCAGTAATCCCCCAGGAAGTGGGAGCACACCCAGGAATCTGGGTGGGTTTACTTTTGGAGCCCAGGAGGACCCTGGCCTATCCAGGTCCCCATCCCCAAATGATCTTGTTTATGAGACTGGCAGGGGGTTTGCCAACTTCTCTGATTGCCCAAATACTTTGAGCAAATATAGACAAGAAGCCATCATCAATGGTTTGAAAGTTGAAGCTTTTAGAGACACAGGGGCTAGCATCACCATGGTGGCTGACTGTATAGTCCCCTCTAAACAACTTTTACCTGGTGCCACATACCAGGTGACAAACATTAATGGCCTCAAAACAAATCATCCCATGGCAGTAGTGAGTCTCAGCTGGGGGGGTGTCATTGGCCCAAAGAGAGTGGCAGTGTCATCAAACTTGCCTGTAGACTGCCTACTTGGTAATGATTTGGAGATCTCAGCCTGGGCTGAGGTTGAACAGGAAACCCATTCTAGAATGGTAAATTCCAATGGAAAGGTTAGTGAGGCTGTAATGGCTACAGCCCCAATTCAAGATGTCCCTCCTGAAAAGGTTGGTAGGGCTGAGAAACTCTCTGCCCCATCTTTAGTAAAAGCTCTTCCTGAACAGAATAGCAAAGCTGTTATGATAACAGCAGAAACCCAAACTGAGTCTCCTCCTGAAAAGGTTGGTGGGGCTGTGATGGCCACAGCCCAAACTCAAACTGATATGTGTGTTGTGAAGCCTGAAATGATGGATAACTCCACACAAACTGAGAGCATGGAGGAGGAAGAGAAATCTCCCCCTCACCAGACTTTAGGACAGGATCAGCCTCCTCAGGGAACTGATCTTACCCCTGATGAAGGAACTGCCCCAGAGGTGGTTGGGCCTAGCCTGACAGAACCCCTGATGTCGGTGGACCCTTCTCAGGTGGGACCCAGTCTGGAGCAGGTAACCTGCCCCTCTCTCCCTTGCCTTAGCCAGCCCAGGGCTGCAGAGGACAAGAAGGACAGTGAGACCCAGAGGGCCCCCTGTCAAATAAAGCACCCCCATCAACAGATTAGGGGCACCAAAACTAGTAGCCCTAGTGAGGTGAAAACTTTAAAAACTCCTGAGGGAGCCCCCTTAAAAACAGTTAGGGACCTCCCACAGATGGATTCTGTTGGGCACAGCCAAACCTGGGACCCAAAGGGCCCAAACCTGAACTGTCCCTCCAGCAAGCCAAACAGAGGGACCCAGCCTCCAGCTTTAGGTAGCCAGAGGTTGACCCTGAGAGCACAGTGCAACTCAGTTAAAGAAAGAAAGGCACACATGGTGGAAGATAATTGGAGGAAGCCAAGCCCTAACTTAGTAGAGCCTCACTTCAACACTCCATATCCAAACCAGCCTTTAACTTTGCATAAACACACCCAAGGTAGTGATTCCCTATGGTGGAGACCCTCTAATTCCCAAAGGGCGAGGGACTGCTTAGTGGACCATGAGACAGGGGGTACCCATGCTAGTGCAGGTACTTCCTTATATGGGCACTCAGGCAATATAGGCTTACCTGGCCAAGGATAGCCTTATCTCCTTTCGTTTGGGGGGGGGGGGTTATGTAGGAAGGTGGCTACCTGACTATGGTTACCCCAGATTTTTTGCCTGTGTTTAGCTGGTTTTTTGACTTAGTTGACCTGGTTCCCTGCTAATCAGGGCCCCAGGCCATCTGCTCTCTCTGTAAAATGGATTCCATGTACCCTAGGTACATACCACAATTGGAAATGGACTCCTTGTCAGCCCCTGTATAATGCACTATAGGTGCCCAGGGCATAGGGGCCACCAAGGCCTACCAGGGGCTGCAGCATATCTTTTGCCACCCCTGGCTGGTTCTTAAATTGACACAACTGGCTGATCACTCAGCTGGGGTAAGGTGGTGTAATCACCCCTTGCTTAGATATAGTATACCTATATCTAAACCTATATCTGGACACATATTAACCTGTGAGCCACTCCTATGGAAGGCCTCATCAATCCTGGAGGCAGAGTGCGTGGTTTCATGTGAGATGGAGCTCTAGCATGAGCTGAGCCTGTCTGCAGCTGTCGGGAACAACTCCCTAAGCTGTTTCAGGATAATGCCATACCATATACTCTTAAGTGCCTTATAATCCTCGCGGTTATATAGCAACTTTGGTTTGGCTTTATCAAAACATGTCGTGTAAGGTGTCATATGATTTGGAATACTATCCCCTCGCCAGTTCTGGTGACGGGCATAGCATTCCACCCCTCTAGAGGGGTAGGACATGTTGCTTTACTTAAATGCGGTTAATTTCTCCAAAGACCTTAAGATCCACAAAATGGATGCCTCTGCCACAGACAAATGTCTGGACCCCTGCAGTTGACCGAAACTCGACCAAATGGGGCCTGGACAAAGGGTTTCCTGTCACAGGAGGGTGTCACCGCCCTCCAGACAGGAGATAGTGGATTGTAGCAGGGAGGTTTGAAAGAAACCAGACACTGCTTGGGGCGCACAAGGCTGCCCCTTGCATAATCCGGCCAAACCGGTTCTGGGGCACTCCAGCCCTCGTGCCAGGGCGGCCTGGATCAAAGGAAGGGGGTGTATCCACCCACTTCCTGGGTCCCACCCATAGGGGGGGACCTAGCAGGTAATCACGCCCCCCAGATTCGAATAAGAGTGGGAGCAGTGCCAATGCACATCAGATTTTCCTGGAAGAAACATTAGAAACGAAACTCTGGACCCTTGGACCTCCATCTCAACGTGGAAGCCCGAAGAATTTCCCTTGTGGTCAAGGAGTGACCACCCTGCAGCAGCAGGCACCATCCAGCCCTCGACGTCTACTTAGTTGCAGTTCCCGCCGGAACTCGAGCGACTGAGATCGACGAGATCAAGCTTGCCTGCCTTCCAACAGCCCGATCCACAGTCCCTGCAAAGCTGAGACCCGTGGAGGCGACCGGAAGTGTGGGGCACGCCATCTTGAATTGACCACGAGACGCTGACCGTGCAGCCCACGAGTGACCCTCGAAGCTGTGCACCGGGGTTTGAGAAGTCCCCACCCTGAGCTACTCCTGAGCAGAAGTTCAGCCCTCCACACTCGACGAGTGCTGCGTGGGGCCCTTCTGCTCCATTTGGCTCAACGCGTTGGCCCGGTCACTTGCCAGCCGGCTAGTGGTCCCTGTGCCGATGAAACTACGAAGAAGACTCGTGAATCTGGTTGCTCCAGATCCACACCAGCTCCCCTGAAAAGGAGCCCCCACTCTGACCTTCCTGGTTCGAGTGAGAAGCAATCTCCCGGTTCCGCGTGGATTGCTCTTGCCAAGTGTTGTTTGCTCCAAACTTGAAGCCGACAGCGCCGACGGTGAGAGCCTGCGTGGGACAGATCGTGACCTGCTCCTGGACGTCGCAGATGTCCCAGAGCCCACGTGACAGCGGAGAGAAGCTCCTCGACGACCACCTGATTGCGCCCGACATTGCCTGGTTCCGTCCTGGTTCCACCCTGGTCACTGCTGAGTGACCCAGACTCTGTCCCCTCTGCTTTCAGGTACCCTTCGACTTGAGTCCACCCTTGGACTCCACCGGACACTTCATCTTCAACCCGCCTGCAGCCCTTTCAGCTTCAAGCACCAAGAGCCTGCGTGTCAAAACCCGACGCCACTTCGACCCTGTGCACCCACTTCCTGTGGGTGAGGTAACTTTGCTCCGCCGGTGTTCCCACACTGGTGCACATCTCTAGGGTCTGTGTGTTAAGTTTTGTTCCTCTAGGTTCAGCGGAAGTGTCCTTAAACTCTAACTTTACACTTTTTACGCACCATTGGTTAACATTGGTGCATGCGTGCGCTTTCCGCACTGCTCCCGAATCCCGAGGGCCATTCCCGACTTCAGCATTGCTTGTCCTGACTGCTCCTAGCGATTCCCTAGGCCCTAGGCCTAACCACTGCTCGAGTGGCATCCCTTATACCACTTGTTTAGTATATGGTTTGAGTGGCCCCCTGCCCTCATCCATAATTGTGCAACTTTGTATGTTTAAACAGTGCTTTTGATTTAACGCTTGTGCCCCTTTATTCATAAAGAATACTGGGGATTGTTTTTAGTAATAAATACATATATTTTTATAATATATACTTGTGTGGTGTCCTTTCATTTGGTATTACAGGATTGTATGTGGTAAAACAGCTCGCTTAACACGACCTCTTAAGTTAAGCCTTTAGGCTGCTTAGTCCATGCTACCTTTAGGATAGCTTGTCTAATAAGGTTGACTTACAACCAGACACCATAAGGGATTGTTTGGTCTGATAATAGGTGGTTCCAGAATTGGAAACATCACCTATCAGGCCAACTTCTCACAGTATTCAAAAATAGTACCGGTAATTAATTATTTATTTACCACATAATGGCGCCCGAATAGGGACGAGCCCCTTCCCCACGCGCCGGCGATGTAACGCAGGCCCCCTGACCCTTCTACAGCCGTGACGGAACTCTACCGTGCACGTGCAGATATTTCTGCTTCAAGTCTCCCTCAGGCCCACGGAGGAGACGGAGACTGCGGTCCGGCATCCAGACGAGGCGGTGTGGAATGCGGTTCGTCCCGACCAGAGCCCAAGCCGAGAGAGCAAGGTCCGAGGTATCCGGAGGCCCACCTGTTTCTGAAGTCCGAAGTTCGTAACCAGACGTCGTAGCAGTCCAGTCCAGTCCGAGGCCTTCAGTTTCTGCTTCCCGGTGAGTACCGTTGCGGGGGAAGTATCTAGACAGGTTCATTAGTTTGTCCCTGGTCCGATGGGTTTGGGTACACAGATCCAGTCCGAAGTATTCATCTAGGTGGATACGGTATGACGTGTCTCTTTATGAGACCGGTATGTTCTGTACTGTTTTAGCAGTGCATCCAGTATTTCTATTAAGTCTGTTCTTGAGAAATTCAAGTATTATGTTTTCAGTGTATCAGGTAGTATTCTGTTCGAACTGTTATTAATGTATATTTATGTCGTGGTATGAGTGATTTGTTTGCCATTTCATTACTGTGTTTATTGTGTATTGTGTTAAAGTCCAAGTACAAGATGAAAGCCCTGACAAGATGGAGTGACAATATAGCCGAGGGAAAACACAAGACGCAAGGTAGTATAGAAAGTATGTACAGGAAAATCCGTAAGGAAATTCTACGTATACACGAGAAGGAGAAAGCAAAAAGAGCAACCGAGAAAGAGAATGACTCTTCCAGTGAAGAGGTAGACAGCGAGAATCCCGACAGAATAGCGTATGTAGGTAGAACTAGATTTTCCGACCGACATTCACGCCTAGATTACAAGAAAGTTTTTCCTCCTCCCATACCAGAACAGTGTTCTCTAGAACAAGTATTCCAGGCTACAGATAAAATTCTGAAATTACGAATAGGTTATAGTGAGCTTAGTACCATGCATGAACAAGAACTAGCCCGATCAGCAGTCCGATGGACTAGTGATTCTACCACGTTTTCAGATGAAATAGTGGCCCAAACGTTTCTGAAACTGCCCCCAGCCGAGCAGCGTCTGGTGGGTATGTATATGATCCAGCACCTCATCACACTGTATGAGGATCAGCATTCTGATCCAGGTCCTTTGTATGATGTCCTGAGCGAGTTACTCCTAAACAGATGGAAAGGTCTAGGTACTGATTTAATTAGTGTTGTTTTAGAGCAACGTCACAAATACAGAACGTTCCTGAATCCGCATTTTGTTCCTGTCCCACCCCCAGTAAGAAAATCATTCTACATAGACAGACAGAATCCGTTACGAGAAGTACATCCAGTTAAAGGAGCGGGGGGTGATCTAGAACGAGTATTTGTTTACACCCCTATCACGAAAATAGAACTTCTGGAAATGAAAAAGTTGATACCCTGTCTTGATAAAGATCCAGCAGGGTTCCACCGTGAATTAAAGGACATGCTCCGTATGGGAGAATACACGTATCCTGATATCATTAAAATGTTAAAGGTCCTGTTGCCTGCGGGCATATATGAGAAACTTAAAGAAAAAGAATGGGAGGTGGGAGAGAAAAAGATAGATTGGACCGCATTAGAGACTGAAGATAACACACGAGTTCCAGGTACTGGTCTTGGGGAAAAAGCTAAAGCATTGCCCGAATTGTTAATACAAGTCTTGCCAAGATTACTAGCCACGAAAAAGGAAGACTGGGATGCTATCTCAGCCTGTAAACAGAAACAAGATGAAGACACTAGTGATTTTTATTCTAGATTTGAGAAATGTTTCATTATAAATAGTGGTCTGAAAACAAGTAGTGAGTCGTATCCACATCTTTTTGTTACCAAACTAGTTGAGAATTCAAGTCCACAAGTTAAAAATCGAGTACTGAAAGTCGAGAGTACTTGGCAAGCTAATACTCCGTCACAAATGCTCCAGATGCTCCAGTATCACCAGAACAGAATCAGGGAAGAGCAAGAACACGAAAGGAGACGTATGAAAGACACGAAAATGAAAGTGCTAGTTGCACAGTCTGTTCCACAAGACAGTCAGAAGAGGGGTCCGAGTCAAACTAGTCATCCTGCAGCTCCCGTTAAAGGGACCTGCAATTATTGTAAACAGCCAGGTCATTATATAAACGAATGTGCAGTTCTGAAACATAACATAGCTACTGGTAAGATGAAAGAGAGACCACGTCCTCCTAGACAAGAACAAGTTCCGCAGAATACGCAAGCACCGCAGAACGCGCAACAGACAGTTACAGTACCGCAGCCTATAGCTGCTACACAACACGTTACACAACAGATGTACCAGTATGCACAGTCAGATTATCCAGAATATCAGCAGTATTCATGAAACAGCCTAGAGAGGGAGGTTGGCTTTCCTCTCATCGAAATTCCTGTAGATCAAGAGGGTCCCTATGTACACAGTCAAGTATTGGGGAAAGACAGAAAGTTTCTGATTGATACAGGGGCAAGTAGGACTACCATCAGCCATGACGAGGTTCCAGGGGCTCCACTCTCAGGCTCAAGAAATGTTTCCCTTGGATTTTCAGGAAAGCCTATTGTTAATGAAATATCGAAACCAGTTTCCCTAGAAGTTGGTCCATTGTCCCGAACTACTGACTTGTTACTTACGAAATCTTGTCCAGAAAATTTATTAGGTATTAAAACCCTGAAGGAATTAGGAGCAGTAATTTGTTGCTCCCCAGAAGGAGTGAGACTGTTCTTACGCGATTTTAAAGGTCATTATGTATTACGTGATTTTGATCCAAGATTATTGAATGTACCACAGCATTTATGGGCGCAAGGCCCAACTGATGTAGGTTGTATGCATATTACACCCTATCGTGTCACTCTGAAACAAGGCGTTGTATTACCACGAATCCGACAGTACAAATTACCACCTGAGGCTGTAGCAGCCTTATCCAAAATTATTGACGAGCTCATTGCTCAAGGAGTGGTTGTAGAAACTGACTCCAATGTATGTAATTCTCCTATCATTCCGATTCTTAAACGTACTGATCCAAATGCACCTCCAGTTTATCGATTAGTGATTGACCTTCGAGAACTCAATAAATGTATCATACCCCAGTACCCAGTGGTTCCAGATATTTCTTCCCTATTGACTGCCATTGATTCCGAAGCTACGTTCTTTACTGTTATTGATCTCAAGAACGCATTCTTTAGTGTCCCCATTCATCCAGACAGCCAGTTTCTTTTCGGATTCTGTTTAAATGGAAGAAGCTATAAATTCACACGAGCTCCTCAAGATTTCACAGAAAGTCCTAGTATTTACAGTCAAGCACTTAAGAGACAACTAGACAATATACACATGCCAACTGACACTGCCCTGCTCCAGTATGTCGATGATCTACTGATCACAGCCCGTTCTGAACGTGACTGCGAACGTGCGTCACTTACAGTCCTATATTTCCTGGCCGAGATGGGGCACAAGGTGTCCCCTTCGAAACTGCAATTCTGTGTCCAGCAAGTGGTCTACCTTGGACACCTACTGTCCAAGAGGGGTAGGCAGTTGACACCAGACCGTATCCAGTTAATAGCACATCTTCCACAGCCCAAGACTCAGAAGGAGGTACGAGCTTTTATCGGCCTCACTTCTTACTGCAGACAATGGATTCCTCAGTACGCATATCTAGCCAAACCACTGATACAGTTAACGACACAGGAGGCAGCCACATCGACTGTCCTCCCTTGGACCCAAGAACATACACTTGTTTTCAATGAGTTAAAGAAAGCTTTATGCCAAGCACCTGTTCTAGCAACACCGAACTACAGTAAGCCTTTTACACTTTTTGTCACTGAACGTGATGGTACTGCATTATCTGTTCTCACACAAGATCAAGCAGGACAATACAAGCCCTGTGCTTATTTTTCTAGCACATTAGATCCGGTGGCCCAGGCTTTGCCTGCGTGCCTCAAGTCAGTTGCAGCCACAGCACTAGCTATCAGACAGAGTGATTCCATAGTGTTAGGACACTCCCTGACGGTACAAGTTCCACACTCCGTGGAAGTTCTTTTAAACCGAACACAGACTCAGCACTTGACAATTGCACGTTTAACAGGATATGAACTGACACTGTTTCAGCCACACATAGAAATCAGACGCTGCAACATTTTAAATCCCGCTACACTGTTACCTTTAGTTACTTCAAATCCTGCCACACATGACTGTGTGGAAGTTGTTAACACCATGACAAAGCCAAGACAAGACTTGACAGACATTGCATTACCTGATCCCGACCTGACGCTTTATGTAGATGGTTCATGTATGAGAACAAGTACAGGAGAACTAGTAGCCGCGTAAGCAGTGACTACTGAGACCGAAGTTATAGAAACACATCGTATTGACACCCTGCCTGCTCAAGCAGCAGAGCTCGTCGCTCTGACCCAAGCCTGCATACGAGCCAAGAACCTGAAAGTAAACATATACACAGATTCACGTTATGCATTCGGAGTCGTACACGACTTTGGAGTACTCTGGCAAGAGAGAGGTTTCATGACTTCTCATGGAACCAAGATTCAGCATGGTCCCCTCATTCAAGCTCTGTTAGAAGCAATACATTTACCGACAGCTATCGCTATCATGAAGTGCAAGGCACATACGAAAGTCACTAACATCATTTCCCAGGGTAACGATCTAGCAGATCGAACAGCCAAGCTTACAGCTCAGACTCCAGACATTCCAGTTAACACGACACAGACAGACATTCCAGTTCAGACTACTTGTATGACAGTTAAGGACCCTACACAAGACGTACTAGACATACAGTCACATGCTACTCCCGATGAAATCAAGAAATGGTCTGAACAAGGAGGGGTCCAGACAGATCAGGGATGGTTGACAAAGGGAAAAGCCACATGGTTTCTCCCCGACTCTATGGTTCAAGTCATTATTAACACCGCACATAGTCCAGCACACTTAGGAGAAAAAGCCATGTTAGACAGCATTCAGAACCTCTGGTTTAACAAGCATTTACGAGCAGCCGCCAAGCAGAAAGTGCGTACCTGCATGATCTGTTGTCAGTTCAATCCAGGTAAAGGTGTCCCGGTGGAACAAGGTGGATTCCATCCTCCTGACCACCCTTTTGAAGTCCTCCAGATGGATTATATTCAGATGGAGCGATGTCGAGGTTTCAAGTATGTCCTCGTAGTCGTATGCGCTTTGTCCAGATGGACAGAAGCATATCCAGTTCCAGATTACACTGCCGCGACCACTGCCAGGCAGTTGGTTCGTGAGTTCTTCCCCCGCTACGGTTTACCGAGGGTCGTGTATTCAGATAACGGCCAGCCATTCTCATCCGAACTCATGAAACAAGTATCCCTTCTGTTAGGGTACCATTGGAAGTTCCACTGTGTACGACATCCCGAGGCAGCTGGCCTCGTAGAGAGACATAATCAGACTTTAAAGATCCGCATTGCCAAAGTATGCGCAGAGAAAGGCGTAGATTGGTTGGTAGCACTGCCAGTCGCCCTTTTCTATATGAGAATGGTCGCTCACTCCGGTTCAGGTCTGTCCCCCTTCGAAGTCATTTTCGGTCGTCCCCCAAACATGTGGGGTACACCTAGACCACGTACAATTACAGATGTTGACAGTAATATGCTGACAGATTACCTGGCTTCCTTGATGTCTGCACTACTCTCTTGTTGTTCACAGGTTGCCGCTGCTTTTCCAGACAACACTCAAGTAAAACCGCACGAGGTAGTTCCAGGCGACTTCGTCCTCGTAAGGAACTTCGATCGTTCAAGTCCGCTGGAGCCCCGCTGGAAGGAGCCAAGACTCGTCCTGCTAACAACAAGGACTGCAATCAAGATCGAAGGTCGTAAGGGGTGGTTGCACTCCAGTCATGTGAAGCGATTTCATGGACTCAGACCAAAAACTTTTTTCAAAGACTGCCCAGATACTGAATCTAAACTTCCCCTGTTAGAGAAAACTCCGCAGCAGGAGTATAAAGAAAAATTAAGGTCTAGTAAGTCAGCCAGTTTAATTGTCTAAGTCCCTCTCGGGTGAAGCGGTTAGACAGGTTCCTGACATGTATGAGATAGACCGACATAGTGAGAGAGTTAGTCGAAACTCTAAGAGAATACGTTATCACAAAGCTCTTCGAAGCCGATGCATTATTACTCTTTTAATTTCAGTATTTCTGAGTTTTATGATTACAGGCATAAGTTACGTTTTGTATATATATTTTCCTCCTACTGTTTCACATGTGCATATGTTTTCTAATGTTACAGCAGAGCACACTTTTAGTGACCTGCCTCCTCACGAGTTATCCTATCGTCTTGCCATGCGTAATAATACTTTTATCCGTATGTTACACTATTCACACCAGACCAGCAATGCCACTAATTGTTGGGTGTGTGGTCGACTCCCCCCTTTCCAGACACCGAAGGGAGTTCTGCCACTCTTTCCCTATCCGTTTTCACACAATGGTTCGTGTGGAGCATGGTCCACATTAACGTCATCCTCAAACGATATGTCCCTTCTGAATAGAACATGTTTCCCAGACAAGGAAGGTCTTTCCCATAGGACAGGGTTAGATCTAGAAAATGAAGTATATGATCTAGGTAATTATTCTTCAAATTTCATGGTTTTGAATGTTCAGTCCGAGACTACTCCAGATTTGCCTGCTATTACAGTTCTACCAGTGAAAGGCGAATTATGTGTCAGAAAGAATGGTTCTGTACATCTAGGACATAGTGATTGTACTACTATGGTCGAGTATAGTGACAGTGGGAAATCTATTTTCAAAGCCTCACGTCATTCGTATTTTGTGTGTGGTCAGACCGCATATGTTCGTCTGCCCCAAGATTGGGATGGAACATGTTACATTGCCTTCCTACTGCCACCAGTTTTCCTAGCCCCATCCGATTATCACAGAAATACACATCTAGTACACGTTAGACATAGAAGGGAGATCGAGTCCCCAATTGTCGATCAGACTGAAACTACCTTAGAACAGTACCAAGACTTCAATAAAGGTTTCTTTTTCTTCATAGGTCCTGTCCAGAATAGTAAGCTAATACGTAGACTAACCAGAACCCTTGAAGCAGTAGTGAATGAGACTACTTCCGCTCTAGGTAACTTAACCGAGGAGCAATCTGCTATGAGATTTGTCGTGCTCCAAAATCGTCTCGTCCTTGACGTCATACTGGCCGATAGGGGCGGAGCTTGTAGAGTCATCGGATCTAGTTGCTGCATTTTCATTCCTAATAACGCACCGTCTGTTTATTCAGCTATAACCAGACTTCATAAAATTGCCCATCAGTTGCACCAGAATCCAGGCACCTGGACATGGTCCGGTTGGCTCTGGAGTATAATATCTGCCTGGGGATGGAAAGTATTGTCATTCCTGGGTATAGCAGTAATGGTCATATTCAGTTGCTGCCTCTGTTTACAATGTGGCCCTGCGATTTGCGGCTTGTGCGCTACATCCTGTATTCCTAGTCCAAAATCCCGTTCCAAGACGATTCGAGACGAGCAAATGATGCTATATGAAATGATAGATGGTATCATGAATATTGATGTTTCCTGATGGAAACGTAGGGCACAAGGAGGGAATGAGGAAAATTGAATTTTGCCTTGTCATGTGTGCCTACGTGTTCCCCATCCTATGTAATATGTGCATGATTAATATGCATGTATTCCCCTATGACCGAATAAAGACGCAATTATAGTTGTGTCCAACGTTAGTATGCCAGTTATCCAGTCCCCGTGAAAGCAACGTGAATTAGGCTTCTAGGCCTATGTTGACACCCTTTTCCATTGTGCACGTTAATTCAGCAAATTGTCCCCGTTTCTAGGCCTCATGAGGGCCCGGACACCAGATTCAAGCTCCTGTCTCCTGAACCCACTCTGAGGAGCGATACAGCCCCCACCTGCATCCCTGACCCTTCGCTTACTTCCTGCCGCGCAGCGCGGTGCCCGGCCTGGCTCTGCCTGCCTGCCTGCCTGCCAAGAATATGTTATGCCTACAGTTATCAGTTCAGCTCTCCGTCTTCACATTCCTAAGCTAACGAACCGCATAAACAGCTTCAGCTATAGTCTAGTCTTCCTGTCTCCATGCAAGTGAATTACTGTATTAATATCCATAGAAGATTCATAGCACACGCAATACATGAAAAATATATGCATGCACCAGTCTTAGTGTCAAGCAGCCTTTACCCTGATAACTTTTAGATTCTATCAACATGTACTCCAAACACCAGATACCAGATATGCTATAGGTACATGTCGTCCTGACATTCCAGACTTTTGTCTCCTCTTCTAGTGCAGAAGTCAGAGCCCCCAGTTTTCCCCAGATACACGTCATAGTCCGTTTGCGCGCACCACTAGGTTAAAAGTTCCAGCTGCCCAGGTAGCCCCCTCCATGTATCCACCCATTTCATGACACTTCTGTGACGTCTACATCACATGTCTTCGTGCACGCCCTGTGCACGCCTTCTTTTTACGCCCATGTGTTCTTATCTTACGTTTGTCACTTGTTACGCCTACTGTATTCAATGTAATTGCAATGTATTACTATATATACCATGTACTGTTAATAAGACGTTGCAGCTGCCACTCGTGCCATTCTATTTCAGGCTGTTCCGATCCTGTCCCTTCCCTTATGCCCGATTAAAGCCTGTTCAACTCAGATTCCTCGGATCCTGCCTCTTATTTATTGAGCTATCTGTTTTCATTAATGTATTCAAAAATAGTACCGGTAATTAATTATTTATTTACCACATTCCCATCCCTTCACAGCTCTCCTCACTCTCTGATCTTTTGTTGGGTCTGCCACCCCCCCTAAACCAGCATAGAATGCCATTGCTGACAGCTGTCTTTTCATCATTGCCACTGACTTCCCGCTAGCTTTCTGATGCACTATAAAGTCCAAGACGCTCACAGGTGAGAACAACTCAACTAAACCAGCCCCTTTTAAGTAGTCTTGGTATAACTGCCACGATCTCTCATACATACTCTTAGTCTTGGGGGCCAGCGATGCTGTAATCAATTCAGGGGCTGAGGGGCACCAAGCTTCCATAGTCCCGCCGGGAAGTTTGTCATCTCTCTGTCTGCTTGCGGCCAGTGTGTGCGGAATTCTGCCAACTTAAAACGGGACAAGGCGTCAGCGGCTTGGTTGTCTACCCCCGGTACATGCCTAGCAGTAAAATATACATTGCGCCACAAACATTGTAACACCAATTCTTTCAACAGGCGCAGCACCCATGTGCAAGTCGCTCTCTGATTGTTAATTGCCATCACCACCGACATGCTGTCAGACCAGAAAGCAATCTGCCTATTTGCGAGCATATCTCCCCACAGATGCAAAGCCACCACTATGGGAAACAGTTCTAAGAAGGTAACATTGCGTGTCAAACCATGACGTGCCCATTCCTCCGGCCAATGCTGCATGCACCACTTGTGACCTAAAACTGCCCCGAAGCCCACGCTGCCTGCTGCATCTGTGAACAATTCTAGCTTCACGTTTGAGGAACTCTGCCTTCGCCATATCACGGACCCATTAAAATTCTCCAGGAAGTCCTTCCAAGTGTTCAAGTCATTCCTCACCTCTGCTGACAACCTAACTCTATGATGTTTGGCGCGAAGTCCCGACATTGCCCTTGCTATGCTCCAAGAGAAGGCCCTGCCCATCGGTATGACTCTCAAGGCGAAGTTCAATTGTCCCACCAGGACTTGCAGTTCGTGCAGCGTAACCTTACTTGTCCCCAAACAAGCGTCAATGGCTGCCTTGAAGGCAGACACCTTCGACCTGGGAAGCCTACATACTCCTTCTCTAGTATCAATTTCGATGCCTAGGAATGTTAAGCAAGTAGTTGGCCCTTCCGTCTTCTCAGCTGCCAGTGGCACCCCCAGGGCTTTGCCAGGTGCTGGAAGCCCAGCAGGGCCTTCCTGCATGACTGCGAGCCCTGAGGGCCCAGGAACAAAAAATCGTCTAGGTAGTGTACCACCCCATGGGACTTGTCTGTTGTCAGGAATTGCTGCACTGCCCATTCTAAAAACCTGGCAAAAGACTCAAATACTGCGCAAGCGATTGAACAGCCCATGGGCATGCAAAGGTCAATGAAATAATCTCCTCTGAAGGTGAAACCCAAGAACTTGGTATCCTCAGGGTGTACTGGCAGGAGCCTAAATGCCACCTCGATATCGGACTTGGCCATTAAGGCCCCTTCCCCCATCGCCTGTAACTTTTGGATTGCGGTGTCAAACGTTGTATAACGCACCGTGCATAGGTCTGGGTTAAGCTTGTCATTGACAGATAAACCTGGGGGGCTTGACAAATTATGGATCAGGCGGAACTACCCTTTCTCTTTTTTAGGTACCAACCCCAGAGGTGAGCATACCAGATCTGGTTTTGGTAACTGTTTGAAGGGTCCCGCCACCCTTCTCAAGGCAACCTCGTTCATTATTTTCTGTTCTGCTGCCTCCATGTTCTGAAGCACTGAGCATTGGTTGCGCGGGGGAACATTGGTGGGGGTAGCTGAGGACAGGATACGGAAAACAAACATAAAACCATTGTGTAAAAACTGGGCATCTTGGAGCTTGTCATACTTGCTAAGGAGGTGTGTTAGGACGTGCGTCTTAATGGGTGTTGGCAGATCTCTCGGATGTTTGAGGAGGCCGCCCTTTGGCTGCGGAATGGGCTGGCTGCTCCCTTGGTCTTCCTGACTTCTTGAAACATTTGATCTCTGGGTGAGACGGACCCCCACAGAGGGAGCAGCAATGCTTGTATCTGCACTAAGCATGGGCGGATTTTGCGGATCCACGATTCACGAATTTGCGGATTCACGGATCGTGGATCCGCAAAATCCGCGGATTTTGCGGATCGGCGGATTTGGGGGCGGGGCTTCCTCGAGTGTGTGGGCGGGGCCAAACGGACGGGGCTTCCATGCGAGCGCACATGCCTCTTGTGTATACAAAAGGTCAGAGACCGATCAGAGCAGCAGATTAAGAGACAGAAGCCCCTGGTCACAGGAAAGGCACGGGGATTGCACTCGTGAAAGTCAAAGATGCAAATGCCTCTGGCCAGCATCACGATTTTTTTTTGCCTGATGAATGAGTCACTGCATTTGCGCTTCAACTAGTTCCAGCGACCAAGTGTGTGTTGCTATGCAATCGCGCCGAAGTGCGCAGGGGTCCCTTGATTGAAATGTCCATCATAGTGGGTAATGGCGGGAAGACGGTGCACACCTCGAGTGTGTGGGCGGGGCCAAACGGACGGGGCTTCCATGCGAGCGCACATGCCTCTTGTGTGTATAAAAGGTCAGAGTCAGAGACCAGCATCACAGCGGATTTTCGATGGTATATTTGGGAACAAGGCACACCTGCCCAGCCTCCACAACGCTCACGATTATTTTTTGGCTGATGAATGAGTCACTGAATTTAAGCTGCAACTAGGGCACATGCGTCGTGCCAGAATGAACCCTGCCCTTCAGACACCATGTAAATAATTTACGATGGCGCCGGCAAGCTGCCAGCGCCATCCTGCAAAAGTTACTTAATTAGCTTCAACAGGAAGCTCCAACTGATAAAATAAAGCAGGCGCTCGAGCCCCTGCTTTATCTTATCTGTTAGAGCTTCCTGTCGAAGCTAATTAAGTAACCATTTGAGGATGGCGCTGGCAGCTTGCCGGCGCCATCGTAAATTATGCAGGCTTGAACTTTTGACCGCAAAATCCGCTCCGATCGCGGATTGCGGATTCTCGGTAAATCCGCGAGAGTTCGCGGATCGCGGATTTACCGAAAATCCGCAAAATCCGCGATCGGAGCGGATTTTACGCTCATGCTTAATCTGCACGTTGTCCCCCTGGTGCACTCATTCTTGTTATACAGCCAGCAGGCCTGTTTTTTATCTCCTGCCCCCCTATCATTCCGAAAGGACTGATTGTGAGATGGGTAACTAGTCTTGGTCACGGGCAACGTTGAATAAAATACTTCGTGCCACACATTAATCTTGCGTTGGTCCCATGCTATCTCAGGGTGTACTGCCTTCATTTGCCTAAATTTGGTGTCATATTGTAACCACCCTGTGCCTGGGAACTCAGAAGCCGCCCCATGTATCAAGGATATGTAACTGATCAACTGAGGCGCCACCGCGGGGTACCGCTCTGCCATGATGGCTGCATAAATGGCGAACCCTGTAATCCAATTCTTTATCGACCAGTCCACCCATACCTTCTTTTGCTTATACTCGCCTTCCTCACCTACCCTGGCCTTACCTGGGACCACCCCGGCATTAATGAGATCAAAAACATCAATATACTCTCCCTTTAAAATCTTTTCCTTGGTTTCCGAGGGTACATGCCATGTGATCCGCGCAAAGGGCGATAGAGCCCTGGACGAGGAAGCGTAAATTAAAGGGCTGTAAGCTAGTGAAGGCTGCCTCGTCGCCACCGTTCCTGTCGCTCCCTGAACCTGATTACCTGATGCCCCTGCCAAATTTGTGCCGTTGTTGACTGTTTGCCCCTGTGGGGACATCGGTACTACATTTGGGGATGGTCCCATAACCACCGGTCCCATGAACCCAGGGTAAGCTGCGGTGGGCACCATTGCGCTAGCCGGGCAATTATTAATTGCCTGCCCGTGTGATGTTGTCGCTAGTACTCCTGGGGATTGTGCTACCCCCCCAGACTGCACCCAGACTTGTGCTATTCCGCTACCTGGATGTGCGACCACAGGAGGCAGGGGTACCTGTGTGCCGGGCGCCTCCGCATTTGCGACGGGAGCCCCTCCTGGCTGCGCAACGTTAGTCTGTGTGTTGCTTTCCCCACCTGTACCCGCCAGCGGGACACTGTTTCCTTGGGCTGTGTTCGGAACCAAGTCTATTGTCTCAAGCACCTCTTTTTTACCTGAGGATGCTGCCTGCGAGTCCCCTGCTCTGGGACGCTTTTCCCTTGACGCTTCTTTAAATCTTTCCGGTGTGCGCCGGGCTCGCTAGCCTCTCCCTTTTTCCTCTTGGGCATCCGTTCCTGCCCCTTCTCTTAATGTCTTTAGCGCCCAATCGACTCCTTTTTCTTTCGTAAACTCCAGCAGCTCCGTCAATGCCAGATAGTCGTCTCTTTTAGCCTTGGCCCCCTTGCCCTTCGTTGGCCATTTTGGCGGCATTCTGCACTTAATGAAAATAGAAAAAGTGTTAGTCCTTCCCTTTATGACTGTTCATACCTTCAGGGGTAGCAACCTGTTTGCCGCCTTACCTACTGCAGAAAATTAAACCAGCCAGATTTGCTGTTGTACCTGAGCCCGCCCTATATGTTGATACATTGTGCAGGGCGCACTACTCTCCACTATCGATTGCTGCATGCTAAAACCCCCACTTACATGGAACTTTCGTCCCCGGCTCCTTGCAAAACAGCACCGCTGGGTAAATACTACTAATTGCACTCTGCGATAGGCCCCTTAAGACGCTACTGCCGCTAAACTGCCCCTTTTATTGTACTCATGTGCCTTTTCCACAACGGGAGTTGCCCCCTCCTGATACCTCGATGGCGCGCACTTTTTGATCCCAGCTCATTGCGCCGCTAGGAAAAGGCCCTTAATCGCGCTAATGCTGCAAAAGTGCCCCCTTTCTTTGTACTCGTGTGCTGTAACAGAAACCGGAAACCCCGATCATCTCTCATTCTTTGGCCCGCAATGTCCACTCTGCTCGCTCCGATCACGCTCTCGCGCACCGATACCCCTTTCATCCACACGTCGTGCCCTTTTAAGGCCCCGTACGGGACCGAAATGCTGCTCGAGGGACCGATTCTGAGAAGTTATTATTACGGGTCCAATATTGGTTGTTCCACACCGCTAACACCATTCATTTGCGGGGAACCCGCTCCGATACTGAATATACCTTTGTAATATCATCGCCCATGCACGCTTACGCACTCGCCAACACCAAACCGCTTAATCAGTCCGCTGTATTCGGCCCAAGATCCCGTGACCAAGCAGGCCTACGTTCCCACGCAGCGTCCCTTTAATCGCCCGCAATCGCACCTGGGCCCGAATTAACAAGCTCGCTTTCATCCGCGACCTCAATCACATCGTTCATCTCCTTGCTCCATGCTAATTCACACCCACGCACGGATCACTGCTTAAAATTAACTAATACCCTATCACACTGCGAGGCCCACTCACCTGCACCTGAAGTCGGCTGGCTTTACACGCGTCCAAGCTGCCGCCACACGGTTCCAGCAGTAACTTCCTACGTGACGTCCGACTCCAGGGAGGTAGAGTGAACAAAGAGGGGGCGTATTCTGCCTCACTGGCTTTTCAAGCCTCGCGCTCCTAGATTACTTCCGGGTCACCCTGACCCTACCAGACGCCCTTCCTGTTTCCTAGAGATATCCCCTTCCGGGTCGCGCGACCCTGAAGAGGTCCCTACCCTGCGCGGCCCTTTGGCTGCCACTAACGGCGCCACGCCCCCTAGGTTGGGTGGCGCCCTGCATTTCTTTAACACAGAATTGAGAATGTTCAATTCTTCCAGCCAACGTAAGAGCAGTTTCCACATCAGGATCATCAGAGGAAAGCAATTTTTCTTGAATTTTTTATTCAAAGTTTTTTCAACCAACTGATCACGTATGATCTCGTCGCTGAATTCTCTGTAATTGCAGTTGACTGCTAGAATTCTAAGAGCCGCGACAAAATCATCAATAGTCTCACCAGGAGTTTGAGCACGTTGAAGAAATTTGTGGCGTTCTAGAACAATATTTCTTTTCGGACTGAAAATGTTATCCAAGGTTTTAATAACAGAAGCATATTCGTCAACAAGTAGGGAATCACCGCTGTCACCACCACTCACTACAGTACTAACTACCTCCGGAGGTAGAGTTATTATATTGTTCCTGGCTTCAGAACCAAGGTTTTAGATTAAAAGAGCTTTCTTTTTTTTGAAGTAAAAGTCTCTCCATCAATGGCTTCTAAATATGCTTCAAACGTATCTTTTCACTCTTCCCATTTCACAGGTGGTGTACCAGCAGATTGCAGAAAAGGTGGAGGTGGGTGCTAAAATGTGATCCATATCTGAACGTGGGTAAGTTGCTGCCGCACAGATCTGAATTGCACTCACAAAATTAGAATGAGAATTGAAGTAAAATGGAGACAATAGGAAAGTGTGTGCGCATCACCGAATACACACAAGACAGGGAAATGATGCGCTGATCAAAAATAGTGAAAGGGTGTGCGCATCACCGAAAATCAGAAATATTGTATGCACATTATAGTAGAAACATGTTATTAGTGTGCATATCACTGAAAAAAATAATATGCATATAAATATAAATAGTGTGCAAATCACTGAAAACTTGACTTGCACTGAGGTGAAAAGCTAGAAAATTGATGAATATAAATTTGCACTTTGAGTGAAGATTGTGTGCAAGTCACAGAAGAAACTGCGTCTGAAAATAGTGCCAAAAATCACTGAAAACTTGACTTGCACAAGAATAAGAATCACAGAAGTAACTGCCTCAATTGTTGATGTTTAACATGAAGTACCATGAAGAACCCCACAATGGCAGTATTGAACAACAAAGAATACGGTGAAGACTATGGAAAAAACTCAATGGTGAAAAAGAATGACACAACAGCAATACGTGGTTTCAGAGAGGCTCCAAGAAATGAGTACGGTAAATAACTAATATAATCCTTACTTGCGCTGCGTTTTTGATCCGCACACCAGTTAATTGATTTGACAATCCCTTGCCAAAGATCCTTCTTTAATCGTGCTTCATTGGACATGCATACTGTTAGCACTTGAACTTCTTATATGGCAACAGCTCGCGCTTCTCTTGACGCGTGTTCAGTAAGCTTGAAAGAATGTTCATGAATTACACGTGTGCACGGCTCGCGCTTCACCTCGCACGCGCACAGAGGGAATTTCATTAACGTCGACTCTTTCCTCGTGCTGGGCTCCACGCGCACGTCACAGGCGTAATTTACCTAAGGACGCCTTTACAACTCCAAGTATTGTTCTTGGGCCAAATGTCTGGGGGAGCAATGTAACAAGGTTCAAGCAGTTTGGGCGTAAAACGGGAGTCTCTCACCTCAGCTGTTCACTTACTGGTGAACGAAGATGTCTCTACTGCTCTCTGCTTTCTGGCCCTTCCTCTTCAATCAATCATCATCCAGTTAGAGAAAAAATCGTCGAGGTCGTCCCAGATCGTCGCCAATGAAAGGACATCAGCCCATCATCTGGTAGGAGATTCATTTATTAAGACCAGTCGTAGGAGCTCCCCGGCAGCAACTGCCGTAGTTGGAACATTCTCTGTTCCACGCAGGGAACATACAGTAGGAGCATTCCACAGCAGATAACCAGATCCCAACACTTTCCCACCTCTGATCCTAGCTTAGCACATCCATTCGGAACCACCTAAAACACACTCCAAAAACATACAAACAATGCCTTGTAACATAGATGCCTATGGCAGCTGTTTTCCTTTCTCAACATTGCACAAACACACCCTTCCATGCAAGCCAATCTTCCCACAATTCCTGCATACACACTAATCCACCTTCCCTACCACTCACAACTAGCGCAACTGGAATACCCCAAAAAACAGTATCTCCATGTGCCCCTAAATCGTCCATTGGATAACATTGCATATCGCGCCTTCATAAACAAATCGCTGTTTTTAGCACTTTCGCTGCTTCAATCCTCTTGAAACTTAGCTGGACACTAGTTCCAGCAATTCCCATAAATTTCAGCAATGCACAACAAAATCTACTGGAATGGGTACAACTTTTCATCCAAACACACTCCTCCTGCAAACCCTCATAAAATGGTTTAAAAAACGCCAAATCTGGACCATAAAACGCCAACCCCCCCTAAAACCATGCCACTTTCATTCTGGACCAACTTGAATCTGGCCCTGAGCCTTAGACTTCAGGAACTTTATTAAATTCAACCTAAACCCCTACAAAAAATTAATAAACCCACCCAATAAACCCTCCCAAAAGCCCCAAAAACCCTCAAAAACATTTAAACTCCCAGTAACCTAGCCCTTAACCCTAGACACTGGCAAAGTGCAAGGCTCGGATCAAAACCGACACCTACCAGACCCAAAGCAGGATAACGTCTTACTAAACTAAAAATTGTGTAGGAGAGGGAGTAAGTGGCATCTCGCTGGCGCCATAGCATCAGTAACAAACACATTACAAATGTAAGTGTGCTTTAACAAGGTGCTCTTGTACACTTAGACACAAGCCTACAGTACAGTTATGGATATTTTTGCAAATCCTTAGCATTACAGGCCAAAAAAGGATCCAGAGGACAGCCAAGTCTAAAACAAAGCGAATCCCCAGCCAGTTATAAAAGTGCAAGGCTCACATCAAAACCAACATCTACCAGATGCAAAGCACAATAACTTTTTATTAAACTAGTAAAAAAAAAAAAGGTAACAGTTATGATGAAAATCACTTAATTATAAGGCAAGAACAAACCAGCAGAGTGTGTTGTATCACAGAATTTGCCTGCATCAGTGTGAAACCTCAACGAGTGCTGTTCTAAGCACATAACAAATGGAAGAACTTAGGGCATACCACTATGACTGCAGGGCCGGGGCTAAAACGTTCATAGTGCCAAATTACACATTAACAGTGCCAAGATAATAAGCAGCAAAGGCCCAAACCAGGATGTTGGCCTTTCGTTTGGGAAATTACGGGCTAAATTTGCAAACGCACAAGTGAACATGCGCTAGCATGTAGTGCGTGCTGGTAGTTCACCTTTAATGTAGGAGATGTGCAGTTGTGTAGCTCTATCATAGTGCTGCGTTAATTAACTTTCTGCTATATTGGGCAATATATAAGGCCTCTGCTTTATAGTGCAACAATTTGTAAAAAGAAAAATACTTATCTGACTCAGTGGAACAATGTCGGTTTTATTAATATGCGTACTACAAATGGTGGTGTGCTTTACCGGTGCGCTGTTGTATAACTGTTTGTTTTTGTTGTACATTGTTTATTTGTCTAATAAATTAATTCGATTGTTGTACTTGTTTTAGCTTACCTACCATTTCTGCAATTGTCTCTTATAGGGAAATTTATAAATAGAACTTTCAATAACTACGCTGTTTATATTTTTGCCAAGGCAGTAGCAAATAGTGTATGTGTGCACTTGTGGTGGATTTGCTGTTAAAAGCCTATTATTAGCTAAGTTGCGGCGGTTTAGTGTTAAAAGCATATTTTTTTCTGTTTTTGAGCATTTACTGGGAGCTGTTACTTTCCCTTCATGGGGGAGATGTGCACGTTTACAGCTGGCGCCTGGTGCATGTTATTAGCCTAGTTGCACCGGATTAGCTGCTAAAAACAGTTATTTACTGCTTTTGAGCATCTTATGTTAGTTGTTAGTTTGCCTCCGTGGGGGAGATATGCACGTGTATAGCTGGTGCCTGTTGCTGCGTTTATGAGCTTTGTGCTTTGTTGTTAAGCATTTAAGGCCTCTACTTTGTAGTGCAAGTATTCTCAATAGAGGTAATACGTGGCCGTCTTACTGGCGCCCTATGAGCTTTAGTAACAAGCACATAAGAAATGAGAGCGTGCTTTAGCAGTGTGCTGTTGTAATACGGCATCGGTTTATTTTACTTTACAACTTTTTATTTACCTTTTAAAACATTTCATGAATATGTCATTGCATACAATAGCTTTTGCTGTTGTTACGTTTTGTTTTTTTCCTTAACTATGATTGCTACATATTGTGTATTGTGTTATTAACTTAATACATTATACAATTGCCAAGCACACTAGAAATAAAAGTATGCTTTAACGAAGTGTGCTTGTAGACTCAATCACAAGCTTACAGTATACCCATTGCAGGGCCAGTGACGGACATTTTTGCAAATCCTTCGCATTACAGGCACAAAGAAAATCCAGAGAACAGCCAGGTCCAAAACAGAGGCAATCCCCAGCCAGAACACCCCCAAATAGCCTCTCAAAAACATGCATTACAGCTACCTCCAAGCCCGCCAGTGTTGGCCTATGACAAATATGCACCTTAAAGACAAGGTCAAATTCCTCTTTCCTATCCACCTATAACTAAACTGCTATTTTTCCGGAAAATTGCACCTTCCCAGCACTGCTTCCAAACCCCTAAACCCACTCCCAAAAATTGAAAACACCCTACATTAGCCTCCCAAAAACGTGCAGTATCGCAACTTCGTAGAGGCTTAAGATCGTGCCAAAACGCACTTTGAAACTAGTGAAGAAAATACGTTTTCACTAGGTCTCATTCATTTCCTTCAATTCCTCCATTCCTTGCCATCTCGTGACAAAACCCTGCCTACAGCCTCCCTTCCTGCTAAAGCTAAAAAAAACTATCACATACCCAAGCCCCCCTGTGTACACAAGCTTGTTTTTCATCTTCTGCTCCCTGCTTGGTAAACATCCTTGACACCGTGATCAGGTCATCTGGACAATGGTCTGACTGACCGAGCCTTCATCAAGCTGATTGAACAATGGTCTGAATGCCGAGTCTTGATCAAGCTGATTGAACAATGGTCTGAATGCCGAGTCTTGATCAAGCTGATTGAACAATGGTCTGAATGCCGAGCCTTGATCAGGTCATCAACTACAAACACCACCTTGATCAGGTCATCAACTACAAACAACGCCCTGATTGAGCAATGGACTGAATACCAAAAGAGTGGAATAAAAATGTATATGAGTCTTGTTCACTGTGGAGTAAAGCAGCAGCCTCCTGGGTTTTGTCTCTGACTAGCTTGGCACTCTGTTCCATAGCCCGGGCTATTGTAATAAAGGTGGTTCTCTCTGCAGACGAAGGTTTCCGGGTCCACTTTATTATATAAGGAGGGTAAGAGTAGACTCGGGTGATTCCCGCACCGCCAAAACCCCATTCCTCCTTGAGGTGGGCTTTTCTTGGTTGTACAAATGGCTCCTGAACAGGGACACCACGGAGACGTAGGTCTGGCCCGGTGGTCGTAAGGGGGCCCGTGGTGGAAATCCGATGGAGTTACCCTACCCGAGGGACCATTTTGAGTCCAGTAGACCAGAAGTCTTGCACACGGTCTTCCCCATCCGGTCTGGGCCACCTGACTATGTCCCGCTGGTTCCCCCTTTAGTGTGGTCTCTGTCTGGATCTGGCATCGTGCCTACGTCTGCAGAAGAGAACAAGGACTGATCACCTACCACTTGTGCTCTGCTTTCTGTCTGTATTAACTTTTGCAAAAGCCAAGCCAGGGAGGTGAGTGTTTTTCTCCCACTGTTGTCTGCCTGAAGTAAAAATATGCCAGTCAGTAGTAAGTTCCGAAAGTTATGTTGTTGCATATGTACAGAGTACTCCCTTCTGGAGGCAGCCTGCCCGCTTCCTCCAGAAGGAACTCCAAGTTATGAGATGTATGTTAAATATGGGCCATCTGCTATCATGTTTTCTTCCTTAAGGGTAAAAAATATGAAACAAAGCAATGTTGAATTACAGTGGCCACAGTTTGGCTCCTGTGATCTCCTGGCCCTTTCGAGCCAGGAGGAGCAGCTGCTCCGCAAACGGTCTCGCCAAGCCATATTTGAAGCCACCGTGTTGTGGAGAAAAGAAATAGATAAAAAAAAATTAAAAATGAGTAAAAAGCAAGCATGGAATAAAAAGAAAGAGACGATGTCTATGGCTGATTATGCGAAAGCGCATTTAGAAAATATGGTTCAGGAAGGGGTTGAAATGGCAGATAGGCATCAAAAGGCTAAGGCGACACCTTGAGGTGGAAGGAGAAGAGTGGGACTCGTTGTTGAATGCTATTCTTGAAGGTCCACCTCCTGCCTATACTCCGGCTCCTATGTATCCCGCTCTTCCTCAGAATGTTCCTAATGCTCCACCCCCACCAGTGGTGGTTCAGGCTGCCCCACCCATTGTACCACTGCCTGATCCTTTGACTCCCGTCATAGTGCCAGCACCCCTCCCTCCGACAGTTCATACCGCCCCACCTATTGACCCAATCCCGACTATAAATTCCCGTCTGCTTGATAATCAGTCTACTGGTACCCCTTTTGATGACTCTTATGCCACTCCGGACCAAACGAGATGGTCCTCCCTTATGCCCAATACTCTATTTGGATTCTTCGGTACCCCTAGAAAGGAGTCTTTGAGGTCTGCTGAACTCGCTGGGGGTAGTGAAAGGACGCTATGCGAAAACAATGTGCATTTTGGGTAAATAATGGTAATTTTTATGGCATTAAAGATATCTGTCGACGTTTAGACAGTAGACGGCCATACAACAAACAGACATGGCCCAGTATATGTGCACACTTATAATAAAAAGATACGAAGCATTGTTCATAGATACTCCCCGGGGATTGATTGATTTAAAACTAACTATTGCCAAGGGTCATGTTCAGGGAGATGATATGCATGAAGCCCTTGTTACCATGATTGCATTCAGAGACACAACGGCTTTTCCGCCATCTCCGAGAGAGACAGCTCAAGGACTACAAAGCTGAACTACGCAGTAACATCAGTTGCGACATCAAATCCTCAATGGATAATCTACGTTCGGCCTGGTCGGAGCGGTGTCGTCCCTGCAGCAAGATGTGGATTCGGTGGGCACCCGGGTCCTTGACCTCATGACGCAACACCAGGACCGCGATCCTATAGCCCACCAGATCCATGGGAACTTCCTGCCCAACTACCTTTCTGCCTTCACCTGTCCTGGCCCTAATCCCCACCCGGTTTATCGCCTCGCTCTACTCCTCCCCGCTTTCCTGTTGCTGACCTCTGCCTTCACCTGTCCTGGCTCTTAGTCCCCACCCTGTCTATCTGTGAATTTTTCCCTCATCATTTGATATCTAGCTACTTTGTCTGATGCCCAATGGAGCTACCTGGTTTAGCTATAGGGGAGACAGGTCGGGGATTCCCTCCTTGAACGTCACCTACCCAGTTGGTCTTCAGCCAAGCTTCCTTTCGTCTCTCTACTGTCGTCTCTTCCCACATCCTCCATCTATTTTTGCTCCTTCTCTGCTCTCCCAATGTATTGAGACTGAACTATTTTGTTGAATGCCCGATGGAGCTACCTGGTTTAGCTATAGGGGAGCTGGACTGTGGACTCCCTCGTTGGCCGTTAGACAGACCTCATATCGTCTTATAGCCATGTCTGAACTGGGGTGGCGGAGTGGGCTAAAGAACGGTGATGGATTAAACCCAGATCAGTTGACTGGGGGTTAGTGCTTGTATTGTCAACGCTCCGTCCATCATTTCCTTTGGTTTTTCTTTGTTCGCCATAAGTTGGCAGGGTATGCTCAGACGTGAGTCCCTTGCTCACTTTGCCACTGGATTCAAGCAAGCCGGGCTGAAGAAGGCTGAATTGCCAGAAACCGGTCCTCGGTAGCTTGTTTCCGGTCCAGGGAAGGCATGGCTTGGCAGTTCGGCAGGAACTGTTCCCATGAGGCACAGGGTCAGACTGATTTGCATATGGCCATGTCTGAACTGGGGTGGCAGAGTGGGCTAAAGAACGGTGATGGATTAAACCCAGATCAGTTGACTGGGGGTGAGTGCTTGTATTGTCAACGCTCCGTCCATCATTTCCTTTGGTTTTTCTTTGGGAGCCAATGAGTAGCCTAACAACTTGGCACTAACTCATACACAACACCTGTTGTGGAACAGCTCTTGGTGACTTATTCACCTACAACCAAACATCACAAACAATGAGTGACCACATACAACATAGTCATCTCACACACGAGCCAATGAGTTGCCTAACAACTTGGAGGAGGAGAAAGAAGATGGATACTTCAAGATCGATTATTCAATTTTGAAGTATCCATCTTCTTTCTGATTACATCATAAAGCGCACCAGAATGTGACTGATGATATAGGGGAAGGCAATGCCCTTGCAGACCAAACAGCAAGACAGACAGCTCTAAGTAAATCAGATGGAATGTTTGGGACAGGACCAGCCAGATGGGTGGTGGGAAGAGGAATGTTGGAAAATACTAGTCAGAGTGTGGTCGAGATTCAATCTCAAAAGAACTGCACACATGGGAGAAACATCTGGCAGAGAAAGAGATAGAGGGATGTTGAATGAATGAATGACATCTTGTAACGAGCAACTTAGCCCAAGGGTATCAAGGCGCCTAAATGATTGTACCACTTGTGATATGGACCGATTACAGGGTTACAGATAGGCCTCTGTAAAGAGCAATGTTTTTAGTGCTTTACGAAAAAGCAAGATGGATGGTTGTCCTTTGAGTTCGGGGGGAAGAGTATTCCACATCCTAGGGGCAAGGAAGGAGAAGGCCCTCCCTCCCCACCTGGCTTTAAAGGCCCGGGGGACAGACAGAAGGTTTTTATTGGAGAAGCGAAGGGCTCTGCTAGGGGAGTAAGTAGAAAGAAGGGACCTTATGCCTTCTGAGCTTGCGCCATACAGAGCCCCATAGGTAAGGCATAGGATCTTAAAAGAGATCCTAGCCTGGATAGGTAGCCACTGCAAGTTCTTCCTGGCGAGACAGGCTGAAGAGAATCTCGGGGCGTCAAGAACAAACCTAGCGGCCGCGTTCTGCACTATCTGTAGGCGCTGAGTGAGCTTTTTATTGATGCCTGAATAAAGCACATTACAGTAGTCTAGTCTCGAGGAGACAAGAGCCACAGTGACCTGCTTTCAGGCTTCTGGGGAGAGGTAGTGTGCAATCTTTCTCAGAATCCTTATGACACCACAGCAGGTGGAAACCGTCCTACTGACCTGAAGATCAAAGGAGAGCGTGGAGTCTATCAGCACACCCAGATTCCGGGCGGATTGAGAAGGCAGAGGGCACGTCTAAGAGACGGAGGCCACCAGTCACTTGACCAAATGTCCTGATTGCCCCCGAATATAAGAACTTCGGTTTTCTCTCCGTTTAACTTCAGGAAGTTCCGGATCATCCACTGAGAGACTGCCTCCATGCAGTTCCTGAAGTTAAGTGCGGAGACACTCACCGATTGGGAAAGGGAGACCATGATTTGGGTGTCATCCGCGTATGACAGCACTTCCAGCCCGAAAGATCTTACTAACCTGGCAAGTGGGGCCACATAGATATTAAAAAGTGTGGGACTCAGAGAGGATCCCTGAGGGACCCCACACTGCACAGGTTTAGCGGGGGAGAAAAACTCACCCACCTTGACCTTCTGTTCTCTTTGATTAAGGAAAGAGGTCAGGAGGCTCAGTGCTGGGCCCTCAATTCCCATCTCGCTAAGACGTGTTACCAAGACAGAGGGAGACAGGGTATCAAAGGCAGCTGTCATGTCGAGCAGGACCAGAAGAGTAGTCTGGCCCCTGTCGACTTTCGAGCGGATGTTATTGACGACCACCGTAAGAAAGTACTGTGGGCCCTTCGAAAGCCGTGTTGGGATGGATCCAGCAGGCTGGAGGCTTCCAGAAAAGCGCTCAGATGTTGGTTGAGATATGCCTCGAGCATCTTCGCTGGGGCGGGCAACAGGGATATAGGGCGGAGATTCTTCAAAACTCCAGGGTCCCGTGTGGGCTTCTTCAAAAGATGCTTGACAATCCCCATTTTCCAGGAGGATGGAAAAGTGCCTTCAGTGATTGCTAGGTTCATCACCTCTAGGAGAGAAGGCAGCAGTACCTCCCTGCAATCCTTAAAGATCTTAAGGGGACAGGGATCCAGGGGGGATCCAGATTTTATTTTGTCGAGTAGCAGGTTTAGCTGTTCGGAAGTGAGGAGGGTGAAATTGATAAGGCTACTACGGGGGTCATTCCCCTGGCATTCGATAGAGAAGGGAGAAGCAGGGGGGAGTGAAACTCCCAGCTCGTGGTTAATAGATTCAAGAGCGGTATAGATATCTACTATTTTCGTGTGAAAGAAGGTAGAGATCTGGTCACACAGCTCTTGAGATCCTACTATGGGGTCCGGCGTTTGGAGATTGGAGAGGGAATCTACAATCTTAAACAACTCCCTAGGGGAGTTGAGGGAGGCCGTCAGATTGGAGAAATGGGCCTTCTTTTCCACAATTACCGCCGATTTATACTCTTTCAGGAGACGTTTATGTTTTTCCTTCTCTTTAGGGTCGAGACGCGACCGCCGGAGCCTCTCTACAACCCTGCCTTAACAGCCTGAGCGAATCGGAAAACCAGGGAGCTGAGGGTCTCTTTCTGGCGGAATAATGCTGTTTAGTGGGGGCCAGAAAATCCACTGCTCTCACAATGGTATTAGAAAATTCGAGGGCGGCAGCATTGGTGTCCCTCCAGGTGGACGATCTAAGGCTAGTCATGAAAGGAGCAAGTGTCTCGCTTTTGATCATCCTATAGTTCCTTCTCAATTCCAATTTCCTAAAGTCAGGGAGGGGAGTAGAAGAATGGTAAGTTTTGAGTTCAAATGGGACGGCCATGTGGTCTGACCATGCTAGGGAAATGGGGGAGCCTATCCTTAATATGGGGTCATTAGAAAAGACTCCATCCAGCGTATGACCGGCTAGATGGGTAGGATAGTCCACAAGTTGCAGCAGACCACACAAAGCCAAGGAATTTACAAGAGAAGAAGTATCACTAGAGCTTGTGTTTTCTAGATGAAAATTGAGGTCTCCCAATACGGTCAAGTTAGGTCTGTCGATGAAGGGTTCTAGAATTTTCAACACATCGTGACTGAAAGCAGGCCTGGGGCCCTGGGGCCTATAGAGCAAAAGGCCAGAGAAGGAGACTGTAGTGGAGGAGTTTAGAGAGAAATACATAGCCTGGAAGGAATCGGAGGGGATGGAGAGGGCCTACGTACGACATATGGAAGATCTCTTGTACAATATGCCCAATCCTCCTCCCCTGCGTCCGACTCTGTCCATCCGAGCTAGCGCATAGCCATCAGGGATGGCATTGACAAGCTCAGGACCAGCAGATTCGGATGCCCAGGTTTCCGTAATGAAGACCCAAGAGGGCTTCCTAACGGAAGCGAAATCCCTAAAGGCAATATTATTTTTGACTAGGGATCTTGCATTAATAAGAAGGCCATCTTCAGTGATCGACAAGGGAGGCTTTTGCGTCTCCGAAATAGGCTGCTTCTTAGAGGTGTCGGGAGTTTTAGGGAGGCTGTCATTGGTGAAGCAACTACAGCTGAAGATACCAAGAAGCGCCTCTGGGGGGAGCACATGATGGCAAGGCAATCTGCGGGGCTTAAGTGCCAGTAGTTCATGAGAAGAGTAAAGAGGACTTACTTGGGGGCAGTATGGGGTAGAGCCAGTCTCCCTGGCCCCTGGCGCGTACTCAGCGCGGACGGGCGCAGACAGGCTGGACTTAGGCGCGACTTCGGTGCGCGCCCGCTGCGCTCATCGGCTAAGTACGGAGAAAGCCATCCAGACTAAATAGGGATGGACCTCAGTGTCAAGCCCCGCGTGACCCTATGCAGCCAATCAGGGCAGGGGGAGCAAATGTTTGCCGGAGCCCTCCACAACAAACGGGAAATCCCGTGGTGGACCGGGGCGCTGGCAGGAGCAGCGTAGAGCAGGTAAGAAAACGCGGAGAGGTATAGCAGGAAACACAGTGAAGGTCACAATTTTAAAGAGCAATACAAATCAAAGCAACATCGTAATCATGCAGCTGAGATAGGCATTTAAATAGCAAAGTTTAAAAGCAAGGCATCGCAGTCATGGGCTCGGTACCATAAAACAAAACAGACTGAATTCTAGCCATCCAGACTAAATAGGGATGGACCTCAGTGTCAAGCCCCGCGTGACCCTATGCAGCCAATCAGGACAGGGGGAGCAAAGGTTTGCCGGCGCCCTCCACAACAAAGGGGAAATCTCGTGGTGGATCGGGACGCTGGCAGGTGCAGCGTAGACCAGGTAAAAAAACGCGGAGAGGTATAGCAGGAAACACAGTGAAGGTCACAAATTAAAAGAGCAACACAAATCAAAGCAACATCGTAATCATGCAGCTGAGAAAGGCATTTAAATAGCAACGTTTAAAAGCGAGGCATCGCAGTCATGCGCTCGGTACCATAAAACAAAACATATATCCGAAGGGAGGCAATGGATGTTACCAGATTGTCATGTCCCCCCAGTTGTCACTATGGCCCATGGCCCTGCCCATATCAGTGCAAAGGGAATATGCAAGTTACTAGAGCCAACACGGTATAATGAAAAAATACCCCTATATGCTGACCGAGTGGTTAAGTCATGTATAATCTGCCTTATGCACAATCCAGGAAAAGGTACAGTTACCCCCGCTGGTGGCTTCTCCCCAACTACGTTTCCTTTTGAGGCCATCCAGATGGAGTATATCCACATGGACAGGTGTGCAAATTTGAAATATGTCCTTGTAGTGGACCGTGCCTTCAGCAAAAGGGTGGAGATTTGGGTTGCCCCGTTTGATTTGAAGTGACAATGGCCAACATTTTACAGCCAATGTGGTCCAGTTTGTGTGTTCTGCTCTTGGTGTCAGACAAAAGTTTCATGCTGCTAATCACCCCATGTCAGCCGGATTGGTGGAGAAATACAATCGAGTACTTAAATTAAAATTGGCCAAAATAGTGGTGGAAACAGGTGTGACCTGGTAGATGCCCTACCCCTTGCTCTCTTGTCAGTAAGGACGACTACCCACTTAAGGAAAGGATTATCTCCCTACGAATTGGTATTCGGAAGACCAGCTAATGTATGGGGCGTACCAAGGCCAAAGAAATTGTCTGCTGTTGAGTTCCCAGTATTGATTGACTACCTATACCAGTTAACCGATTATTTTTGTACTCTTTATCATCAGGTACACGCTGCTATCCCCGACAAGAGCGAAGGCCCAGGTCACACCATTTAACCAGGTGACTGGGTGGTGATATGAAATTTTCAGCGTACCAAGTGTCTGGAGCCCCGCTGGGCGCACCCCCGACAGGTTCTTCTGGCCACCCGCACTGTGGTAAAAGTCGAAGGGAGAAAGAACTGGACACATGCTACCCATTGTAAAAGGGTGCTTCTCCCCCTCCCGTACAACCAATGGGTGAAAGAAGGACTGCAGGATTGCGACACAGAAGTAGTACCAACCTTTGTCCTTTTCAGTGATGCTCAGCTTCATTACACCACTACGGAAATCGAAACTGATCGAATCTTAGGGGGTCCAGTCATCCCTCCTCTGCAGGATCAGCGGAAGGAACAAGAAGCTCTCTTTTCAGACCACTCCATACCTTCTACCACTCACTACAACTTGAGACCAAGAAAAGGGGCTGGCCCTTGACTCTGTCTGGTGTCTAATAGGCTGTAGGGCTGTGATATCTCTGGCTGAGACCGGTGCTGGTATGCTGGACCAATGGGAAGTCTGTAGGTCTCTTGGTATCCACATCCAGTGAAGCAACCAACAATCACAGACAGCCGCTAGTGACAACAGGCTGAGCACGATGGCAGCGGTCCGAGGGTCTGAAGCGCACAAGAAATATGTCAAACTTCTGAACAATAAATGCTTCCTTTCCACGATAGTTATACTGTTTGCTCTCCTCATCCTGCTGGTTGTGGGATGGTTTCTGTTGCTGACCTCTCCCCCAGTTCCTCTGGCTATGACACCGACACCTGCATAACATCTCCACACCACCTTTTCACCCCATGAACTACTACGACGCCTGGAATTCGTGAACAATACTTTTGTACAATGATTGCACCAGCATCAGCTTGTGATTTATACCTCGAACTGTTGGGTATGTGGGCTCATGCCACACTCTATGACACACACTGTCCCCTATTTCGTCTATCCATTTTCTGTTTTTGGGTCCTGTCTGGCTTGGAAGATGCTCGTCACCGATGCATATACGATCAATGGTGATTTTTATGAAACTTTCACTCGAAACAGAACAGGCAATGTCAGTAATCCTTTCTGCCCTACTACAACATCTGATATCCTGAACATCTCTTGTGCTGAACGCAATAAATGGTTGTGTTCAACACCACAAGTAGAATAATCTTCTCCCGCTTTCGGTCCAGACGCAAAGTTCCCAACAAATTGCAGGCTTTCAATGTGATCAACACGCATGGCCAAGTGTGCAGAAAAGGACTGGGGACCCAGGAGGTAGGAGTCAGTGACTGCGCAATAGTCAGTACACTGAATATTACCTTACCACCACTCCTAATCGCTTCTCCAAATACCTATTTTGTTTGTGAACAGTCTGCTTATACCTGGCTTCCAGGAAATTGCTCAGGTGTGTGTTATTTGGCCTTTCTTCTTCCCCCTACCTTTACTGCTGTTGGGACACATCACTTGACCAATCCCCACCTCCACCATCGTATGCCTTGGGGAGTAATTGAGGCCGATGACACTGCAGGACAGGAGGAGGGGGACTTATTCAAATGTTTCCTGCCATTCTTGGGTCCTTTGGTCAACAGCCGCAACATACGACACCTTACCCAAGTGGTAGAGGCAACCATTATTGAAACAGCAGGGGCATTGGGCAACATCACCTCAGAGCTTCAGGCGGACCGCCTGATGACACTACGACATCGAATGGTACTTGACATCATCCTTGCTGACTGTGGTGGTGTATGTATATTAATTGGCTCCAGCTGCTGCATTTACATACCTGATAACGCTCCATCATTCTATCAAGCTATCCAACGTCTGCATAAACTTTCCTCTTTCATTCATCAACAACAAGACGACTAGTCCCTAATGGGCTGGATGGGGATCCTCATTTTTTTGCCTTGGGAATAGCAGTAATCATCTCATGCTGCCTGTTTATCCAGTGCTTGCCTATGCTTTGTACTATGTGTACAAAGGCCCTTAAAAGTTCCCCGGTCAGTACACGTGACACCAACGTAAGGATAATGCTTCAACAAGAGATTGGCGACCTAATGCAGAAACACATTTCCTAAGAACATGTTTTGCCACTCAATGGCAAAAGGGGTGTCTGAAGAAAATACGTTTTCACTATGTCCTATTAATTTCCTTACATTCCTCCATTCCTTGCCATCTCGTGTCGAAACCCTGCCTACAGCCTCCATTTCTGCTGACGCTAAAAAAAACGATCACATACCCAAGCCCCCGGTTCTTAAATAATCGAGAAAGAGTTCCTCCGTGTGTGTGTTTACAATGAAAGGGACCATGACAATTGTGCAATATTGATGTTTACTTCAAAAGGCATGCACATATGGGGCTAGTCGAATGTGAGAAAAAATCCAAAATGAAGACAATTCAACATGAAGACAGCTGTGCGTCGATAAATATTATGCAGCTGGAGATGTATCGCTAATTATCTCCGGTACCACAACTTATGAATTCAAAGACTAAAGTATACTCATGGGCTGCCTCAACGCCCTTCAAAAGTCAAATAAAAAATTTGTAGCCACGATGAAACTTAAGAAAACTGTGGTGAATGCGCCTATTCATGTACTTCAAGGAACAGCTTCAAGTGTTTGCTGAGTTTCCATAGTGCTGCTGATATGGGACTGATATCAGTGAACTACACTATGAATGCTCATTGTGAAATTGTAAGTCAATTTCCTTCATTAGTTCATGGGTCGGGAAAACTCAAACAATGAAAGGAAGGTTACACATAACTGAGAATTTTCATCAAAAACATAGGCGAGTTGCGTTTCACTTACAAGAAGCTGTTGAAAAGGAACTTCATTTTTTACTTATACATGGCATCATTGAATGCTCCATTGGTCCGACACCATGTCTTTCTCCCATTGTAACAGTGCCTAAAAGAGACAGGGAAGGACCTGTACGCATAAGTGTTGACATGCGTCAGGCCAACAAGACAACTGAGCGAGAGAAACCTCACAGTCCGCACATTGCTGATATAATAACTCAATTGAATGGCACAGAGTTCTTCTCTCGACTCAACCTAAATAAAGGATCTTACCAATTGGAACTTGAAGAAAAATCCAACTAAGTTGCAACCTTTTCTACGCATATTGGTTTGTTTTGCTACAAGCGAATGAGTTTTGGTATATCCTCTGCTGCAGAATTTTTCCAAGTCGTCATTTGACTTATCATATAGCATGTAGTAAATGCATTTAACTGTAGTGATATATTGGTATTGTGGGGCTGCACAGAAAGAGCATTACAAAACTCTCATGCAAGTATGTTGTTTGCTGAATGATGCAGCCTTAACTCTGAATGCTGACAAATGTGAATTCCGCAAGAAAAGCTTGAAATTCTTCAGCCATGTCTTTTGTGATGGGGGTATGAAACCTGATCCAGCTAGCGTGCAAGCATTGTCTACTGCAAATCCCCCACAAGGCATTTCTATGATACAGTCATTTCTTGGAACGGTCAATTGCTGTTCTAGATACATACAAGACTTTGCTATGGTCATTGCACCTGAACTAACCAAAAAGTATGTGTCTTTTCATTGGTCACGTGAGTGTGAGAAGAGCGTCCAAAAAATCAAACAAGCCATTGAGAACGCCATTGAAATGCCCGACTTTGATCCCAAACTCCATACAGAGGTTGTAGTTGATGCTAGCCCTGTAGGGTTAGGCGCAATCCTTGCACAGCACAAGGGACCGCCAAATGCCTGGAGACATATCGTGGTACATTCCAATAAGAGCCAGTCACAAACTGAACGTGCTTACTCGCACCCTGAGAAAGAAAGTGTGGCACTGGTTTGGGCTTGTGAATAATTTCCATGTGTTTGTGTATGGAAATCCCTTCACATTAGTGGCTGATCCCCAAGCATTGTTGATGCTATTTGGCAATCCCACAGCAAAAATGCCTCCTCGAATTTAGCATTGGGGTTTGAGGTCACAAGAATTACAACTAAACGATTCTTCATCGTCCAGGGAAAGATCAGAAACTGGCTGATTATGCCCTGGTACCCCAAGTGGAGGATTACATCCAATTTATTGTGAAATCGAGTACACCATCTACCATGTCTGTAGAGCAAATTGCCACTGCCACAAGCCAAGGTAGTCGAAACGCGTAGACCTTTTTGTGTACAGCACTAGGACGTTTCTTTAAAACAAAAAATTCTCATAACAATTGATCTGATTTCCTGTGTTGTTTTTTGAATTCACCTTTATGAATATGTTATGTATAAACTGATGTTAATTGATTCTATGTGTGTTATAATGTGTATGCATGGTTGAATGTTGGTAATGTTGGTATTGAGAGTAAGGAGTGCCATTGTGAATAAATGTGGAGTGTAACAATTATTGTATATACATTTTTGAATGTTTTCTAAATATGCTTTGGCAAAAAATTGGAAATTAAAATAAATGATTTATTCTGGACCAAAAAAGTTGTCTGAAAACTTACTGTTTAATTGAGTAGGTTGTGTGGTCACTTCCAGGCCCCCATTCTAAGTAATTGGCAATACTGGTGCTTGTTTTTGGTTTTTGCATTTAGTGAGGCTTGTCCTTTTTGCCCGTGAGCCCAGACCCAGTTTTGGTTACGGTACAAGCCAAGGTAGTGGCATGTCAAGATTAAAAGTTGTGGAACCAGTATTCTAGACCTCTCACTAATGACAGCGAGTATATGAAGTTCAGAAATGTGAGATGAACTTTCAGTAACGCAGGAAGGCCTCATTCTGCAAGGTACACAGATTGTTATTCACCAAAGTCTCTGACAACAAGTAGTTGAATTTGCCCAAGAAGGAGATCGAGGAATAGTTGCCACTAAGAGAGCTCTCCGTGATCCTTGATCGAGTCTGGTTTCCGTATCTTGACAAAAGGGTCAAAAAAGAATTGAAGACTTGTCACATATGCAACTGTCTTTCATCTCAAGTTAGACAGCAACCATTGATTATGTCAGAATTGCCCCATCAGGCTTGGCAGAGAATTGCTATTGATTTTTTTTATGGCCCTCTGGATAATGGACATTATCTTCTAGTTACTGTTGATCAATACTCTCATTTTCCATTGGTAGAAGACCTTTCATCCACTACACATGAGCAGGGTTATTCAAAAACTAGATGGCATTTTGCGTCATGACTTGTACCTGCAATCTTAAAATCTTACCACGACCCACCTTTTAATAGTCGAGATTTCAAAAACTTTCTAAATCACCTCAATATAAAGAATCAAAAAAACCACTCCCCTTTGACCCCAGGCCAATGGTCTGGTAGAACGCCTCATGAGTACTCTAAAGAAAGCTGTTCAGCATTCTACATTGGGGAAGCTCGACCTCAAAGGTGTTTTGAACACTATTCTTTGAGGTTACTGTTTGACCCCCTCACTCAACCACAGAGGAAACCCCTGCAACTATCATGTTTGGAAGAGTCATGACAATCAAGCTTTCCTAATGGAAGAGGCTGGGTGTGACAGGGGATTCATCTGCATTCATCTGCATGCTGATAGTCTTCTTGGGCTGGGAGAGAGGTGATTCACACTTACATTTGAATAGGTTGTGTCCTGTCCTCACTCAAAGGGCTGATTTACCCCCTAGTGATCGTCTGGAGCCAGGAATGGGCTGCAAGGGACTGTTGCACACTTCTGAGGGTTCATTTGAAGTCACCCGTTCATCAAAGACATTTTTGAGTATATGTACTGGAGCTCTGATCCCATGTTTTAAGACTCTTCTTGGGACTGGTAGCCAGACACTGTTGGCTCTACAAACTGCTCATTGCCATGAGGACTGCTGTACTGCCAGGAGCAACAACCATTTCAACTATCTGCCTTGTTGTGTTGACCTGCTGCAGCTGGGCTGCAGGACGGACTACCAATTTGCAACCTAACTGTATGCGGTGTCTGCTGTCTGCAAACCCCCTTTTGTGCCCCGAAGTGCTCTCCAAAGGCTTGTTTGCTTGCCCCCTGTTCTCTCGAGATCTCAGGGCCATCAAAGACCTTGTTGCCTCTTTTCTATTTTCTCTAAGACTTCTGCTGGGTGAGCCCATTTTACAAGGGCTAGCATGTCGCCAGTGCTCCCTTCTGCACCAAGGTAAAACTTTGTGCATTACAGGACAGTGCACCATGGGACTACAGTTCAGCGCTTTGACCAGGGGAGTGCCTTTGTGCATTCTAGGGAAGTGTTCCATGTTTTACAAACCAGCATGTGGTGAGCGTTTTTTTCTCTAGCGTGAACAGCGTGGAGGCATTACCAGAGAAACGAGCATGTCCTTGAGCCAGCGTGCTCACTGCAGTTGAATTGTATTGGGAACCTCACCCCTGGAGTCTGGCAAGATATCGCCACCATCAGATGCCACCAAGAATAAACTAGTGTGGCCCCTCTGGTCGTGAGACTCAAGGAACAGCCCCCTGAAGACTTGTACTGCTCTGAGGTGGTAAAGTGCAGCGTTTAAGGCTGCAGAGCTACAGGAGCTGCACAAGGCCTTCAAGGCAGGCCTTTCGATGACACGTTGTTCTGTAACATGCGGCGGGCCAGCATTCTAAGGGTCATTCCAGCCAGCCTCGCCCTCTGGTATTAACGCGTATACTGCACGAAGCTCTCAATGTCTGGTCCCACTCCCGAGACATGGCAACATTGTTAACAAGTTATAAATGCCCTGAGGACAGTGACCCTGCACCCACAAAGGTACTGTGAGACGGGTTGGGTCCAGAAGAGTCGTAAAGACACCCTGCTCCCCTTCACGGGTGGCTTGGTTTCTTTTGGGCAAAGAGACGCGAATCAAGCGGCCCCGGCGGGCTCCAAATTCGCAAGAGCGTGAGGGGCATTTCTTGTTCAGCATTGTCTCTGCTCTGGAGATGACCGCAAGAATGGTGCAGGGCTGTCCATAGAGGAGAACTGCTGGAAGCCTCAAGCTCAATTACTGTTTAGCGTTTAGTAGGTGCTCCTGCGCCCTTCGTTTGGTTTCTAAATGCAATCACTTCAACCACGTTCACTACAGTTACCGTATGAATTGTAATAGGAGCTCAGGTGCGCTGTGACCTATGTTTTCATAGTAATTTGTGTTTTTCTCTGTCAAACCTGCATTATTTGCACGAACGGTGTGATTTAAGTCATTTTGGTCTTGTTTGATTTGCAATATAAAATTTATTTTTACATAATCCTGCGTGGATTCCCTTTTGTGGTTTACTCACTGTGTTGCTGCTCTAGTGTGTTGCACAAATGCTCTGCACATTGCCTCTTTAAACTAGCCTGACTGCTCTGTGCCAAACTACCAGAGGGTGAGCGCAGATTATCTCAGGTGTGTATCTGGCTTACCCTGACTAGAGTGGTGGATTCTGCCTGGCTTAGGTGCCTACCCTAGCCAACCAGAAACCCCATGTCGAACAGTTGTTCTTGTGAATCACTTGATTTCCCAGCATGCTCCTGCTGCAGGACCAGGTCAACGCACTTTGTGTAGGAGGACTAGCCACCATTTGTGTCTCAAAGGGAAGTGTGACTCTTTTTCTTAGAACATACATTTATTTTCCCTGAATTGTTACTGTTCACTTCTCCATATTATATCAATGCAGCTTTTTCAAGAAATATTTTCTTCATGTAATTTTCAATGTTTTTTCTATTTTGCAGAACAACAATCACATCTAGAAAATATGAATGGGAAAGAAAGCCATAAAGGTCCCGGAGGCAAGATGAATATAACTCAAAATATCTACTTAAAGAAACAGCGCAGAATGCGCATGAGGGAGAGACGCTTTGCTTGTAATGTATGTGAGAAAGGATTTATCAATGAGACACTTCTTGTGAGGCACAGAAAAGGACACACCAGCCTCAGGCCATATCCCTGCGAAATGTGTAAAAAGTGTTTCACTCAAAAGGCAACTTTTTTACAGCATCAAAGAACAGACACTGGAGAGAGGCATTATCACTGCAGTGTGTTCCAAGCGCTTTGCTCATAAAAATAGCCTTGTACGACATCAAAGCGTACACACAGGAGAGAGGCCTCATCAAAGTGTACACACAGGAGAGAGGCCTCATCAAAGCATACACACAGGAGAGAGGCCTCATAAAAGTGTACACACAGGAGAGAGGCCTCATCAAAGCGTACACACAGGAGAGAGGCCTCATCAAAGCGTACACACAGGAGAGAGGCCTCATCAAAGCATACACACAGGAGAGAGGCCTCATCAAAGCGTACACACAGGAGAGAGGCCTCATCAAAGTGTACACACAGGAGAGAGGCCTCATCAAAGCATACACACAGGAGAGAGGCCTCATAAAAGTGTACACAGAGGAGAGAGGCCTCATCAAAGCGTACACACAGGAGAGAGGCCTCATCAAAGCGTACACACAGGAGAGAGGCCTCATCAAAGCACACACACAGGAGAGAGGCCTCATCAAAGCATACACACAGGAGAGAGGCCTCATCAAAGCATACACACAGGAGAGAGGCCTCATCAAAGCGTACACACAGGAGAGAGGCCTCATCAAAGCGTACACACAGGAGAGAGGCCTCATCACTGCTCTGTATGTGCCAAGAGCTTCACTCAAAAGAAAATTCTTCATCAGCATCAACGCATACACACAGGAGAAAAGCCTTATCACTGCACCATGTGTGAGAAGAGCTTCCGTCAAAAGGCGCATCTACTAAAGCACAAACTAATACACACCGGAGAGATACCTTATCACTGCACTGTATGTTCAAAGCACTTTTCTCGTAAGGAGACCCTTGTACAGCATCAAAGCGTACACACAGGAGAGAGGCCTCATCATTGCACTGTGTGTTCCAAAACCTTTTCTCAGAAGAGAAACCTTGTACTGCATCAAAGAACACACACAGGAGAGAAGGCTTATCACTGCACTCTGTGTTCCAAGCGGTTTGCTGATAGGAGCTCCCTTGTACGGCATCAACGTCTACACACAGGAGAGAAGCTTTATCACTGCACTGAGCGCTTTTCTCGTAAGTCTTACCTTGTACTGCATCAAAGAACACACACCGGAGAGCGGCCTTATCACTGCACAATGTGTTCCAAGCGCTTTGCTGATATGGGATCGCTTGTACTGCATCAAAGAACACACACAGTAGAGAGGCCTTATCTCTGCATTAAGTGTTCCAAGCGCTTCCCTTATCAGGGATCCCTTGTACGGCATCAAATCGCACACACATGAGAGAAGCCTTTTCACTGCACTGTGTGCGAGAAGAGCTTAAATCAAAAGTCAAGTCTTGTAACACCAAACACACTGGAGAGAAACCTTATCACTGCAAAGTGTCTTCCAAGCGCTTTTCTTCAAAAGAAAGGCCATGTATGGCATCAAAGTGCACAGACAGGAAAGAGGCCTTATCACTGCACAGTGTGTGGGAAGAGCTTTACTTGTAAGGCACATATGCAACGGCACCAAATAATACACACTAAACTGAACCATATCACTGCACAGTTTATGCCAGGAACTTCACTCAAAATGAACGTTTCTACAACACCAATAAATACAAACTAGATCCATTTTCACTGTAACAATCTTATGTCCTGCTTATCCCAAAGTAAGTTTTACTGGAATGTTGTAACTTAGCGAGGGCTTATAGTCATAAATTCCTAATGGCCAGTGTTCCCTGTAGGGAGCGTGCATTTAGTGTAATAACACTGACTGCGCAAACTCCGTTGCGAAGCGCATACACTTCATACATCACTGAGGCACCATTTGCAGCTCTTGCTTTTAAAAAGCGAGCAGCGTGGAAAAAAAGATCTCTTGCATGAAGGAGCACAGAGAGCAGATCTTGGGCCTAGCAACATACCACGGTGGAAGAGGGGAGAACGTTGCAGCGTGCCTCTTAAACTGCAGTGTATCGGATTGCCGAGGGTCACAAGTTGGCGGCATGTTTCTTCTTCGCATGCTGTTTGTTGCACTAGTTTCTGAGAGAGGCTGCAGGGCTTTACAGGGAGCAGTGGCTGTCCGGGCATGATCCGCGCCTTGCAGATGAATTTATCTTAAAAGTCCATGCACTAATTAGCATTGTTCAGTATTTAAGGGCACGATGTACGGCATACTGATGTTTAAGTCCCAGATAAAAGTGTTCAAAAGGCAAGAACTCCGTGCATAATGGTATGCCTGTGCTAAACTTATTTAGAGAAGTCATTTCTGACCCTGCCGCAAGAATGCTGAGGCATACGTGCCCCCAGTGAGGCAGCATCATTCAGATGAGTAATTTTCCCGGCCTAGACCTGGGCTCTGTAATTGCAGCTCTGTTCACCTGTGAAGCGTGATTGCGAGAAGCCGTACAAGAATGTTAGGAGATATGATTGGTAACCAATCACAGCCTTGTGTTATTTCTTTATAAATGTTCTGAGTCTTTCTCACTGCGAGTTGATTCTTTTGTACCAACCGAATATAGGATTCATTTACCACCTCGCTCATGCCGTTACATGAGGGCACAGCGGCAACGCTATCACACCGTCTTACAAAACACACACTAAACTACTACTTACACGTCACAACAACTTTTAGCTCACAGCTAGGGCTCTCAGCACAGACCCCTATTCACAGATGCCAAAGTCCCTACTCTCCTCTCGGAACAGACTTGCGTCCATCTTCAGCCCAGGTGCTGCTCGCTCTTTGTGGTGCGTGATTACCGTTGGAGCCGCAGAAAGAAACATGGGCTCTTTTCCCTTCCCATCATACCTTTTATCACATATGTTTAAGAGTTAGTAGTTGAACTGCAGTTATTGCAGATGTGTGTAGACCTCTTTTCCTCAATAAATCCTGCTGTATCTTTCATTACAATGGGTTCGAGTCAGCATTCTGTGCATTTAAGATCCCCTCCTATAGGGCTCACATTTCTTTTTTTGTCACTCTGTAAGCTCTACAGCGCTCAGGCTTCGGTAGTGAAGAGTGCTGCCGCAACCAACTGCAAAGCAGCTAACCCACTGAGCAGCCCCTTATCTATGAGTGCCGCCAGGTATACCTTGATTTACCTCTTGTAAGGAGTAAGTACAGTGTCCAGACTGATTTTTCAAATTTCTTTTTTCATCCCAGTTCTTTTTTGCTTTCATCATTCGAAGAATGCAAAATAAAACCAGACTTAGGGCAGGATGTAATGTACTAGCATAAGGAATATCGATTTCCTATTTGCGATTCTCTATGAGTCGCAATTTGGAAATCGGAATTCCTAATGTATGAAAGCAACTCTTTTGAGTTTCATTAGCGATTTCTAGCAAGATTCAAATAGACCTACCTCATGCATATTAGTGAGATAGGTCGCAATTTGAGACCCATTAGGAATCACAACCATCACAGAGATGGCAGAAATGCTGTAAACACACCCCTTTTTAAAAAAAAAATTTTTAAACCTTTATTCGTATCAAAAGGATATACAAATCTAGGCCTACAACCAAATTGGCCGGCCACAATACGGAAAGCAGTCAAAAGATCCAGAGCGAGCATTGCAGAATCAATCATTAAGGAGCATGAGCAATACAATCCTAGAAAGGGGAAAACACAGAAGATCTAGGCGGCCAGTAAACAGGAGCAGAGAAGGTTAATTTTATAATATGGGGATAAGGAGTACGACAGGCTCAGTGTCAACGTAGAAGAATCCGAATTCCCCAAACAAACCCTCAGCAACAGTAAGGGGGTATAAGGCCGCAATACAGGAGAGGCAACACAATATACATAGGTATAAAAACAGATGTGTTAAACACAATCAATATGCGATCATTATCAGCACTGCATGCCCACCACCCAATAGCACATCAGAACCAGAACGAAGGGATCGGATGGAAATCTTACCAAGACTAACCCGCCATACTGACCTTGGGTGAAAAGGGAAGGGAGGAAAGAGGGGAGGGGGGCGGGGGGAAAGAGGAGGACAAGATGGGAAAAAAGAGGAAGAGAGGGAATTGAAAACACAAACGAAAGAGAAGAACGCCACGCCGACACATGCGCCCTGCGGCGGGGAACGCAGGAGAGAGCAGGAGTAATAGCAACGAGGAGGGTATGGCAGGCGCTATGGAAAACAGCAGAACTATAAGAAGAAGATCAACGACGCTACAGACCCCACCCCAATCATACCACGGAAGGCAAGGACAGACGCGGCACTCCTATAAAGAGATACAAAAGGGCCATAGAACTGAGGAAAGTGAACATCAAAGAAGACCCAACCCACCCATCCCACCCTGCACCCCTGTAGAAGGCTACGGCCTACCCTTCAGACAGCGTGCCTGTCGCCCTAAACCAGAACCCGAAATGCAGTAGAGAGAAGAAGGAAGAGTAAGGAGACAAAAAGAGACATGAACACAAAGGAAAGAAACGGGAGGGAGGAGCAAGAGGGCAGAAACAAATATGGTCGGCCACAGCCCTCCGCTCAACCTTGCAATCGTTTTACGAATGAGCCAGAACGACACGATCTCGAGCGCCATAAAACTTACAGGGGGGGACCTCCCACCGCACTATGAACATAAGCAACTGCACCACGAGTTCGTACACCAGTAATCCACCGGGAGTCGTGCACATCACCCCAAGCCCTTCCTAACCACAAATCCCACCCACCACATGACAATGTGAAGTGAGCTACTCGATGCGAGGCAAGCACACAATGGAAAGAAAGTACGATGAAGACGTAGACAAGGGGGATCAATCAACCCGCAAGTGAGCAAAAGTTCAAATAGGTAGTCTAAATGTATCAGCAACAGCAGCACGGGCGGTGAAAAACAGGAGTTCAGATTCGCTGTTCAGAAAAGCGGGAGTTTCCCTGCAATGTAGAAATACGAACTCATCGATGCAGAAACAGGCAGCAGTCCACCATTCTTCTCAGGCACCCAAGTAGGACCGGGCTCCGGCACGATATCCGAGTCCCCGAACTCATTACTTCGAAGAGCATGGAGTTCCAAAGCCACTGGCCCACTAAATGGTCGATGAACAGCGGTAATAGCCCTCTCAACAGCCGAGGGGGGCGAGGCGATGGAAGCACCAAGACAAGAGGGAAGCATGAAGAAGCGGCCACCCAAGATGGCGGCGGACCGCGACAAGCATAGAGGGGCATCGGGGGCCAGGGACGCGTGCAAGGATCTCAGGGCATCAAGGACATCTCCAATCGTAGGCTCACGCACACAAGTCCAGGCCCCCGCGCAGTCCGGCAACCCAAGTCCGCCGCCACGAGGTGATCCATATTCCAGATAGTCGGCAGCCATTTTGTGAAGTCAGCCCCCTCACCACCCTCCGCGACTCTCAAGACAGTCCAAAAATGTAGGACTTTACAGAGCTCCGGGGGGTTCCCAGCGATGGCGGCCTCGGTGCAGAAAGGACACTCGCCCAATGCGAGGGTCCGCCTATATTAACGCTGGCGCTCCTCGCAAGCAGAGTCCAGGCGCGAGGGTCCAGGGTCGCCGGACGCAGCAGCAGCGGGGGGGACCCCTTCACATGATCAGTCCCCGGAGCATCGCGCCCCGCGTCAGCCTCACAGCCACCAGGACTGGCCCGGCTCAGGATCACCGGGATGTTCGCACAACGGCTCTCACCAGTGGCTCACTCTCTCGGCCGGGGGCGACAGTCACAGCAACACCAGGCCGGATCCCATAGGCGAGGTCCCGGTCCAGGCTCCACGGAGGCCCCGGTCCATTCGGGGGGCACAACTTCGGAACCGCAGCACGTCGGAGCTTCGGGGTCAAACGGTGAGTATGAGCGAAATGTTATGTTCCCATTTCTTCGATAACGTGTCGTCTCCGGACAGGATATAATGCAGGTGTTGGACTTTGGCCCTTAGGGCAGGTTCACCCCTAGACTTTTTGCGTGAAATGGTGACCTGGTAATGGTGATTTTTGGGATTCTGCGCACTTTCACTGTGTCCCAGTGGAAAGTGCGTGCGCACTCTGAGTGCATGTGCTGAGCTAGGCCTGCCCGCCCATAGGAATGCATGGGGAATGTATGTGTCCTTGGTAGTTCCTGATGCGTGGGGTGTACAGGCTTGAGTCTGGTATGTGTGAACTCGTGAGAGTGAATGCTGCGCAACGGTATGTGCGGCTTGTATGTGTCTAGTGGGGAAGCGCCATTTCTAGACATGGCTGTACGTGTGCTGTGAGGGTGCTGGCGTGTGATTGGCTGGAGCTGGCTGGCATGCCAGGCTCCAGGAAGTCTGGATGGGTCTGCCCGGTGGTGAGTGGGAGATTAGCATGAGTGATGTGTGGGAGGAGTGTACCTGTGTCCTGGATGGGCTGGGTTTTCCCCACACAATGCTGGCTCCGCCCCCCTGTGGTGTGTCTAATGACCCAAGCCCTGCCAGTGAATAGAGAGGGTGGTTGAGGTAAACAGAGTACTCAAGAACCAGCTGCGACTGGTTCCGCCCCCACTCTGCACCCTCAGACAAAGGAATGCACTGTATAAAAATGGGGCTGTGTCCCCACTGAAGTTGTTCTCTTCCAGGATCCTGAGGGGGCTGTTGCTGCTGCTGGGCCAGAGGACCGCCACTTGGGGTGTCTCCCTGCCTGGAGACCCAGTGAGCTGGCTCTGGGCCCAGCCTTGCCCCCCCTGCCTGCCCAGGGACTTGCTGGCACTCTGCCCTGCTTGCTGAGGGCACCTGGGAGCGCTTTATCCTGTTTGTAGCGCTAGGAGCGCGCTTTATGCCCTCTAGCGCTTGGAAGCGCTTTGTTTTTGATTATAGCGCTTGGAGCGCTGTAAATTGCCTGTTAAGCGCTGAGGAGCGCTTTGCCTGCCTAGCGAGTGCCTACCTCGCTTTATAATTGATTAGGAGGCCGGTGCCCACCCGGCATTGCCTAGGTCCGTGGTTTATTTGGATCACGAGGGAGCCCACTCCTCGGATCATGGGAGCCCGCCTGCCTGCCTAAGAAGCGAGCCGCCGCGCTGCCCGCGGCGACCCGGAAGTGGTGAGGCGGCCGACCAATTACAGCGCGGCCCCGGAGAGGCCGACCGGAAGTCCCGCCCCGCTGCCGCGACCCGGAAGTCAGGCAGGCCGGGGGCAGGACAGAGAGGCAACCGGAAGCGGACGGGAGGCCACCCCGCGCTCCGGTGAAGAGAGAAGCCGGCGTCTTCCCTTGTCCTCCCCAGGCTCCCAAAGTGAGGGAGAGCCCAGGGAGAAGTGTCCAGAGAGCCCCGAGGAGCGGGAGCTCTCGAGGAGCAGAGCCTGCCGCGTCGTGCCTGGAGCCCCGGGACGAGAGGAGAGGAGCCGCCCTGCAGCCCAGCCAGCCGGTGAGTGACTGCTCAGGGAGAGGGGGGCGTCGGGGCACATTGACGGTGCCCGCCCCTCCCCTCCAGTGCGAGGCTCACGGCGCCACATGTGTCAGAGCCACGAGAGGCTCTTGAGGGCATTTCGGGGTCTAGAGTCCTGAGGGGCTCGAGGTGCCAGTTGTTTTCGAGTCCCCAGAGGGGGGACTCCAACGAAGGGGGCACCATTGTTCTAGGCCCTGTGGGGGGCCCGGGCATTTATTTGTGTTGAGCCCGGAGAGGCTCAGAGGGGGCATCTTCTTCCCGAGCCAGGAGGCTCCTGGGGGCCATTTTGTTCCTTGAGCCCAGAGAGGCTCGGAGGGTGCCATTCCCTCGTGTTGGAGCCCAGAGAGGCCCCAGCCCTTTTGCGTTGCGAGCCCCAGAGAGGCTCGAGTGCCCATTCTGTTGAAGAGCCTGGGAGAGGCTCAGGAGGGCCAGTTCGTGTTCTTGAGCCCAGAGAGGCTCTAACTTTGCCCTAACTTTCCCTGCACCAGTTGCCCAGCACTTTGTGGGCAACTGCGACGTTTAGGCCCTGACATTGGGACACAGGGACAGTCACAGGTGGTGACTTCTGAGTTTTGCGCAATTGTACTTTCTATGCACCTCTGAATGTATTGTTTATGCGTCATGTGCCTTTACACCTCTGAATGAATGTCATGCATTGCATCATGTGTTTTCCTCTTACACCCCTACAGGTATTGTGATACATAGGTGGTTGTTTTCTCCCTAGTACAGGTGGTGCTAGTGAGATCCTGGTTACCAGTAATTACTGGTTGTGTGCTATTTTGTGCTATATTCTATGTACTAAGTGCTATTTCTGAAAGTGCTACTTCTGATTCCTGACAGTGGTCCAGGTGGCCCTGTCTTGTACATATCCCTTGTAAATTCTGCCCGTGCCTCTGGCACATTGTAAAGTGTGTGTTTTATCTAATGTGTTTTGGTGTAATACAAAGGCTATTTTTATATAACCTTGTGTGGAGTTTCCTTTGTGGTGGGCCTTTGGTTGTTGTTGCTGGGGTGCGTGCGCAAATACTTAGCCTACATCGCCTCCAAGTTTAGCCTTGCTGCTCGCGCCACGTTACCTAGAGGGTGAGTAGGGGTTATCTTGGCGTGTAACTCCCTTGCCCTGACTTTGGTGTGGTGGTCTCTGACTGACTTTGGCGAAAGCCCTGGCCAGCCAGGGATCCCATTTCCAACATTGGCGGCAAGCGGTGGGATAAGGATTTGTGTTTGCGTTGTACCTTAGTAGTAACTGGCCATACCCCAAAATCTGCATTTAGATGACCACATTTTAGGGGATTGTATTGTTTTGGAAGTTTCATTATTTTCTTCTCCTGAAGAGTGTCATTTGATTGTGTTCAGTACATTTGTCCCCCGCCCTGCTTCCAGAGTTTGGTACCTGTGTCGCTTTTGGTCAGGTTGAGAAGTCAGGGGTGGTAGAAACTGCCTTACCGATCCGAGGGGAGGGTGTGTGTGGATGAATGGTGTGTTTTCCTGGACGCATGAGTATGAGTTCTCTTTGATAAGGAGATTGTTGAAGTTTTGGAATTGTGTCCTCTTACTTCAGATTGTTCAGTCCCCTGTGTTGCACGTGTCTGTGATCATCTTGCCAAGATGGAGTCTGCTTTTAACGTCTGGGGTCTGTTTTTGCATGAACTGAGAGAGTTTTGCGAAGAGAGAGACATTGCAGTGAATGAGTCAGACACCCAGTCCCAACTTAGGGGTAACCTAATCCAATGGCAGAAGGAGGACTGGGAGCGTGAGCACAGTGAGGAGAGGGCCCTGGTCTCACACCATGAGGGTGGTGGGGCAGAGGGGAGCCCTGAAGAGTCTGAGGAGGAGGAAGAAGATGACAGCACAGGGACGCCAGCAGAGAGTGAGGACCCCATAGATAGGGAGTCCCTTGCTGGGTCCAGTTTAGGAGGCAGCGCCTCATCCCTTTCCCTGTCCCCAGAGGAGCTGGAAGATAGGAGGAGAGAAAGGGAGCACCAGCTGGCTTTAGAGAGGCTCAGGTTGGAGCATGCCCAGGCTATGGCACAGCTGGGCATTAGAAAGCAACAGCTGGAGGTTAAGAAGCAACAGCTAGAGACCGAGAGGGTCTTAGCGCAGGAAAGGATAGAGGAGGCTGAGAGGGCCTCCACCAGAGGCGAAGTAGCTCTGGAGGGTAGACTATCCCCTGCGCGCAGTGTTGAGTTTCTGGATCCCCCAGGGAGGGTTGGGTCCAGTGGTGGCAGCTATTTAAATCTCAGTCTAGAAAGTCCCAGTTCCCAGAGTATGGTTCCTGTTTCCCCAGAGGAGGAGAATAGGTTGAGGTTTAGGAACCTTAGGAAACCGTCTCATCAGTCTTGGGAAGACTTTGAGGATGACTGTTGTGGAGCCCTGTGAGATTGGGTACGGGAGCCCACGAAATGTGATTGGGACCTATTGCTCGATATGTTTCTCAGAGAGCACCTGCTCAGTTGTTGTTCACCAGGGTTGCGCACACACCTGTTGGGGTGTGGATTGTCTGAGGCATGTGAGCTTGCAGATGAAGCAGACCGCTGGGAAAGGGCCAGAGGTTCTCTAGAGTCATTGGTGAGTGACTCCAAAAGTAGTGGTTCAGGGATCTTCCAGCCCAGCGTGGTGGAAGAGGCTCAGTGTAGCCCAGCTAGGTCCCAGGATAGCGAGGAGGGTGTAGGGGCTCACTGCCTGGCTCAGTGGAGCAGGAGTGAGGGGAGACCGAGGTTCCCCAGACGCCCGAAGCCCTGCCTCAGGACTTGGATGGTTTCTGTAGGGAACACCAGGTTGGGGACCTAGGCCGTCCTGTTAGTCCACTTGAGGAAGATCTCCTAGTGAGTAGAGGACCTGGAGCGTCTGTAACCAGAGCTCCTGTGGTTCTAGAGGCTGGCAGTACCGCTCCGGTAGGGAGGGTACAGGAGTCCAGCGTGAGGAGTGATTGGGGGATGAGTTTCCCAGTGGATGCACCAGTGGACCAGGGACTAGCCAGTTGGGCTAGATCTTCTTGGGGGGACCCGGGTGGCGCCACTTCTGGTCTGGGGGATCGTCACGCACTGTCAGGTGGACAGAGGGCGGGAGATCTGCGCCAGACAGACAGTCACACAACAGATGTGTCATTTGTTAGCCTCAGGGGGATTGTGTGTGAGTCCCCGGAAGTCCTGGAGTGCCAGGCAATTGTTCCACCAAAGGTTTTAGACCGGAGGTTGGAAGGCCAGGTTCAGGATCAGCCTGACCTGAATGGTAGGATGACTGTAACCAGTGTCCTGACCGGTTCTTCTTCCAGAGGAACTTCTCCAGGTGGGAGAGGGCAGACCTCTGGAAGGGGGTGCAGAGGGTGGGAGAGCCCACCTCTGACCCCGGTGCAACCTGAGTGGATAAGCCCTGGGTTAAATGTAAATGTAAATGTTTGTATTTTATATAGCGCACTTCTACCCGGAGGCCTCGTAGCGCTGTATTCATACCGCTGCGGAACCCATCCTGGCTTTCCTGTGAAATGTCCACTCCTGGGCACCCCCAAGATGAAGCCAGGCATCCACAGCGCTGCTGGGGCCGTTGTGGAGATTAAGCAAGCTATTGCCCAGAGTCACAGAGTGGGACCCATGATTAGACTAGGCACCGAGGCGAGAATTATCAGGTCCGGGGAAATTGAGCCCAAGACCCGCCGAGGCGGGAATCGAACCCTGGTCCCGGGCCTGACCTCTGCATCAGGGTCTGCCGCTCTAACCATTGAGCCACACTTCTCCACTGGAGTTGGAATGGCGTTCTAGGTGTACCCCTCGCCGGAGGAGGAGGAACCCTAGAAGAAGAGGTAAGGGGAGGAGAGCCTTCCCTGAGACTCCTGGTCCGCCTGAGGTTGTAGGCCCTAGGCTGGAGAACCAGTGGCAGTCTAGTCCTGTCTTGCAGACAGAAAGAGTGGAGAATGGCTCCTATGGGCCAGGGGTTACTACCCCCCGCTCTGCGAATAGGCATGGACCAGTGGCACCTGGGTGGCCCAGGGCCTGGTCCTGGCCGTGGACAACTTGGGAGTACCAGTGGGGTAGCCCAGTTGGTCCAGACAGTGTGTTGAGAAGGAATCCCATGGGTTCACCGTGGCGTAGAACAGGAGGGTGTCCCTGCAGTTGCGGGCCCGCGTCCGTGTTCTATCGCCCCAAGCAGGGAAGTCCATCACGGTGGTGATTGTTCTACCCTGCGTTTTGGCTGGAAGGGGGTTGTGTTGGACTTTGGCCCTTAGGGCAGGTTCACCCCTAGACTTTTTGCGTGAAATGGTGACCTGGTAATGGTGATTTTTGGGATTCTACGCACTTTCACTGTGTCCCAGTGGAAAGTGCGTGCGCACTCTGAGTGCATGTGCTGAGCTAGGCCTGCCCGCCCATAGGAATGCATGGGGAATGTATGTGTCCCTGGTAGTTCCTGATGCGTGGGGTGTACAGGCTTGAGTCTGGTATGTGTGAACTCGTGAGAGTGAATGCTGCGCAACGGTATGTGCGGCTTGTATGTGTCTAGTGGGGAAGCGCCATTTCTAGACATGGCTGTACGTGTGCTGTGAGGGTGCTGGCGTGTGATTGGCTGGAGCTGGCTGGCATGCCAGGCTCCAGGAAGTCTGGATGGGTCTGCCCGGTGGTGAGTGGGAGATTAGCATGAGTGATGTGTGGGAGGAGTGTACCTGTGTCCTGGATGGGCTGGGTTTTCCCCACACAATGCTGGCTCCGCCCCCCTGTGGTGTGTCTAATGACCCAAGCCCTGCCAGTGAATAGAGAGGGTGGTTGAGGTAAACAGAGTACTCAAGAACCAGCTGCGACTGGTTCCGCCCCCACTCTGCACCCTCAGACAAAGGAATGCACTGTATAAAAATGGGGCTGTGTCCCCACTGAAGTTGTTCTCTTCCAGGATCCTGAGGGGGCTGTTGCTGCTGCTGGGCCAGAGGACCGCCACTTGGGGTGTCTCCCTGCCTGGAGACCCAGTGAGCTGGCTCTGGGCCCAGCCTTGCCCCCCCTGCCTGCCCAGGGACTTGCTGGCACTCTGCCCTGCTTGCTGAGGGCACCTGGGAGCGCTTTATCCTGTTTGTAGCGCTAGGAGCGCACTTTATGCCCTCTAGCGCTTGGAAGCGCTTTGTTTTTGATTATAGCGCTTGGAGCGCTGTAAATTGCCTGTTTAGCGCTGAGGAGCGCTTTGCCTGCCTAGCGAGTGCCTACCTCGCTTTATAATTGATTAGGAGGCCGGTGCCCACCCGGCATTGCCCAGGTCCGTGGTTTATTTGGATCACGAGGGAGCCCACTCCTCGGATCATGGGAGCCCGCCTGCCTGCCTAAGAAGCGAGCCGCCGCGCTGCCCGCGGCGACCCGGAAGTGGTGAGGTGGCCGACCAATTACAGCGCGGCCCCGGAGAGGCCGACCGGAAGTCCCGCCCCGCTGCCGCGACCCGGAAGTCAGGCAGGCCGGGGGCAGGACAGAGAGGCAACCGGAAGCGGACGGGAGGCCACCCCGCGCTCCGGTGAAGAGAGAAGCCGGCGTCTTCCCTTGTCCTCCCCAGGCTCCCAAAGTGAGGGAGAGCCCAGGGAGAAGTGTCCAGAGAGCCCTGAGGAGCGGGAGATCTCGAGGAGCAGAGCCTGCCGCGTCGTGCCTGGAGCCCCGGGACGAGAGGAGAGGAGCCGCCCTGCAGCCCAGCCAGCCGGTGAGTGACTGCTCAGGGAGAGGGGGGCGTCGGGACACATTGACGGTGCCCGCCCCTCCCCTCCAGTGCGAGGCTCACGGCGCCACATGTGTCAGAGCCACGAGAGGCTCTTGAGGGCATTTCGGGGTCTAGAGTCCTGAGGGGCTCGAGGTGCCAGTTGTTTTCGAGTTCCCAGAGGGGGGACTCCAACGAAGGGGGCACCATTGTTCTAGGCCCTGTGGGGGGCCCGGGCATTTATTTGTGTTGAGCCCGGAGAGGCTCAGAGGGGGCATCTTCTTCCCGAGCCAGGAGGCTCCTGGGGGCCATTTTGTTCCTTGAGCCCAGAGAGGCTCGGAGGGTGCCATTCCCTCGTGTTGGAGCCCAGAGAGGCCCCAGCCCTTTTGCGTTGCGAGCCCCAGAGAGGCTCGAGTGCCCATTCTGTTGAAGAGCCTGAGAGAGGCTCAGGAGGGCCAGTTCGTGTTCTTGAGCCCAGAGAGGCTCCAACTTTGCCCTAACTTTCCCTGCACCAGTTGCCCAGCACTTTGTGGGCAACTGCGACGTTTAGGCCCTGACATTGGGACACAGGGACAGTCACAGGTGGTGACTTCTGAGTTTTGCGCAATTGTACTTTCTATGCACCTCTGAATGTATTGTTTATGCGTCATGTGCCTTTACACCTCTGAATGAATGTCATGCATTGCATCATGTGTTTTCCTCTTACACCCCTACAGGTATTGTGATACATAGGTGGTTGTTTTCTCCCTAGTACAGGTGGTGCTAGTGAGATCCTGGTTACCAGTAATTACTGGTTGTGTGCTATTTTGTGCTATATTCTATGTACTAAGTGCTATTTCTGAAAGTGCTACTTCTGATTCCTGACAGTGGTCCAGGTGGCCCTGTCTTGTACATATCCCTTGTAAATTCTGCCCGTGCCTCTGGCACATTGTAAAGTGTGTGTTTTATCTAATGTGTTTTGGTGTAATACAAAGGCTATTTTTATATAACCTTGTGTGGAGTTTCCTTTGTGGTGGGCCTTTGGTTGTTGTTGCTGGGGTGCGTGCGCAAATACTTAGCCTACATCGCCTCCAAGTTTAGCCTTGCTGCTCGCGCCACGTTACCTAGAGGGTGAGTAGGGGTTATCTTGGCGTGTAACTCCCTTGCCCTGACTTTGGTGTGGTGGTCTCTGACTGACTTTGGCGAAAGCCCTGGCCAGCCAGGGATCCCATTTCCAACAGCAGGATGTACGAGTCAGGCCGGAGGGCTGACGGAGCCGAGCTAAAAGGCGACCATTACGCTCGCGAGCTTGGCTCCTCCCCCCAACACACCCCTTTTAAATACCAAATCGCAAACACTAATTGCAAGTAGGTAGCGTGTTACTGAATCACAATTTATATTTGGTACATTTGTAAAAGCATTTTTGTGGTTGGGCGTTTCCGACTGCAAAAATGCTTTGTACAAGGGGCCCCTAATGATTTACTCCCACAGCTGGAGAACTAGCCAATAGGGCACTAAACTAATGGTGCAGCGCCAGCTTTACACGTGTGCAGCAACAGCGGTGGCATGAGCACTGGCACAGGCTTTTTTTTTTTAAACAAATTAATCACTGCAAGCATTCATTTATTTGTGCTCCTCATGATTGAAGATATCTCGTTCAGTCTTAGGCTTGGAGATAATATTTTGTTTGAAGTCCATGTTCGTGTTTTCCCAGCGGTTGGCAGATCCTCCTGCTGTTCTTGGTCAATTTATCACACACTCCTGCTGGTGCTTGCTGACTCCTCATGCTTCTGTGCACTTTATCAATGGTGCAGCAGGTGCAGTGGCACGGGGACCAGGGCTGTGAGGGGCCAGTTGAACCTTGTAAATTACTGTAAATTAGCAGCCCAACAACAGCCAAATTGATGATTTCCTTTGCTTGCACCTGAGCTCATGGCATCCTGGTCTTTCCACTAATATGCATAACTCTGAGCTGGGCGTTCCTGCTAGCACTGATGGAGAGCTGTACGTTTTGGAAGGAGAGTCGATCTCTCAGGACCATGCTCAGATAAAATGAGCATTATTACGAGTCTCTGCACTGCCGACGCCTGAGCGGCAGGAACCCTTAGTCTACCTCTTCTTGGTTCATGCGGGACTTCATTCTGCCTAAAATAAGGTTCCCGTATGTTTCATTTAACAACACAGTTTGCTTCCTAAATGCAACGGCAAAGTTAGCTTTTAGTGGGATCAACAGCACATTGGATTATACCTGCAAGCGTTTTGAAAATACAAACAGACACACACACGCATCTGATAGAGCAAGATTTCGCATCGCGACTTGCTCGATTCATGAACCTCGATTTTGTCATAACCTCATAACAAACGTACGTTATTATTAATATCTTTATTTTGGAGATGCGTGAAAGGTAGCGAAGCTTGCCTATGTGTTCTACTAATACGATTAATCCTCGTCCCTAACATGGCCGCTGTTTGGCTTTTCGTTTCTGCGCATGCGTGAGGCATAGTCAGCTGACATGACGCAGTCAGAATTCGAGAGGGAAAAGGTGCGCATGCGTAATAGCAGTAACGTGCTGAAACTTTGTGCTGCTGCTCCTGTGATGTTATTCGTTGCACTTATTCACTAATGCATAGTATATTTTTATAATGATGAAACTAAAGTACGAACTTATAACATGTAATACATTCATTTATTTCTATGTATTAATTTGTTTTCGCTTACTTTTCATGTATCCTCGACACTGAGGGGTGACGGGGCTGGGGAGTCCATCTTGGAGGGTATTTCTGCGCAGAATCAGCCGTGGTGCGGTGACATTGAAACCAAGCCAAAGAAGGTTGATGCCAGAGCCAGCATGGGAACGTGCACCTTCACCCAGCCAAGGCATCATGATTGTAATTCTATTGTAACAAATTGTATTCTTTCCATTGTATTCTCTGCGACTTCTCGTGGGAACCCCAATCTTGCTAGGCGGCACCCTAGGATGCTAAATAGGGCTTGTAATAGTCTTTTCTGATTGGTGTGTTAACCAAATCCTACCTTAGGACCCATCGAAATTGGGGATTCTGACATTTTGCAACATTTGGGGGGTGGTACCCTGTCCCAAAACAGTATATCTACCCTGGGTTCACCTAGGGAAATTGTCCGACTTGTCTGAATAGCTGACCTGTCACTGACCCAACGCACTCAATAGGTGACTGAAGATACAGAGCGCTGCGGAGCACTCTGTCCGCAATTGACCATAGACTAAGGTTATACTAAACCTTAAGTGCTGGCGGAGCACTTTGCTGGGGAGTTCGCTGACCCAATCGGGGTTCTGACTGATAGCTGCAGAGAGGGTGGAGCGCAGGCGTTGCTTCCAAACTGCGGGTGCTGGTCGTGTCCTGGTGGTCCTGTCCTGATCCTAATCTGAGGGTTTCCTGTCCTGTCCTGGGTATCCATTCTGCACCTGCTGTCCATTGAGGGGTATCCTTCCTTGAGGGTTTCCTGTCCTTAGCTGACCCGTGGCCAGGGTTTGGTTTTTCACACCAGTCTAGGTAAAGATTACTCTGAATCTCTTGAAACTGCACCTTTCTATTTTTCTGTCTTTGCTTCAATAAAGACATATCTTTGCATATGATAAGTTTTCCATGCTTTTTCCCGCAACTCATTGCATCTCATGAAACGTATGCATTTATTTTCATAGCGTGTTCCTATGTTACCCTTCCTTTTACAAATAATTTTCCTGTTTATAGTTTATAATTTGTTTGATGTGTTCTATACATTTTCTCACTAAACTGAATGAAGAGATTTTTCTGAAGTTATAGCGTGTCCTTTTCCACGTTAACCGAACTGTTTAGGTTTCTAAGTTTTCCCATTCCATAGTATAAATGATACCTGCCCTAGTTAATTCTTCATCACCCATGTTCACTTTTGTATGGTTAGGTTATTAGCTTAGCAGGTTCCCAGTCGCATTTCTTGTGAATCCAAATGTTTTGTTATCTTGCTTACTGACTATCTGCTTAATGTAAGTTGGATTTTCACACTGATTTGAACTTTACATAAATTTTATAAAACTTCTAGTTGTCCGTGGTCATTTTATGAAAGTAAAGTCATTTATTGAAGTATATATTATTTGCTGCCTTTCCTTTTACAGCTAGCTCCCTGATCCATTGTGGTCATAGGTACCCGTAACAGTGGATGGTAAGTCGGGTACACTAGAAAATAGAAAAGGAACTCACAATTATTGGTAGTAGATTGTGAGGTCATCCGATCGATGTATCTGGTGATTTGAAATATATGGGCCCGAAGCCGGAAGTGGCGAAATTATTGGTCGGGTGACCCGCGATCTCTAGCAGTAATTTTCTGGTAGCAGAGTTATGGTTAGGGAATAGTTAAAGGTTAGGCAGGACTAGTTAGTCTAGCCAAGTCGGAAGCTGCTAGTATATTGATGCTGCTACAAAAGTAGGCACTTCAGGAGATCTGATCATTCACTTGAAATGTTTGCTTTGAAAAGAAATGTTTTAAACTGTTTTTCTTATTGTTGTATTGATATATGTATTAACCTATTTCGTCCGTAATTGTTAAATGTTTTGTTGAGAATCCCCGGGGAATTGAATAGCGAGTGGTGAATAGAATCCACTTGCTTTGAGGTCACTGGCCCAAGGAAAGTTGGTGCAGGTTAGGCAGAACTGGAAGCACTAACTAGGGTTTTTTTCCGAATGCATGTTTGAATAAGTGTTAGTAACGAGGTTCATTGTCAAAATTCCCATTGTGGCATAAACCTATTTAGGGTCACATCGGAAGAGTAGCAGGTTCATCGGAGCTTGGGTGAAAGCAAAGGGGTTCGCTAGGGAAACTTTAGGCTCGGATATATCCCGGTAAAGTGGATGAGTCTAGGGGAGTAACAGGTTCTCCGATGCTAGAGTGAAGGGTAGGCAGAGAAGATCTACTCGTAGTGAATGAAAGGTAAATGGAAGTAGTTTACTTGCAGTAAAACAAATCTTTCCTGTCTAGACACTTGAGCACAGTGGCGAATGTGTATTCGTTGTTAAATAACCAAGCACTAAGCACTTTTAGAAAGAAAGAAAGTTTCCGTTACCTTGTGAAGGAGGGAGTCAGTCGAGAAGCCGCTCTGACGTCACTCCGTGCCGCGCTGGGATTGGTAGAAGCAGCGGGCTGGTAGCGGGGCTGGAATTGCAAAGGAGGGTTGAGCACCGAAGCGTGAGAACGGTCTCGCGAAAGGGCCGCGCACCCATTGGTCGAAATTATTTGAACCCGTGCACCCCATTGGTCGCACGGAATTACAAGACGCATTCTGATTGGAAGTAATTTTGTAAACAAAGTTAAGCGTAGGAATCGTATGTGGCACTCGTACAGACCGCATACTAGACCCGATCCGAGAGATTTGGGATTTGAAAGAGATCAGTTTAAAGGCATAAAGCACGACATTATGTACGGAAATAAGAGAAAATTGTCCCTTGTAAACAAAGTGAAGAATTATTTCAAAAAGGACAAGCAGATTAAAACTAGAGAAGGTGTTGTCATTCCACCACCGAATACTCCCGCATCTTTCATGATGTTCGATAAAGGGTGCAATACCTGTGTATGGTTGGAAAATTGGGCGGAATACACGAAAGATGACGGAGTATTGGCTTTTCCGTTAGACGGAACATTTAACAGCAGGATTCTATTTAATCTAAGAACCCGAATGAATGACCTACATCCCAGACCTAGATTAACACAGTACGAAGCCCTAGAGGAATGGGAGATTGAGGCTTTTGAGAGGGACAAGCCCCGATTGGATAAAGGATTGACAAAATTTTATCCAAAACTGAAGCAAGAAGCCCGAGCCCAAAAGATGAAACAGTGGAGGCAGAGTATGATTGTTGAGGGACTGTTTCCCATGATGCCAACAGAAGATCCTCCTGGGGAGGGGAAAAGGACAGAGAAATCCAAACACTGGGGGCCCCTAGGAGAATCGGATGACGAATTATTAGATGACATGTGCATGAGAAGTCCGCCTCCTTATAATGAAGGACACCGACCTTCGAGTGCAGGGGATATTCCCCGGAGACCTCTACAAAGGGAAGAGGTCAGGTCCGCAAGTGTAGGAGGGGGTTATCTAATTCCTCCTTATACTGAGAATCTAGGACCCGTAGAAACCAGAAGTATTTACCCCAGGAGACCCGTTGGTGGGGAGACGGGATATTCACGTGAAGGAGATTTTTGTTCTCGTCCCCCCCACGGAGGTGAGGTGAGATCCTTAAGTTCAGGAATGCCGTATTTACAGCCACAGGGGGAGGAAGAGCTGAGGATTCTAGGCACAGGAAGTTTGTTCCCAAGACCTAATTATGGTGGAGGACCGAGTGAAACACATCCCACTGCCCCGAGTTATGCTCCCACTCTAACCCCACAGGTGTTACAAGACAAACCTTTGGACAGGTTATTAGAAGAGAAAGAGCGAGAAGCGCTAGCAAAACAGAGAGCTGAGATAATACAGAAAATGTCACAGCTAAATACAAGTCCTGAAGCCCTGACGATCCCAGTAACTATCGGACCGGTAGTTCCGTTGTACGGGGACCGTCAAGGGACTCCGAAAACTCCAGTAATTACTCCTGTCATTGCACCGGCCAGACCAGAACCCTTAATTGTAGATGACCAAACAAGTGAGTGCGAGTCGGAGGTCTCGCTGCTAGATCTGCCCGTTAGAAATGCCGGAAAAAGGATACAGAAAAGACATAATCCTTTTAATGCGAGGGAAATTCAAATGGAATCGACCTCGGGTACTAAGAGTGTCACATTGGTGACTCCTGAAGAAATCGAAAGATGGAGTCAAGAATTTGAAAAGCAAGCGTCCCCAACGAAACCTTTAGATCTCTACAAGCTGAGAATAGAAATAGAGGAATTGATGGCAGGAAACGTAGGATTAGACAGATTGAATACCTACTCCGAAGACGAAATGCTGTTTATCTGCAAGAGTCTCACCCGAAATACTCGAGTACTTCATGAAAAGCTGACAGACACTGCTGCTAGCATGGGGATAGATATTTCTAAATCGAAACCGTTGCAGAAACCATACAGAGCAGATTTCTCAGATAAGGATTTGGAAAACTTGAATGTTTCAGGGAAGAAAGCACAGGTCAAAGAACTATTGACAGTATTACAAAAATGGGGAGATGTGGAAAGATGGAAAGCCAGATGGGCCAAGAAAAAGGATGAGGCCAGGTCTAGGCAGGCAACTCCCGAATTTGTTCTAAAGGAAGCTGACAAACCAGAACAGTTATGCCCTATGCGCGAAGTACCAGGTGGAAAATATGTACACGTTCCATGGTCCAGACAGGATATTGTATCCTTTACTAATGATTTCCCGAAATTACGAGAAAAGCCAGTGGATTGGTATAGGCAGGTAGAAAGATTCGTAAAAGTGCAAAAATGCCTGTGGAAGGACCTGGATGGGTTCTTCGACATAGTGGTCCCTGTAGATCTGTGGACCGAATGTAAAATAGCCATAGCTTGGCCTAGTGAGGAATACGCGAGAGATGAAAAAACAGGAGAACCATCGAAGGAAGTAATGAGAAAATATGATCAGGTAATTCAGCATCTGAAACTAAAGGTGCCCGCAAAGGAAACTGATTGGACCAAGATAGATAGAACCACGCAAGAAAGAGATGAGACAGTGCATTCCTTTTATGAAAGGCTGTTGCAGGTGTTCAAAACATACAGCGGTATAGATAACATCGAGATGAAGGATATGACACACTTCATTTACAGGTTTGTAAACGGTTTAAGGCCCGAAATCTGTCAATGGATAAAGGATAATAAAATCTGTTGGCATACTAACAAGATAGATGAGGTCCTACGGTACGCAAAGTACTGTGAGGACGAGATGGCAGAAAAGAAAAAGGCTCTCAAGGAGAAGGTTATGTGGGCTCAAGTAAAGCTCGCAGAAAAACAGGAAAAGCAGTTAAACAAGATGAACAAAACTACCCCGAACCAAAGCACTGGGGGTGGGGGTGGAGGAAAGCCTAGACCGAAAATGAGTAGAGAGGAAGCTAAGAAGAAATTTCCTTGCCATCAGTGCGGGGAAATTGGACACTGGAGAGACGAGTGTCCCTATTTACAAGATGATAATGCCCAAACACCTGATTTAATTCCACAGACGCAGAATGAAAAACAAAGAAAGACCCAGCAGCAGGTAAAAACGATCCAAGTGCCCAGAGCACCAAAACCTATTTTTAAGGGAAAATCACCACACTGTGACGAACAGTACTGACGGGGCCTGAGAGGGGAGGACGAGGAGTGCGTACTTGGCGCTTCCTTGCCGGTGGACCAGTCGGGACCATACATTGAAGGAAAGGTTGATGGAAATGATGTCACCTTTCTGTTGGACACTGGTGCTACCCGTTCTACTGTGAGAACAGTGGACGTTCCAAACCTACCCCTCTCGGGAGAAGCAATCCAAGTAGTGGGTGTATCTAATCAACTGATTAGTACACCTGTTACCGAGCCCATGGAGATCTCAATTGGAAATTTCAAACAAATGCACAGATTTGTTGTCTGTGATACCTGTCCGGTAAACTTACTGGGACGTGATTTGCTGTGCAAAATGAATTGTACCATCTTTTGCACACCAAAGGGCGTCGAAATTCAAACTCCAGACGAAGACGGTATCTACAAGCTAATGTTAATTAGACCTGACTCAGAAATAAAACGACTGACTATACAGGACTTACCTGAAGAACTCCAAGTTCAAGTTCAAGTTCAAGTTTGGCATTTGTATAGCGCCTTATATACCCAGAGGGTCTCAAGGCGCTTGGGGAAGGGGAAGTTTATTTGTCGAATATCCAAGTTTTTAGTTCTTTTCTGAAGGTGAGGTGGTTCTGGGTAAGGCGGAGATGGGTGGGGAGAGAGTTCCAGGTTTTGGCCGCTAAGTAGGAGAAGGATCTTCCACCCATGGTGGATTTATGAATGCGTGGTATTGCGGCGAGGGCTTGTGTGGATGATCGTAGTTGGTGGGGGGGGTGTAAAAGGACAGGCGTGTGTTGAGGCAGTCGGGTCCTAGGTCGTAGAGGGCTTTGTGTGCGTGGGTAAGGAGGCGAAACGTTATTCTCTTGTTGACGGGAAGCCAGTGGAGGTCTTTCAGGTGCTCGGAGATGTGAGCTCGGCGGGGGAGATCCAGTATAAGTCTGGCTGAGACGTTTTGGATGCGTTGGAGTTTTTTCTGTAGTTTGGCGGTGGTTCCGGCGTAGAGGGTGTTTCCGTAGTCCAGTCGGCTGGTCACCAGTGCGTGGGTGACCGTTTTTCTTGTTTCGGTGGGGATCCAGCGGAAGATTTTTTTTAGCATGCGTAGTATGTTGAAGCAAGATGAGGTGACGGCGTTGACTTGTCTGGTCATTGAGAGGGAGGAGTCTAGGATGAAGCCTAGGTTGCGTGCGTGGTCAGCGGGAGTGGGTGCATTTCCCAGGGCCGGTGGCCACCAAGAATCGTCCCAGGCGGAGGGGGATGAGCCTAAGATGAGGACTTCAGTTTTGTCCGAGTTCAGTTTTAGACGGCTGTCTTTCATCCATTCGGCTACTTCTTTCATTCCTTCATGTAGGTTGGTTTTGGCGGAGCTGGGATCGTTGGTGAGGGAGAGGATGAGTTGAGTGTCATCTGCGTAGGAGATGATGTTGAGGTTGTGTTTGCGTGCGATGGCTGCGAGGGGACTCATGTATACGTTGAAGAGGGTGGGGCTGAGTGAGGATCCTTGTGGTACACCACAGATGACTTCGGTGGCTTCTGATCTGAAAGGGGGAAGGCGGACTCTCTGAGTTCTTCCGGCGAGGAACGAGATTATCCAGTCTAGTGCTTTACCTTGTATTCCGACGTTGCTAAGGCGTTTGATAAGGGTGGTATGGCAGACTGTGTCGAATGCTGCGGAGAGGTCGAGTAGGATGAGTGCGGTTGTTTCTCCATTGTCCAGTAGTGTTCGAATGTCGTCCGTTGCTGCGATGAGGGCGGTCTCCGTGCTGTGTTTGGCTCGGAAGCCGGATTGTGAAGGGTCGAGGGATTTATTGGATTCGAGGAAGGCGGCGAGCTGATTATTGATGGCTTTCTCGATGACTTTGGCAGGGAAAGGAAGGAGTGAGATGGGTCGGTAATTCTTGAGTTCGGTGGGGTCTGCTGTGGGTTTCTTCAGGAGGGCGCTGAGTTCGGCGTGTTTCCAGCTTTCTGGGAAGGTGGCGGCGTTTAGGGAGCAGTTGATGACATCGCGGAGATGGGGTGCGATAACGGAGTCTGCTTTGTTGAAAATGTGGTGGGGACATGGGTCGGTTGGTGATCCTGAGTGGATGGAGTTCATCAGACGGATGGTTTCTTCAGTGGTGATTGTGTTCCAGGCGCAGAGGTTGTTAGAGGGGTGTTTAAGTTCAGGTGAGGGTGGTGGGGCTTGGATTCCGGTCTCATTTGCGAAGCTGTTATGTATGTCTGCGATTTTGTTGTGGAAGAAAGAGGCTAAGGAGTCGCAGAGGTCTTGGGAGGGGGTGATGTCATTCGTGCCGGCGGTGGGGTTGGTGAATTCTTTGACAATGTTGAATAGTTCCTTGCTGTTTTGGGCGTTGTTGTCGAATCGGACTTTGAGTGCTGATTTTTTGGAGGATCGGATCAGTTGGTGGTGTTTGCGGATGGCATTCTTGAAGGCTGTTTGGTTGTCAGAGGTTCGGTCTTTTTTCCAGGCTTTCTCGAGGGTGCGGCAGGTCTTCTTTGAGTTTTTGAGGTCCTCATTGAACCAAGGGGCTTTATTGTTGATTTGTTTGGATTGCTGTTTTTTCAGGGGTGCTAATTCATCAGCGCTGTGGGAGATCCACTGAGTGAGGTTGGTTGCTGCAAGGTTTGGGTCCGATGATTTTGCAGGGAGGTTTTGTTGCAGTGATGTGAAGAGTTGGTTGGTTGTAATTTTGTTCCAGTTTCTGCGCGAAATTGGTTGAGGGAGGTTGTGGGTTGTAGTCTTTTTGTATCTGAAGTGTACGCAGCTGTGGTCCGTCCATTGGTGGGTTGTGGTGTGGTCGAAGGAGATATGCTTGCTGGAGGTGAATATTGGGTCGAGCGTGTGACCTGCGTTGTGAGTGGGGGTGTTGACAAGTTGTTTGAGTCCGAGATTAGCGAGGTTGTCCAGGAGGGTAGTGGTGTTTCTGTCATTGTTCTTTTCTAGGTGGAAGTTGATATCTCCTAACAGGATGTAGTCCTCGGAGGGGAGGGCAGGAGGGGTGACAAATTCAGTGATGTCTTGGCAGAATTGTGTGCGGGGTCCTGGTGGTCTGTATATGAGGGTTCCTCTGAGTGTGGACTTCGGGTCGGTGTGGATTTGGAAGTGGAGGTGTTCGGCGTTAGCGAGGTTATCGTCGGAGCTGGTAGAGATGCGGATGGTGTTCTTATGGACGATGGCGATGCCTCCTCCTGTTTGTTTGGTGGTGCGGTCTTTTCGGATGATCTTGTAGCCGTCCGGAATGGCAATGGCGATGTCGGGTGCTGAAGATGTGTTCATCCAGGTTTCTGTGAGGAAGGCGATGTCCGGCGCTGTGGTGTCAAGTAGGTTCCATAGTTCGATGGCGTTGCTGTGGACCGAGCGAGTGTTGAGCAGGATGCACTTCAGATTGTTGGGGTCGGAACGCTGTTTGGAATTTGAGGGTGTGGTGGGTTTCTTAATGCAGTTGTACTTGCAGGAGAGGCAGGCGAATGGTCCATGGGTGCGTCCGGGTTTGGCTTGGTAGCAGTTTGGTGATCGGCCGGGATTAAGGGCTGAGAGGGTGGCTGCATTGTAAGTGATGCGGGAGGGGTGGTGTTTGCAGGGACCAGGGGGTCTGGCGCTGGGCGCGGTCCAGGCGCGGACGGGCGTAGACGGGCTTACCTTTGGCGCACCTTTGGCGCGACCGCTGCGCGTTGACGCTGCGCGTAGGTGCATCTGACATATATGTGTAGTGGAAGGGGGAGGGGCGAGGGAGGAGCGGCAGGGAGGCGGTAGCGTGGGGGGAGGTCCGGGCAGGGAGGGTAAACAACAACAAAATGGCTGGCTTCAGGCCAAATCGGAATTGGATTGGGGCAGCAACGAAAGTGTACGCGAGGCACAATGAGATAACAGATCTCAGTCCAAAATACAGACAATGTTATGCTCTAAAGGAGAGTAAATTCAGCAGGTTAAGATCAATAGTGAAAAACAATGTAAAAGGGAGCGCGCTATAAGTATGCGATCAAACTTATTACAACGAGCAGCAGGCAGGCACAAATGCGCGATTACACAGTTAAGCGCTACGCTGTATTGCGGCGTCTCAGGCAGGGCTAATGTGGACAGGCAATGCAATTATAACGATACCGCTTATTGTTCAGGCAGCTGGGAGGGGAGCGACCGCTTCTGTAGCTCACAGGACGGTCACAGCGTCAGTGGTGCCGGGGAAGGCTAGAAGTATCAGCGGGAGGGAGGAGCGGCAGGGAGGCGGTAGCGTGGGGGGAGGTCCGGGCAGGGAGGGTAAACAACAACAAAATGGCTGGCTTCAGGCCAAATCGGAATTGGATTGGGGCAGCAGCGAAAGTGTACGCGAGGCACAATGAGATAACAGATCTCAGTCCAAAATACAGACAATGTTATGCTCTAAAGGAGAGTAAATTCAGCAGGTTAAGATCAATAGTGAAAAACAATGTAAAAGGGAGCGCGCTATAAGTATGCGATCAAACTTAGTACAACGAGCAGCAGGCAGGCACAAATGCGCGATTACACAGTTAAGCGCTACGCTGTATTGCGGCGTCTCAGGCAGGGCTAATGTGGACAGGCAATGCAATTATAACGATACCGCTTATTGTTCAGGCAGCTGGGAGGGGAGCGACCGCTTCTGTAGCTCACAGGACGGTCACAGCGTCAGTGGTGCCGGGGAAGGCTAGAAGTATCAGCGGGAGGGAGGAGCGGCAGGGAGGCGGTAGCGTGGGGGGAGGTCCGGGCAGGGAGGGTAAACAACAACAAAATGGCTGGCTTCAGGCCAAATCGGAATTGGATTGGGGCAGCAGCGAAAGTGTACGCGAGGCACAATGAGATAACAGATCTCATCAACTCCAGCAGACAGTGAAGCCAGAAGTATGGGACTTTACAGGAAAGGATGTGGGATTAATGAAAAACGTAGACCCCATACAAATAGCCATGAGAGAAAATGCAGTATACCCCAATACCAAGCCTTACAAAATGAGTGCAGAAGTAAGAGCAGGTGTTGCCATTGAAATACAGAAATTGCTAGAAGCAAACATCATACAGGAAGTAATGAGTAGCCCGTGTAACTCACCCATTATGGGCATCAAAAAGCCTAATGGCAAGTACAGAGTAGTTCAGGACCTAAGAAAGGTAAACAAGATAGTGGTTCCTTGCTGCCCTATTGTCCCGAACCCAGCAGTGATCCTGTATCAGATCCCCTGGGATGCTGAATGGTTCACTGTGATAGACCTATGTCATGCATTCTTTTCGATTCCATTGCATCCAGACAGCAAATTTCTTTTCTCATTTGCTTTCAACAGTCACGTGTATGTCTGGAATAGGGTCCCCCAGGGGTACACAGAGAGCCCCTCTATCTTTAATCAGATCTTGAAAAAATGTCTTGAAACTTTAGTCTTACCTGGAAAGTCAGTTTTGGTCCAGTGCATTGACGACCTATTGGTGGCATCCAAAAGGGACTGCGTGGTTGACACCATTGCCCTACTAAATCACCTGAGTGAAAAGGGACATAAAGTGGCCCCTGAAAAATTACAGTTCTGTTCGAAATCAGTGAAATATCTGGGACACCAGATAGAAAAAGGCATCAGAAAAGTTACCTCAGAGAGAGTCAGAATAATTCAAAATATGCAGTTACCCCGTACTCAGAAAGAAATCAGAATGTTCCTGGGAGTTGTAGGTTACTGCAGGCAATGGATTGTGGGATTCGCAGTCCTTGCAAAACCTTTGATTCAAATGACAAAGAAAGGAGCAAAAGACCCAGTGGAATGGAATGACGAGAGCTTAACAGCTTTCACAAAGTTGCGTAATTGTCTATGTACAGCCCCTGCTCTGGGAATGCCTGACTACTCCAAGGAGTTTGGCCTTTTCTGTGACACTCGTGACAATTGTGCATTGTCAGTCCTGACTCAGGAGCATGGTTTGACCAGAAGGCCTGTGGCATATTTTTCTGCCACTTTGGATCCAGTGGCTGCTGGACTACCTGGATGTCTGAAAGCAGTAGCTGCAACATGCACCAGTTTAGAACAGAGTGAGTCCATTATCATGGGACATCCTGTAACTGTGTATGTTCCACATGCAGTTGTGATTCTATTGACCCGAACAAAAACTCAGTATCTCACCCCTAGTTGGCTGACTAAATATGAGAGGATTCTCATGGGTGCTGCAAACATTGTCATCACCAGATGCAATATTTTGAACCCCGCCACTCTACTTCCTGAATCAATGGTAATGGAAGGTAAGGGAGATGATGAGCATGACTGCATTGATCTGACTGAGTTCAGTACTAAACCTCGCCCAGACATTAAAGAAACTCCTTTGCCTGTGCATGATGAGGAATGGTTTGTGGATGGTTCGTGCCTGAGGCATGAACTGGGGGGCCTAAGTGCTGCCTACGCTGTGGTCACTTCACACAAAATTGAAGAAGCATCCTATTTATTTGGAGTAAAGTCTGCACAAGTAGCTGAATTGATCGCTCTGATTAGAGCTTGCAAATTGGGAAAAGACAAGAGAATAACAGTGTATACTGACAGCCAGTACTGTTATGGGGTGGTGCATGACTTTGGCCAGTTATGGCTACAAAGAGAATTCCTGACTTCCATCAGGTACCCCCATTCGAAATGGAAAAGTGGTTCAAGACCTTTTAGAGGCAATTCAATAACCAAAAGAATTGGCAGTGGTCAAGTGTATTGCTCATAAGAAGGGCCTTGACCCTGTATCTTTGGGAAACGATTTTGCTGATCGAGTGGCAAAACAATGCGCCATGGAACAGATGCGAATAAATCCGAAGCGGGGTGGGACTGGAAGCAGCTGCCAATTTAGGATGTTTGAAGAAGTGCCTACATGGGATGAAGTGAGAGAATGGCAGCATGTGACGCCCTGGGAGGAGAAAGAAAAGTGGAAGGAAGAAGGTTGTAGACCAAGACGTGAGGATGGTGTCATTGTGGGCCCGAATGGTATGGCTGTGTTACCCAGACAACTACTTGCCCCAATGGCCAGACTGATACATGAAGGATCACACATTGGTAGGGATGCCATGGTTCTGGTATTTCAACAGACTTGGTACAACAAAAAGTTCAGGAAGGTAGCAGAGTCCCTTTGCCAGAGGTGCTTGCCATGTCAGCAGTTCAACGCTGGCAAGAGAACAGAAGTTGAACTGATGAAAATTGGGAGATCAGGGGGTCCCTTTGTGAGAATACAAATAGATTTCATTACCATGCCCCGTTGTGAAGGAAAACGATATGTCCTTGTCATTGTCTGCCTATTTTCAAAGTGGGTGGAAGCTTACCCTGCCACACAATGCGACGCCATAACAGTAGCCAAGTTATTGCTGAGAGAGCTAGTACCGAGGTTCGGGGTTCCAGTCTTTATTGACTCAGATAGAGGCGGACATTTCCAGAATGAAATCTTGGCTCAGCTCTGCAAAGCATTTGGGATCACACACAAACTGCACTGTGCATATCATCCAGAGGCTTCTGGAGTGGTAGAACAAATAAATGGCACCATCAAGAATAGATTGGCAAAAATATGTGATTCTACTGGCCTAAACTGGATAAATGCCTTGCCTCTTGTTCTGATGGGACTCAGAAGCATTCCAGATCGGAGAACAGGCCTGAGCCCCCATGAGATCTTGATGGGAAGAGTGATGAGACAAGCATGGGTACCAGGATACAAACTGTTAAGCATTTCTGATGATTTGGTACTTGAATACTGCAAGCAACTGGGTGACCAAGTGCGTTCTATCTCTCGCCAGATTGGGGCAGAGGCCGTCGCCAACCCGACAACACCAGTTCACAAATTGGTTCCTGGTGACTGGGTTAAAATAAAGAAGCACACTCGTTCAAGTTGCCTTGCACCAAGGTGGGGAAAAAAGCGGCAAGTAATCCTGGTAACGACGACTGTTGTAAAGTGCGCCGGCGTTCCCAAGTGGATCCATGCCAGCCATACCCAGAAGGTAATACCTGACGAGGAGCCTGGAGCAGAAGGTTGTCCAGCTGAGGGGTCTGCAGATGTTGGTCCTGAAGTAGCTGACGACAGACGACCGAGCACCAGCCCAGCTGAGGGTCCCACAGACGTTGGCCTGGAGGTAGCTGATGACGCGCGGCCAAGCACCAGTACTGCTGAACATCCAACGGAGGCTGGTCCAGAAGTAGCTGATGACGAGCTGCCGGGAATCTGGCCAGAGGATTGGATACCCATAGTCGATCTCTCTGGAGACCCACTCAGAACAAGAGAGCGAATAAGAGAAGACAGAGAGTGGAATAGTGAGGTCGAGCAAGGCACAGGCGAAGACCCTCAGATCATTGAGATTCACATCAAGTCTGAGGACGAAGAAGAAGGTCAGACAGGGACAGATCAGGTGATTGACACCCCTCCACTGACTCCTGAAATCGAAAAGGGACAGACTAGAAAAAGTGTAATAGTTCGAGCAGAAGAAAATCAAGGGATCGAAGTGCTTGAACAGGATCAGTTAGAATTAGAAGAACGTGTTCAGGACAAGGAAATAGAGACATTCACAAGCAAAAACAAAAATTCACCTGAACCAGGCCAGCTTAGTAACCAGGCAGAAGAAATAGATACAAGACCTGGGACTAGTCAGACAGAAAGGGAAGAAACAGAAACCGAAGCACCACCGACAAGTGAAAATAAAAGAGCATTAGGAGAAAGCTCGATCGCAGTGCCAGCCAAAAGACTAAAGAAAAAGAAGCACCTTGAGCCAAGGTATGTTAAGAGACTGAAATTAAGAATAAAAACAGTCCAAGAGAAACTTGGAGATATAAGAAGAAGTCCCCGAATTGCAGAAATACCTGAAGATAGCTCCAAGAGAAGAAGTGAGCGAATAAAAAGACAAAACGAAAAATATCAGGACCCAGAGTGGACCTACTTAATCTTGGAAAATTTTGAGGAACTTGATATCACTGACGAAAGCGACGGGGAACAGGTTGCTGAGTACTCTACAGAAGAGGAAGACGAGCTCACCTGAGGTTGCACAGAGTAAGCTACCTGTGTAAACTTACAAAGAGGGGTTGAGAAATTTCTTCTGAGCCAAAATGTCTGAGTCAAGAACGAATGGAAGGCCTAGTTGCAGTGGTTGTAAAACATGCTGCAAAGTATGTATATGTAGTATAGTTATAGTGATATTAGTTTGGATAGGACTAACAGTTTTCATTCCCTTTATGGTTAGTAAAAATACTAATATTGACCCTACACAGATCACGGACACTGAAGAACTGACAACACGAAGTGAAGAAAGACGTGAGAAAGCACTCAGACAAACAAAACGAGACTTAGATGCATCAGATGAGGAAGGACTACATTACCACGGAATTAGGAATCAGACACACTTAAATGTTTTCGCAAACTTATTAGTACACTATGTAGAGACTATGGAAATAGAGGATTGCTATGTCTGCATGAAGCTACCTACTTCTGTAGCTGAAGGCGTGACATACCATCACTTGCCCCTGACATATGGAATTTCCTGTAGTATTTTAGCGAGCTTATTTTACAAAAGAGGACCGTTACAGTATTATTACTCTAACAATTACGTGATCTTTTCTAAACTTCCCATTCGTGGAAATCTGAATCCTGTACATATAAAAAGTGACGTAATACGCTATATGGGAGACTACTTTTTGACTATAGGCGATATAGACATAGCTGAAGCACATAGAGACAACCTGACCTGTTCATTGCATGAACAAGAGAAATTATTTTTAAACATGGCAGAGAAAAGAAGGGAGAGTTTCCAAAGAAAGGCTAATGACAAAAGGCAGAAAACACCTAAATGGGCTGAGAACATGGAAAGCACCTCAACTGGCGGGACGGGACCTGCTCTGTTGCTGGATTTCGAAAAGAAAGGGAAACTCTGTCTTCACCGCGAGAAGACTGATTATTATAATAACATTTTCATTGGTTCCAGTCAATGTGAACACAATTACAAGGTAATTGGAGGTTGGGGATTCAAAAATGGGTCAGAGCCTGTGTTTCCTGGAATTTATTATATATGTGGAGACAAGGCTTATTTCAAATTGCGGGATCACTGGTATGGAAGCTGCTACTTTGGCATTGTTTTCCCGAAAATATACCATGTGAATGAAATTGCTGGAAGCAATGAAAACACTAATGGCTTAGTGCGTAGTAAAAGAGAAAGCGTAGGTGAAATAATGGGTAGTATTTTTAGTGCACTGATACCTGGAGTGGGAGTGGTTCTGAACACTCACAGAATTTGCAAATTGTCCACAGTAGTGGATGTGCTGTCTACTGATACAGCTCATGGATTCCTGCTGGTCAATACCGAAATGGTTGCGATCAGATCAATGGTTTTACAGGACAGACTTGCTCTTGACACTTTATTAGCAAAAGAGGGCGTAGTCTGCCGGATGTTGAAGGCGCAACATTGTTGCACTTACATTCCGGACAAAAGCGTGCAGCTCAAAAGATATGTGAAAAACATTACTAATTTGGAAAGGGAACTCAAACCACTCGAGGTTGACAGTGCTTGGAAGAGACTAGTTGATGGTCTCTCAAATGTAGGTCACTGGTTTGCTAACTTAGGTAGAAGCTTACTGTTCAAAGTACTGATGCCAATTGGAATTATAGGTCTTATCCTATTTTTCATATTCGTCTGTTGCAAATGCCGAAGACATACTAAGAAGTATCAGGTGAATGCAAGAGGAGTGAAACGGAATGCGGATGAGCTTGAATTGGAGGAAATAAATAATCAGATTTACAAAAGGGTGAAAAATTCTCACCCTACCAAAAATGAGAAGGAAAAACTGAATCGCATGTTGGAAGAGATAGAGTTGTACAAAGCGTGAAAGAAAGTTGGCATCTGGTTCCATTTATGTGTGATGATAGTAAATATCATCAAAGAGGGGATTGATAGAGCAAGATTTCGCATCGCGACTTGCTCGATTCATGAACCTCGATTTTGTCATAACCTCATAACAAACGTATGTTATTATTAATATCTTTATTTTGGAGATGCGTGAAAGGTAGCGAAGCTTGCCTATGTTTTCTACTAATACGATTAATCCTCGTCCCTAACATGGCCGCTGCTTGGCTTTTCGTTTCTGCGCATGCGTGAGGCATAGTCAGCTGACATGACGCAGTCAGAATTCGAGAGGGAAAAGGTGCGCATGCGTAATAGCAGTAACGTGCTGAAACTTTGTGCTGCTGCTCCTGTGATGTTATTCGTTGCACTTATTCACTAATGCATAGTATATTTTTATAATGATGAAACTAAAGTACGAACTTATAACATGTAATACATTCATTTATTTCTATGTATTAATTTGTTTTCGCTTACTTTTCATGTATCCTCGACACTGAGGGGTGACGGGGCTGGGGAGTCCATCTTGGAGGGTATTTCTGCGCAGAATCAGCCGTGGTGCGGTGACATTGAAACCAAGCCAAAGAAGGTTGATGCCAGAGCCAGCATGGGAATGTGCACCTTCACCCAGCCAGGGCATCATGATTGTAATTCTATTGTAACAAATTGTATTCTTTCCATTGTATTCTCTGCGACTTCTCGTGGGAACCCCAATCTTGCTAGGCGGCACCCTAGGATGCTAAATAGGGCTTGTAATAGTCTGTTCTGATTGGTGTGTTAACCAAATCCTACCTTAGGACCAATCGAAATTGGGGATTCTGACATTTTGCAACATTTGGGGGGTGGTACCCTGTCCCAAAACAGTATATCTACCCTGGGTTCACCTAGGGAAATTGTCCGACTTGTCTGAATAGCTGACCTGTCACTGACCCAACGCACTCAATAGGTGACTGAAGATACAGAGCGCTGCGGAGCACTCTGTCCGCAATTGACCATAGACTAAGGTTATACTAAACCTTAAGTGCTGGCGGAGCACTTTGCTGGGGAGTTCGCTGACCCAATCGGGGTTCCGACAGATAGCTGCAGAGAGGGTGGAGCGCAGGCGTTGCTTCCAAACTGCGGGTGCTGGTCGTGTCCTGGTGGTCCTGTCCTGATCCTAATCTGAGGGTTTCCTGTCCTGTCCTGGGTATCCATTCTGCACCTGCTGTCCATTGAGGGGTATCCTTCCTTGAGGGTTTCCTGTCCTTAGCTGACCCGTGGCCAGGGTTTGGTTTTTCACACCAGTCTAGGTAAAGATTACTCTGAATCTCTTGAAACTGCACCTTTCTATTTTTCTGTCTTTGCTTCAATAAAGACATATCTTTGCATATGATAAGTTTTCCATGCTTTTTCCCGCAACTCATTGCATCTCATGAAACGTATGCATTTATTTTCATAGCGTGTTCCTATGTTACCCTTCCTTTTACAAATAATTTTCCTGTTTATAGTTTATAATTTGTTTGATGTGTTCTATACATTTTCTCACTAAACTGAATGAAGAGATTTTTCTGAAGTTATAGCGTGTCCTTTTCCACGTTAACCGAACTGTTTAGGTTTCTAAGATTTCCCATTCCATAGTATAAATGATACCTGCCCTAGTTAATTCTTCATCACCCATGTTCACTTTTGTATGGTTAGGTTATTAGCTTAGCAGGTTCCCAGTCGCATTTCTTGGGAATCCAAATGTTTTGTTATCTTGCTTACTGACTATCTGCTTAATGTAAGTTGGATTTTCACACTGATTTGAACTTTACATCAATTTTATAAAACTTCTAGTTGTCCGTGGTCATTTTATGAAAGTAAAGTCATTTATTGAAATATATATTATTTGCTGCCTTTCCTTTTACAGCTAGCTCCCTGATCCATTGTGGTCATAGGTACCCGTAACAGTGGATGGTAAGTCGGGTACACTAGAAAATAGAAAAGGAACTCACAATTATTGGTAGTAGATTGTGAGGTCATCCGATCGATGTATCTGGTGATTTGAAATATATGGGCCCGAAGCCGGAAGTGGCGAAATTATTGGTCGGGTGACCCGCGATCTCTAGCACATCCACCCATTTAAGAATATCCACACCTTATGTCCATTATACTCCACTCCACGTGTTGTATAGCATTCCCCATCATAGGGAGGGGACGCCTTCACAAAAGAAGGGTCGAGGATGTGTTGCATCTTAAAAGGCTTCAAGCCTGTGCTCTGCATGCTGCAGATGTCCGCAGTGGATGCGTTAACCATCTGCGCTACCTTACATACTTACTAAGACACAAGAACAACGGTGTGTGTGTGTCAGTTGTAACTGAGGATCAACAAACGTTTTGGTTTAGAGGATCGCCTAAACCTTTTGGTTTAGTAGCTACAAGCACTTTCTTTCTGTGGCACTTTGCATTTCATGTTCACTGTGCTGCGGCTCACCATTACCAGTCCAACGAATACAAAATGCAATTGAGAATTGGTTGCAGGTTGCAGGTTGCAGGCTCCACTCATCCTCCACCGTTCCACAAGCAGGTAGTTTGGATCTTCCATTTATTTAAGGCAATTCCTGAAATATCAGAAATAGCTGTATAGTCCAGAAAAATGTTTCACACTCTCAGGGGATTCCTTTCTTGTCTTGTCCAACTCCTCTCTGCTGTTGTTTTTTTAAATTATTTTTTTATTAACATTTTAAAGATCACACATGCACATGCCATGAGACACCTACGCCCTGTGTAAACAAGCTTATTTTTCATCTTCTACTCCCTGCTTGGTAAACATCCTTGACACCGTGATCAGGTAATCTGGACAATGGTCTGACTGACCGAGCCTTGATGAAGCTGATTGAACAATGGTCTTATGTACCGAGTCTTGATCAAGCTGATTGAACAATGGTCTGAATGCCGAGTCTTGATCAAGCTGATTGAACAATGGTCTGAATGCCGAGCCTTGATCAGGTCATCAACTACAAACACCGCCTTGATCAGGTCATCACCTACAAACACCCCCCTGATTGAACAATGGACTGAATGCTAAAAGAGTGGATTAAAAATGTATATAAGGCTTGTTCGCTGTGGAGTAAAGCAGCAGCCTCCTGGGTTTTGTCTCTGACTAGCTTGGAACTCTGTTCCATAGCCCGGGCTATTGTAATAAAGGTGGTTCTCTCTACAGGCGAAGGTTTCCAGGTCCACTTTATTATATAAGAAGGGTAAAAGTAGACTTGGGTGATTCCCGCACCGCCAAGCCCCCACTCCTCCTTGAGGTGGTATTTTCTTTGTTCTACACTAGGTTCAAAACATCCCTTTCCCTCTATAAATGTACTTCAAACCACTTGCAATCAGAAGTAGACATTCCCAACTTTTATCCCAGCTGAACAAATCCACTCGAAAACACCTAGAACGCACTCCAATCGTACTCAAAAAACATGCAGAATTAGCGATTAACATGGGCCCCTCTAGCAGTGGTTTCTTTTCTCGACTTTGCTTAAACACATCTTTCCCGGTTTCGATTCCTCCTAAAATTCCTGCATAGCTGAGCAAATCCACTCAGAACCACCTACGACACACTCCAATCGCACCCCAAAACACATGCAACATTTCCAATTAACATAGGCCCCTATGGCAGTGGTTTCCCTTTCTCGACTTTGCCCAAATACATTCTTCACATTCCTCGAATCCTCCCAAAATTTCTGCACAGCTGAGCAAATCCACTCGGGACCACCTAGGACACACTCCAATCGCACTCCAAAAAACATGCAGAATTGGTGATTAACATAGGCTCCTATAGCAGTGGTTTCTATTTTGCGACTTTGCTTAAACACATCCTCCTTTAATGGATTCCTACCAAAATTCCTGCACAGCTGAGCACATCCACTCTGAACCACCTCACACTCCAATTGTACCCCACACATGCACACTTTTTAGGGCAAACATAAACTTTGCGTATTAAAACATAAGTTTGCATATCTTAATAATTCACATGCACATGTCATCTTTTAAGCATACGGTGCCTCTTTCAGCAATCGTGCCGTTATACTTGCATGGTCTCTTTATACAATTAAGTGCTTGTATGTACTTTGCAATATATTTGATTTTGTGTTTGCTGTGTCAGCATTAATTCATGAATTTGAAGCACGGTGTCTCCTTCAGTACTTTTCTATTATACTTGCGTGGTCTCTATATACAAAGTGCATAGTACTTCACAATATGGCCAGTTTTGCGTATATTGGTTAAGCATTGAATAATGTCAACATTGTTACTTTTAAAAGGCTTTGCGACTTTTGTATATGTTATAATTTTAAATATTTAAGCGCAAACATACTTAGTGTTTTTTTGTTATCATGCTTTTAGTGGAATACATTACTTTACGCATGTGTTCTAACACCATACATATATCATTATTTTCGGTTACATTTGTGTTGCTTTTAATACAAACGCGTACTTTTTAAGCCAAATGTTTAACTTCAACCTCTTTTTTTTTTTTTACAATTGACACACACTAGTTAGTAACACCTAGCCTTTTTCACACCATCGCCATGGATTTCCTTCGCCATGTGTTCTTTAATTTTATTGCTCTTAGAGATAGCTATCAGATATGTGCTGCTCTATTTAAATGAATACGTTAGGCATTCGTAAACACATCGAAGCTGTGCTACAAATCGTAGAATCTACACATGTGATTGTATCTTTTTCTTTGTGAGCGGTAAGTTTTGTCTAAACTTCTTTTCATATTTGCTTTATATTATTTGAATAATACTTCTACATAACATAATACAGTGTAATTTATTTCTGCTTCTCCACATGTGCTATAAAATGTTGCCTTTCATTGTACTACTATTATATACGTTATGTTATCTAAGTGCACCTTATGTCATTTACATATACTAATGTCTTATTTTGTTTTAGCGCGTCTTCCTTACATATTGTACTACTAAGTTAAAAACGTGATATTTGTTAAAACGAAAAACAATTACGAATAATTGCTTTTGCTCAATTACAGGACTGAATTATTACAGATATTTCAGCACCAGAGCCAGTGAAGTTGCCATGCAATTACTACTCATGTAAAAACAGCTCTTGTGTCAGAACGATTCAAAAAGGGGGGTGGTGATGGACAGAGTATCTGAATTAAGCAGAACACTCCTACCCAGTCAAAAGATCAGGGCTTGATCCATCACCGTTTTTTAGCTCACTAAGTCAGAAAAGCGGTAAGTAACTACCGACATGTTTATAAAAGAATTCAGCAAATATCGTTATGCTATTAGTTATAAAGTTGTGTGTATAATTACCTTTGTTAGTGCAAACATTAATAATGTAATACTTAAGGCCATAGCCTCTGGCGCCTTTCTAAACAAACGCAAACATACAGCGTGCCGCTTTAAATAAATATGCAAAAACAAATGCATTGAATACATGCACCTTCAGCTATCACATCACTTACATTAAATAAACGTGATGTTAAAGTAAAAATAATACTGCGTGGCTACCGGCATATTTATAAGCAGAGCTGAGCGTTTACTTAATTATAATTGCATAGCTTGCTTATAACATTGCACAATTACGTTTATTGTTGCAAACAGCAATAATGTGCTTGAATGCCGTAGCCTCTAGCGCCTTACTGCACACATGCGTAGCATTTTTCTAAACAAACACTAAACATACCGCGTGCCGCTTTAAATAAATAGGTACAAAAGGGGGTGGTGATGGACGGAGCATCGGAACCAATCAAACACTCACACCCAGTCAAAAGATCTGGGTTGAATCTATCACCGTTCTTTAGCCCACTCTGCCACCCCAGTTCAGACATGGCTATATGCAAATCAGTCTGACCCTGTGCCTCTTGGGAACAGTCCAGCCCGAACTGCCAAGCCATGTCTTCCCTGGACCGGAAACAAGCATCCTGGGACCGGTTTCGGATTCATAATCCTCATCAGCCAGGCTATCTTGAATCCAGTGGCCAAGTGAGCAAGGGACTCACGTCTGAGCATACCCTGCCACACTTAGGGCGAACAAAGCGATACAAAAGGGGATGATGGACGGAGCGTTTGAGCACATCAAACACTCACCCCCAGTCAACTGATCTGGGTTTAATCCATCACCATTCTTTAGCCCACTCAGCCACCCCAGTTCAGACATGGCCATATGCAAATCAGTCTGACCCTGTGCCTCATGGGAACAGTCCAGCCCAAACTTATCCGTGGGCGGTGCTCTGTCCCTAGGAGGTGCCCTGTCCTTGGGAGGTGCCCTGTCCTTTGGAGTGGCCCGGTCCTTGGGAGGTGCCCTGTCCTTGAGAGGTGCCCTGTCCTTGAGAGGTGCCCTGTCCTTGGGAGGTGCCCTGTCCTTGGGAGGTGCCCTGTCCTTTGTAGTGTCCTTGTCCTTGGGAGTGTCCCTGGCCTTGGGAGGTTCCCTGTCCTTTGTAGTGTCCCTGTCCTTGGGAGTGTCCCTGGCTTTGGGAAGTGCCCTGTCCTTTGTAGTGTCCTTGTCCTTGGGAGTGTCCCTGGCCTTGGGAGGTGCCCTGTCCTTGGGAGTGTCCCTGTCCTTGGGAGATGCCCTGTCCTTTGTAGTGTCCTTGTCCTTTGGAGTGTCCCTGGCCTTGGAAGGCGCCCTGTCCTTGGGAGTGTCCTTGTCCTTGGGAGTGTCCCTGTCCTTGGGAGGTGCCCTGTCCTTTGTAGTGGTACAAAAGGGGGTGTTGATGGACGGAGCATCAGAACCAATCAAACACTCACACCCAGTCAATAGATCTGGGTTTGATCCATCACCGTTCTTTAGCCCACTCTGCCACCCCAGTTCAGACATGGCTATATGCATATCAGTCTGACCCTGTGCCTCATGGGAACAGTCCAGCCCGAACTGCCAAGCCATGCCTTCCCTGGACCGGAAACAAGCTTCCGAGGACCGGTTTGGGGCCCATCGGGAGACGGGGAGGGGAAAGACTGACCGGAGACAAGATATGGTGTGATTAAGGCCGCTTTATTGGGAAACAGGTGCATCTTAACCATACCACATCCTTGGCCTTTGCCGTACAAAACTAGGCCTAACTAAATATGCACATACCTGGCCAAACCCCCCACCCCCACCCCTAAAACATTGCCCCCGCAAAACATAAACATAAGTACCAACTCTCCAAACACCTGCCTCAACTGTTTAAACTCTTGCCATCTGTACACTCCCTCCCCCTCTGTCCAGGAAACTCATTCCTCCTAACCTACCCCCCCCCCCCTTAACTAGGAAAAAGCGCCACCCCAACAAACTTTTACCAGCACCTGCCCCCAGCGACATCAGAGCTCAGCCACCTAACAACAAAAGAGGCACCTGCTCCCAACAAAACCCCTCCAGAAAATACCCCCCTAAAACCAGGCAACCCAAAACCACACCCACTCGAACCACAACCCATAGAGAGGGCGGGCGGGACAACAACTTCCCTGACTAAGTAAGTCCAGTGGGTCGCTCACTACTTATCCTACCAGCGTGTAGCCCCAGTGCGTTGTGGTCCTTGCAGTCAGCATCAGCGGGTGCGCCTCTGCCTGGGTCTCGAAGAAAAATCAATCGCGTTGGCCATCCCTGGACACCGGTGTTTCGAGGTTGTTGCCTCTCGTCAGCAGGGAGTAGGAATGTGTGAAGGGGTGCTGCGTAGGCTGCCAAAAATATTTCCGGGTCTGGTACCGCTCGTGGCACGTAGGAGCGTAACCCGGGCCCGTCAGCCCCACCGGCTCAAGGGAGCCTGAATGTAAAAGTAAGTCCAGTGGGTCGCTCACTACTTATCCTACCAGCGTGTAGCCCCAGTGCGTTGTGGTCCTTGCAGTCAGCATCAGCGGGTGCGCCTCTGCCTGGGTCTCGAAGAAAAATCAATCGCGTTGGCCATCCCTGGACACCGGTGTTTCGAGGTTGTTGCCTCTCGTCAGCAGGGAGTAGGAATGTGTGAAGGGGTGCTGCGTAGGCTGCCAAAAATATTTCCGGGTCTGGTACCGCTCGTGGCACGTAGGAGCGTAACCCGGGCCCGTCAGCCCCACCGGCTCAAGGGAGCCTGAATGTAAAAGTAAGTCCAGTGGGTCGCTCACTACTTATCCTACCAGCGTGTAGCCCCAGTGCGTTGTGGTCCTTGCAGTCAGCATCAGCGGGTGCGCCTCTGCCTGGGTCTCGAAGAAAAATCAATCGCGTTGGCCATCGCACTCGCTATCTAAAGACTGCATCGACCATGATGCTCCTGGGGCACACCTGCTGGTGGGTGGAGTCGGAGTGCGACCCATTTTGTAACTTCCCTGACTAACTCGGCTGCTGGGTCACTGTCCTTAAAATGGTGCACAGTGACCCAAAATGGCCGTATTTATTTACACCAGCCCAAAAGGAGCCCAAACCCAGCCCAATGCCGCCCAACAAGCCCAACCAGCCCAACTCTCCTTCCTGTCCCCGTCCTATTCCCTCCCCTCCCCTTCCTCCTGGGGCCCCAAACCTCCCCGGGGGGGGCGAGCCTCCCTCCGGTCGGCCACCCCCCCGCAAAGCCCCCTTGGGGCCCATCGGGAGACGGGGAGGGGAAAGACCGACCGGAGACAAGATAAGGGGTGATAAAGGCCGCTTTATTGGGAAACAGGTGCATCTTGACCATACCACATCCTTGGCCTTTGCCGTACAAAACTAGGCCTAACTAAATATGCACATACCTGGCCAAACCCCCCACCCCTAAAACATTGCCCCCGCAAAACATAAACATAAGTACCAACTCTCCAAACACCTGCCTCAACTGTTTAAACTCTTGCCATCTGTATACTCCCTCCCCCTCTGTCCAGGAAACTCATTCCTCCTAACCTACCCCCTCCCCTTAACTAGGAAAAAGCGCCACTCGGAAGCCCCATACCGCTTCCGACCCCCCCCTAGGGCCCCTGCACCTTCGGATACCTGCGCACCGCTACAACCCGATCCACTGCCTACTTCAGCTGCACAATGTAGAGCTCCATCCCGTAGCGTGATAAATGCACTCCATCCTCCCTGACCTTCCTTTTCACAGAAAACCAGCATTTCCCTATTAATCTTCCTCCGTGTCCTGTCAATGGCCGCAGGCCTCTCTGCCCCCCTCCAGCATCGCCTAGGAATGAATTCCGACCAAATGACGTGCCACCCCGCCCACTGTCTCCTAATTTCCATCAAATCCCTCTTCATTTGTTTTACCAGTGCCAGTCCTTTACACTGCACCAAATCATTCTCTCCCAGGTGAATGACTACCACATCCGTACAGATCCCCCCGCACAACATTATTCAAAACGGCACCAACTCGTGCCAATGCATGCACCCTTTTCCCATCCAATGACACCTAAACAACTGGTCATCCAACTCCAAATTGAGGCTCCTGTGTTTTTCCCATTCGGCCCTCTCTGCTCTCTTTACAAAGGAATGGCCCACCACGTAAATGCTCATCGTTGCCGCTGTAGGCCCCGCCACCGCACCTGCAAAGACACATAGATAAGTAATGGGCCAAACAAGTCCTCACTCCACTCCTTCCCCCCGCATCCTGATGTACGTCCTATAACAGTCCGATTTCCAGCGCCCCAGCCGTTTTATCTCCTCTTTTCCCCAACCCCGTCGCGCCGCCTCTGTCGCTGCACCAATGCGGAAGGAATGCGTTCCGAATTCCTTCGGGTCCTCACCCATAGACCGCAGGGTGTGCCGCAGGACCCATAGGAGCTGAGCCGCCGTCACCCAACCGGCCTTCCCCCAGCAAAAAACCTCTGCCCCGTCCTGCGCCTGCCCCCTCGCCAGTCGCCTCCCCCATTCCGCCGGACAGACCACCTCCGTCCCGGGACCCAGCACTACCCATGTACCTTCTCCACGCTGGTCTGTCTTTGACCGTCGCAGTCGCACCGCCACCTCCCGGCCTCGTAACTCTACGTTCCACCACTTCACTCCCGGAAGTCCTTGCAACCCCACCAACTCCGACACCCGGAACGCTCCAAAAAACATCCACGCCATAAGAGTGGAAAACAAAACCGTCTCCGCCTGATCTCTGCACACCCCCGGTAACAGGCGCACTAAGCCCTCCAGCATCACCGCAGTAATCGGACGCCGCTGCCGCGCCCGCGCCCACTTCTCCCGCTCCCAACCCTCCAAGAGATGCCCCCCAACTCTCCCGCCGTAGGCGCATAACCCCACCAGAGCTTCCCCATGAGCGCCACTCCTGCCAACTTCCCCGCGATCGTCACCCTCGCCAATCCTCTGTCCATCAAACTGAGCATGAACCGCACCACCTTCTCCTCCCGACGCCACTTGCCACGCAGCCTTACCGCTCCGAAACGTAGGAACTCCAGCCAAACTTGGTCATACGCCTTCCATGTGGATGCCGCCACCGACGACCTCACCAACTGAACGACCCGCGCTCTCCCACCGACCAAAGCTACTCCGGCACCGGCGTCTTGACTGCGGCCGCCTCCGTGGCTAGCCCATGGAACCTCTGCCACTGTGAACGAGACAAAGCATCCGCAATGTCATTGTCCACCCCTGGCACATGCTGAGCTTGAAACAGAATGTCACGTTCCAGACACTTCAGGACAAAAACGCGCATCAGCTTCAGCACCTGTGGCTCCCTCGCGGACTGCCAATTCACCACCTGCACCACCGACATGTTGTCCACCCAAACAGGAAAAATGGTACACCGAGGCTCTCAGAAAAGAGAAGCAAGAATGTAGGAGGATAGAGAAGAGATGGAGAAAATCCCACTCAGAGGATAACAAGAAGGCACATCGTGCAGCCCAAACAAACTACTACAAACACGTTAAAGCTGCACGTAAAAACAACATTGCCCAACAGCTCACGGAAGCTGGTAATTCTCCAAAAGAACTTTATAGGATTCTTGAGACATTTGTCAAACCTATGGCTTGTGTAAGTCCAGATGACTTCTCACAAAATCTATGCGAAGAAGTCTCCCTATACTTTGAAACTAAAATAGAATCCATTTATGATAAAATCTGAGCATCTCAAACAGATAGTGGCACTCTGACTGCCCCCCTCCCCACTGAAAACACCAACTCCGTGCTGACTACATTTCCTCCTATCAATAATAGAGAGCTTCTCACATTAATGACCCAAGTAAAATCCCGGTCCCCGGATGACCTTATCCCTGTTAAAACCTTAACCTCCCTTAGTACTTTGCTAGGTCCCCACATTCAAGATGTAATTAATCAGTCTTTGAAGAAGGGATATGTACCAACCGAATGGAAAAGAGCGGTGGTGAACCCCATCCGTAAGAAAGCGGCTCTCCCTTGGACGGAGCTCTCCAACCTCCGGCCCATCTCCCTCCTACCTTATTTCAGCAAGCTGGCCGAGAAACATGTCAACGCGCACCTGTCTAACTACATCGAGGCAGCGGGCGGCCTAGACCACTCTCAATCTGGTTTTAGGCCCAACCATAGCACCGAATCAGCCCTCCTGTCAGTAACTGATAACATCAGGATGTCACTTGACAGGGGGAGCTCAGTGATTCTGGTGCTATTGGATTTGTCCGCTGCCTTCGACACGGTGTCGCACAAAATTCTTCTCGGCCGCTTGAGGGGAGTGGGAGTAAAAGGGACCGCTCTTGCGTGGCTCGAAAGCTTTCTTGCAGATAGGCAACAAGGTGTCAAGTTAGGCTCCCACAAGTCTATCTGTAGGAAGCTCACCAAGGGTGTGCCACAGGGCTCATGCCTGAGCCCCACGTTATTTAACGTATATATGGCCCCCTTGGCGGACATCATAAGATCTTACGGGTTCTCCCCAATCTCCTACGCTGATGACACCCAGCTGTTGTTTCCCTTCCAAACCATCACACCCGCAGTCATGCAATCTTTTCAAAATGGTATGAGAGCTGTGGCAGGTTGGATGGCCCAGAACTTCCTCCAACGCAATGTGACTAAAACTGAAGTCATGTTGTTTGGAGGGGCCACCCTGCTCTGGTCCCCGGACTGGTGGCCACTTGAGCTAGGACCTGTCCCTGCGCCAAAACAGACCAAAAAAAATCTGGGAGTGCGCCTAGACCAAACACTGATATTAAAAGATCATGTCAGTCAAGTCACGGGAACGTGTTTCCGAGTAATTGGACTCCTACGGCGCATTTTCCCCTTCCTGCCCGACATCCACAGGAAAACGCTGGTACAAGCACTAGTTCTCGGACGGGTAGACTATTGTAATGGTCTACTCATCTCTGCCAACCAAGAACAACTGTGCAGACTGCAGGTGGTGCAGAATACTGCAGCAAGACTCATCTTGAATGCCCCCCCCCGAACCCCGTCACGTCCTCTTCTCTCTCACCTTCACTGGCTCCCGGTGAGACAACGCGTTAAGTTCAAACTTTGTTGCATAATGCATAAGTGTATTTACGGGTCCGGTCCCAAATACCTAAAAGACATTTTTGTCCTCTACTCTCCTGGACGTGCTTTGCGCTCCAGTAACACCATGTTGATGCAGGTGCCCAGAGTAACCAGAGCAAGACAGGGAGGCCGGGCACCCTCACTTAAGGGCCCCCTGCTATGGAACTCCCTGCCTCCACAGCTGAGACAAACTTCTAATCTCCTTTCTTTTAGGAAAAAATTAAAAACATACCTATTCACCCTAGATTAATTTACTTCTGTTTTCCTTTACTGACATGCCCTAATATGTCTCTCAACCCTTACAGAAGCTACGCGCGGAGATACCCCTTCGGGGCTGATTCAGGCGCGCTATAAGAATTTAAATAAATAAATAAAACAAGACGCGCTTGTGTGCCAGCTCCAGCGCCCACCAATGGGAAAAGCTCCAGGAAAGCAATGCTCCTCCCCCCCCGCCTGCCACTGAGCCGGCCACTGCTCCGCACACCACCTCCCTGCCCAATACAAACAGAAGCCGCCGACTCCCGCCGCGTCCGACGACATCGTGACGTCCCACTGCCAGTCCTCCGGTGGCGCCATGGGCACTCCATTAAAGCGCCCCAGAAAAGCCAACCACATGTTCAAGTCCTCTCTCGAACCCGCCGACAAACGCACGTGATGATGAGGCGGCGTCAGGCCGGACAATGCCAGCCCCAAACGACGGCAGAACGTCCTCCCCACCCGCATCACGTGACACGCAAAGTTCAAATGTCCGAGCAACACCTGCACCTCCCGCACCTTCACCTTTGGCCTGGCCAACATGCCCCTCACCAAGCCCATCATCACCACCCGCTTCTCCTCCGGTAGGCGTGCTTCCATGGCTGCTGAATCGAGCTCTATCCCGAGGAAGGACAGCACTGTGCTCGGACCTTGAGTCTTCTCCGGCGCCAAAGGAACCCCTAGGTAACCCATGAGCTCCGTAAAACCGTCCAGCTGCCGCTGGCCGTCAGTTGAACCGGGCCGTCCCACCAGGAAGAAGTCGTCCAGGTAGTGCGTCACCGCCTCAGAGCCTGTGCGCCAGGAAAAAGCCCACTGCAAGAAGGAGCTGAACCTCTCAAACAATGCACACGACACCGAGCACCCCATAGGCAATGCCCTATCCACGAAAATGAGTCCGTCAAACTGGATCTCCAACAACTAATGATCTGCTGGATGCACAGGCAACAACCTGAAAGCGGACTTCACATCCCATTTTGCCATGAGCGCCCCCTGCCCCGCCGTCATCACCAGCCTCCTTGCCACCTCTACCGACGAGTACGACACCGACGCCAACTCCGCCGAGATGTAATCATTCACCGACGTGCCCTCTGGCCAGGACAGATGCTGGATCAGCCGAAACTGACCTGGCTCCTTCTTTGGAACCAATCCAATCGGCGAAATTATCAAATCCGGCAGGGGCAGATCTTGAAACGGACCCACCATCCGTCCTTCCTTCACCTCTTTAAAGAGCTTCTCCCGGACGATGCCTCTGTGTGCGTTCACGGACTTCAGATTCTCTGCCCACCGATCGATCCGCGGACCCTTGTACCCCAAACGGAAACCTTCCCTGAAGCCCCGACGCAGCACGGCCGCATCGTCCGCCCGCGGATACGCCGCCAGGAGAGGCTCGAGCCTGTCCAACCTAACCGGTGTACGAGCCTTTTCCCAAGGCACCGCTCCCCCCCTGCTGCCTCCCCTCCCCCCACCGGAGGCCGCCAGCTGTTGCCCCTGAGCGGGCCCCCCTCCGAGCCCCCAGCAGTGCACCACTGGGTGTCTCCTCCCGCACTTGGAACATTCGTGCTGAAAACGTCACGTCTGCCTGAGACAGGACCCCCTATTGAAATCCCAGCATGACCCGACGCTGTTAGTACTTCCGGCGTCTCCTGACCCCACCCCCCCACGGGTGGGGCGGGCTGTAAAGGGGGTCGACGCCAGCGGAAGCCCACTGGCGGTGTAAATGGTACGGCCAAATTTCTCCCCACGCATCGTCTGCTAATACAAATCCGCATTCCAGCTCGCCCCACTGTGCCTCCGGATCAGACGCCATGTGCGCCCGAAACTCCTCGTCGTAGTGCGACCAAGCATAACCTCCGTACATCACTTGGGCCCGCCGCACCACGTGCATATATTTAAACATTGCAACCGACCTGTCCGGATACTTTTCGCAGTAGACACTAGCGTAGATCAGGAAGGCAGCTGACCAATTTTCAATGGTCACCGGGACCTTGGCGCGCCTAGCTAACTCCTGCTCCTCCTCCTTTGAGCCCTCCTTGGCCATCAATTCCCTGTGGAGTAACTTCAGAATCTCCACGTATTCCCCTTTCCAAATTTTCTCCATCATCGCCAATGACAAGTGCGCCCCCAGTGGCTTCGCCACCCCCATATAGGGCAGATTCCTGATTGGCACCTCACAACTCTCCTTCGCCCCGACGCCCGCCGTCGCTGACCCCCCTGCCTTGTCCGCATCCCCGCTAGCCGCGCTCCCTGCCTCTGAGGAGCCCGCCGCCTCCTTCATCTCCGTTCCTACCCCCCATCCATCACATACCTGCCCTTCACCAATCGCACCGCCTCCCCTGCCCACAGACACCTGGCCTCCTCCAGACACCCGGCCTCCATGAGACCCGCCCAAGCCACTCCCCAACCGTGCACCATCCTTATCTGGCGTCAAGGCTGGCGTCCGCACCGGATCCCGCCGCCTAACCAGTTCCGTTGGGGGGGCCGTCACTCGCGGCACCGTCAGCCGGGGGCGTTCCTGCAAAAAACTGCCAACAAAATTACTCGTCTCCCCCTCCCCCTCCCTGAGCTCCCCTCTCCTCCTCCGACTCCATGTCTCCTTCTCTTTCCCCCCACTGCCGCGGCAGACCACTGCCCGTGCTCCTGCTCAATCCTGCCTTGTCCCTGCATGCGTTCATCAATACCCCCAGGTCCACGCTCCCCCTCCTCCCACTCTCAGCCTGATATTCCGTGTATCCAGTCACATTCGCGCTCCAACCCCGTCCCCCGGCGGCCGTCTCGACCCATCGGGGGGGGGGAGGGCGGCGGAGACCTAGATCTTTGCCATCAGCTGTCCACACGTGCCTGGTCCCTCGTTGGAGCGCGACCGCCCGTACAAAGCTGAGCCGGCCCATCCTCTCGGCGGGTTGGAGCCGCATGCTGCTCACCCGAGCCCCTTGCCAACTGCTCCTGCCAAGAAAAAAGCGGGGACGTCCAGCATGCCGAGGGAAACTCACCCCCTTCGCCCCCCCAACCTCCTGGCGCCCCTCTCCCCCACGCCGCCGAATGCCCACCCCGTCGCGCCGGTCGTCCCCACCACCCCCCTTCCCACCCCACTCCCCCGCGCCCCCCCCGCACCCACCCCAAAACCCCCACATGCCCCACATCCCAGTGCTCTGCCCCCCCACGCCCCCCACCTCCCTCCGCCCCTCCCCCTTCCTGGCTCCACTCACCACACACCTCCTCCCCCCTCCACCCCCGCCCGCCCCCCTCCCCCGTGGCATCCCCTCGCTCCTCCCCCGGCCCCCCCTTCCCCACCCCCCCTCTGTCCTGCCTCTACCCCCCCACCGTGCTGTGTCACAGGCCTGCTGGGCCCCACCTCGCCCCCCTCCCCTCCCGACGATGACCCCCAGTCCAGGTCGCTCTCTCCCACCCCTCCCCCTGCCCCCCCTCCCCCTCCCCGTCCCCCTCCCAATCGTCAATGAGCAAGGGCGACACCCCCCCCTCCACCTGCCCCCCCGCTCCCACTCCCCCCTCGGCACCCTGACCCCCCTCCCCTCCCCCCACCTCCCCCATCCCCACCACTCTGGTTCCTGGCAGTCCCTCAGGACCCCCTACCCTTCTTGGCACACCCCCCTCCGGCAAAACGAATACCTGCTCCCCCGGCCCCCCTGCCCCCCCTCCCAGCCTGGCACTCCTCCTCGGCCTCCTTGCCCCCCCTCTTCCCCTCTCTCCACTGCCTCCCTCCCGTGCCCCCCCTGAGCTTCTCTCCCCCGGACCCTCCACCCCGGCCCCCCCACGAACTGTAGCGGCGCCTTCTTAACCCCCCACGCCTCTTATTATTATTATTATTGGGATATTTGTAGAGCGCTGCGTTACGCACACCGGCGTGTCCACACGCTAAAAGAGGGAGAGGCAGCGAGCAGGGCGCACAGCAGCAAAACGGGCACTTATTTAGAGTAGAGGAATATTTTCAGTTTTGCTCGGAACCTGGCTTCCTCCGGTTCCAAGCGCAGGTCCACTGGTAGTTTATTCCAGTTACTTGCCGCTAGGCATCTGAAGGACCTACCTCCCATGCGTGCTTTCTTAACTCTGGGGATCCTCAGCAGACCGCCCCCAGCGGATCTAAGCGCTCGTGTTGGATGATACACTTCGATCAGTTTATTCAGAGGGTCGGCGCCCTGCCATTCAAGATTCGATGACAGGTGCAGAGGGCTTTATATTCCACTCTTCTCCTCACGGGGAGCCAGTGTAGCTTCTGGAGGGCCGCCTTGGAAGGCGCCCTTTTGGGCAGCCTGAGAATCAAGCGAGCTGCCGCATTCTGCAGCACTTGCAGGCGTGCCATGCTTTTTTCCGGAGCCCCCAGGTACAACAGGTTCCCGTAATCCAACCTAGCTGTCACTAGGGCATGAACCAGGGTTTGACGGGCACCGATCGGGAGTAAGTCTAGGACCTTTCTCAGTTTCTTCAGAATCCCAAAACAGACTCCTACCACCCGGTTGATCTGGGGGCCAAAAGTAAGACCCGCATCAAACCACACCCCCAGATTACGTGCCTCTTGACAGGGGGTTGGGGTTGGTCCAAGACAAGGTGGCCACCATGCCGACGACCAGGCAGACTGGGCTCTCCCCACCACCAGCACCTCTGTCTTGCTGCCATTAAGCTTCAAACAGTTGATAGCCATCCACTCGGCAAGATCTTTCATGCACGAGCGGAAGCCATCGGCAGCAAGACAGGGCGCGTGCGATAGGGAGATCACCAGCTGCGTATCGTCGGCATATGAAACTAGTTGGAGACCATGACTCTCCACAATCGAGGCAACCGGCGCGACATACATATTAAAAAGGGTCGGGCTCAATGACGAACCCTGCGGCACGCCTTGGCCCAAGGGGACCCCTTTTGAATAGCAGTCTCCTTGCCTGACTCGAAAGCTTCTCCCCTTAAGGAAGTCCTGGATCCATCTCAGCGCGGTGCCAGAGATGCCACCTCTGTTCAGACACCGTAGCAAGATGTTATGAGCTACGGTGTCGAACGCCGCGCTGAGGTCCAACAGGATCAAGGCATAGTTTGGCCTGCATCCACACCCTCCCTCAGATGTTCCGTAGCCATAAGGAGGGCAGACTCGGTGGAATGGCGTGGTCTGAAACCAAACTGCGTCGCATGAAGCAATCCCGTCTCTTCCACATGCTTCATGATTTGGGTATTGACCACCTTTTCTGCCACCTTGGACAGAAAAGGCAGGAGGGAGATGGGCCTCAGATTCTCTAATACCTCGAAGCCTAAGTGGGGTTTCTTCCGAAGCGGGAGCACCACCGCCTGTTTCCACCCCTCAGGCAGCTTCCCCGAACCGAAGGAAATTTCCAGGACATGCCTCATATAAGGCTCCAGAACTTCAAGGCTGTCCGCCAGGCGTTTGGGTGACACTGGATCCCACGGGGACCCTGATTTGACAGAGCGACACACCACTACTAAATCCTCAAATGGGGGGGTGTGGAAGTTAGTAAGATGCCCTGCCTGCTCCGTGTCCCCAAATGCTGCCTCACAGTCAATCCCAGTCGGTGGATTAGGGAAAGTCGAGTAGATCTTTTCGACTTTAGTCGAAAAGTATTCGGCAATTCGGTCACATGACTCCGTTGAGGAACTCTCCGGCTCAGTAGGGGAATTTACCGTGGTCAGAGACTTGTAAATACCGAAGAGTTCTTTGGCTGAATTCTCCGACCCCAAGATTTGTCCTGCATAGTAGGCTGCCTTAGACTTTTTAATCAGCCTATGGTGAAGGCGCCTTTTTTCCAAGAACAGCTCTCTAGCCTGATTGTCATAAGACACCCTCCAGACTTTTTCAGCTCGCCTGCAATCTGCCTTAGTTAACCTCAGCTCACCACTATACCATGGGGCTGATCGTTCTTTCCGGGCACCTGTGGATGTGCGGCAGAGTGGAGCTGTCTGGTCAAGCGCTTCAGTAATGCGCTGATTCAGGTTAGAGACCGCAGTTTCTATGTCTTCGCCACCAGGCTGACCACCCCTACTTAGAACTTGGTTGAAATCCTTCGCCGCACCTCTCCTCCGCAGCGGCGCCCCAGCCACCCGCTGGCCGCCGCCGCGCGCTGCTCCCGCTCCGCTCCCTCCTCCCTCCTCACCCTCGACCGCGGTGGCTCGCATGCCACAACCGCCGCCGCGGCGCCGTCAGCAGCGCGCCACGGTGGTCTTACCCGCACGTCCCGGCGAAGGAGATCCATCCGGCCGGCTTCCCCCAAGAGGCGCAGAGCCTCACGCACATGGGGATCCGCCAGCGCGTCAGCCGCCATCCCTCACAGGTAAGAACCGCTCCTCACAGCAACCGCCGACTCGTCGCGTCCGCAGCCTCCCTGCACACTGCCACTCGCCGCCGCCAAATATCCCCGCACTCCCTACACTAGCTCCCCGCCGCCAACCACACTAATTACTAAACCAACGACCAACGTCCCTAACCACAACGTCCCTGACTAACTCGCCTAACAACAACTTCCCTGACTAACTCGGCTGCTGGGTCACTGTCCCTAAAATGGTGCACAGTGACCCAAAATGGCCGTATTTATTTACACCAGCCCAAAAGGAGCCCAAACCGAGCCCAATGCCGCCCAACCAGCCCAACTCTCCTTCCTGTCCCCGTCCTATTCCCTCCCCTCCCCTTCCTCCTGGGGCCCCAAACCTCCCCGGGGGAGCGAGCCTCCCTCCGGTCAGCCACCCCCCCCGCAAAGCCCCCTTCTGGCATTCCAGCCGTCTTCAGCCCGGCTTGCTTGAATCCAGTGGCAAAGTGAGCAAGGGACTCACGTCTGAGCATACCCTGCAACACTTATGGTGGCCAAAAGCGGTACAAAAGGGGGTGGTGATGGACGGAGCATCAGAACCAATCAAACACTCACACCCAGTCAATAGATCTGGGTTTGATCCATCACCGTTCTTTAGCCCACTCTGCCACCCCAGTTCAGACATGGCTATGTGCGAATCAGTCGAGCCCTGTGCCTCATGGGAACAGTCCAGCCCGAACTGCCAAGCCATGCCTTCCCTGGACCAGAAACAAGCTTCCGAGGACCGGTTTCTGGCATTCCAGCCGTCTTCAGCCCGGCTTGCTTGAATCCAGTGGCAAAGTGAGCAAGGGACTCACGTCTGAGCATACCCTGCCACACTTATGGTGGCCAAAAGCGGTACAAAAGGGGGTGGTGATGGACGGAGCATCAGAACCAATCAAACACTCACACCCAGTCAATAGATCTGGGTTTGATCCATCACCGTTCTTTAGCCCACTCTGCCACCCCAGTTCAGACATGGCTATATGCCATGTCAGGCTGGACTGTTCCCATGAGGCACAGGGTCAGACTCATGTCTGAACTGGGGTGGCAGAGTGGGCTAAAGAACGGTGATGGATTAAACCCAGATCCTTTGACTGGGTGTGAGTGTTTGATTGATTCAGATGCTCCGTCCATCACCACCCCCTTTTGTACCGCTGTCCTTTGTAGTGTCCTTGTCCTTGGGAGTGTCCCTGGCCTTGGGAGGTGCCTTGTCCGTTGTAGTGTTCCTGTCCTTGGGAGGTGGCCTTGCCTTGGGAGGACCTTTTGTGGGGGTTGCCTGTGTCCCATGTGAATCCCTGTCCCCCAACACCCCTTGAGGATCCTGTGTCAACTCCAGGGTAGCTGAATTCGTGTACTGTGAAAGATCTCCCTGTCCTAGGGGATGATGTCTCTTGCCTCCATGCCCTGCTTTGCTGCCTGTGGCTGCTTCTAGTGCAATACCCTGAAAATGAGACCTGGTCAGAAATGTGACTCTCCCCTGAGACATCAAGTGGTGTGGATGGGGGAACTAAAGTAGAACCTTGTCCATGCGACTGTTGAATGGCTGCTGACACTGTGTTGGATAATGACTGAACTGTTCTGTGGAGACCAGCAACATCGCCATGCATTCCCTCCATGAATGCTACCACCTGCCCCAACTTTCTATCGTGGTCTAGGAATGCATTGATGATGTTGGTCTGCCCTACACACAGCTGTCGCAGCAGATCAACCGCCTCAGCACAAAGGGCACTTTGTGTCACAGGGGCAGGGGCAGCGGTGCCTGCACCACAGGCCACTCTGCTCCCCCTACTCTGGCGAGCACGAGCAGTACTTATTGCAGTTGGTGGCGGTGTGGGCCCTGTGTGCTGTGTACCGACTGAAGGTGTAGATTGCCCACTCCAAGTGTCTACCAACAGTGCTGACTCCCCACCACTGTCTGAAGATGAGGACGATGGTGTCTCCACATGGGAGTCCTCAGGGACGGTTCTGTCCCCCTCTCCGGGGCTGCTCTCTTCAGTCTCAGTCTGCATGTGTGTGATCTCCGATCAGGATGCATTGGCACCACTGAGCTCCGTCGTTTGTGGGTCAGTGCCCTCGGCCAAAGCTGAAAGAGAGAGAAAAGAGGTATACCTAAGTGCCACACTCACGTACTGCAAATTACAAATTCAACACTTCCTTGACTGCTGACCAACATGTAGCACCCATCCATGCACGTGAACCACCCCTACCAGACATCCTCATGTCAAAGAACCGGGGGTGCCTGTGAAACATGTACATCAAACAACAAATAGGGCAAGTGCATGCAGACCAACACACATGTGATGCCATGGGACCACAGACCTCAACGGCATGTCCTGGGACCCTGCACTATAATGCAACTGGTATGTCCACCTGGCTGAGATGGATGCTGACGCTCACTCCGCTAATGGCACCAACATGCAAATGCAGCACAACATACACACCACAGATGTCACTACTGTGTCTGAGCAGCAATACATGCATGCACTCACAAGTCACAAACACATTCAGTCTGCTTCCCGCTAGTTTGCTGCTGCTCCCCTCTCAACTGGGCGGACAGGTCAGGATGAGTCACAGCTATGATACGGAGCATTAGAGGGGTCATGGTACGTCGTACAAGCCGGGATGATCTTGGAATCAGCCCCAGTGTCATCTCCGCCACATTCTTGCTGAGCCTGGAGATGTCGTCCCAGCGCTTGTGGCAGTGTGTGTGTCGCGTATTGCACTCCCCCACTGCCTGAACATCACGTGCTATGGTCCTCCACACGGCCTTGTGAAGGTGCAGCTTGAGCTACCATGATGGGAGAAAAGAGAGGGAAAGTTAGTGGACAGTTGGCCATTCCCACAGATAGGAGCAACACATATCTTTCAGCAGCCATGCACAGTACAACACATGTGAAGGTCCCAAAGCACACCGCCAAGATTGCAGAAGCCAGGAGTCAGTGACCACCTCATGCACACCAACATGTCCCCCACTGCACTTACCACCTGTCCGGGGGCACCGTAGAGCCGTTCATAGTGGCGGAGCACACCGTCCACAAGGACCTCCAGCTCCGCTGCGGTGAAGGGACGAGACCGGCTCTCTCGAACTCTCTGCATGGCAAGGTCCAGGACTGTGGCACAACAGCAGCAGTTGGTGGAGTGCTCAGCAGCAGCAGGTAGAGGTGATGGGTGCAGGCAGCAGTGGCTGGAAGCAGTGGATGTGTGCAGCTGAAATTCACACATTTATAGGGCCCTGAGCTGATATCAGTGGCCCACGTCTGCAGCAATTGGTTTTCCCAGGCTGCCTCATTCAAAATGAGCCAATGACTGGCCCTGCCGTGGCGGTGCACGGCTTCTGCTATTTTTGAAATCGCTTACGCGCCCCGCGTAACCTGTTTCCATTGGCTTCATGTGCAAGGACCATCACGGTCACACCCCGCCAACCGCATGTGCGCGCTACCGCAATGGTGCATCTTTTGAAACTCATCAACCACTGGCATTGCAATGGCGGAGCACGCATTCCGCGGGGGCGGGGCAGGCCAACACATACTCGAATGTGCTAGTAGTGGAAATGGCGGTTGGTACCCCCCCCTTTCAGTCACATAGCAGCACCCACCGCAGACCACCGGGTGCGGGCGGTCACTCACTGCCGGGGGCGGCCGGTGGGTGACCGCCCTGTGTATTGATGTTACCCGGCATGGATGGCCATGACCGGTCACCCACCGCCGGGTGCGGGCGGTCAACCACCGCCGGGTGCAGGCGGTCACCCACCGCGGGCCATGGCCGGCCACCCACCGCCGGGTGCGGCCGCTGGGTGACGCAGTGGGTGACCGGCCATGGACATCCATGCCAGGGTAACATCAATACACAGGGCGGTCACCCACCGGCCGCACCCGGCGGTGGGTGACCGCCCGCACCCTGCGGTGGTTGACCGGCCATGGCCATCCATGCCAGGGTAACATCAATACACAGGGCGGTCACCCACCGGCCGCACCCGGCGGTGGGTGGCCAGCTATGGCCGGCGGTGGGTGACCGCCCGCACCCGGCGGTGGGTGACCGCCCGCACCCGGCGGTGGGTGACCGCCCGCACCCAGCGGAGGGTGACCGGCCATGGACATCCATGCCAGGGTAACATCAATACACAGGGCGGTCACCCACCTGCCGCACCCGGCGGTGGGTGACCGCCCGCACCCGGCGGTGGGTGACCGACCATGGCCATCCATGCCAGGGTAACATCAATACACAGGGCGGTCACCCACCGGCCGCACCCGGCGGTGGGTGGCCGGCGGTGGGTGACCGCCCGCACCCGGCGGAGGGTGACCGGCCATGGCTATCCATGCCAGGGTAACATCAATACAGAGGACGGTCACCCACCGGCTGCACCCGGTGGTGGGTGACCGCCCGCACCCGGCGGTGGGTGACCGCCCGCACCCGGCGGTCTGTGGTGGGTGCTGCTATGTGACTGAAAGGGGGGTACCAACCACCATTTCCACTTGCACATTCAAATGTATGTGCTAGCCTGACCCGCCCCCGTGGAATGCGGATGCAGATGCAACATGCATCCCTAATGTGTGTTGTTTGAGTGCCAGTGCAACTTGAGTGTTAATCATCTCAGAGACAACACCCTCCACAGCTTATGGCCAGTGTCCCACCCTGTTGGACAGGATGGAGATATGCGTAGGCCACCATTGCCAATCTGTTTGGTGCAGCACAATGTACTGTTGCTGCATGGTATGCAATGTGTTTATCCCTAGGTATTCACTCCAGACAACAGGTAACATCCACAAAAACAACACCATGTTAGGGTGTTCATCAATGGCTCACAGCACATCCCAGCAACAACACTGCACAACAGCATCCCATGTTGGAATACAAATGGCAGACCAGCTTTGCCACCCTGAGTTGTGAAATTATCAGTGCCTACAATGTTTGGTATGCCATTGTGTAGTAAGAGTGTACAATGAGATGACATGCACACTGGTATTGCTCATCAAAGAGCATGTACTCAGTAGTGTAGAACAGATATCTTCCTTTGACTTTGTGTCTGTATGGGCATGGCATTTGGGGGATCTGTGGTAACTGTTGCTCAGTGAGGTGTTGGGGCCTGGGTAGTCCATTCAGCACGATAACCAATGTCAGTTACCTAGTCATCATTGTAGGTTGACTTCTACGGTCATTCACAAAATGGGTTTGCCAGAAGAAATTGTGTTGAATAATGTCATCCAATTTGTTGCAAATGTGTATTGTTTTTCAGTCATTGCTTGACTACAATGTAATGACCAATGTTTACAATGCAGTGTGTCTGTCACTCTTAATTGCAGACAACTGTAAATCCTGTCATATCTGAAAATAATCTGACAACGTCACAAACAGTGTGTCCTTTGCCGGTGATAGGCTGGCACACAACAAAATTCCGATAAATAGGGTGTGTGATACTTTGAGTGAGTACCTGTACCCATGGGCCGTGATGTTCACAAATTGTACAATGATACATCTCAATTGTTTGTTTTCAAAGGAGCCGAACACCCTGTAATCACACACCAATTTACAATTGCAGTGTTGGACAAAAAGTGCACACGTCATGGCTCTGATTAAACATTTCTACAATTAAACCTGCCAACACTACTAACAGATTTGCACATTTTTTCACAGCGGATGCTGCATCAACTGCACAACAACTGGATGACAACAATGTTTTGGATGATATGGATGATAATCCTCCCACCATTGACACTGACACACTCGAGGTGCAAAGAACCACCATACGGTCACCTACACCCCCTACAGAGTGTGACAACGTTGTGGTTGATGCACAAGTCGAAACCCAACCACCACCACCACCTGTACCTTCCGCAACAAACATGAGTAACGAGTGGGAGAACACACAGCGTGAGTTCCAAAGAACTGCTGTAACTGTACAGCGGGAACTCCTCAGTGAGGTACATGTGGCATTGCCGAGTATTGCTGGCAAAACATCATCACTGACGAAGCCACCTCCACCCAAACACCGGGAGTAGCTCAATCTCTGGAAAACATTTCCAATATCATGAGTGAGAGGTATGTCCAAATGCCACCACAAAATGCCACCAGGGATATAGCCCAGCACCTCAAAGATATTGCTAACCGAATGAGAGACATGCAGCAACGGCAAGACCTCTTCCTGTCAGCCATGACAGCCTTTTGTGCGGACTTGCTGACCGTCATCAAAAACTAGCAAATGATGCAGAATGACCAAAGGGCTAACTTCAACTCGACGGAACATGTGTACCCTCAAACATCCTCTGCCACTGCTGGTGGTAGCAGTAGCAGAACATGCCCTGCACCTACTCAACAAAGTGAAGACTCTGAGGATGAGTTTTCTATAAACATACAAAGGAAGACTGGTCTGTAAATTACATTTGCACACAGGTGTCATTGGACAACACACTAAAAATTTCACCGAGAAGAACAATGTCTGACATCCAAGACCTGTCTTAAAAATTGTGTCACACTACAAAATTGTTGGCATGAAATACTGAACTAATACACATTGTGAAAATAACAATGTATAATTCACAGTGACATTCCTGAAATAAAATATCATTGTACTAACACAGTCAAACTTGTGAACGAGTTCTTCCTCACCACCTGTGTGTCTATAACAATGTACACTTGTGTCATGTTTGTAACATTCAACTATAGCACTGGGTACACTGTCTGCTGAGAAATGTAGACACACGTGGAAGAGAGGCTAAGGACGTGGTCAAGGTTGGTCAGTATGAAAAGAATCTGCGATTGTGAAACTTTATGGTGACATATGTAGACATAAATAACAGTTTCTTAGAAATCTACAGCAGTGCATTTCAAAAACTCCTTTATGAACACATAAATGCCCACATATTCAACTACAGGCTGGCATTCCTGTGCTCTACCCTGTGCTTGTGCTACAACATCGGTCATGCGCCTGTGTAGGCACCATTGTGGCATTCCTCATGGAAGCTTGAGTCATTGCGGGAATAATAGTTGTACATGAATGCTCCCCATCCCCACACAAGAAGGGTCACAACTGGCTGTTCTCCAAACCAAAACATGCTGTACACTGTAGCACAACCGCTCACCCACTGAAACTTGTAGTAGGCAAAGTTTATCAATGTGCTACTGATAGAGCGCGCGAGGCCACCCGACCAATAATTCTCGCCGTTTCCGGCTTCAGGGCCCATATACTTTCAAATCACCATATACATTGACCAGGTGACTTCACGAGCTCTACCAATTTGTGTGTGTGTGTTCCCTACTATTATTTCTCAGTGCACCCGACTTACCATCCACCGATGCGGGTACCTAATGACCACAATGAATCAGGGAGCTAGCTGTAAAAGGAAAGGCAGCAAAATACAACCCAAACCAATAACATTCAAAATACTGATGAAATGACCACGGACAACGGGAAGTTTTAAAATGTTTATCTAAAATTCATTTGCTTCATGCATAAGGTACATCAGAATAAGGCAATCAATAACCAAGATAATGTAAATAAAGTAACTATAGAGAAATAACGACAAGTAATCATTGAAATACTGATATAAAATGTAACGAGAAGATACTATGCTATTCAGAAATATTTAAGCATGGGCAGACTATGTATGTATAACTACAGGAGGGCCTATAAAGAGTAACACGCTTCACTTAAGGTGAACGGGCCTTTAAACAGTCTAGGCAATGAGGTTCTAGACCATATCAGAAAATGACAAACTGCAATGCAAAATATAATTTCTAACAAGTGAGAAGACATAAGAACAAACTTATGGAAAAATGCAAATGACTTTCAATAGTTGCGGAAAAATAACATATGCAATGGTAAACTTTATTGAAGCAAAAGTTAGAAATTCAGAAGGTGCAAGATTTTAAGAGGTTCAGAGCAATATTTACCTAGAATGGTGTGGAAACCAAACCCTGGCCACGGGTCAGTTAAGGACAGGAAACCCTCAAGGAAGGATACCCCTCAAAGGACAGCAGGTGCAGAATGGACACCCCGGACAGGACAGGATACCCTCAGATTAGGAGTCAGGACAGGACCGGAACCCACAGTTCGGAAGCAACGCCTGCGCTCCACCCGCTCTGCAGCTATCGATCAAGACCCCGATTGGGTCAGCGAACTCCCAGCAAAGTGCTTCGCCAGCACTTTAAGGTTCAGTAGAACCTTAGTCTATGGTCAATTTCGGACAGAGTGCTCCGCAGCTCTCTGTATCTTCAGTCACCTATTGAGTACGATGGGTCAGTGACAGGTCAGCTAAACCAGACAAGTCGGACGGTTCCCTAGGTGAACCCAGGGTAGATATACAGTTTGGGGACAGTGTACCACCCCCCAATGTTGCAAAGTGTCAGAATCCCTCAATTTCGATTGGTCCTAAGGTAGGATTTGGGTAACACACCAATCACAATGCAATATTTCAAGCCTGTATTTGCATGTTTGGGCACCGCCTAGAAAGATTGGGGTTCCCATGAGAAGCTACACGGCAAGCAGTAGCACAATATTACATTGTAACATATAAGGAGCCACATTCGCTGTTCTCGCAGGGCAGAGGTGACTTTCTCAGGAGCATCTCGCCCATCGCTGCCAACTGGCTATGTTCCATCAGTCAAGGTCCGCTGTGCCTCAGAGTTTGCGCAGGCGCAGAAGGGACCTCCAATATGGCTCTCCTCTCTCTCAGACCCCCATTCCCCGCGGTACATGAAAAGTAAGCGAAAACAAATTAATACATAATAATGTCATCATGAAAACACCTCACAGGGTTTGTACTTTCTACTTATCATCATAAAATATCCTTATGCAGTTTAAATGTTAGCTACATGGATACAGGCACAAGAGCAGTTGCACGAGTAGTACCACATGATGGGCACAGCTATGCATTACGCATGCGCATAAATTTCCCTCCACTTCTGTAGACGCGTCAGGACACGTGAGTGTGGCTGACGCATGCGCAGTAACTAAAATACAAGCGGCGGCCATATTAAAGGACACGGATTAAATGCATTAGAAATACACATAGGCAAGCTTCGTAAACTTTGCCCAAACAAAAATAAACGTTAGTAGAACATACATTTGTTACCTTATTACACATAAACGAGGTTCTTGACTTCGGCAAGCCGCAAAATATGCGAAGCTTTGCTTCATCAATCCCCTCTTTGATGATATTTACTATCATCACAAAAAATGGAACCAGATGCCAACTTTCTTTCACACTTTATATAGTTCTATCTCTTCCAGCAATCGTTCTAACTTTTCTCTCTCAGTTTTAGTAGGGTGAGAAGTCTTCACCTTTTTGTATATCTGATCATTCACTTCTTCCAATTCAATCTCATCCACACTCCGTTTCAACCCTCTTGCATTTACCTCGTGCTTCTTAGTGCGCTTGCGGCATTTACAACAGATAAAAATGAGAAATATGATAAGACCTATAATACCAATTGGCATCAGTATCTTGAACAATAAGCTTTTACCTACGCTAGCAAGCCAATGACCTACATTTGAGAGACCATCTACCAGTCTCTTCCAGGCACTATCAACCTCGAGTGGTTTGAGTTCCTTTGTCAAATTAGTAATGTTTTTCACATATCTTTTGATCTGTACACTTTTATCCGGAATATAAGTGCAACAATGTTGCGCCTTCAACATCCGGCAGACTCCGCCCTCTTTCGCTAATAAGGTGTCAAGAGCAAGTCGATTCTGCAAAACCATTGATCTGATCGCAACCATTTCGGTATTGACCAGCAGAAATCCATGAGCTGTCTCAGTAGACAATACATCCACTATAGTAGACAATTTGCAAATTCTGTGAGTGTTCAGAACCACTCCCACTCCAGGTATCAGTGCACTGAAAATACTACCCATAATTTCACCTATACTTTCTCTTTTACTACGCACTAAGCCATTAGTATTTTCACTGCTTCCAGCGCCTCCATTCACATGGTATATTTTCGGGAAGACAATGCCAAAATAGCAACTTCCATACCAGTGATCCGGCAATTTGAAATAAGCCTTGTCCCCACAAATATAATAAATTCCAGGAAACACAGGCTCTGACCCATTTTTGAAACCCCAACCTCCAATTACCTTGTAATTGTGTTCGCATTCACTGGAACCAATGAAAACATTATTATAATAGCTAGTCTTCTCGCGGTGAAGACATAGTTTGCCTTTCTTTTCAAAATCCAGCAACAGAGCAGGTCCCGCCCCACCACTTGAGGTGCCTTCCATGTTCTCTGCCCACTTTGGCTTTTTCTGACTTTCGTCATTAGCCTTCTTTTGTATTTTAATTCTTCTTTTCTCTGCCATGTTCAGGAACATCTTTTCCTGCTCACGCAAAGAACAAGTCAAGTTATCTCTGTGTGCATCAGCTATGTCAATGTTACCTATAGTCAAGAAGTAGTCTCCCATATATCTTATGGTGTCGCTTTTGGTATGTACAGGATTCAAGTTCCCACGTATAGGAAGTTCAGAAAAGATCACGTCATTATTAGAGTAATAGTACTGTAACGGTCCTCTTTTGTAAAATAAACTAGCTAAAATGCTACAGGAGATTCCATATGTCAATGGCAAGTGATGGTATGTCACGCCTTCAGCCACTGAGGTAGGTAGCTTCATGCAGACATAGCAATCTTCAATTTCCATAGTCTCTACATAGTGTATTAACAAGTTTGCAAAAACGTTTAAGTGTGTCCTGTTCTTAATTCCATGATAATGTAGTCCTCCCTCATCTGATGCTTCTACGTCTTGTTTTGTTTGTCTCAGTGCTCTCTCATGTCTCGCTACACTCTGTGTTGTCAACTCCTCACTGTCAGTATTTACAATTTCAGTAGGGACAATGTTAGTATCTTTACTTACAGTGAAGGGTATAAAGATTGTTAGTCCTATCCAAATTACTATCAGTACTACTATACTACATATACACACCTTGCAGCACGTCTTGCAACGACTGCAACTAGGTCTACCATTCACAGTTGAATCAGACATTTCGGCTCAGAAGAAGTTTCTCGACCCCTCTTTGTGTCTTTACACAACTAGCTTACTTTGTGCAAATTCACGGTGGTTCGTCTTCTTCTTCAGCAGAGTACTCAGGGACGGGCTCTCCGTCGCTTACGTCAGTTATATCAAGATCTTCAAGTTCTTCCAAAACGAGTGTCCATTCAGGAGACTTGTACTTTTTGTTTTGTCTTTTTATTCGTTCACTCCTTCTTTTGGAAGAGTTTTCTTCTTGTTCTGCTATCCGCGCACTTCTCCTTGCTTCTGCACGTTTTTCTTCCACCGTCTTTATCCTTAGCCTTAATCTCTTTATGAACCTAGGCTCAAGGTTGTTTCTTTTCTTAAGTCTCTTAGTTGGTACTGGAACTTCACCTTCTTCTCTTGTCCTCTTGTTCTCTTTCGCTTGTGGCAATTCTGCTTCACTTTCTTCTTCTTCTTCCCCTATCTGGCTAGTTCCAGGGCTAGCATCCAATTCTTCTGCCTGGTTACTAATCTGGCCTTGTTCAGGAATATTTTGTTTTTGGCTTTCGATTGTCTCTGTTTCTGTTTCTGTTTCTGTTTCTGTTTCCTGAACCCGTTCTTCTAATCCTATCTGATCCTGTTCAAGCACTTCGATCTCTTGATTTTCTTCTGCTCGAACTATCACTCTATGTCTAAACTGTCCCTTATCCACATCAGGAGTTAGCGGTGGTGTATCGAACACCTGTTCTGTCCCTGTCTGACCTTCTCCTTCCTCAGTTTTGATGTGAATCTCAAGCGGCTGAGGTTCTTCGCCTGTGCCTTGCTTTTCCTGACTAGTCCACTCTCTACCTTCACAAAGTCGCTCTCTTGTTCGGATGGGATCTTCGGTCAGATCAATCATCGGTATCCATTCTTCTGGCCATATGCTTGGCAGCTCGTCATCAGCTTCTCCTGGCTCAGCTTCCTGGACCTCTTCAGCAGGCTGGATTCTCCGCAGTTCGTAGTCAACTACTCCTGGGCCAACGTCTGCTGTTCCTGCAGCCTGACTGGTGCTGGGCTGTTCGTTGTCAGCTGCTTCTGGTCTGGCTCCTGCAGAGTCCTCTGCTGGATGCCCTTCTTCTTCAAGTTCTTTGTCTGGTAATACCTTCTGGGTGTGGCCAGCGTGGATCCACTGGGGAATACCTGCGACCTTTACTGCAGTGGTTGTTACCAGGATTACTTGGCGTTTCTTTCCCCACCTTGGTGCCAGACAGCTTGATCGAGTGTGCTTCTTTATTTTTACCCAGTCTCCTGGAACCAAGTTGTGGAGAGGAGTCGTTGGATTGAGGATGCCGTCGTCTCCAATCTGGCGAGAGATAGAACGCACTTGGTCACCCAATCTTCTGCAGTATTCAAGCACCAAATCATCAGTAATACTCAACAGTTTGCTTCCTGGCACCCATGCTTGTCTCATCACTCTTCCCATAATGATTTCATGGGGACTTAGACCTGTCTTGCGGTCAGGAACACTTCTCAGTCCCATCAGGACCAGGGGCAGGGCCTTCACCCAGGTCATGCCAGTTGCATCAGTCAGCTTTGCTAGTCTGTTTTTGATAGTTCCATTTACTTGTTCCACTACTCCAGAAGCCTCTGGATGATATGCACAGTGAAGTTTCTGCCTTATTCTAAAGGCCTTACAGAGTTCAGCCAGTATTTCATTCTGAAAATGTCCACCCTTATCTGATTCAATAATGAATGGCACCCCGAATCTAGGTATCAGTTCTTTTAGTAAACACTTCGCTACTGTCAGTGCGTCACTTTGGGGAGTAGGGTAAGCTTCTACCCATTTTGAAAATACGCAAACAATGACAAGGACATATCGCTTCCCTTCACAACGGGGCATGGTGATGAAATCAATCTGTATCCTTACAAAGGGACCCCCTGACCTCCCAATTTTGCTCAGTTCAACCATTGTCCTCTTTCCTGGGTTCATCTGTTGACATGACAGGCACCTCTGGCAGAGAGACTCTGCTACTTTCCTGAACTTCTTACTGTACCAAGTCTGTTGAAATACCAGAATCATGGCATCCCTACCAATGTGTGATCCTTCGTGTATTATTCTTGCCATTGTGCCAAGCAAGTGTCGGGGTAACACAGGCATACCAGTTGGGCCCAAAATGACACCATCCACACGTCTCGGTCTACACCCATCCTCCTTCCATTTCTCTCTTTCTTGCCAAGGGGCCGACTCCTGCCACTCTCTCACTTCATCCCAAGTAGGCACTTCCTCAAACACTTGAAGTTGGCAGCTGGCTCCGATCCCCCCTCGTTTAGGATTAACGATATAGTGATCTCTGGCGCACCATTGGGCCACTCGATCAGCATAATCGTTTCCCAGTGATACTTTGTCCATGCTCTTCTTATGAGCAACGCATTTTACCACTGCCAGTTCCTTGGGTAACTGGATGGCCTCTAAAAGGTCATGAACAACCTTTCCATTTCGAATGGGAGTACCTGAGGAAGTCAGGAATTCCCTCTGTAGCCACAATTGGCCAAAGTCATGCACAACTCCATAACAGTACTGACTGTCAGTATACACTGTTATGCGTAGGTTCTTCCCACTTTTGCAAGCTTTTATCATAGCAATCAATTCGGCTACTTGTGCAGACTTGATGTTATATAGGTAACCTGCTTCTTCAATTTTTGTTAAAGAGACTACTGCATAAGCAGCACTCAGGCCTCCTAGTTCATGTCTTAGACAGGAACCATCTACAAACAGTTCTTTATCATGCTCAGGCAATGTCGTTTCTTTTATGTCTGGGCGTGGTTTGGTGCTGAACTCTGTCAAATCAATGCAGTCATGTTCATCATCATCCCCACCTTCCATTTCCAGGGGGTCGGGGAGTAAAGTGGCAGGGTTCAGAATACCACACCTAACAATGCTTACATTTGCTGCACCTACAAGGATCCTCTCGTATTTAGTCAGCCGACTAGGGGTGAGATACTGTGTTTTAGTTCTGGTCAATAGAATTACCACTCCATGTGAAACATACACAGTCACAGGATGTCCCATGACAATGGACTCACTTGGTTCTAAACTTGCGCAGGTAGCAGCTACTGCTTTCAGACAGCCTGGTAACCCAGCAGCTACTGGGTCCAAGGTGGCAGAGAAATAGGCCACAGGCCTTCTGGTCGTGCCATGTTCTTGAGTCAGGACTGACAATGCGCAATTATCGCGAGTGTCACAGAATAGGGCAAATTCTTTGGAATAATCTGGCATTCCCAACGCAGGGGCTGTACACAGACAGTTTTTCAGTCTCGTGAAGGCCATTAGGCTTTCATCGTCCCATTCTACAATGTCTGGCATTCCTCTCGTGGTCATTTTTATCAAAGGCCTGGCTAAGACTGCAAATGCCAGAATCCATTGCCTGCAGTACCCTAGTACACCCAGGAACATTCTGATTTCTTTTTGAGTACGGGGCAGCTGCATCTTTTGAATTATTCTCACTCTTTCTGATGTGACTTTTCTGACACCCTTTTCTATCTGGTGTCCTAGATATTTCACTGATTTGGCACAGAACTGTAGTTTGTCAGGGGCCACTTTATGCCCTTTCTTACACAGATGATTTAGTAGGGCAATGGTGTCAACTACACAGTCCCTATGACTTTTAGACGCCAATAGAAGGTCGTCTATGTACTGCACTAAGACAGAGTTCCCAGGTAAGGTCAAAGTCTCTAGACATTTTTTCAAGATCTGATTAAAGATAGAGGGGCTCTCTGTATACCCCTGAGGGACCCGGTTCCAGCAATACACGTGACCTTCGAAGGCAAATGAGAAAAGAAATTTGCTGTCGGGGTGCAGGGGTATCGAAAAGAATGCATGACACAAATCAATCACAGTGAACCACTCAGCATCCCAAGGAATCTGGTACAATATCACTCCTGGGTTTGGGACAATAGGGCAGCAAGGAACTACAATTTTGTTTACCTTTCTCAGGTCTTGCACTACCCTATACTTGCCACTAGGCTTTTTGATACCCATAATCGGTGAGTTGCATGGGCTACTCATCACTTCCTGTATGATGTTTCCTTCTAATAATTTTTGTATTTCCAGAGTGACACCGGCTTTCACTTCAGCATTCATTCGGTAGGGCTTAGTGTTAGGATATACTGCATTGTCTTTGATGGCTATCTGTATGGGGTCCACATCTTTCATTAATCCCACATCTTTTCCAGTAAAATCCCACACCTCTGGCTTTACTGCTTCCTGGAGTTCTTGGGGCAAGTCCTGCAGGGTCAATCTTTTAATTTCTGAGTCAGGTCTGAGTAACAATAGTTTATAAATGCCATCTTCATCTGGGGTCTGAATTTCAACACCCTTTGGTGTGCAAAAGATGGTACAGTTCATTTTGCACAACAAATCACGACCCAGTAGATTCACTGGACTGGTGTCACAGACGACAAACCTATGCATTTGTTTAAAATTACCAATTGAAATCTCCATTGGTTCGGTAACAGGAGTACTAATCAATTGATTAGATACACCCACTACTTGGATATTTTCTCCCGAGAGGGGTAGGTTTGGAACGTCCACTGTTCTTACAGTAGAACGGGTAGCGCCAGTGTCCAACAGAAAGGTGACATCATTTCCGTCAACCTTTCCTTCAATGTATGGTCCAGACTGGTCTACCGGCAAGGAAGCGCCAAGTACGCACTCCTCGTCCTCCCCTCTCAGGCCCCGTCAGTACTGATCATTACAAAGGAAGGTATCATTCAACAGATACTGCGAAGTTGCTGTATTTCTGTTCTCACCGCTTTCCCAAACTTCTATCTCTTCACCCTCTTCCTGTTTTCCCCTGTATACCTGCTTTGGCGCGCGAGGCACCTGAACTGTTTTTTACCTGTGGTTGCGTTTTTCTTGGTCTTTCTTTCTGCGTCTGTGGAGTTAAATCAGGTGTTTTGGGGTTATCATCGGTCAAATAGGGACACTCGTTTCGCCAGTGTCCAATTTAGCCGCACTGATGGCAGGGAAATTTCTTCATAGCCTCTTCCCTGCTAAATTTGGGCCGGGGCTTTCCTCCACCCCCTCCCCCAGGACTTTTGTTCTCAGCATTTTTAACCATGTTACTCAACTGTTTTTCCTGCTGTTCTGTGAGCTTTACTTGAGCCCACATCACCTTTTCCTTAAGGGCCTTTTTCTTTTCCGCCATTTCGTCCTCGCAGTACTTAGCGTACCGCAGGACCTCATCCATTTTTTTTGTATGCCAACAGATTTTATTATCTTTTATCCACTGACAAATTTCAGGTCTTAAACCATTTACAAACCTGTAAATAAAGTGCGTCATGTCTTTCAAATCGATGTTATCAATACCACTGTATGTTTTGAATACCTGCAATAACCTCTCATAGAAGGAGTGCACTGTCTCGTCCCTTTCCTGTGTTGTTCTATCTATTTTTGTCCAATCAGTTTCCTTTGCGGGCACCTTTTCTTTCAAATGCTGAATTACCTGCTCATATTTTCGCATGACATCCTTTGATGGCTCCCCTGTTTCCTTATTTCTTGGGTACTCTTCACTAGGCCAGTCTATGGCTATTTTACACTGGGTCCATAAATCTACCGGAACCACAATGTCGAAAAACCCATCCAGGTCTTTCCACAGACACTTCTGTACCTTCACGAACCTTTCCACCTGCCTGTACCAGTCTACTGGTTTCTCTCGTAATTTTGGAAAATCGTTCGTAAAGGACACAATATCCTGTCTGGACCAGGGGACATGCACATATTTCCCTCCAGGTACTTCGCGCATGGGGCATAACTGCTCAGGTTTCTCTACCTCCCTTAAAGCAAACTCAGGAGTCACTTGTCGGGAGCGAGCCTCTTCCCTCTTTTTCGCCCACCTGCTTCTCCATCTTTCCACGTCTCCCCATTTTTGCAGTACCCCCAATAATTCTTTAATCTGCAACTTTTTCCCTGCCACATTCAGGTGCTCTATATCTTTGTCGGAGAAGTCTGCTCTGTACGGTTTCTGCAAGGGCTTGGATTTTGAGATATCTACCCCCATACTAGCTGCGGTGTCTGTCAGTTTTTCGTGGAGCACTCTGGTGTTCCTTGTAAAACTTTTACACATAAACGACAATTCTTCTTCAGAGTAGGTATTTAATCGATCCAACCCCACATTTCCTGCCATTAATTCTTCTATTTCTACCCTCAGCTTGTAAAGGTCTAAAGGTTTCGTTTGCGGAGTCTGTTTCTCTAATTCGCGACTCCAACTCTCAATTTCATCCGGAGTTACCAGAGAGACCCTCCTAGTACCTGTGGCTGACTCTAATTTAATTTCTTTCGCATTAAAAGGGTTATGCCTCTGCTGCATTCCCCTCCCGGTCTGTTTGTTTGGAAAGTCCAAGAACGCAACTTCAGACTCACACTCACTGGACTGATCGTCAATGATTATCGGTTCCTGTCTCGGGGGTGCCATGACTGGGGTCATGACTGGAGTAATCGGATTTCCCTGACCATTTCCGTATAACGGAACCACTGGTCCAATAGTTACTGGAATAGTCAATGCCTCAGGACTGGTATTTAACTGGGAGATTTTCTGAATTATTTCTGTCCTTTGTCTAGCTAGAGCCTCTTGCTCCTTTTCCACTAGTATCCTTCTTAAAGTCGTATCATGTAATATCTGTGGGGTCAATGGAGGAGTAAAGCTCGGGGCAGTAGGATGCGTTTCACTTGGTCCCCCACCATAATTTGGTTTCGGGAATAAAGTTCCAGTGTTAAAGGACCTGCGCTCTTCCTCATACGGAGGTTGAACAAAAAGCCGTCCTGAATTCGATGGTTTCTCTTCGTTTTCATACAGGGGTCTGGGAAAGAAAACTTTCGTACGTGAATATTTTTCTTCCTGGCTTGCGGGCACTTTGGGATATATATCCCTTGTTTCCGCCGGTTCGGGTTTCTCAAAATAGGGCAATACTTGACCACCCCCTCCCAGTCCTAGGGATCTGTCTTCTTCCTTGAGGAAGTGGCGTCGGGGAGCATCTCCTACACTGGAAGGTCGGGTTCCCTCATTATAAGGTGGCGGACTTCTGGTACAGATGTCATCTATCAATTCATCATCTGACTCCCCAGGGGCCCCCCAATGCTTACACTTTTCGGTACTTTTCTCACCCGCTGCAGGGTTATGACATGCCGGCATCATGGGAAACAGACCCTCAACAATCATGCTCTGCCTCCACTGTTTCATCCTTTTATCCCTGGACTCCTGTTTCAGCCTGGGGTACCACTTGGTCAAACCCTTGTCCATTCGGGGTCTTTCTCTTTCAAAAGCCTCAATCTCCCATTCCTCTAATGCCTCATACTGCGTTAGTCTCGGTCTGGGATGCAATTCATTCATGCGGGTTCTCAAATTAAATAAAATCCTGCCATTGAAAGTGCCGTCTAACGGAAAAGCCAATACTCCGTCATCTCTTGTGTACTTCACCCAATTCTCCAACCACACACAGGTATTGTACCCTCGGTCAAACATCATGAATGAGGCAGGAGTATTGGGTGGTGGGACAAGAACACCTTCTCTAGATTTAATCGGTTTGTCCGTTTTAAAATAATTTTTCACCTTACTTACAAGGGACATTTTTCTCTTAGTTCCGTACATAATATCGTATCTATTAGTCTTCCACTGATCCCTTTCAAACCCTAGGTGCCTTGGATCAGGTCGAGTTCCTGTAGTCTGCGAGTGCCACATACGACTTCTACGCTAAACTTTGTTTACCAACTACCTCCAATCAGAACGCGCTTCAGAAATCCGTGCAACCAATGGGTGCGCGACTCTGAATAATCTCCGCCAATGGGTGCGCGGCCCCTTCGTGAGACAGTTCCCACGCTCTGGCGCTCACCCCTCCTTTACAATCTCAGCTCCGCTACCCGCCCGCTGCTTCTACCAATCCCAGCGCGGCACAGAGTGACGTCAGAGGCGCTTCGCGACTGACTCCCTCCCTTCACAAGGTAACGGAAACTTTCTTTCTTTTAAAGTGCTCAGTGCTTGGTTATTTTACAACAAATACACATTCGCCACAGTGCTCAAGTGTCTAGATAGGAACGCTTTGTTTTACTGCAAGTAAACTACTTCCATTTACTTTTCACACACTGCGAGTAGATCTCTTCCGCCTACCCTTCACTTTAGCATCGGTGAACCTGTTATTCCCCAAAACTCATCCACTTCTCCGGGATATATCTGAGTCTAAGGTTTCTCAGCGGACCCCTTTGCTTTCATCCAAGCTCCGAGGAACCTGCTACTCTTCCGATGTGACCCTTACTAGGTTACGCCACTATGGGAATTTTGCCAATGAACCCCATTACTGACATTTATTCACACATGTATTCAGAAAACCCTAGTTAGTGCTTCCCGGTTATCTTAACCTGCACCTAACTTTCCTCGAGCCTGTGACCTCAGGACAATGGATTCTATTCACCACTTGCCCTTTCAATTCCCCGGGGAGTTCGGACAACACAAAACTAAACGGTTTACGAGCGCATGAATTAATACATATAACAATATAAGAACAAGAATAATAACAATACAGCAATTCATGAATTGTTTTACAAGATATTATTCGTGCGTATTCACAAGAGATTGATCAGGTCTCTTTAGAACAGCCGCTCTTCTAGCAGCATCAATATAATAGCAGCTTCCGACTTGACTAGACCAACTAGTCCCTGCCTTACTCTCAACTAGTCCCTAACCATCCTCTGGCTACCAGTAAAACTGATAGAGCGCGCGAGGCCACCCGACCAATAATTCTCGCCGTTTCCGGCTTCAGGGCCCATATACTTTCAAATCACCATATACATTGACCAGGTGACTTCACGAGCTCTACCAATTTGTGTGTGTGTGTTCCCTACTATTATTTCTCAGTGCACCCGACTTACCATCCACCGATGCGGGTACCTAATGACCACAATGAATCAGGGAGCTAGCTGTAAAAGGAAAGGCAGCAAAATACAACCCAAACCAATAACATTCAAAATACTGATGAAATGACCACGGACAACGGGAAGTTTTAAAATGTTTATCTAAAATTCATTTGCTTCATGCATAAGGTACATCAGAATAAGGCAATCAATAACCAAGATAATGTAAATAAAGTAACTATAGAGAAATAACGACAAGTAATCATTGAAATACTGATATAAAATGTAACGAGAAGATACTATGCTATTCAGAAATATTTAAGCATGGGCAGACTATGTATGTATAACTACAGGAGGGCCTATAAAGAGTAACACGCTTCACTTAAGGTGAACGGGCCTTTAAACAGTCTAGGCAATGAGGTTCTAGACCATATCAGAAAATGACAAACTGCAATGCAAAATATAATTTCTAACAAGTGAGAAGACATAAGAACAAACTTATGGAAAAATGCAAATGACTTTCAATAGTTGCGGAAAGACATGGAAAAATAACATATGCAATGGTAAACTTTATTGAAGCAAAAGTTAGAAATTCAGAAGGTGCAAGATTTTAAGAGGTTCAGAGCAATATTTACCTAGAATGGTGTGGAAACCAAACCCTGGCCACGGGTCAGTTAAGGACAGGAAACCCTCAAGGAAGGATACCCCTCAAAGGACAGCAGGTGCAGAATGGACACCCCGGACAGGACAGGATACCCTCAGATTAGGAGTCAGGACAGGACCTCAGGACAGGACAGCAAACCCTCAGACTGGACCGCTCAGGACAGGACCGGAACCCACAGTTCGGAAGCAACGCCTGCGCTCCACCCGCTCTGCAGCTATCGATCAAGACCCCGATTGGGTCAGCGAACTCCCAGCAAAGTGCTTCGCCAGCACTTTAAGGTTCAGTAGAACCTTAGTCTATGGTCAATTTCGGACAGAGTGCTCCGCAGCTCTCTGTATCTTCAGTCACCTATTGAGTACGATGGGTCAGTGACAGGTCAGCTAAACCAGACAAGTCGGACGGTTCCCTAGGTGAACCCAGGGTAGATATACAGTTTGGGGACAGTGTACCACCCCCCAATGTCGCAAAGTGTCAGAATCCCTCAATTTCGATTGGTCCTAAGGTAGGATTTGGGTAACACACCAATCACAATGCAATATTTCAAGCCTGTATTTGCATGTTTGGGCACCGCCTAGAAAGATTGGGGTTCCCATGAGAAGCTACACGGCAAGCAGTAGCACAATATTACATTGTAACATATAAGGAGCCACATTCGCTGTTCTCGCAGGGCAGAGGTGACTTTCTCAGGAGCATCTCTCCCATCGCTGCCAACTGGCTATGTTCCATCAGTCAAGGTCCGCTGTGCCTCAGAGTTTGCGCAGGCGCAGAAGGGACCTCCAATATGGCTCTCCTCTCTCTCAGACCCCCATTCCCCGCGGTACATGAAAAGTAAGCGAAAACAAATTAATACATAATAATGTCATCATGAAAACACCTCACAGGGTTTGTACTTTCTACTTATCATCATAAAATATCCTTATGCAGTTTAAATGTTAGCTACATGGATACAGGCACAAGAGCAGTTGCACGAGTAGTACCACATGATGGGCACAGCTATGCATTACGCATGCGCATAAATTTCCCTCCACTTCTGCAGACGCGTCAGGACACGTGAGTGTGGCTGACGCATGCGCAGTAACTAAAATACAAGCGGCGGCCATATTAAAGGACACGGATTAAATGCATTAGAAATACACATAGGCAAGCTTCGTAAACTTTGCCCAAACAAAAATAAACGTTAGTAGAACATACATTTGTTACCTTATTACACATAAACGAGGTTCTTGACTTCGGCAAGCCGCAAAATATGCGAAGCTTTGCTTCATCACTACTCTCTGTAACCCCTAGTGTGCTGTAGCATGCAGATGGATTGGCAGGATGAAGATATATTGTAAAGCTTGCTATTCGTCTACTGCCTGGGTTCAGAGGAGTCAACACACACAGTAACTCACATGGAATGATACATTGACAAATACAATGTTGCAAAGAAAATGCCGGCCTGTCAAGGGCAGCATTGGTTGAGGGATGTATGTTGGCAGTGGTCCCAGTGGATATGTGTGCTGTGTATGACACGTCCTTCAAACACATTACACTGCCAAAGTTTGACTAGGCAGGCATAGCGGACATTGCACTGGACTGATCCAACTATTTCTTTCCTGACACAACCTTTCATGTAATGGACACCCTCTTCCACCCCCATGTTTCCCAATTATAAACAGGTTGTGTAACAGGGTGCAATTCTGACAACAACACCATTAAATTCATATGGAAAGTACTATCACACGCAGTTGGTAGCTGCACTCTGAAATCACTGGGTGCAGGATGCACATAAGCTCAGGATTAATTTTGCGGCTGGTGCTGGGTGGGTGACTGCCAACTGCACCAGCTCAATGCTAGTAAGTCTAAGGTGTTTTTGATGGTTAAACTTTTCGAGCAGTGGATTGAATGCTGGTGGCCTCCATCTCTTGGTAATGACCCCACACAGAAATGTGTTGTTAAAGACCTTTGGATTTCTATCAAAACTCGCCTCTCCTTTTCCATGCACAACTGAAGAACATGCTAGGAATGTGTCTTGGGATACTACATGGCCTCACACAGCTGTTTGGTTTTCTTTGTCAAGCTATGCATCAGTTAGGTTTTATTCAAGGACTCTCTTTTATTCAGACTGTATTATGGCACCTTGTTGCCGCTGGAGGCAAAGAAGTCTGTGATTGTGAGCACTCAGAGGGTCTCTTAAGCAGCTGACAAAAGTCCTCTTGGTGTCCCTATAACCTCCTCAAATACCAGTACCAGGTGTCTGCTTTAGTGGCTACCGGTGGGCAGGTGTGCAAAGTGCCAATTTCTATGTCTAAGTTTAAGGTGTACAATTCATCCTCTCCTGCTATCCTGACCAACATGCTTTCACAATACACCGCCGTTCCTTCAGCACACTAGCAGCCAAACTATCAAACACATTTTAGAAACACAAATGTATCATTGATACATTTTTATTAATTTTTTTGTAAGGCATTCAAGATCCACATTTTTTTCTCAATGAATGGGCTCATTCTGTGACATGCCTCCTGGTCTGTGTGCAATCACTGCTGGTACATGCCATTGCTGGTGCTGCTGTGCTCAGTAAGAGTATACACATAACCTAACATGACAAAGTACACGCTTGGGGGTGTGGCTTCGGAACCGATGGAGGAGGAGGTGTGAGCCTGCAGCTCTGCACCAACCCCGTAATTTCTCCTGTTTTGGGGACTCCTCGGTTTGCCCATGCATGATCCTGTGTGAGCTGAGGGGTGTTGAGAGCTGCCCCGGCAAAACTCGAGCTGAGCTACGCATCCCCGGTGATTGGGAGCCCCGGGGAAGGTCCTGTGTTTGGGCCAGGCCGCTGGTGAAAATGGTGGCGATGGTGTAGTTGGCGCAGTAACGCCCTGGGAATTGTGCCTGAAGCCGAGTGGACTGTAGGGAACATCAGAGGACTGCTGACCCCGACTGCGGAGTACACTCTACATCGGATTAATGCCCGGTTTCGTGACTATTATGCAGAGTTGTATTGTAGTAGACTGCAGGCTGATGAGACCGACATGCGGGAGTTTCTAGGGGACCTAGAGTTGCCGAGCATTGATGCGGAACAAGCTGACTCCCTTGGGCAGGATATCATGCTATCTGAGATTAGGTGTGCTATCAAGCAGATGGCGCGTAACAAGACGCCGTGTATGGACGGTTTGCCCATCAAGTTTTATTTGACCTATATCGATGTCCTAGGCCCTAGACCGCTGTTGATCTTTTGTGAAAGGGAGTTTGGAGTTTTGCCAGCCTCTGCTAGAGAGGCGGTGATCGTCCCCCTACTTAAGCCGGGGATGGCCCCTGAGGACCCCTCACCATATCGCACATTGTCCATGCTCACGACGGATTACAAAATATTGAGCCGTATACTGGCCACTCGACTCCTCCCGCATATTGGGCGTTTGATTCATCCAGATCAGGCCGGATTTAATCCCACCCGTAATACTGCTGGTAATGTACGCCGCTTGTTACGAATTCTGGGAGACACGTACGATGCGGAGAGGATGGCGATGATCCTCTCAGTGGATGTTGCAAAAGCCTTGAGTGGCCTTATCTGTTCTTTATTATGAGGGCCTTTGGACTTGGGGAGGGTTATGTGAGATGGAAAGAGATGTTGTATTCATCGGCAAGCGCTAGGGTGCGGGTCGGGGCGGTGGTCTCTGTCATATCCTGTGGGGCGGGATACTCGGCAGGGTTGCCCCTTGTCCCCGCTGTTATTTGCTCTTGCCATAGAACCATTGGCACCATGCATTTTATATCACTGTATGCTGATGAACTCTTGATGTTTTTGAGGGATGCAGAGTTTGCCCTGGAAGGGGCGTGTGAGTTGCAATGTAGCAGAGCTTCACCCCACTGCACAATACTGAATAACTAGAGGCTGACTGCTGAACATTCCTCTCTCCCCTTGGCGGAGCGGTGCGACGAGGTGGCATACATGAGCTGACAATTCCCCCTCAAAATTTTAAGCGCTGAGCTAAGTGACACCCCCATATACCCTGGCCTAATAAACTTGCTGCCCTGGCGATTGTCAGCGGTGAGAACACTCCCAGGAAATCCGCTCAGAGGCACCTGATGTGTGCCGGGGGAGATTGTCAACACTGGCAACGCGGTAGAGTCTGTTCCCGGTAAGGAGGGGAGAGACCCAAAAAAACATGGTTTGAGGCCACCTGCTTGAAGTACAAATGTATGCACAAACCTGCCTGCCATCTTGGACAGGATTTGACATTAGAGGGATTGCCATCACATGTAGTCACAGATGGAGCATCAACATACTAGAATGTAATAATTACATGCACTCCAACATGAACCTGTCTTCATTCAAGGTGTCCACTTACTCACACTTACAACATAGTAAATGCTCAACATAAAAGAAGATATTCCAAAGTATGCAAGTATGAAGTTTTATAAAATGGACTTTCCAGACACACATTGTTAAATATGTACAATACAAATATTCTTTAAAAAAAATATAAAACTATCTAAAACTATCTACACTAACTAATCTTAACCTAACCTAACTAATCTTAACTAATGTTAACCTAACTAACTTAACTTACTTATCCTTAACTTACTTATCCTAACCTAAACTATGTTCACGCAGGACAACTAAACACCAGCCCCCACCCCCCTTAACACATGAATGTACAATAGACATACACATACTTATCCTAAACATAAACTACATACTAACCTAATAAAAAAACAAAAATATATATTTTTCTTTTTTTTTTAATTTTTTGAAAACAGCTAAACACATATGACACATATAAGAAAACCCACCCACCCTAAATGTAAAGTTATAAAGCCAATAATAAAAAAACAGTATAAACATATCTAAAAAGAAAACCTAACTAACTGACTAAACTAACTATGTTGACTAATATATACAATACAAAAGGAACAATAAAATAAAACTTAAGTTACAAAAAATAGAATGTCCAAACACTGTCCAAACACCCCTCATATGAGGGTAACAATATGATCCAAGGTTTGCTGCACCTTGACCAGTTTCTGGTCCAAAATATTAATTTTGGACTCCAAAATGTCAATCTTCTTTTGCATGCCTTCAATTACACTATTATCCACACTTGCTGCACTGCTTTGACCTGATGTGGAGGGTTGGGGTGCAGCAGCTCCACCTGCAGTACTTGTGGCACTATTACCAACAGGTTGTTGTCCACCAGCTGTACTTTTCTTAGTAGGTGACGCAATGATCCACGTTTTGGCCAGCTTCTGCTTGTCATATTGACGTGAGGTCCAGCGAAACCCCTTCGCCACTGCCAAGATATGGCCATATCTGGCTTTTCGGATACGGAAGCTTTTCTCATCCTCTGCATTCATGTTAACTGTATGAAAAGAGGGAAACATGTGTAAGGCAAGCAGTACATGAGGGACATGAGCATGACATAAGTAGTACATTCAAACGAGTGAATGCAATGTTTCATGAAAAGATGGCCAACACTTGTGTGATGACACACTTCAAAATTGTCATCTACCATATGCAACAAAGCTCACAGAAGCAGGGGCCGCTAGGTTGGGCACAAGTGGAATGACTGCCATTAAGTGAGACCCCAGCAGCCGGCCACAAACATACTGTCAAGAATTATACTTGTGCTTGACTGCTCATGCGGGGGCTTGGTATCCCACGCTGGATATTTTTTCTATTGATTTCATAGGTTTTTAGAGTGCCAAACATACCCGTGAGGGTATCAGAGCGCTCTACATCCTTGAGGGGGAGGAATACAAGTCGTGAGGATGGGAGGGATCACATTGGGTGAGGCAAGGATACATCGTAATGGAGGAGCACGCAGTCTTAAGTCCAAGGTACATGTGGGATCAAATTAAAGCTAAATACACAGGAGGTGCACGCTGTCAAGGGTCCCATCTACATGTGGGATAAAAATGTAAGCAGATAAAAATCAAAGCAGGTAGGTATATTTACACACTGTCTCATCTCATTGGGGGATGGCCTGGAGTGCACCAAAATGTGTCATTGGTGGAGGTCATGGATAATGTCGAGGAGGAGTGTTGAACAAGTTGATTAGGTGATTGAAAAGTATTCATTAGCTGAGGTATCTTCAAATTAAGAAGCTTTTGGTGTCCTTCTTAAAGTGTGCCAGGGACGGAACTAATATGATGGAGGGAGGAAGAGAGTCCCAGAATCTTTGTGCGGGCCCAGAGTAGGCTGTCTTGTATGTATTTTCTTCCACATGCGTGATGCTTGCAGAAGCAAGTTTTATGCATATTGTGAGTTTCAGGCTCCTCTGGATATCAGGAGCTCTGTGCCAGACATGTTGGCGAATTTGAGTATAGACCTTTGAGACTAATGCAGGCTACTTTAAATTGTATTGTGGCCTGTAGGGGAAGCCAGTTCAGAGCTTTGAGGTGGGGAGAGTTGTGCTAAAATTTTCTTGAGCACATTAGTAGTCTGGCAGCGGTGTTGAGGCAGCCTTGCAAACATGCCAGAGAGATTTTGTGTAGGCCAAATTAAGTACAGCATCCGAATTTAAGTCTGGAAATGAGTAGGGTCTGGGTTAACGTTTTAAGGTCGGAGGCATTGAGGAAGGGAATGAGGTGTCTGAGGTAGCTCAGGTGGAATGTAGCCATTTTGGCCACAGAGTACGTATGGCCCTGCTAAATCAGGCTGTTGTGAAGGGACATACCAAGGGATTTTGCAAAGTCCACAATGTTAGGAGGTCTGTTTACTGCCGTTATGGTACTGATCAATTCCTGGATGTGTGGATTTGGTTTTCAAGGGATCTCTGAATAAATTTGGCTTAACATGCGTTATGTTTCAGATGGTTGGCAGTGAGCAAATGGACTGTCAGTTTCCGTGCAATGTTAAGGGAGATACTGTCTTCTGAGGAAGTCATTTCAATGTACACCTGAGTATCATTGGCGTACATAAGGTAGGAGATGTTGGCGGCACAAAGCACCTTGGTGAGAGGTTGAAGGTAAAGGTTGAAGAGGGTTGAACCTTGAGGGACTCCGACATTCACCGGAGAGGGGGCGGATAGATCTAGACTGTATGTGAGCTGTTTTGGATGAAGGATCTAAACCATTTAAGGACGGCGCCATTCAATCCCATCCATCAATTAGAGGCGTTATATGAGATTTAAGTGGATGGGGCATAGCTTGGAAGCCGATGCAAGCGGAGGCGTGAGCGCGAGCGCTGAGCTCCGTTCCCAGGGTCCCGATCTAATCTTGATTAAGAGCCATTTTGACCCTTCAAGGGTCCCCTGGTGATCGGGGACAGTGGGGACACTGCACTGAGATACTTGGAGCCCCCCAAAATGCCAGTTGGTGAGTTACTGCTGGACCAGGGAGCACTCAGCGATCCCGGTCTGGCGTCTACTACCGGAGATGCTGGAGGACCCGGCCTTCAGGGCTGCCCTGGAGACGGGGATAGAGCTGTACTTTCATGACAACGAGGGCTCTGCTACGTTGACCGCATGTGAACGGGATGCCTTCAAGGTGGTTGTCTGCGGATTCTGCATAGCCAATTGGGTGGGAGTGAGGTAAACGCTGTCGGCGGAAATAGACACACCACTAAGACCACACTCAGGAGGTCCCTCAGGGTATGTTGACTGAAGGAGGGCAGATAAATAGCTGGCACCACACTCACCCTGAAGCCAGTGAAGGGACACATTGCACTACTTATGCAGCAACTTGGGCCAGAATACACTACTACCAAGCCACAAGGGTACTGGGCCCGACCGTACAAGCTCACACAGACCCACCACAACACCTTCCGAACATTGCATGGTAACACTGGGCTCCTCCCACCTTGGTAAGACAAACTCCAGCCTAGTTGGAGGGTAGAAACCACAGCAATACTAGAAATAGGAGACAATTTTAAATTGTTTGAGGACATTCATCATTTTGCCCAGAGAGCTCACTAAATGAGAGTTGGGTATTTGTTACATTTCTTAGGTCCTCCTGGACATATAGAGAATAGTACATTCTCCAGAAATATACCTAAGTGTGTTTTACGCTTAGATGTAAGCGGGGGAAAAGTGCCAAGTGCATGAGTATTTCATCTGAAATAAATACTAGAGAACACAGCAACAACAGATATTAAAATCCGGGGAGCTAATTGTGAGGCTGGTAGGTGTGGTGAAGGGGAAAGGCCAGGACAGGCATCGGCAGAGGTGATCAGGCGCACACAATTCAGAAATTATTTTTTTTAAATTCATGGACCTGGTGAAAGTCCAGCATTGTGAAAACGAAGGTATACTAACCACTTTTACCTCCCCTTACACTACACTCTATACTACACAGCATAGGGGGGTATTATAAGTACACAACTTCATGAATAACACACGGCATCCCCTGGCTCAGACGAAACACATTGGAGTATGTAACTCAGAAGAGAGACAGGTGATAAACAATATGAAGAATGTTGTCTCCATAATTTCTGCTAGTAGTCAATTATGTGTGACACACTATAAATCACTACAAGGCCTTCATGACACGTGCATGAACATGTTATTCAATGGTTATTTATATATATATCACATTTGGATGTTGTCATAGACACAGCACACGGATTTACACAAGCTAATCTATTAGGCACACTGCATTTCCTATGGCTCAGTTGCATGACGCTGACTCAGTGCTAGGCATGTGTTTGGACAATGCATTACTGATCATGTATTACAAGCAAAGTGGTCTTATAATTTGATGAGCGTAAGGCATAAACAGTCACATAACCATACATGTTCACTATTGATGAGTGCAATTACGTGGATTTATACATGACATTCATGGACATTGAGTATGGCCACTTAGTGATTCGTTGTTCTACGTGTCTTCTAATACAGTGACTGTTAACAAACCTAGAAAGCCATGTGCTTCCCCAGTACAGCTGACTGTGAGCTTACACACACACTGCAACCCTGGGACCACAACCTGTAAAATTTTGGGCCTCACCACATTCACTACCCACATGTAGTGAGCACTGTGTGCAGCATGCCTTACTCTACAGATGTCAGCTTAATGATTTTGTCATATCCAGTTGAATTCTGCTTCCTCAGTGTAAGTAGCAATGGGCATTTACTGTTGCTTTGTTCATAGGGGAATTGCCTGTCTGACACTTATGTGGCTTTTTGTTAGTCCATGCATGATTCCACAACATTCACAAAGACTTACAATATGGTCTTTTGACTTTGAGGGTGTCTGCAAACTTTAAATGCAACTGGATGTAGTGATCATGCCATAGATAGGCACATGCAGAGTGTAGCTTACCTCCTCACACATTACTTAAATCACAAGGAATTAATCTATATACTCACTGGTTGCATTGGGGTCTTCAAAACTGTCTATCTCCCCCTGAGTATATGGTGCTGGACCTCCTACAAAACATGGACATATATGTACATTTATGCATGACATCCAAAATTTTGTACATTCTAGCCTGAAGATTATAGCGTAACACATGCATGTAATTTCTAGTCCATGACAACCCTTTCACATTGACAACATAAATTTGTATAGAAATATACATGGACTCTGCAAATGCATGATGAACTCCAAATGAGTGTTCATTGTTTGCCCATGTTTTTCAACTCACCACCCCCCGTGCACACTGCTCCCCTCCTGCTGCAAATACCCCTGTGGTCCCGCCCACTCGCCCCCATTCACCATCCCCTGCCTCCCGCTTCCCAGCTGCTCCTCCCGCCCAGCTCCCATTCAAATGGTGGTAGGTGGTCAGTCGAAGGCGCGCCTAAGGCAAGCCCGTCTGCGCATGTCTGGACAGTGCCCAGCACCAGAAACCCTGGACCCCGCAAACGCCACAACAGCAGACTCCACTACGACGCCAGCAGCCTCCACGTACTCATGGCAGGCCAAAACCACAACAGCTTCCAGGCCACCCTGAAATGGACCCACGGACCTCGCTCAGGCCGCACATGCAGCTTCACCTGTGACAGGACCACCAAACATCCAAGGACCGAACACAAACACCTCCGCAGCATACTCCTCAACACCCGCTCTGCTCCCTTACACGCCGTTCAGCTCTGGGATCTGCCCAACACAACCCCTGATGTGGCCTTCAAGACTGACACCTGGTGGAACAACTCCTTGGCGCACAACATTGCTATAGCCATCCCAGACGTCTACAAGATCACCTGCACGGATTGTGCCAATGGAAACAGAGGAGGAATAGCCATCGTCAACAAGTCCACCCTCAAGTTCGCCACCCACGCAGACAACACACTTCACACTGGCGAACACCTGCACTTCCAGATCCAAACCAACAACAACCTCACCCTCAGAGGAACACTCATCTACAGACCCCCTGGAACCCAGGCTCAATGCAGTGACTCCATCGCCAACCTTGCCAGCACCCATGCACTTGCCTCCACGGATACATCCTCCTCGGGGACTTGAACTTCCACCTCAAGAACAATAACGACGCCAACCCTTCCACCCTGATCAACAACCTCCCCAACCTTGGCCTCAAACAACTCCTCACCACACCCATCCACGCCCCCGGCCACACGCTGGACCACGTCTTCTCCACAGGCACCCATGTTGCCTTCAACACCACCACCAAACTCTAGTGGACCAACCACCGCTGCATCATTTTCACCTTCAAGAATCCAACCACGCACCACCGCACCCAACAGCTGCCTCTCCGCTGCTGGATCAAAGTCACCGAAGACCTGCTGATCACCACCCTCAACCAAAACCCACACACCAACCCCACCAACCCAGACGCGGCAGCCCGCAACGTCAGACAGTGGATGGATGACTGCGCCAACACTCTTGCACCACTCAATTAACCCTCCAACAGCTACAACAGCATGAGACCCACCTGGTTCTCAAACAAACTCCAGACCTCCAAATGCGTATGCCGGAAACTGGTGGAAACATGCCTACCCTAACGCACAGTGGACAACCACCCAGCCCACAAGGATGCCATCTGCAGACATCTCCACCTCATCAGATTAGCCAAGAGATACTCCTTCAAAGACCGCTTGCACAACAACGCACACAACAGCAAAGAGATCTTCAGCATCGTAAAGGAACTCTCCAACCCCAGCGTCATCCAGCCCTCACAAGAACTGTGCCACTCAGTTGCTGTCTTCTTCCAATGCAAGATTGCTGACATCAACGACAGCTTCAACACCACAACCACCCCGACTACGCCGGACTCAAACTCCCCTACGAACACCACCTGCGCCATCCGCCTGACCTCCTGGTCCAATGTGAATGCCGATGAGACACCAAAGGTCATGAACTCCATCCACTCAGATTTGCTGTCAGACCCGTGCCCACACCACATATTCAACAAAGCAGACGCAAGCCATTGAACACCAACTACGGAAGGTCGTCAACATCTCCTTCAAAACAGCGACATTCCTGGAAAGCTGGAAGCACGCCAAACTCAGCGCCCTCCTCAAGAATGTAAAAGGCCAACCCCAAGGACCTCTAAAACTTCCGGGCCATCTCACTGCTCACGTTCACGCCAAAGGTCATTGAGAAAATTGTCAACAGGCAATTGGTCCGCCACCTGCAAGACAACATCTTGGACCCGTCCCAGTCCGGATTCTGTCAAAACAACAGCAGCGAGACAGCCCTCATTACAGCCACAGACGACATCATGCGCCAACTCGACAATATTGAAACATCAACCTTCATCCCCATTTACAAGCCCTTTGTGTCACTTTTGTGACGCAGTCATGGGCAACTGCAGAAATGTTTCCAGGGGGGTGGGAATTAGTCACTTCCTCACCATCCCCCTTGCACTCTTCTCACCTCTGTCTAGCACCCTTCTCGCCATCCCCCTTGCATCCTTCTCCATCTCCCCCTTGTACTCTACTCCACCTCGCAACCTTTTGTACCTTGCACCATTCCCCACCGTCTGCCTTGCACCCTTCTGCACTCTGCCTTGCACCCTTCTCCTCTCTGCCTTGCACCCTTCTCCTCTCTGCCTTGCACCCTTCGGCCTTGCACCCTTCTGGCCCACACCCTTGTTCCCGTCCCAAAAAATAGGGGGGGGCTGCCACCTGGAACAATGGCACCATTTCAAAAGCATGATGGACACCGGGTGCACTGTGAGGGGTGGGGGCAAGTGCCCCCCCTTGCCGACGCCCATGGACGCAGCAGCGGCACAAAAGATGTGCCATGGTGCAGGGTATACACAACATGACGCATCTGGGAGATGTGTGACGTAGTTAAGCCTTGCATCAGAAGGAGGAGTTTCAGTGCGGGGGGGTGCTTTGTGGCACAGGAATGCCTCCTACAGGTGGCTAAGTGAAATGTACCAGATGTCACTCAGTCACTTTTGGGACCATGCTGTGTTAAAAGCCAGCACCTGCTTGGAGCAGATTTAAGGGTTGACGCTGCATTGTACAGATAGGGCCCCCCCACCCCCCGAAATTTCCAGGTGCTGTGTAACGCTTGCAACGCAATTTCTGCAATGTGCAGGCTTAATGGAACACATGAAACACACATCAGTACCACATGGGAGTGACTCCACATACAGAGGCCATTGCGGGCCAGAGCAAGTTAAGCAATGGATGGGCCAGTAGGCACAGGCATAGCTTGAGCAGCAGCTGTCAAATCCATCTGGACAGGCCTCACACAGTGCCTTGTGAACAGTTCTAACCTGCGCTGACCCACATGCAACACAAGTCCAGAGCTGCAAGGGACCATCACACTCCCCTACTCCAGGACTGACTTTGAAGCTTGTGGGAGGGACGTCTTGGTACAGCGCCAGGCACGGACTGGGCAGAAGGCACGAGTCGTGCACACAGGAGTGCCTACAAAGCGGCCTTGAACAACGGTGGGGGAGCACAGGATAGCACCAAATGTGCTGGACCGGATGGAATGACACGCAGCAATCAACCAGAGCTGAACAAGTGGCGGTGGTGGCCTACCCTGAGTGGATTCCCCTTGGCGACAGAGGCAGCAAGAAGGGGACTGGTGGGGAGCCCCTTTGTACAGACGGGCATGCCAATCCTGCACATTAATGCCAACGGCACAGCAGCTGGCGATGGGGAGGTTAAGGGACAAGCCAAAGCAGCATCAGCAGGCGGCAGGTGACACGGGACCAACGCAGGAGAGGAGCAGGGAGGACTTGTTTAACTTAGTGAAGTTAAGAGTTTACTGTTTTGAAATATAACTCATTTCTGGACCTGGGGCTGGGTCGCTCAGGGCCTTTTAGATCACGGATACTCTCGGGCACATCTGCTACCTGCGTGAATGTTTACACAATACAATGCAGTACCTGATAGACATAATACGTATTGCATAATTGACTGTTGAAATGTACTCGCATTCATGTATTGGATGGATATTGATGTGCATTGTACTGTTTATAAAATTAAAAGGGCAATAGACAGATTTGAAAAAGAAAATTTAAACCAAAAAATACACATCAGTGCATTTGTTCATCCATGGTGCGCTGCATTGTAAATGCTGTGCACCAATGGTGGGTGAGCAGCCGCGCTAGATACGTGGCGCATCCCTGCTGATATGCAGAGATGCGCCAATAATTGTAAGTCTGCCCCTTCACGTCCGTGATACGTCACAACCCTGTGTGTACATAAAGCAGGCGTGAGGGGTGGGACAACATATTAGACATAGCGTGGCCTTCAGCATTGCGTCATCCAAGTTGCATTTGAAACACAAGTCCACCAATGCCCCACCATTACATCACAGTATTTAACACACATTGCACAATAATTTAGCCCCGGGGTGCAGCATAGAAAATGCTACACAATTGTGGTGGGCCAGGGAGGTAAATGTGTGTCGCATGTGTGATGGTGCATCCCTGCAGATTTAAAAAAATGCACCAGGACACATTTATCAACACAAAATGGCATTTGAGCTGATTAACAAGCCCTCTGCACCACCACTATGTCACTTTTCGTGACGTACTGGTGGCCAGGGTGGTCCTACATATTTACAAGGAGAGGAAAACCCACCCTGCGTGACTTGTCCTCGCCTTGTAAATTCGGCCCCTTCACACGCAGCACTGTGCGTGGAAGGGGTGTTTCATGGGTGTTGCTGTGGATGTTCCCAGGCAACACCTATGGAGTGAGACACATCTTCAGATTTACAGAAAAGTTGTTAAGCTGGAGATGCGTGTAAATGCTACGCCACACTAGAGGTGGCGTAGCGAGGCACAATGAGAAATGTTTCTATTTCTCCTTGTTTGTTCCACTTTCAATGCATGCTGCATTTTACAGCACGCATTGAAGTTGAAAAAGTGTCTTGCAATAGTTTATGAGCTGGATTTTGGCCCTTCCTGCACAAAAACAATCTCCCCATGGCGCAGGCATCCTTGCACCATGGTGCAATGGTGCCTGCGCCAGTGCATGGCTGGAGTTTGTGCGGCAGTGCAGGGGGATGCACAGAGACACCACATATTCTTGTAAATATGTAGCATCTCTGTGCTTTCAAAAGTAACGCAGCACAGCGCAGAAAAATGACTTGCGTTAGTTTGTCGTAAATCTGAGACATCTTTTGTATAATTTTGAACATAGCAAACTTTAACATATCTGTACATTAGTGAGAATGACAACATGAGTAAGATTACAAATGTACTCACCGGTTGGGCCACCGACATCCAGGCCAAGATGGTCCAGCACATCACCCTCGCGGCTGACGGTGTCCTGCCAGCGGTGCTTGATTTGGTGTACTGTCCGCTCCACCTTGAATAGTTGTGCCAGATGTTGCTGCACCAGTATCCATCGTCCTCTCTGTTCAACGGTGGCTTATCCTTGGCTGACACGCCCACCCATGCTCATCATTCTCGGGAGGTAATGGAATATGAGCCACAGGAGCCCACCAAACTCCCTGTCTGTCAGGTTCTTTGACCTGCCTGACATTGTGTGCAATGTAAAGTTTTTGAAAATTAAACTGAAGTCAGCTAATAAAGGAAACTTAACAATAAAATAATTGTATGAAATAAAAACCCAACCCCTATAATAACACTAACACTAACTACCCCTATGGACACACACCCCTAAATAGACAATACAAATAGCACACACAAGACAAACAATAGACAGACCAAAGAACAGCAAAAGACACAAAAAACTGACAAAAAACACAGGGAAACACTTCTCTCAATCAGAACTCTCTCAAACACCTCCTCCACCAAGCACACACCCAAAGAGAGTAACAGAACGTGATAGAAACATGGACTTCCTGGTTTGGAAGATTCTAGAATGATGACATACCGGAGTTGTTGCACGTTTTTATGATTTGCAACATGCTGTTTACGATGCGTTATTATTTCAATTGCTAGATAATATAATCCTGTACATGTGTGACGCTTTTTTATTTTAAGTGTCGCATCGTACGTTAACATGCATTTACAATTATGAAGCGGGACATTTTTTTATGGTGCGATGCTTTTTGTGTAGATGCGACACGTTTTTGTGGCTTTGCGAAAATGTACTGGTAGATGCTACACTTTTAATGTACCTTGATATTAGTTACATTTGGTGATGCAACACATTTGTTTAATTGAGTCATTTTATGGAAAGATGCGACACTTATCTTAAATTTGAGTGACTCTTTTCAAATTTGAGTGAATGTTCAAATTTAGTAACTCTTTCAACATTGGAGTGACTCATTTCAAATTTATCAGTATAAATCAGTGCTGCTGTGTGAAGATGTACCAGGAACTACAGCATCATCTTTTGCAGCCTACTCGATGGGGCTAATCCCCGGCCTCAAGTAAGCATTTAGGTGGGCCAGAGTGTGGGTGATCCAGCCCTCATCATTCTGTAATGCTTTTCAGCAGTTGGTGTAGAATGAGCCATATAATCAGCCACAAGGCTTTTTTCCGCGTCAGAGCAGTCTTTTTTTGTTGCTGTCTCGAATACGCGTCTCGCTTGCTGGCTTGTGATTGAAGGGACACCGTATCTGTAAGAATTATTTACATGTGATACCTGTTCGACTTTCCATGCATATTTATTTCAAGGATTTATTTGGCTCGTGAGCTGATACCATTTTCAACAGAGGTAATACTAAAGCCATCTATTTGGATGCCAAATTAACCACTATCCCTATTCAAGTTATAGACAAACATCATCCATTCGGAGCATGTGAACTCAAAAGTGTGCAGCCATCACTGCAATAATACCTTTCATGAAATCGGTGGAGATCATTAGACGGATTATATATTGCTCCCCCAGTGGAAGATATGAAAAATGTATATGTTGAAGCAGCCTTCCTTTTCCTTAACATATTAGGCCTGATCGTTGTGAGATATTGCTCAAACCACTGCAAGTAAAGAGAGAAACTAATATGAATTCACATTAAAAATGCATATGTGACTGAAGTATTCACAATCTGTAATATTTTAAAGGTCAATACGAATTGAACTGTCTATACACACATGTTCTTCTTCTCAGCTTAAACAAAATGATGCAATCTGCTGAGCTGCCGTCTTGTGTTCTTTGACTGAAACAATTGCATAATAGCTTCCCTCCTCATCATGGTATGATCTTCCTTCTTCCCATTCTTTAACCTGCAAAATTGTGAGATATTTATAATAATTACATAGTGTTTATAATTCTTTAAAAGTCCTTCTTTTAAGAGATACAAAAATTAACCATTGAGCATGGTTATGCAGAGGAAGAAGGAAGGCTCCGATGATTAGCTGATTGAAAAACTCGCGTGTCCGAGGGATGTTCTTAATAAAATCCGTAGTTGGTGCTTCAGGATTGTAGAAAAATAAGAATCTTGCGACATTTTCCAGCTTTAATTAAAAAAAACACAAACAGTTACTAGATAATTTGCTGTTATTATATCATTTCTTCCCATCCTTTAACCTGAAAAATTGTGAGATATTTATAATAATTACATAGTATTTATAATTCTTTAAAAGTCCTTCTTTTAAGAGATACAAAAATTAACCATTGAGCATGGTCATGCAGAGGAAGAAGGAAGGCTCCGATGCTACTTTGATGGATCCTAGTAATTGTTTTTATTTTGTTACCATCCCTGAAAATTTTTCACAGCACCAGGTCTTTGTACATGTTTTAGGAGCAATAGTGCCTCTAAATGGTATAATACGAGTAGTGTATCCTGCACAGAGAATTTCTGATTGTTGGCGAGTTTTTCGGTCACTTGAAGGAATTCCTCCTTTGCTTTCACCAAGATGCGTAAGCAGTTTCCAGGGGTCATTTTTTCTACAGTAAACTCTGTGTACCTAAGACATATGTGGAAAGTCATAATAAGCATCAGAGAGTAAATTTGAATCAACAGTTATAGGAAATGTTACTGTTTATTTTCATCTGGTGGCTATTGTACTTAACAAATCATAAACTTTTACCTTCTGTGTGTAACTTCTTTCGAAATGCCTCTACTAATTTTTTTCTGCATATCCTTCATTACGCAGAGAAAATGCTGAGCGGCTGTAAATAGGTCAAGTTCACTCTCTCTTAAATCTGTAGCAACAGTAAGGTAGTGGACAAAACGCTTTAGATTTTTCATGTAGTTGACAATTGTCTGCTGGGCCAGGCCTGATGTTTTTAGCTGATTGAAAAACTCGCGTGTCCGAGGGATGTTCTAAATGAAATCCGTAGTTGGTTCTTCAGGATTGTAGAAAAAAAGGGATCTTGCTACATTTTCCAGCTTTAATTAAAAAAATACAAGTAACAGTTATTATATAATGTGCTGAAAATCATGATTAATAGTATTCGCAGTAGAAACAGCTATAGTAGTAAGAGCCTATTTATATTACCTCTTGCTTGAAGTTGCAGACGGAGAGATCATCTTTTAAATAGTTCCGGAATCCAACTAAAAGTTTACAATCTAAGGAATGCTTCCTGTAAAGTCCCATGTCACTAAGCTTCTTGCGTATAGATGTCTGCCATGATTTTCCTTTTGGTCTGTTGAATTAAATAGTGAAACGTTTTAGAAAACAAACTGTTTAAGATTAAATAGTAAACCAAGATGCGTGTGATGCAAACAGATAGTGGTTATTTAAACTTACGGTTGATATAATTCAGATTCTTTCTCAGCTCCTTCTTCCTCGTCTATCTGAAGGTCAGTGTCCATTTCTTCTTCAGATGTCACAGGAAGTCTAAAAAGGAAGGGTTATATTTGAGCCTTAAAAATTGAGTGGACAAATATACAAGGTAATAAAAAACAAGGTTGCAACAATATGCATGGATAGAATGGAGACCCCCCAAAGAATTAAAATAATCTGTTGGTGAAATAGAGGATATATAATCATTGATATTGTTGAAAGAGTTCCAATTATAGCAAACTAACATTAATAAATAAAAGATTGTTTACTTACACAACAACTGGAACAACAGGCTTTCCAATAACGAAACAACCATTTGTTTCCAACATTTTGATAACAGGTATCAGGGCCTCTTGATTGATAAGAAGCTTTAGATTCTCATAATTGTAGATCCTTGCCTTCGCAAGATGGTCAACCATGGATAATCTAGCTTCTTTGACTGTTTTTCTAATCTCTTCAGGAGTGCTTCCCTTCATGCAAACTCTAGACAAGTGAAGTGGCAACTGCACACTGTTTTTAAAACATTTCACGCAAACAAGAGGAATGCGATTGATTTTGCTAGGAAGAAAAAAGAAAGTTGCACATTTAGAATAGCACATTTTTTTAAACAACAGAATGACATTCAATATACTGCTATTAAAAGTCAAAGACTATATATAAACACATATATCTGTAAAACATTTTATTGTTGACAGGCAGATTGAACTTTGGATATGATCTGGCTCTCTGATGGCTATGTCATTGTAAGCATCAAGTGTGACCTTATCTTAATCCTTCAGCTCGGGGTTTCAGGACCTAACATGACAGGCAGTTTGCACCAGGCTGAAGGAAAGGTAGGCCCATTTAGGTCAAGCAGCCACCTGCAAACACACATGACTCAGGGACAGCACCACAACACTCAGGGACACCTCCTCACTGCTCAGGGACACCACCACACCACTCAAGGACACCACCACATCCATCAGGGACACCACCAAATCACTCAGGGACACCACCAGATCCCTCAGGGACACCACCACATCACTCAGGGACACCACCACATCACTCAGGGGCACCACCACATCCCTCAGGGACACCACCACATCACTCAGGGACACCAACACATCACTCAGGGACACTATCTCATCACTCAGGGACACCACCACATCCCTCAGGGACACCACCACATCACTCAGGAACACCACCACAACACTCAGGGACACCAACACATCACTTAGGGACACCACCAAACCACTCATGGACACCTCCACACATGACTCAGGGACATCACCACACATGACTCAGGGACACCACCACACCACTCAGGGACACCTCCACACTGTTCAGGGACACCACCACACCACCCAAGGACACCACCACATCACTTATGGACACCAACACATCACTCAGGGACACCACCACATTACTCAGGGACACCCCCACATTACTCAGGGACACTACCACATCACTCAGGGACACCATCACACATCACTCAGGGACACATCACACATCACTGAGGGATATCCCCACACATGACTCAGGGACATCCCCACACATGACTCAGGGACACCACCAAACCAATCAGGGACACCTCCAAACATGACTCAGCGACATCCCCACACATGACTCTGGGACACCACCACACCACTCAGGGACACCGCCACACTGCTCAGGGACACCACCACACCACTCAAGGACACCACTACATCACTCAGGGACATCACCACATCACTCAGGGACACCACCACATCCCTCAGGGACACCACCACATCACTCAGGGACACCACCACACAACTCAGGGACACCACCACACCACTCAGGGACACCACCACATCACTCAGGGACACCACCACATCCCTCAGGGACACCACCACATCACTCAGGGACACCAACACATCACTCAGGGACACCATCACATCACTCAGGGACACCATCTCATCACTCAGGGATACCACCGCATCCCTCAGGGACACCACTACATCACTCAGGGACATGACCACATCACTCAGGGACACCACCACATCACTCAGGGACACCTCCACATCACTCAGGGACACCACCACATCACTCAGGGACACTACCACATCACTCAGGGACACCACCACACCACTCAAGGACACCACTACATCACTCAGGGACATCACCACATCACTCAGGGACACCACCACATCCCTCAGGGACACCACCACATCACTAAGGGACACCACCACATCACTCAGGGACACTATCTCATCACTCAGGGACACCACCACATCCCTCAGGGACACCACCACATCACTCAGGAACACCACCACAACACTCAGGGACACCAACACATCACTTAGGGACACCACCAAACCACTCATGGACACCTCCACACATGACTCAGGGACATCCCCACACATGACTCAGGGACACCACCACACCACTCAGGGACACCTCCACACTGTTCAGGGACACCACCACACCACCCAAGGACACCACCACGTAACTTATGGACACCAACACATCACTCAGGGACACCACCACATTACTCAGGGACACCCCCACATTACTCAGGGACACTACCACATCACTCAGGGACACCATCACACATCACTCAGGGACACATCACACACCACTGAGGGATATCCCCACACATGACTCAGGGACATCCCCACACATGACTCAGGGACACCACCACATCACTGAGGGACACCATCACACATCACTCAGGGACACCACCACATCCCTCAGGGACACCACCACATCACTCAGGAACACCACCACAACACTCAGGGACACCAACACATCATCTCAGGGACACCACCACATCACTCAGGGACACCGCCACACCACTCAGGAACACCACCACATTACTCAGGGACACCACCACAACACTCAGGGACACCAACACATCACTCAGGGACACCACCTCATCACTCAGGGACACCGCCACACCACTGAGGGACACCACCACACCACTCAGGGACACCTCCACACTGTTCAGGGACACCACCACACCACCCAAGGACACCACCACATCACTCGGGGACACCACCACCTCACTCAGGGACACCGCCACACCACTCAGGGAAACCACCACATCACTCAGGGACACCACCACATCACTCAGGGACACCTCTACACTGTTCAGGGACACCAACACATCACTCAGGGACACCACCACATCACTCGGGGACACCGCCACACCACTCAGGAAAACCACCACATCACTCAGGGACACCACCACATCAGTCAGGGACACCTCTACACTGTTCAGGGACACCAACACATCACTCAGGGACACCACCACATCACTCGGGGACACCGCCACACCACTCAGGAAAACCACCACATCACTCAGGGACACCACCACATCAGTCGGGGACACTACCACATCACTCAGGGACACCACCACATCACTCAGGGACACCAACACATCATCTCAGGGACACCACCACATCACTCAGGGACACCGGCACACCACCCAGGAACACCACCACATCACTCAGGGACACCATCACACATCACTCAGGGACACCATCACAGATCACTGAGGGATATCCCCACACACGACTCCGGGACATCCCCACACATGACTCAGGGACACCACCACATCACTGAGGGACACCATCACACATCACTCAGGGACACCACCACATCCCTCAGGGACACCACCACATCACTCAGGAACACCACCACATCACTCAGGGACACCGCCACACCACTCAGGAACACCACCACATCACTCAGGGACACCACCACATCAGTCGGGGACACTACCACATCACTCAGGGACACCACCACATCACTCCGGGACACCAACACATCATCTCAGGGACACCACCACATCACTCAGGGACACCGGCACACCACCCAGAAACACAACCACACCACTCAAGGACACCACCACATCACGCAGGGACACCACCACATCACTCAGGGACACCACCACATCACTCAGGAACACCACCACAACACTCAGGGTCACCAACACATCACTTAGGGACACCACCAAACCACTCATGGACACCTCCACACATGACTCAGGGACATCCCCACACATGACTCAGGGACACCACCAAACCAATCAGGGACACCTCCACAAATGACTCAGGGACATCCCCACACATGACTCTGGGACACCACCACACCACTCAGGGACACCTCCACACTGTTCAGGGACACCACCACACCACTCAAGGACAACACCACATCACTCAGGGACACCACCACATCACTCAGGGACACCACCACATCATTTGGGGACACCATCACATCACTCGGGGACACCACCACATCCCTCAGGCACACCACCACATCACTCAGGGACACCACCACAACACTCAGGGATACCAACACATCACTCAGGGACACCACCACATTACTCAGGGACAACACTGCATCCCTCAGGGACACCACCACAACACTCAGGAACACCACCACATCCCTCAGGGACACTCCAACACTTTGAAATTCAAATATTAATTTGTACATCTTAGGAATACGGTAGACATGCAATTTGAAACACTTGGACAGCTGTATCGCAGCTTTATAGTGCATTTTAAAATGTGCTGCTATCTAGCATGGTTCTTGATTTATAGTATAAAATATGCGCTGCATTGTGACTAAAAGTCCAAAATAAATGTGTACCTCTTTACAATGCAATCATGAAAGTTGGCACCAGAAGGCGTATGGAACTCAGCTTTATTGTGCATTTGAAATGGTGATTCTATCTATCATGGGTCTTGATTTATAGTGTAAAATATGCAGTGCATTCTGGCCTCAATATAGATGCGAATGTACTATAAAGTAAACAAGAAATTCTTACCCTGATGTAATTCTTGAGATAAGAACATCCCCACACATGAATCAGGGACACCACCACAACATTCAGGGACACCAACACATCACTCAGGGACACCACCACATCACTCAGGGATATACCCACATATGACTCAGACTCCGGGACATCCCCACATATGACTCAGGTACACCACCAAACCACTCAGGGACACCTCCACACATGACTCAGGGACATCCCCACACATGACTCAGCGACATACCCACACATGACTCAGGGACACCACCACACCACTCAGGGACACCTCCACACCGCTCAGGGACACCACCACACCACTCAAGGACACCGCCACATCACTCAGGGACACCACCACCTCACTCAGGGACACCACCACCTCACTCAGGGACACCACCACATCCCTCAGGGACACCACCACAACAGTCAGGGACACAAACACATCACTCAGGGACACCACCGAACCACTCATGGACACCTCCACACATGACTCAGGAACATCCCCATACATGACTCAGGGACACCACCACACCACTCAGGGACATCTCCACACTGTTCAGGGACACCTCCACACTGTTCAGGGACACCTCTACACTGTTCAGGGACACCACCACTCCACCCAAGGACACCACCACATCACTCGGGGACACCACCACCTCACTCAGGGACACCGCCACAACACCCAGGGACACCAACACATCACTCAGGGACACCAACACATCACTCAGGGACACCTCCACACATGATTCAGGCACATGCCCACACATGACTCAGGGACACCACCACACCACTCAGGGACACCTCCACACTGTTCAGGGACACCACCACACCACTCAAGGACACCACCACATCACTCAGGGACACCACCACCTCACTCAGGGACACCACCACCTCACTCAGGGACACCACCACCTCACTCAGGGACACCACCACATCCCTCAGGGACACCACCACATCACTCAGGGACACCACCACAACACTCAGGGACACAAACACATCACTCAGGGACACCACCAAACCACTCATGGACACCTCCACACATGACTCAGGAACATCCCCATACATGACTCCGGGACACCACCACATCACTCAGTGAAACCTCCACACTGTTCAGGGACACCTCCACACTGTTCAGGGACACCTCCACACTGTTCAGGGACACCACCACTCCACCCAAGGACACCACCACATCACTCGGGGACACCACCACCTCACTCAGGGACACCGCCACACCACTCAGGGAAACCACCACATCACTCAGGGACACCACCACATCACTCAGGGACACCTCTACACTGTTCAGGGACACCAACACATCACTCAGGGACACCACCACATCACTCGGGGACACCGCCACACCACTCAGGAAAACCACCACATCACTCAGGGACACCACCACATCAGTCGGGGACACTACCACATCACTCAGGGACACCACCACATCACTCAGGGACACCAACACATCATCTCAGGGACACCACCACATCACTCAGGGACACCGGCACACCACCCAGGAACACCACCACATCACTCAGGGACACCATCACACATCACTCAGGGACACCATCACAGATCACTGAGGGATATCCCCACACACGACTCCGGGACATCCCCACACATGACTCAGGGACACCACCACATCACTGAGGGACACCATCACACATCACTCAGGGACACCACCACATCCCTCAGGGACACCACCACATCACTCAGGAACACCACCACATCACTCAGGGACACCGCCACACCACTCAGGAACACCACCACATCACTCAGGGACACCACCACATCAGTCGGGGACACTACCACATCACTCAGGGACACCACCACATCACTCCGGGACACCAACACATCATCTCAGGGACACCACCACATCACTCAGGGACACCGGCACACCACCCAGAAACACAACCACACCACTCAAGGACACCACCACATCACGCAGGGACACCACCACATCACTCAGGGACACCACCACATCACTCAGGAACACCACCACAACACTCAGGGTCACCAACACATCACTTAGGGACACCACCAAACCACTCATGGACACCTCCACACATGACTCAGGGACATCCCCACACATGACTCAGGGACACCACCAAACCAATCAGGGACACCTCCACACATGACTCAGGGACATCCCCACACATGACTCTGGGACACCACCACACCACTCAGGGACACCGCCACACTGCTCAGGGACACCACCACACCACTCAAGGACACCACTACATCACTCAGGGACATCACCACATCACTCAGGGGCACCACCACATCCCTCAGGGACACCACCACATCACTCAGGGACACCACCACACCACTCAGGGACACCGCCACATCCCCCAGGGACACCACCACATCCCTCAGGGACACCACCACATCACTCAGGGACAGCAACACATCACTCAGGGACACCATCACATCACTCAGGGACACCATCTCATCACTCAGGGATACCACCACATCCCTCAGGGATACCACCACATCACTCAGGGACACCACCACAACACTCAGGGACACCAACACATCACTCAGGGACACCACCAAACCACTCATGGACACCTCCACACAAGACTCAGGGACATCCCCACACATGCCTCAGGGACACTACCACACCACTCAGGGACACCTCCACACTGTTCGGGGACACCACCACACCACTCACGGACACCACCACATCACTCAGGGACACCACCACATCACTCAGGGACACCACCACATCACTCAGGGACACCATCACATCACTCAGGGACACCACCACATCCCTCAGGGACACCACCACATGACTCAGGGACTCCACCACAACACTCAGGGACACCATCACATCACTCAGGGACACCACCACATCCCTCAGGGACACCACCACATGACTCAGGGACTCCACCACAACACTCAGGGACACCAACACATCACTCAGGGACACCACCACATCACTCAGGGACACCACCACATCACTCAGGGACACCACAACATCACTCAGGGACACCACCACATCCCTCAGGGACACCACCACATCACTCAGGGACACCACCAAACAGCTCATAGACACCTCCATACATGACTCAGGGACATCCCCACACATGACTCAGGGACAACACCACACCACTCAGTGACACCTCCACACTGTTCAGGGACACCACCACATCACCCGGGGACACCACCACATCACTCAGGGACACCACCACTACACTCAGGGACACCAACACATCAGTCGGGGACACTACCACATCACTCAGGGACACCACCACATCACTCAGGGACACCACCACATCACTCAGGGACACCACCACATCACTCAGGGACACCATCACATCACTCTGGGACACCACCACATCCCTCAGGGACACCACCACATGACTCAGGGACTCCACCACAACACTCAGGGACACCATCACATCACTCAGGGACACCACCACATCCCTCAGGGACACCACCACATGACTCAGGGACTCCACCACAACACTCAGGGACACCAACACATCACTCAGGGACACCACCACATCACTCAGGGACACCACCACATCACTCAGGGACACCACCACATCACTCAGGGACACCACCACATCCCTCAGGGACACCACCACATCACTCAGGGACACCACCAAACAGCTCATAGACACCTCCATACATGACTCAGGGACATCCCCACACATGACTCAGGGACAACACCACACCACTCAGTGACACCTCCACACTGTTCAGGGACACCACCACATCACTCGGGGACACCACCACATCACTCAGGGACACCACCACTACACTCAGGGACACCAACACATCAGTCGGGGACACTACCACATCACTCAGGGACACCACCACATCACTCAGGGACACCAACACATGATCTCAGGGACACCACCACATCACTCAGGGACACCGGCACACCACCCAGGAAGACCACCACATCACTCAGGGACACCATCACACATCACTCAGGGACACCATCACACATCACTCAGGGATATCCCCACACATGACTCAGGGACATCCCCACACATGACTCAGGGACACCACCACATCACTGAGGGACACCATCACACATCACTCAGGGACACCACCACATCCCTCAGGGACACCACCACATCACTCAGGAACACCACCACAACACTCAGGGACACCAACACATCATCTCAGGGACACCACCACATCACTCAGGGACACCGCCACACCACTCAGGAACACCACCACATTACTCAGGGACACCACCACAACACTCAGGGACACCAACACATCACTCAGGGACACCACCTCATCACTCAGGGACACCGCCACACCACTGAGGAACACCACCACATCACTCAGGGACACCACCACATCAGTCAGGGACACTACCACATCACTCAGGGACACCACCACATCACTCAGGGACACCAACACATCATCTCAGGGACACCACAACATCCCTCAGGGACACCACCACATGACTCAGGAACTCCACCACAACACTCAGGGACACCAACACATCACTCAGGGACACCGTCACTTCACTCAGGGATACCACCACATCACTCAGGGACACCACCACATCACTCAGGGACACCACCACATCACTCAGGGACACCACCAATCAGCTCATGGACACCTCCACCCATGACTCACGGACATCCCCACACATGACTCAGGGACAACACCACACCACTCAGTGACACCTCCACACTGTTCAGGGACACCACCACACCACTCAAGGACACCACCACATCACTCAGGGACACCACTAAATCACTGAGGGACACCACCACATCCCTCAGGGACACCATCACATCACTCAGGGACACCAGCACAACACTCAGGAACACCAACACATCACTCAGGGACACCACCACACCTCTCAGGGACACCTCCACACTGTTCAGGGACACCACCACACCACTCAAGGACACCACCACATCACGCAGGGACACCACCACATCACTCAGGGACACGAGCACATCACTCAGGAACACCACCACAACACTCAGGGACACCAACACATCACTTAGGGACCCCACCAAACCACTCATGGACACCTCCACACCACTCAGGGACACCTCCACACTGTTCAGGGACACCACCACACCACTCAAGGACACCACCACATCACGCAGGGACACCACAACATCCCTCAGGGACACCATCACATCACTCAGGGACACCAGCACAACACTCAGGAACACCAACACATCACTCAGGGACACCACCACACCACTCAGGGACACCTCCACACTGTTCAGGGACACCACCACACCACTCAAGGACACCACCACATCACTCAGGGACACCACCAAATCACTCATGGACACCACCACATCCCTCAGGGACACCATCACATCACTCAGGGACACCAGCACAACACTCAGGAACACCAACACATCACTCAGGGACACCACCACAGCACCCATGGACACCTCCACACTGTTCAGGGACACCACCACACCACTCAAGGACAACACTACATCACTCAGGGACACCACCACATCACTCAGGGACACCACCACATCATTTAGGGACACCATCACATCACTCGGGGACACCACCACATCCCTCAGGCACACCACCACATCACTCAGGGACACCACCACAACACTCAGGGATACCAACACATCACTCAGGGACACCACCACATTACTCAGGGACAACACTGCATCCCTCAGGGACACCACCACAACACTCAGGAACACCACCACATCCCTCAGGGACACTCCAATACTTTGAAATTCAAATATTAATTTGTACATCTTAGGAATACGGTAGACATGCAATTTGAAACACTTGGACATCTGTATCGCAGCTTTATAGTGCATTTTAAAATGTGCTGCTATCTAGCATGGTTCTTGATTTATAGTATAAAATATGCGCTGCATTGTGACTAAAAGTCCAAAATAAATGTGTACCTCTTTACAATGCAATCATGAAAGTTGGCACCAGAAGGCGTATGGAACTCAGCTTTATTGTGCATTTGAAATGGTGATTCTATCTATCATGGGTCTTGATTTATAGTGTAAAATATGCAGTGCATTCTGGCCTCAATATAGATGCGAATGTACTATAAAGTAAACAAGAAATTTTTACCCTGATGTAATTCCTGAGATAAGGACATCCCCACACATGAATCAGGGACACCACCACAACATTCAGGGACACCAACACATCACTCAGGGACACCACCACATCACTCAGGGATATACCCACACATGACTCAGACTGTGGGACATCCCTACATATGACTCAGGTACACCACCAAACCACTCAGGGACACCTCCACACATGACTCAGGGACATCCCCACACATGACTCAGCGACATACCCACACATGACTCAAGGACACCACCACACCACTCAGGGACACCTCCACACTGTTCAGGGACACCACCACACCACTCAAGGACACCACCACATCACTCAGGGACACCACCACCTCACTCAGGGACACCACCACCTCACTCAGGGACACCACCACCTCACTCAGGGACACCACCACATCCCTCAGGGACACCACCACATCACTCAGGGACACCACCACAACATTCAGGGACACAAACACGTCACTCAGGGACACCATCAAACCACTCATGGACACCTACACACATGACTCAGGAACATCCCCATACATGACTCAGGGACACCACCACATCACTCAGTGACACCTCCACACTGTTCAGGGACACCTCCACACTGTTCAGGGACACCTCCACACTGTTCAGGGACACCACCACTCCACCCAAGGACACCACCACATCACTCGGGGACACCACCACCTCACTCAGGGACACCGCCACACCACTCAGGGAAACCACCACATCACTCAGGGACACCACCACATCACTCAGGGACACCTCTACACTGTTCAGGGACACCAACAAATCACTCAGGGACACCACCACATCACTCGGAGACACCGCCACACCACTCAGGAAAACCACCACATCACTCAGGGACACCACCACATCAGTCGGGGACACTACCGCATCACTCAGGGACACCACCACATCACTCAGGGACACCAACACATCATCTCAGGGACACCACCACATCACTCAGGGACACCGGCACACCACCCAGGAACACCACCACATCACTCAGGGACACCATCACACATCACTCAGGGACACCATCACAGATCACTGAGGGATATCCCCACACACGACTCAGGGACATCCCCACACATGACTCAGGGACACCACCACATCACTGAGGGACACCATCACACATCACTCAGGGACACCACCACATCCCTCAGGGACACCACCACATCACTCAGGAACACCACCACATCACTCAGGGACAGCGCCACACCACTCAGTAACACCACCACATCACTTAGGGACACCACCACATCAGTCGGGGACACTACCACATCACTCAGGGACACCACCACATCACTCCGGGACACCAACACATCATCTCTGGGACACCACCACATCACTCAGGGACACCGGCACACCACCCAGAAACACAACCACCACTCAAGGACACCACCACATCACGCAGGGACACCACCACATCACTCAGGGACACCACCACATCACTCAGGAACACCACCACAACACTCAGGGACACCAACACATCACTTAGGGACACCAGCAAACCACTCATGGACACCTCCACACATGACTCAGGGACATCCCCACACATGACTCAGGGACACCACCAAACCAATCAGGGACACCTCCACACATGACTCAGGGACATCCCCACACATGACTCTGGGACACCACCACACCACTCAGGGACACCGCCACACTGCTCAGGGACACCACAACACCACTCAAGGACACCACTAAATCACTCAGGGACATCACCACATCACTCAGGGACACCACCACATCCCTCAGGGACACCACCACATCACTCAGGGACACCACCACACCACTCAGGGACACCGCCACATCCCTCAGGGACACCACCACATCCCTCAGGGACACCACCACATCACTCAGGGACACCAACACATCACTCAGGGACTCCATCACATCACTCAGGGACACCATCTCATCACTCAGGGATACCACCACATCCCTCAGGGATACCACCACATCACTCAGGGACACCACCACAACACTCAGGGACACCAACACATCACTCAGGGACACCACCAAACCACTCATGGACACCTTCACACATGACTCAGGGACATCCCCACACATGCCTCAGGGACACTACCACACCACTCAGGGACACCTCCACACTGTTCAGGGACACCACCACACCACTCACGGACACCACCACATCACTCAGGGACACCACCACATCACTCAGGGACACCACCACATCAATCAGGGACACCATCACATCACTCAGGGACACCACCACATCACTCAGGGACACCACCACATGACTCAGGGACTCCACCACAACACTCAGGGACACCATCACATCACTCAGGGACACCATAACATCCCTCAGGGACACCACCACATGACTCAGGGACTCCACCACAACACTCAGGGACACCAACACATCACTCAGGGACTCCACCACATCACTCAGGGACACCACCACATCACTCAGGGACACCACCACATCACTCAGGGACACCACCACATCCCTCAGGGACACCACCACATCACTCAGGGACACCACCAAACAGCTCATAGACACCTCCATACATGACTCAGGGACATCCTCACACATGACTCAGGGACAACACCACACCACTCAGTGACACCTCCACACTGTTCAGGGACACCACCACATCACTCGGGGACACCACCACATCACTCAGGGACACCACCACTACACTCAGGGACCCCAACACATCACTCAGGGACACCACCACATCAATCAGGGACACCGCCACACCACTCAGGGACACCACCACAACACTCAGGGACACCAACACATCACTCAGGGACACCACCACATCACTCAGGGACACCGCCACACCACTCAGGAATGTAAATGTAAATGTACAGGAATTTATATAGCGCAAATCACCGAGCGGTTTCTAAGCGCTTGCTTAGGGAACCCGTCCTGGTATTCCCCTGTGAGATAACCCCGGCAGGGTATCGCAAGGTGAAAGCCAGGCATCCCGCCGCGAGGGGCCGTTGGAACACCACCACATCACTCAGGGACACCACCACATCAGTCGGGGACACTACCACATCACTCAGGGACACCACTACATCACTCAGGGACACCAACACATGATCTCAGGGACACCACCACATCACTCAGGGACATCGGCACACCACCCAGGAAGACCACCACATCACTCAGCGACACCATCACACATCACTCAGGGACACCATCACACATCACTCAGGGATATCCCCACACATGACTCAGGGACATCCCCACACATGACTCAGGGACACCACCACATCACTGAGGGACACCACCACATCACTCAGGAACACCACCACAACACTCAGGGACACCAACACGTCATCTCAGGGACACCACCACGTCACTCAGGGACACCGCCACACCACTCAGGAACACCACCACATTACTCAGGGACACCACCACAACACTCAGGGACACCAACACATCACTCAGGGACACCACCTCATCACTCAGGGACACCGCCACACCACTGAGGAACACCACCACATCACTCAGGGACACCACCACATCAGTCAGGGACACTACCACATCACTCAGGGACAACACCACATCACTCAGGGACACCAACACATCATCTCAGGGACACCACAACATCCCTCAGGGACACCACCACATGACTCAGGAACTCCACCACAACACTCAGGGACACCAACACATCTCTCAGGGACACCACCACATCACTCAGGGACACCACCACATCACGCAGGGACACCACCACATCACTCAGGGACACCACCACATCCCTCAGGGACACCACCACATCACTCAGGGACACCACCACATCACTCAGGGACACCACCACATCGCTCAGGGACACCACCAATTAGCACATGGACACCTCCACACATGACTCACGGACATCCCCACACATGACTCAGGGACAACACCACACCACTAAGTGACACCTCCAGACTGTTCAGGGACACCACCACACCAGTCAAGGACACCACCACATCACTCAGGGACACCACTAAATCACTCAGGGACAACACCACATCCCTCAGGGACACCATGACATCACTCAGGGACACCAGCACAACACTCAGGAACACCAACACATCACTCAGGGTCACCACCACACCACTCAGGGACACCTCCACACTGTTCAGGGACACCACCACACCACTCAAAGACACCACCACATCACGCAGGGACACCACCACATCCCTCAGGGACACCATCACATCACTCAGGGACACCGGCACAACACTCAGGAACACCAACACATCACTCAGGGACACCACCACACCACTCAGGGACACCTCCACACTCTTCAGGGACAACACCACACCACTCAAGGACACCACCACATCACTCAGGGACACCACCAAATCACTCAGGGACACCACCACGTCCCTCAGGGACACCATCACATCACTCAGGGACACCAGCACAACACTCAGGAACACCAACACATCACTCAGGGACACCACCACACCACTCAGGGACACCTCCACACTGTTCAGGGACACCACCACACCACTCAAGGACAACACCACATCACTCAGGGACACCACCACATCATTTGGGGACACCATCACATCACTCGGGGACACCACCACATCCCTCAGGCACACCACCACATCACTCAGGGACACCACCACAACACTCAGGGATACCAACACATCACTCAGGGACACCACCACATTACTCAGGGACAACACTGCATCCCTCAGGGACACCACCACAACACTCAGGTACACCACCAAACCACTCAGGGACACCTCCACACATGACTCAGGGACATCCCCACACATGACTCAGCGACATACCCACACATGACTCAGGGACACCACCACACCACTCAGGGACACCTCCACACCGCTCAGGGACACCACCATACCACTCAAGGACACCACCACATCACTCAGGGACACCACCACCTCACTCAGGGACACCACCACCTCACTCAGGGACACCACCACATCCCTCAGGGACACCACCACATCACTCAGGGACACCACCACAATACTCAGGGACACAAACGCATCACTCAGGGACACCACCAAACCACTCATGGACACCTCCACACATGACTCAGGAACATTCCCATACATGACTCAGGGACACCACCACACCACTCAGGGACACCACCACACTGCTCAGGGACACCACCACACCACTCAAGGACACCACTACATCACTCAGGGACATCACCACATCACTCAGGGACACCACCACATCCCTCAGGGACAGCACCACATCACTCAGGGACACCACCACACCACTCAGGGACACCGCCACATCCCTCAGGGACACCACCACATCCCTCAGGGACACCACCACATCACTCAGGGACAGCAACACATCACTCAGGGACACCATCACATCACTCAGGGACACCATCTCATCACTCAGGGATACCACCACATCCCTCAGGGATACCACCACATCACTCAGGGACACATCCACAACACTCAGGGACACCAACACATCACTCAGGGACACCACCAAACCACTCATGGACACCTCCACACATGACTCAGGGACATCCCCACACATGCCTCAGGGACACTACCACACCACTCAGGGACACCTCCACACTGTTCAGGGACACCACCACACCACTCACGGACACCACCACATCACTCAGGGACACCACCACATCACTCAGGGACACCACCACATCACTCAGGGACACCATCACATCACTCAGGGACACCACCACATCCCTCAGGGACACCACCACATGACTCAGGGACTCCACCACAACACTCAGGGACACCATCACATCACTCAGGGACACCACCACATCCCTCAGGGACACCACCACATGACTCAGGGACTCCACCACAACACTCAGGGACACCAACACATCACTCAGGGACACCACCACATCACTCAGGGACACCACCACATCACTCAGGGACACCACCACATCACTCAGGGACACCACCACATCCCTCAGGGACACCACCACATCACTCAGGGACACCACCAAACAGCTCATAGACACCTCCATACATGACTCAGGGATATCCCCACACATGACTGAGGGACAACACCACACCACTCAGTGACACCTCCACACTGTTCAGGGACACCACCACATCACTCGGGGACACCACCACATCACTCAGGGACACCACCACTACACTCAGGGACACCAACACATCACTCAGGGACACCACCACATCAATCAGGGACACCGCCACACCACTCAGGGACACCACCACAACACTCAGGGACACCAACACATCACTCAGGGACACCACCACATCACTCAGGGACACCACCACACCACTCAGGAACACCACCACATCACTCAGGGACACCACCACATCAGTCGGGGACACTACCACATCACTCAGGGACACCACCACATCACTCAGGGACACCGGCACACCACCCAGGAAGACCACCACATCACTCAGTTACACCATCACACATCACTCAGGGACACCATCACACATCACTCAGGGATATCCCCACACATGACTCAGGGACATCCCCACACATGACTCAGGGACACCACCACATCACTGAGGGACACCATCACACATCACTCAGGGACACCACCACATCCCTCAGGGACACCACCACATCACTCAGGAACACCACCACAACACTCAGGGACACCAACACATCATCTCAGGGACACCACCACATCACTCAGGGACACCGCCACACCACTCGGGAACACCACCACATTACTCAGGGACACCACCACAACACTCAGGGACACCAACACATCGCTCAGGGACACCACCTCATCACTCAGGGACACCACCACATCAGTCAGGGACACTACCACATCACTCAGGGACACCACCACATCACTCAGGGACACCAACACATCATCTCAGGGACACCACAACATCCCTCAGGGACACCACCACATGACTCAGGAACTCCACCACAACACTCAGGGACACCAACACATCACTCAGGGACACCACCACTTCACTCAGGGACACCACCACATCACTCAGGGACACCACCACATCACTCAGGGACACCACCACATCCCTCAGGGACACCACCACATCACTCAGGGACACCACCACATCACTCAGGGACACCACCACATCACTCAGGGACACCACCAATCAGCTCACGGACACCTCCACACATGACTCATGGACATCCCCACACATGACTCAGGGACAACACCACACCACTCAGTGACACCTCCACACTGTTCAGGGACACCACCACACCACTCAAGGACACCACCACATCACTCAGGGACACCACTAAATCACTCCGGGACACCACCACATCCCTCAGGGACACCATCACATCACTCAGGGACACCAGCACAACACTCAGGAACACCAACACAGTAACTCGGGGACACCACCACACCTCTCAGGGACACCTCCACACTGTTCAGGGACACCACCACACCACTCAAGGACACCACCACATCACGCAGGGACACCACCACATCACTCAGGGACACCAGCACATCACTCAGGAACACCACCACAACACTCAGGGACACCAACACATCACTTAGGGACACCACCAAACCACTCATGGACACCTCCACACCACTCAGGGACACCTCCACACTGTTCAGGGACACCACCACACCACTCAAGCACACCACCACATCACGCAGGGACACCACCACATCCCTCAGGGACACCATCACATCACTCAGGGACACCAGCACAACACTCAGGAACACTAACACATCACTCAGGGACACCACCACACCACTCAGGGACACCTCCACACTGTTCAGGGACACAACCACACCACTCAAGGACACCACCACATCACTCAGGGACACCACCAAATCACTCAGGGACACCACCACATCCCTCAGGGACACCATCACATCACTCAGGGACACCAGCACAACACTCAGGAACACCAACACATCACTCAGGGACACCACCACAGCACTCAGGGACACCTCCACACTGTTCAGGGACACCACCACACCACTCAAGGACAACACCACATCACTCAGGGACACCACCACATCACTCAGGGACACCACCACATCATTTGGGGACACCATCACATCACTCGGGGACACCACCACATCCCTCAGGCACACCACCACATCACTCAGGGACACCACCACAACACTCAGGGATACCAACACATCACTCAGGGACACCACCACATTACTCAGGGACAACACTGCATCCCTCAGGGACACCACCACAACACTCAGGAACACCACCACATCCCTCAGGGACACTCCAACACTTTGAAATTCAAATATTAATTTGTACATCTTAGGAATACGGTAGACATGCAATTTGAAACACTTGGACAGCTGTATCGCAGCTTTATAGTGCATTTTAAAATGTGCTGCTATCTAGCATGGTTCTTGATTTATAGTATAAAATATGCGCTGCATTGTGACTAAAAGTCCAAAATAAATGTGTACCTCTTTACAATGCAATCATGAAAGTTGGCACCAGAAGGCGTATGGAACTCAGCTTTATTGTGCATTTGAAATGGTGATTCTATCTATCATTAGTCTTGATTTATAGTGTAAAATATGCAGTGCATTCTGGCCTCAATATAGATGCGAATGTACTATAAAGTAAACAAGAAATTCTTACCCTGATGTAATTCCTGAGATAAGGACATCCCCACACATGAATCAGGGACACCACCACAACATTCAGGGACACCAACACATCACTCAGGGACACCACCACATCACTCAGGGATATACCCACATATGACTCAGACTCCGGGACATCCCCACATATGACTCAGGTACACCACCAAACCACTCAGGGACACCTCCACACATGACTCAGGGACATCCCCACACATGACTCAGCGACATACCCACACATGACTCAGGGACACCACCACACCACTCAGGGACACCTCCACACCGCTCAGGGACACCACCACACCACTCAAGGACACCGCCACATCACTCAGGGACACCACCACCTCACTCAGGGACACCACCACCTCACTCAGGGACACCACCACATCCCTCAGGGACACCACCACATCACTCAGGGACACCACCACAACAGTCAGGGACACAAACACATCACTCAGGGACACCACCGAACCACTCATGGACACCTCCACACATGACTCAGGAACATCCCCATACATGACTCAGGGACACCACCACACCACTCAGGGACACCTCCACACTGTTCAGGGACACCTCCACACTGTTCAGGGACACCTCTACACTGTTCAGGGACACCACCACTCCACCCAAGGACACCACCACATCACTCGGGGACACCACCACCTCACTCAGGGACACCGCCACAACACCCAGGGACACCAACACATCACTCAGGGACAACAACACATCACTCAGGGACACCTCCACACATGATTCAGGCACATGCCCACACATGACTCAGGGACACCACCACACCACTCAGGGACACCTCCACACTGTTCAGGGACACCACCACACCACTCAAGGACACCACCACATCACTCAGGGACACCACCACCTCACTCAGGGACACCACCACCTCACTCAGGGACACCACCACCTCACTCAGGGACACCACCACATCCCTCAGGGACACCACCACATCACTCAGGGACACCACCACAACACTCAGGGACACAAACACATCACTCAGGGACACCACCAAACCACTCATGGACACCTCCACACATGACTCAGGAACATCCCCATACATGACTCCGGGACACCACCACATCACTCAGTGACACCTCCACACTGTTCAGGGACACCTCCACACTGTTCAGGGACACCTCCACACTGTTCAGGGACACCACCACTCCACCCAAGGACACCACCACATCACTCGGGGACACCACCACCTCACTCAGGGACACCGCCACACCACTCAGGGAAACCACCACATCACTCAGGGACACCACCACATCACTCAGGGACACCTCTACACTGTTCAGGGACACCAACACATCACTCAGGGACACCACCACATCACTCGGGGACACCGCCACCCACTCAGGAAAACCACCACATCACTCAGGGACACCACCACATCAGTCGGGGACACTACCACATCACTCAGGGACACCACCACATCACTCAGGGACACCAACACATCATCTCAGGGACACCACCACATCACTCAGGGACACCGGCACACCACCCAGGAACACCACCACATCACTCAGGGACACCATCACACATCACTCAGGGACACCATCACAGATCACTGAGGGATATCCCCACACACGACTCCGGGACATCCCCACACATGACTCAGGGACACCACCACATCACTGAGGGACACCATCACACATCACTCAGGGACACCACCACATCCCTCAGGGACACCACCACATCACTCAGGAACACCACCACATCACTCAGGGACACCGCCACACCACTCAGGAACACCACCACATCACTCAGGGACACCACCACATCAGTCGGGGACACTACCACATCACTCAGGGACACCACCACATCACTCCGGGACACCAACACATCATCTCAGGGACACCACCACATCACTCAGGGACACCGGCACACCACCCAGAAACACAACCACACCACTCAAGGACACCACCACATCACGCAGGGACACCACCACATCACTCAGGGACACCACCACATCACTCAGGAACACCACCACAACACTCAGGGTCACCAACACATCACTTAGGGACACCACCAAACCACTCATGGACACCTCCACACATGACTCAGGGACATCCCCACACATGACTCAGGGACACCACCAAACCAATCAGGGACACCTCCACACATGACTCAGGGACATCCCCACACATGACTCTGGGACACCACCACACCACTCAGGGACACCGCCACACTGCTCAGGGACACCACCACACCACTCAAGGACACCACTACATCACTCAGGGACATCACCACATCACTCAGGGGCACCACCACATCCCTCAGGGACACCACCACATCACTCAGGGACACCACCACACCACTCAGGGACACCGCCACATCCCTCAGGGACACCACCACATCCCTCAGGGACACCACCACATCACTCAGGGACACCAACACATCACTCAGGGACACCATCACATCACTCAGGGACACCATCTCATCACTCAGGGATACCACCACATCCCTCCGGAACACCACCACATCACTCAGGGACACCACCACAACACTCAGGGACACCAACACATCACTCAGGGACACCACCAAACCACTCATGGACACCTCCACACATGACTCAGGGACATCCCCACACATGCCTCGGGGACACTACCACACCACTCAGGGACACCTCCACACTGTTCAGGGACACCACCACACCACTCATGGACACCACCACATCACTCAGGGACACCACCACATCACTCAGGGACACCACCACATCACTCAGGGACACCATCACATCATTCAGGGACACCACCACATCACTCAGGTACACCACCACATGACTCAGGGACTCCACCACAACACTCAGGGACACCATCACATCACTCAGGGACACCACCACATCTCTCAGGGACACCACCACATGACGCAGGGACTCCACCACAACACTCAGGGACACCAACACATCACTCAGGGACACCACCACATCAGTCAGGGACGGATCACTGAAAGAATATCGACTACCAAAATATCGACTACCCAAAATATCGAGGAAAAAATATCTACAGCAAAAATATCGAGTTTGTATGTACAAACAGGTAAGTACAAAAATATCGAGTACAAAATATCGTATTTACTAAAAACAGTGTTAAATTAAATTAATATTAATAATTAATTACTAAAATATACTTAAAATTACTTAAATTAACTTATAATAATTAAATAATTAATGAAAGTTAAATAAATATTTTTTTATTTCATATTTATTAAACATATATATATAGTAATAAAATATAATAAAATAATACCCAATAACTGAAAACTGACCCTGAACCCTAAAAATACCCCTTTACCCAAAAACTGAAAACTGACCCTGAACCCTAAAAATACCCCTTTACCCAAAAACTGAAAACTGACCCTGAACCCTAAAAATACCCCTTTACCCAAAAACTGAAAACTGACCCTGAACCCTAAAACTACCCCTTTACCCAAAAACTGAAAACTGACCCTAAACCCTAAAAATACCCCTTTACCCAAAAACTGAAAACTGACCCTGAACCCTTAAAATACCCCTTTACCCAAAAACCCAAAACTGACCCTGAACCCTAAAAATACCCCTTTACCCAAAAACCCAAAACTGACCCTGAACCCTAAAAATAAAAACGATATTACTTCACTTACCTTAAAAACGATATTACTTCACTTACCTTAAAAACGATATTTTGGCTGTCGATATTCTGTCCTGTCGATATTTTGTCCAAACGATATTTTGGAGTCGATATTATGTCCAAACGATATTTTGGAGTCGATATTATGTCTGTGTACCGTCAGGGACACCACCACATCACTCAGGGACACCACCACATCCCTCAGGGACACCACCACATCACTCAGGAACACCACCAAACAGCTCATAGACACCTCCATACATGACTCAGGGATATCCCCACACATGACTCAGGGACAACACCACACCACTCGGTGACACCTCCACACTGTTCAGGGACACCACCACATCACTCAGGGACACCACCACATCACTCAGGGAAACCACCACTACACTCAGGGACACCAACACATCACTCAGGGACACCACCACATCAATCAGGGACACCGCCACACCACTCAGGGACACCACCACAACACTCAGGGACACCAACACATCACTCAGGGACACCACCACATCACTCAGGGACACCGCCACACCACTCAGGAACACCACCACATCACTCAGGGACACCACCACATCAGTCGGGGACACTACCACATCACTAAGGGACACCACCACATCACTCAGGGACACCAACACATGATCTCAGGGACACCACCACATCACTCAGGGACACCGGCACACCACCCAGGAAGACCACCACATCACTCAGCGACACCATCACACATCACTCAGGGACACCATCACACATCACTCAGGGATATCCCCACACATTACTCAGGGACATCCCCACACATGACTCAGGGACACCACCACATCACTGAGGGACACCACCACATCACTCAGGAACACCACCACAACACTCAGGGACACCAACACATCATCTCAGGGACACCACCACATCACTCAGGGACACCGCCACACCACTCAGGAACACCACCACATTACTCAGGGACACCACCACAACACTCAGGGACACCAACACATCACTCAGGGACACCACCTCATCACTCAGGGACACCGCCACACCACTGAGGAACACCACCACATCACTCAGGGACACCACCACATCAGTCAGGGACACTACCACATCACTCAGGGACACCACCACATCACTCAGGGACACCAACACATCATCTCAGGGACACCACAACATCCCTCAGGGACACCACCACATGACTCAGGAACTCCACCACAACACTCAGGGACACCAACACATCTCTCAGGGACACCACCACATCACTCGGGGACACCACCACATCACTCAGGGACACCACCACATCACTCAGGGACACCACCACATCCCCCAGGGACACCACCACATCTCTCAGGGACACCACCACATCACTCAGGGACACCACCACATCACTCAGGGACACCACCAATCAGCTCATGGACACCTCCACACATGACTCACGGACATCCCCACACATGACTCCGGGACAACACCACACCACTCAGTGACACCTCCACACTGTTCAGGGACACCACCACACCACTCAAGGACACCACCACATCACTCAGGGACACCACTAAATCACTCAGGGACAACACCACATCCCTCAGGGACACCATCACATCACTCAGGGACACCAGCACAACACTCAGGAGCACCAACACATCACTCAGGGACACCACCACACCACTCAGGGACACCTCCACACTGTTCAGGGACACCACAACACCACTCAAGGACACCACCACATCACTCAGGGACACCACCAAATCACTCAGGGACACCACCACATCCCTCAGGGACACCATCACATCACTCAGGGACACCAGCACAACACTCAGGAACACCAACACATCACTCAGGGACACCACCACACCACTCAGGGACACCTCCACACTGTTCAGGGACACCACCACACCACTCAAGGACAACACCACATCACTCAGGGACACCACCACATCATTTGGGGACACCATCACATCACTCAGGGACACCACCACATCCCTCAGGCACACCACCACATCACTCAGGGACACCACCACAACACTCAGGGATACCAACACATCACTCAGGGACACCACCACATTACTCAGGGACAACACTGCATCCCTCAGGGACACCACCACAACACTCAGGAACACCACCACATCCCTCAGGGACACTCCAACACTTTGAAATTCAAATATTAATTTGTATATCTTAGGAATACAGTAGACATGCAATTTGAAACACTTGGACAGCTGTATCGCAGCTTTATAGTGCATTTTAAAATGTGCTGCTATCTAGCATGGTTCTTGATTTATAGTATAAAATATGCGCTGCATTGTGACTAAAAGTCCAAAATAAATGTGTACCTCTTTACAATGCAATCATGAAAGTTGGCACCATTAGGCGTATGGGAATCAGCTTTATTGTGCATTTGAAATGGTGATTCTATCTATCATGGGTCTTGATTTATAGTGTAAAATATGCAGTGCATTCTGGCCTCAATATAGATGCGAATGTACTATAAAGTAAACAAGAAATTCTTACCCTGATGTAATTCCTGAGATAAGGACATCCCCACACATGAATCAGGGACACCACCACAACATTCAGGGACACCAACACATCACTCAGGGACACCACCACATCACTCAGGGATATACCCACACATGACTCAGACTCCGGGACATCCCCACATATGACTCAGGTACACCACCAAACCACTCAGGGACACCTCCAAACATGACTCAGGGACATCCCCACACATGACTCAGCGACATACCCACACATGACTCAGGGACACCACCACACCACTCAGGGACACCTCCACACCGCTCAGGGACACCACCACACCACTCAAGGACACCACCACATCACTCAGGGACACCACCACCTCACTCAGGAACACCACCACCTCACTCAGGGACACCACCACATCCCTCAGGGACACCACCACATCACCCAGGGACACCAACACATCACTCAGGGACACCAACACATCACTCAGGGACACCTCCACACATGATTCAGGGACATGCCCACACATGACTCAGGGACACCACCACACCACTCAGGGACACCTCCACACTGTTCAGGGACACCACCACACCACTCAAGGACACCACCACATCACTCAGGGACACCACCACCTCACTCAGGGACACCACCACCTCACTCAGGGACACCACCACCTCACTCAGGGACACCACCACATCCCTCAGGGACACCACCACATCACTCAAGGACACCTCCACAACACTCAGGGACACAAACACGTCACTCAGGGACACCACCAAACCACTCATGGACACCTCCACACATGACTCAGGAACATCCCCATACATGACTCAGGGACACCACCACATCCCTCAGTGACACCTCCACACTGTTCAGGGACACCTCCACACTGTTCAGGGACACCTCCACACTGTTCAGGGACACCACCACTCCACCCAAGGACACCACCACATCACTCTGGGACACCACCACCTCACTCAGGGACACCGCCACACCACTCAGGGACACCACCACATCACTCAGGGACACCAACACATCACTCAGGGACACCACCACATCACTCGGGGACACCACCACACCACTCAGGAAAACCACCACATCACTCAGGGACACCACCACATCAGTCAGGGACACCACCACATCACTCAGGGACACCAACACATCATCTCAGGGACACCACCACATCACTCAGGGACAGCGGCACACCACCCAGGAACACCACCACATCACTCAGGGACACCATCACACATCACTCAGGGACACCATCACAGATCACTGAGGGATATCCCCACACATGACTCAGGGACATCCCCACACATGACTCAGGGACACCACCACATCACTGAGGGACACCATCACACATCACTCAGGGACACCACCACATCCCTCAGGGACACCACCACATCACTCAGGAACACCACCACAACACTCAGGGACACCAACACATCATCTCAGGGACAGCACCACATCACTCAGGGACACCGCCACACCACTCAGGAACACACTCAGGAACACCACCACATCACTCAGGGACACCACCACAACACTCAGGGACACCAACACATCACTCAGGGACACCACCACATCACTCGGGGACACCGCCACACCACTCAGGAACACCACCACATCACTCAGGGACACCACCACATCAGTCGGGGACACTACCACATCACTCAGGGACACCACCACATCACTCAGGGACACCAACACATCATCTCAGGGACACCACCACATCACTCAGGGACACCGGCACACCACCCAGAAACACAACCACATCACTCAGGGACACCATCACACATCACTCAGGGACACCATCACACATCACTCAGGGATATCCCCACACATGACTCAGGGACATCCCCACACATGACTCAGGGACACCATCACATCACTGAGGGACACCATCACACATCACTCAGGGACACCATCACACATCACTCAGGGATATCCCCACACATCACTCATTGATATTCCCACACATGACTCAGGGACATCCCCACACATGACTCAGTGACACCATCAAACCATTCAGGGACACCTCCACACATGACTCAGGGACTCCAACACACCACTCAAGGACACCACCACATGACTTAGGGACACCATCACACCACTCAGGAACACCTCCAAACTGCTCAGGGAGACCACCACACCACTCAAGGACACCACCACAACACTCAGGGACACAAACACATCACTCAGGGACACCACCAAACCACTCGTGGACACCTCCACATGACTCGGGAACATCCCCATACATGACTCAGGGACACCACCACACCACTCAGGGACACCTCCACACTGTTCAGGTACACCACCACTCCACCCAATGACACCACCACATCACTCGGGGACACCACCACCTCACTCATGGACACCACCACATCCCTCAGGGACACCAACAAACCACTCAAGGACACCACCACATGAATCAGGGACACCGCTACACCACTCAGGGACACCACCACATCACTCAGGGACACCGCCACACCACTCAGGAAAACACTCAGGAACACCACCACATCACTCAGGGACAACACCACAACACTCAGGGACACCAACACATCACTCAGGGACACCACCCAGGGACACCACCACATCACTGAGGGACACCGCCACACCACTCAGGAACACCACCACATCACTCAGGGACACCACCACATCAACTCAGGGACACCACCACATTACTCAGGGACACCGCCACACCACTCAGGAACACACTCAGGAACACCACCACATCACTCAGGGACACCACCACACCACTCAAGGATGCCACCACATCACTCAGGGACACCACCACATCACTCGGACACCACCACATCACTCAGGGAAACAACCACATCACTGCGTGGTGGGAGGGAGACAGAGACAGAGGGAGACATAGGGTGGAAGATAGAGGGATAGAGGGAAAGGGAGGGAGAAAGAGAGAACTGAAAAAGTGTGGAAAGGAAAAAGGGCACCTCCCGGTTACAACATCAAGGGGGAACAACTGACTGGTACTCGCCAGCAAACCCCACTTCTCATCATTGGTTACCTTTTTTCCAAAAAGAAAGGGAAGGGAAAATGTGTGTGCAATATAAAAAAGACATCACACCAATAAAACCAAAAACTAAAGCAATGAAACAAAAAAAGAAAGAGAACCTAGATGTGATTCCACTTTCTACAAACAAATACACACATAAAAGATCTCTCGCAATCCACAGGGACTGCGCCTGTGACACACATGGTCATGTATACAGGGCACCAGGGGTGTACTCACTGCACACACTCTCATCCACCCTGTGTGGAGAGTGCAGAAGTGTGACCAAATGTATCCTTGAAGGGAGAGGTTGTATTAAGTGCAGTTCTTTTGCGCCTGTTTGTGTCCTACAGGCCCATCGGGTGCTCGTGTGTGCCTGTGGCTCATGCAGGGCTGTCAGGTATGTGTGTGTTAGATACGGCCAGATTACCTGTATGCGTGGTGGACGTCATTCGGGAGCTATGCACGCTCACCTGTGCAAGTTGTGTGCCCTGCTTTTCGCCCGCAGCTGCTCCCCCACTCGTGGTTAGTACGCACCTAATGATGACCTTGGTAAAGAGCGCTCAGATTTCTGACCTGCTTTTCGCCCGCAGCTGCTCCCCCACTCGTGGTTAGCTCGCACCTAATGATGACCGCGCCCTAAGCAGCTGCTCCCCCACACGTGGCGCCAGGGCTGTACTCACTGCTTACACTCTCATCCACCCTGTGAGGAGAGTGCAGAAGTGTGACCAAATGTATCCTTAAAGGAAGAGGTTGTATTCAGTGCAGTTCTTTTGGGCCTGTTTGTGTCCTACAGGCCCATCGGGTGCTCGTGTGCTCCTGTGGCTCATGCAGGGCTGTCAGGTATGTGTGTGTTAGATACGGCCAGATTACCTGTATGCGTGGTGGACGTCATTCGGGAGCTATGCACGCTCACCTGTGCAAGTTGTGTGCCCTGCTTTTCGCCCGCAGCTGCTCCCCCACTCGTGGTTAGTACGCACCTAATGATGACCTTGGTAAAGAGCGCTCAGATTTCTGACCTGCTTTTCGCCCGCAGCTGCTCCCCCACTCGTGGTTAGCTCGCACCTAATGATGACCGCGCCCTAAGCAGCTGCTCCCCCACACGTGGCGCCAGGGCTGTACTCACTGCTTACACTCTCATCCACCCTGTGAGGAGAGTGCAGAAGTGTGACCAAATGTATCCTTAAAGGAAGAGGTTGTATTCAGTGCAGTTCTTTTGGGCCTGTTTGTGTCCTACAGGCCCATCGGGTGCTCGTGTGCTCCTGTGGCTCATGCAGGGCTGTCAGGTATGTGTGTCTTAGATACGGCCAGATTACCTGTATGCGTGGTGGATGGCATTCGCGAGCCTTGCATGCTCACCTGTGCAAGTGTTGTGAGCAGCGCAGGCCCTGTGGGTACCATCTGTGACTTTGGCACGGTGCCCACAGGGTGGACGGGAGTGTGTGCCCCAACAGGGCTGGTGGTGAATAAGTTCTTGTCCGGTGCTTGGCCCCAAGATACGCGCGTGCAGGCGCGAGGGTGCGGGCCTTGAAAAGGTGGGGGCGGGGGGGGGTTTGGAGTGGCTTTAACTCGGTGTAAGGACGGGAACGTGGGGGCACCTGGAATGTCTGCCCTGCTCATCGCCTGCCGCTGACACAGGCGGTGAAAAAAGACATGCAATCTCTGCATTGATGCGCAAACAGTACCAACATATATAATATCCTACATGCCCATCGTGGGCTCGTGTGTGCCTGTGGCTCATGCAGGGCTGTCCGGTATGAGTGTGTTAGATACGGCCAGATTACCTGTATGCGCGGTGGACGGCATTCGGGAGCCTTGCACGCTCACCTGTGCAAGTTTTGTGCCCTGCTTTTCGCCCGCAGCTGCTCCCCCACTCGTGGTTAGAACAGGTGTATCGTTGAAGGAAGAGGTTGTATTCAGTGCAGTTCTTGTGCGCCTGTGTGTGTCCTACAGGCCCATTGGGGGTTCGTGTGTGCCTGTGGCTCGTGCAGGGCTGTCAGGTATGTTTGTGTTAGATACGGCCAGATTACCTCAGGGACACCACCACATCTCTCAGGGACACCACCACATCACTCAGGGACACCACTACCTCACACAGGGACACCACCACACCACTCAGCGACACCACCACATCACTCAGGGACACCACCACACCACTCAGGGACCCCACCACACCACTCAGGGACACCACCACACCACTCAGGGACACCACCACATCACTCAGGGAAACCACCACAGCACTCAGGGACACCACCACACCACTCAGCGACACCACCACATCACGCAGGGACACCACCACATCACTCAGGGATACCATCACACATCACTTAGGGATATCCCCACACATGATTCAGGGACATCCCCACATATGACTAAGGGACACCATCAAACTACTCAGGGACACCTCCACACATGACTCAGGGACATCCCCACACATAACTCAGGGACACGACCACACCACTCAGGGACACCTCCACACATGACTCAGGGACATCCCCACACATGACTCAGGGACACCATCACACATCACTCAGGGATATCCCCACAAATGACTCAGGGACATCCCCACACATGACTCAGGGACACCACCAAACCACTCAGGGACACCTCCACACATGACTCAGGGACATCCCCACACATCACTCAGGGATATCCCCACACATGACTCAGGGACATCCCCACACATGACTCAGGGACACCATCACACATCACTCAGGGATATCCCCACACATGACTCAGGAACATCCTCACACATGACTCAGGGACATCCCCACACATGACTCAGGGACATCCCCACACATGACTCAGGGACATCCCCACACATGACTCAGGGATATCCCCACACATGACTCAGGGACATCCCCACACATGACTCAGGGACACCACCACACCACTCAGGGACACCACCACATCACTCAGGGATACCATCACACATCACTCAGGGATATCCCCACACATGACTCAGGGACATCCCCACACATGACTCAGGGACACCACCAAACCACTCAGGGACACCTCCACACATGACTCAGGGACATCCCCACACATGACTCAGGGACACAACCACACCACTCAGGGACACCTCCACACATGACTCAGGGACATCCCCACACATGACTCAGGGACATCCCCACTCATGACTCAGGGACACCATCAAACCACTCAGGGACACCTCGACACATGACTCAGGGACATCCCCTAACATGACTCAGGGACACCTCCACACTGCTCAGGGACACCACCACACCACTCAAGGACACCAGCATATCACTCAGGGACACCACCACATTACTCAGGGGCACCACTCAGGGGCACCACCACATCACTCAGGGAAACCACCACAGCACTCAGGGACACCACCACAATACTCAGGGACACAAACACATCACTCAGGGACACCACCAAACCACTCAGGGACACCTCCACACTGTTCAGGGACACCACCACACCACTCAAGGACACCACCACATCACGCAGGGACACCACCACATCACTCAGGGACACCACCACATCACTCAGGAACACCACCACAACACTCAGGGACACCAACACATCACTTAGGGACACCACCAAACCACTCATGGACACCTCCACACATGACTCAGGGACATCCCCACACATGACTCAGGGACACCACCAAACCAATCAGGGACACCTCCACACATGACTCAGGGACATCCCCACACATGACTCTGGGACACCACCACACCACTCAGGGACACCGCCACACTGCTCAGGGACACCATCACATCACTCAGGGACACCACCACATCCCTCAGGGACACCACCATATGACTCAGGGACTCCACCACAACACTCAGGGACACCAACACATCACTCAGGGACACCACCACATCACTCAGGGACACCACCACATCACTCAGGGACACCACCACATCACTCAGGGACACCACTACATCCCTCAGGGACACCACCACATCACTCAGGGACACCACCACACCACTCAGGGACACCTCCACACTGTTCAGGGACACCACCACACCACTCAAGGACACCACCACATCACTCAGGGACACCACCAAATCACTCAGGGACACCACCACATCCCTCAGGGACACCATCACATCACTCAGGGACACCAGCACAACACTCAGGAACACCAACACATCACTCAGGGACACCACTCAGGGACACCTCCACACTGTTCAGGGACACCACCACACCACTCAAGGACAACACCACATCACTCAGGGACACCACCACATCACTCAGGGACACCACCACATCATTTGGGGACACCATCACATCACTCGGGGACACCGCCACATCCCTCAGGCACACCACCACATCACTCAGGGACACCACCACAACACTCAGGGATACCAACACATCACTCAGGGACACCACCACATTACTCAGGGACAACACTGCATCCCTCAGGGACACCACCACAACACTCAGGAACACCACCACATCCCTCAGGGACACTCCAACACTTTGAAATTCAAATATTAATTTGTACATCTTAGGAATACGGTAGACATGCAATTTGAAACACGTGGACAGCTGTATCGCAGCTTTATAGTGCATTTTAAAATGTGCTGCTATCTAGCATGGTTCTTGATTTATAGTATAAAATATGCGCTGCATTGTGACTAAAAGTCCAAAATAAATGTGTACCTCTTTACAATGCAATCATGAAAGTTGGCACCAGAAGGCGTATGGAACTCAGCTTTATTTTGCATTTGAAATGGTGATTCTATCTATCATGGGTCTTGATTTATAGTATAAAATATGCAGTGCATTCTGGCCTCAATATAGATGCGCATGTACTATAAAGTAAACAAGAAATTCTTACCCTGATGTAATTCCTGAGATAAGGACATCCCCACACATGAATCAGGGACACCACCACAACATTCAGGGACACCAACACATCACTCAGGGACACCACCACATCACTCAGGGATATACCCACACATGACTCAGACTCCGGGACATCCCCACATATGACTCAGGTACACCACCAAACCACTCAGGCACACCTCCACACATGACTCAGGGACATCCCCACACATGACTCAGCGACATACCCACACATGACTCAGGGACACCCCCACACCACTCAGGGACACCTCCACACCGCTCAGGGACACCACCACACCACTCAAGGACACCACCACATCACTCAGGGACACCACCACCTCACTCAGGGACACCACCATCTCACTCAGAGACACCACCAAATCCCTCAGGGACACCACCACATCACTCAGGAACACCACCACAACACTCAGGGACACAAACACATCACTCAGGGACACCACCAAACCACTCATGGACACCTCCACACATGACTCAGGAACATCCCCATACATGACTCAGGGACACCACCACACCACTCAGGGACACCTCTACACTGTTCAGGGACACCTCCACACTGTTCAGGGACACCTCTACACTGTTCAGGGACACCACCACTCCACCCAAGGACACCACCACATCACTCGGGGACACCACCACCTCACTCAGGGACACCGCCACAACACCCAGGGACACCAACACATCACTCAGGGACACCAACACATCACTCAGGGACACCTCCACACATGATTCAGGGACATGCCCACACATGACTCAGGGACACCACCACACCACTCAGGGACACCTCCACACTGTTCAGGGACACCACCACACCACTCAAGGACACCACCACTTCACTCAGGGACACCACCACCTCACTCAGGGACACCACCACCTCACTCAGGGACACCACCACCTCACTCAGGGACACCACCACATCCCTCAGGGACACCACCACATCACTCAGGGACACCACCACAACACTCAGGGACACAAACACATCACTCAGGGACACCACCAAACCACTCATGGACACCTCCACACATGACTCAGGAACATCCCCATACATGACTCAGGGACACCACCACATCACTCAGTGACACCTCCACACTGTTCAGGGACACCGTCACACTGTTCAGGGACACCTCTACACTGTTCAGGGACACCAACACATCACTCAGGGACACCACCACATCACTCGGGGACACCGCCACACCACTCAGGAAAACCACCACATCACTCAGGGACACCACCACATCAGTCGGGGACACTACCACATCACTCAGGGACACCACCACATCACTCAGGGACACCAACACATCATCTCAGGGACACCACCACATCACCCAGGGACACCGGCACACCACCCAGAAACACAACCACATCACTCAGGGACACCATCACACATCACTCAGGGACACCATCACACATCACTCAGGGATATCCCCACACATGACTCAGGGACATCCCCACACATGACTCAGGGACACCACCACATCACTCAGGGACACCACCACAACACTCAGGGACACAAACACATCACTCAGGGACACCACCAAACCACTCATGGACACCTCCACACATGACTCAGGAACATCCCAATACATGACTCAGGGACACCACCACACCACTCAGGGACACCGCCACACTGCTCAGGGACACCACCACACCACTCAAGGACACCACTACATCACTCAGGGACATCAACACATCACTCAGGGACACCACCACATCCCTCAGGGACAGCACCACATCACTCAGGGACACCACCACACCACTCAGGGACACCGCCACATCCCTCAGGGACACCACCACATCCCTCAGGGACACCACCACATCACTCAGGGACAGCAACACATCACTCAGGGACACCATCACATCACTCAGGGACACCATCTCATCACTCAGGGATACCACCACATCCCTCAGGGATACCACCACATCACTCAGGGACACCACCACAACACTCAGGGACACCAACACATCACTCAGGGACACCACCAAACCACTCATGGACACCTCCACACATGACTCAGGGACATCCCCACACATGCCTCAGGGACACTACCACACCACTCAGGGACACCTCCACACTGTTCAGGGACACCACCACACCACTCAGGGACACCACCACATCACTCAGGGACACCACCACATCACTCAGGGACACCACCACATCACTCAGGGACACCATCACATCACTCAGGGACACCACCACATCCCTCAGCGACACCACCACATGACTCAGGGACTCCACCACAACACTCAGGGACACCATCACATCACTCAGGGACACCACCACATCCCTCAGGGACACCACCACATGACTCAGGGACTCCACCACAACACTCAGGGACACCAACACATCACACAGGGACACCACCACATCACTCAGGGACACCACCACATCACTCAGGGACACCACCACATCACTCAGGGACACCACCACATCCCTCAGGGACACCACCACATCACTCAGGGACACCACCAAACAGCTCATAGACACCTCCATACATGACTCAGGGACATCCCCACACATGACTCAGGGACAACACCACACCACTCAGTGACACCTCCACACTGTTCAGGGACACCACCACATCACTCGGGGACACCACCACATCACTCAGGGACACCACCACTACACTCAGGGACACCACCACATCACTGAGGGACACCATCACACATCACTCAGGGACATCACCACATCCCTCAGGGACACCACCACATCACTCAGGAACACCACCACATCACTCAGGGACACCGCCACACCACTCAGGAACACCACCACATCACTCAGGGACACAACCACATCAGTTGGGGACACTACCACATCACTCAGGGACACCACCACATCACTCAGGGACACCAACACATCATCTCAGGGACACCACCACATCACTCAGGGACACCGGCACACCACCCAGAAACACAACCACACCACTCAAGGACACCACCACATCACGCAGGGACACCACCACATCACTCAGGGACACCACCACATCACTCAGGAACACCACCACAACACTCAGGGACACCAACACATCACTTAGGGACACCACCAAACCACTCATGGACACCTCCACACATGACTCAGGGACATCCCCACACATGACTCAGGGACACCACCAAACCAATCAGGGACACCTCCACACATGACTCAGGGACATCCCCACACATGACTCTGGGACACCACCACACCACTCAGGGACACCGCCACACTGCTCAGGGACACCACCATACCACTCAAGGACACCACTACATCACTCAGGGACATCACCACATCACTCAGGGACACCACCACATCCCTCAGGGACACCACCACATCACTCAGGGACACCACCACACCACTCAGGGACACCGCCACATCCCTCAGGGACACCACCACATCCCTCAGGGACACCACCACATCACTCAGGGACACCAACACATCACTCAGGGACACCATCACATCACTCAGGGACACCATCTCATCACTCAGGGATACCACCACATCCCTCAGGGATACCACCACATCACTCAGGGACACCACCACAACACTCAGGGACACCACCACATCACTCAGGGACACCACCACATCACTCAGGGACACCATCACATCACTCAGGGACACCACCACATCACTCAGGGACACCACCACATGACTCAGGGACTCCACCACAACACTCAGGGACACCATCACATCACTCAGGGACACCACCACATCCCTCAGGGACACCACCACATGACTCAGGGACTCCACCACAACACTCAGGGACACCAACACATCACTCAGGGACACCGCCACATCACTCAGGGATACCACCACATCACTCAGGGACACCACCACATCACTCAGGGACACCACCACATCACTCAGGGACACCACCAAACAGCGCATAGACACCTCCATACATGACTCAGGGACATCCCCACACATGACTCAGGGACAACACCACACCACTCAGTGACACCTCCACACTGTTCAGGGACACCACCACATCACTCGGGGACACCACCTCATCACTCAGGGACACCACCACTACACTCAGGGACACCAACACATCACTCAGGGACACCACCACATCAATCAGGGACACCGCCACACCACTCAGGGACACCACCACAACACTCAGGGACACCAACACATCACTCAGGGACACCACCACATCACTCAGGGACACCGCCACACCACTCAGGAACACCACCACATCACTCAGGGACACCACCACATCAGTCGGGGACACTACCACATCACTCAGGGACACCACCACATCACTCAGGGACACCAACACATGATCTCAGGGACACCACCACATCACTCAGGGACACAGGCACACCACCCAGGAAGACCAACACATCACTCAGCGACACCATCACACATCACTCAGGGACACCATCACACATCACTCAGGGATATCCCCCCACATGACTCAGGGACATCCCCACACATGACTCAGGGACACCACCACATCACTGAGGGACACCACCACATCACTCAGGAACACCACCACAACACTCAGGGACACCAACACATCATCTCAGGGACACCACCACATCACTCAGGGACACTGCCACACCACTCAGGAACACCACCACATTACTCAGGGACACCACCACAACACTCAGGGACACCAACACATCACTCAGGGACACCACCGCATCACTCAGGGACACCGCCACACCACTGAGGAACACCACCACATCACTCAGGGACACCACCACATCAGTCAGGGACACTACCACATCACTCAGGGACACCACCACATCACTCAGGGACACCAACACATCATCTCAGGGACACCACAATATCCCTCAGGGACACCACCACATGACTCAGGAACTCCACCACAACACTCAGGGACACCAACACATCTCTCAGGGACACCACCACACCACTCACGGACACCACCACATCACTCAGGGACACCACCACATCACTCAGGGACACCACCACATCACTCAGGGACACCATCACATCACTCAGGGACACCACCACATCCCTCAGGGACACCACCACATGACTCAGGGACTCCACCACAACACTCAGGGACACCATCACATCACTCAGGGACACCACCACATCCCTCAGGGACACCAGCACATGACTCAGGGACTCCACCACAACACTCAGGGACACCAACACATCACTCAGGGACACCACCACATCACTCAGGGACACCACCACATCACTCAGGGACACCACCACATCACTCAGGGACACCACCACATCCCTCAGGGACACCACCACATCACTCAGGGACACCACGAAACAGCTCATAGACACCTCCATACATGACTCAGGGACATCCCCACACATGACTCAGGGACAACACCACACCACTCAGTGACACCTCCACACTGTTCAGGGACACCACCACATCACTCGGAGACACCACCACATCACTCAGGGACACCACCACTACACTCAGGGACACCACCACATCACTGAGGGACACCATCACACATCACTCAGGGACATCACCACATCCCTCAGGGACACCACCACATCACTCAGGAACACCACCACATCACTCAGGGACACCGCCACACCACTCAGGAACACCACCACATCACTCAGGGACACAACCACATCAGTTGGGGACACTACCACATCACTCAGGGACACCACCACATCACTCAGGGACACCAACACATCATCTCAGGGACACCACCACATCACTCAGGGACACCGGCACACCACCCAGAAACACAACCACACCACTCAAGGACACCACCACATCACGCAGGGACACCACCACATCACTCAGGGACACCACCACATCACTCAGGAACACCACCACAACACTCAGGGACACCAACACATCACTTAGGGACACCACCAAACCACTCATGGACACCTCCACACATGACTCAGGGACATCCCCACACATGACTCAGGGACACCACCAAACCAATCAGGGACACCTCCACACATGACTGAGGGACATCCCCATACATGACTCTGGGACACCACCACACCACTCAGGGACACCGCCACACTGCTCAGGGACACCACCATACCACTCAAGGACACCACTACATCACTCAGGGACATCACCACATCACTCAGGGACACCACCACATCCCTCAGGGACACCACCACATCACTCAGGGACACCACCACACCACTCAGGGACACCGCCACATCCCTCAGGGACACCACCACATCCCTCAGGGACACCACCACATCACTCAGGGACACCAACACATCACTCAGGGACACCATCACATCACTCAGGGACACCATCTCATCACTCAGGGATACCACCACATCCCTCAGGGATACCACCACATCACTCAGGGACACCACCACAACACTCAGGGACACCAACACATCACTCAGGGACACCACCAAACCACTCATGGACATCTCCACACATGACTCGGGGACATCCCCACACATGCCTCAGGGACACTACCACACCACTCAGGGACACCTCCACACTGTTCAGGGACACCACCACACCACTCACGGACACCACCACATCACTCAGGGACACCACCACATCACTCAGGGACACCACCACATCACTCAGGGACACCATCACATCACTCAGGGACACCACCACATCACTCAGGGACACCACCACATGACTCAGGGACTCCACCACAACACTCAGGGACACCATCACATCACTCAGGGACACCACCGCATCCCTCAGGGACACCACCACATGACTCAGGGACTCCACCACAACACTCAGGGACACCAACACATCACTCAGGGACACCACCACATCACTCAGGGATGCCACCACATCACTCAGGGACACCACCACATCACTCAGGGACACCACCACATCACTCAGGGACACCACCAAACAGCGCATAGACACCTCCATACATGACTCAGGGAAATCCCCACACATGACTCAGGGACAACACCACACCACTCAGTGACACCTCCACACTGTTCAGGGACACCACCACATCACTCGGGGACACCACCACATCACTCAGGGACACCACCACTACACTCAGGGACACCAACACATCACTCAGGGACACCACCACATCAATCAGGGACACCGCCACACCACTCAGGGACACCACCACAACACTCAGGGACACTACCACATCACTCAGGGACACCACCACATCACTCAGGGACACCGCCACACCACTCAGGAACACCACCACATCACTCAGGGACACCACCACATCAGTCGGGGACACTACCACATCACTCAGGGACACCACCACATCACTCAGGGACACCAACACATGATCTCAGGGACACCACCACATCACTCAGGGACACAGGCACACCACCCAGGAAGACCAACACATCACTCAGCGACACCATCACACATCACTCAGGGACACCATCACACATCACTCAGGGATATCCCCCCACATGACTCAGGGACATCCCCACACATGACTCAGGGACACCACCACATCACTGAGGGCCACCACCACATCACTCAGGAACACCACCACAACACTCAGGGACACCAACACATCATCTCAGGGACACCACCACATCACTCAGGGACACCGCCACACCACTCAGGAACACCACCACATTACTCAGGGACACCACCACAACACTCAGGGACACCAACACATCACTCAGGGACACCACCTCATCACTCAGGGACACCGCCACACCACTGAGGAACACCACCACATCACTCAGGGACACCACCACATCAGTCAGGGACACTACCACATCACTCAGGGACACCACCACATCACTCAGGGACACCAACACATCATCTCAGGGACACCACAATATCCCTCAGGGACACCACCACATGACTCAGGAACTCCACCACAACACTCAGGGACACCAACACATCTCTCAGGGACACCACCACATCACTCAGGGACAGCACCACATCACTCAGGGACACCACCACATCACTCAGGGACACCACCACATCCCTCAGGGACACCACCACATCACTCAGGGACACCACCACATCACTCAGGGACACCACCAATCAGCTCATGGACACCTCCACACATGACTCACGGACATCCCGACACATGACTCAGGGACAACACCACACCACTCAGTGACACCTCCACACTGTTCAGGGACACCACCACACCACTCAAGGACACCACCACATCACTCAGGGACACCACTAAATCACTCAGGGACACCACCACATCCCTCAGGGACACCATCACATCACTCAGGGACATCAGCACAACACTCAGGAACACCAACACATCACTCAGGGACACCACCACACCACTCAGGGACACCTCCACACTGTTCAGGGACACCACCACACCACTCAAGGACACCACCACATCACGCAAGGACACCACCACATCACTGAGGGACACCACCACATCACTCAGGAACACCACCACAACACTCAGGGACACCAACACATCACTTAGGGACACCACCAAACCACTCATGGACACCTCCACACCACTCAGGGACACCACCACACTGTTCAGGGACACCACCACACCACTCAAGAACACCACCACATCATGCAGGGACACCACCACATCCCTCAGGGACACCATCACATAACTCAGGGACACCAGCACAACACTCAGGAACACCAACACATCACTCAGGGACACCACCACACCACTCAGGGACACCTCCACACTGTTCAGGGACACCACCACACCACTCAAGGACAACACCACATCACTCAGGGACACCACCACATCATTTGGGGACACCATCACATCACTCGGGGACACCACCACATCCCTCAGGCACACCACCACATCACTCAGGGACACCACCACAACACTCAGGGATACCAACACATCACTCAGGGACACCACCACATTACTCAGGGACAACACTGCATCCCTCAGGGACACCACCACAACACTCAGGAACACCACCACATCCCTCAGGGACACTCCAACACTTTGAAATTCAAATATTAATTTGTACATCTTAGGAATACGGTAGACATGCAATTTGAAACACTTGTGGACAGCTGTATCGCAGCTTTATAGTGCATTTTAAAATGTGCTGCTATCTACCATGATTCTTGATTTATAGTATAAAATATGCGCTGCATTGTGACTAAAAGTCCAAAATAAATGTGTACCTCTTTACAATGCAATCATGAAAGTTGGCACCAGAAGGCGTATGGAACTCAGCTTTATTGTGCATTTGAAATGGCGATTCTATCTATTATGGGTCTTGATTTATAGTGTAAAATATGCAGTGCATTCTGGCCTCAATATAGATGCGAATGTAATATAAAGTAAACAAGAAATTCTTACCCTGATGTAATTCCTGAGATAAGGACATCCCCACACATGAATCAGGGACACCACCACAACATTCAGGGACACCAACACATCACTCAGGGACACCACCACATCACTCAGGGATATACCCACACATGACTCAGACTCCGGGACCTCCCCACATATGACTCAGGTACACCACCAAACCACTCAGGGACACCTCCACACATGACTCAGGGACATCCCCACACATGACTCAGCGACATACCCACACATGACTCAGGGACACCACCACACCACTCAGGGACACCTCCACACCGCTCAGGGACACCACCACACCACTCAAGGACACCACCACATCACTCAGGGACACCACCACCTCACTCAGGGACACCACCACCTCACTCAGGGACACCACCACATCCCTCAGGGACACCACCACTTCACTCAGGGACACCACCACAACACTCAGGGACACAAACACATCACTCAGGGACACCACCGAACCACTCATGGACACCTCCACACATGACTCAGGAACATCCCCATACATGACTCAGGGACACCACCACACCACTCAGGGACACCTCCACACTGTTCAGGGACACCTCCACACTGTTCAGGGACACCTCTACACTGTTCAGGGACACCACCACTCCACCCAAGGACACCACCACATCACTCGGGGACACCACCACCTCACTCAGGGACACCGCCACAACACCCAGGGACACCAACACATCACTCAGGGACACCAACACATCACTCAGGGACACCTCCACACATTAACCAGGGACATGCCCACACATGACTCAGGGACACCACCACACCACTCAGGGACACCTCCACACTGTTCAGGGACACCACCACACCACTCAAGGACACCACCACATCACTCAGGGACACCACCACCTCACTCAGGGACACCACCACCTCACTCAGGGACACCACCACCTCACTCAGGGACACCACCACATCCCTCAGGGACACCACCACATCACTCAGGGACACCACCACAACACTCAGGGACACAAACACATCACTCAGGGACACCACCAAACCCCTCATGGACACCTCCACACATGACTCAGGAACATCCCCATACATGACTCAGGGACACCACCACATCACTCAGTGACACCTCCACACTGTTCAGGGACACCTCCACACTGTTCAGGGACACCACCACTCCACCCAAGGACACCACCACATCACTCGGGGACACCACCACCTCACTCAGGGACACCGCCACCCAACTCAGGGACACCACCACATCACTCAGGGACACCACCACATCACTCAGGGACACCTCTACACTGTTCAGGGACACCAACACATCACTCAGGGACACCACCACATCACTCGGGGACACCGCCACACCACTCAGGAAAACCACCACATCACTCAGGGACACCACCACATCAGTCGGGGACACTACCACATCACTCAGGGACACTCCAACACTTTGAAATTCAAATATTAATTTGTACATCTTAGGAATACGGTAGACATGCAATTTGAAACACTTGGACAGCTGTATCGCAGCTTTATAGTGCATTTTAAAATGTGCTGCTATCTACCATGATTCTTGATTTATAGTATAAAATATGCGCTGCATTGTGACTAAAAGTCCAAAATAAATGTGTACCTCTTTACAATGCAATCATGAAAGTTGGCACCAGAAGGCGTATGGAACTCAGCTTTATTGTGCATTTGAAATGGCGATTCTATCTATTATGGGTCTTGATTTATAGTGTAAAATATGCAGTGCATTCTGGCCTCAATATAGATGCGAATGTACTATAAAGTAAACAAGAAATTCTTACCCTGATGTAATTCCTGAGATAAGGACATCCCCACACATGAATCAGGGACACCACCACAACATTCAGGGACACCAACACATCACTCAGGGACACCACCACATCACTCAGGGATATACCCACACATGACTCAGACTCCGGGACATCCCCACATATGACTCAGGTACACCACCAAACCACTCAGGGACACCTCCACACATGACTCAGGGACATCCCCACACATGACTCAGCGACATACCCACACATGACTCAGGGACACCACCACACCACTCAGGGACACCTCCACACCGCTCAGGGACACCACCACACCACTCAAGGACACCACCACATCACTCAGGGACACCACCACCTCACTCAGGGACACCACCACCTCACTCAGGGACACCACCACATCCCTCAGGGACACCACCACTTCACTCAGGGACACCACCACAACACTCAGGGACACAAACACATCACTCAGGGACACCACCGAACCACTCATGGACACCTCCACACATGACTCAGGAACATCCCCATACATGACTCAGGGACACCACCACACCACTCAGGGACACCTCCACACTGTTCAGGGACACCTCCACACTGTTCAGGGACACCTCTACACTGTTCAGGGACACCACCACTCCACCCAAGGACACCACCACATCACTCGGGGACACCACCACCTCACTCAGGGACACCGCCACAACACCCAGGGACACCAACACATCACTCAGGGACACCAACACATCACTCAGGGACACCTCCACACATTAACCAGGGACATGCCCACACATGACTCAGGGACACCACCACACCACTCAGGGACACCTCCACACTGTTCAGGGACACCACCACACCACTCAAGGACACCACCACATCACTCAGGGACACCACCACCTCACTCAGGGACACCACCACCTCACTCAGGGACACCACCACCTCACTCAGGGACACCACCACATCCCTCAGGGACACCACCACATCACTCAGGGACACCACCACAACACTCAGGGACACAAACACATCACTCAGGGACACCACCAAACCCCTCATGGACACCTCCACACATGACTCAGGAACATCCCCATACATGACTCAGGGACACCACCACATCACTCAGTGACACCTCCACACTGTTCAGGGACACCTCCACACTGTTCAGGGACACCACCACTCCACCCAAGGACACCACCACATCACTCGGGGACACCACCACCTCACTCAGGGACACCGCCACCCAACTCAGGGACACCACCACATCACTCAGGGACACCACCACATCACTCAGGGACACCTCTACACTGTTCAGGGACACCAACACATCACTCAGGGACACCACCACATCACTCGGGGACACCGCCACACCACTCAGGAAAACCACCACATCACTCAGGGACACCGGCACATCACTCAGGGATATACCCACACATGACTCAGACTCCGGGACCTCCCCACATATGACTCAGGTACACCACCAAACCACTCAGGGACACCTCCACACATGACTCAGGGACATCCCCACACATGACTCAGCGACATACCCACACATGACTCAGGGACACCACCACACCACTCAGGGACACCTCCACACCGCTCAGGGACACCACCACACCACTCAAGGACACCACCACATCACTCAGGGACACCACCACCTCACTCAGGGACACCACCACCTCACTCAGGGACACCACCACATCCCTCAGGGACACCACCACTTCACTCAGGGACACCACCACAACACTCAGGGACACAAACACATCACTCAGGGACACCACCGAACCACTCATGGACACCTCCACACATGACTCAGGAACATCCCCATACATGACTCAGGGACACCACCACACCACTCAGGGACACCTCCACACTGTTCAGGGACACCTCCACACTGTTCAGGGACACCTCTACACTGTTCAGGGACACCACCACTCCACCCAAGGACACCACCACATCACTCGGGGACACCACCACCTCACTCAGGGACACCGCCACAACACCCAGGGACACCAACACATCACTCAGGGACACCAACACATCACTCAGGGACACCTCCACACATTAACCAGGGACATGCCCACACATGACTCAGGGACACCACCACACCACTCAGGGACACCTCCACACTGTTCAGGGACACCACCACACCACTCAAGGACACCACCACATCACTCAGGGACACCACCACCTCACTCAGGGACACCACCACCTCACTCAGGGACACCACCACCTCACTCAGGGACACCACCACATCCCTCAGGGACACCACCACATCACTCAGGGACACCACCACAACACTCAGGGACACAAACACATCACTCAGGGACACCACCAAACCCCTCATGGACACCTCCACACATGACTCAGGAACATCCCCATACATGACTCAGGGACACCACCACATCACTCAGTGACACCTCCACACTGTTCAGGGACACCTCCACACTGTTCAGGGACACCACCACTCCACCCAAGGACACCACCACATCACTCGGGGACACCACCACCTCACTCAGGGACACCGCCACCCAACTCAGGGACACCACCACATCACTCAGGGACACCACCACATCACTCAGGGACACCTCTACACTGTTCAGGGACACCAACACATCACTCAGGGACACCACCACATCACTCGGGGACACCGCCACACCACTCAGGAAAACCACCACATCACTCAGGGACACCACCACATCAGTCGGGGACACTACCACATCACTCAGGGACACTCCAACACTTTGAAATTCAAATATTAATTTGTACATCTTAGGAATACGGTAGACATGCAATTTGAAACACTTGGACAGCTGTATCGCAGCTTTATAGTGCATTTTAAAATGTGCTGCTATCTACCATGATTCTTGATTTATAGTATAAAATATGCGCTGCATTGTGACTAAAAGTCCAAAATAAATGTGTACCTCTTTACAATGCAATCATGAAAGTTGGCACCAGAAGGCGTATGGAACTCAGCTTTATTGTGCATTTGAAATGGCGATTCTATCTATTATGGGTCTTGATTTATAGTGTAAAATATGCAGTGCATTCTGGCCTCAATATAGATGCGAATGTACTATAAAGTAAACAAGAAATTCTTACCCTGATGTAATTCCTGAGATAAGGACATCCCCACACATGAATCAGGGACACCACCACAACATTCAGGGACACCAACACATCACTCAGGGACACCACCACATCACTCAGGGATATACCCACACATGACTCAGACTCCGGGACATCCCCACATATGACTCAGGTACACCACCAAACCACTCAGGGACACCTCCACACATGACTCAGGGACATCCCCACACATGACTCAGCGACATACCCACACATGACTCAGGGACACCACCACACCACTCAGGGACACCTCCACACCGCTCAGGGACACCACCACACCACTCAAGGACACCACCACATCACTCAGGGACACCACCACCTCACTCAGGGACACCACCACCTCACTCAGGGACACCACCACATCCCTCAGGGACACCACCACTTCACTCAGGGACACCACCACAACACTCAGGGACACAAACACATCACTCAGGGACACCACCGAACCACTCATGGACACCTCCACACATGACTCAGGAACATCCCCATACATGACTCAGGGACACCACCACACCACTCAGGGACACCTCCACACTGTTCAGGGACACCTCCACACTGTTCAGGGACACCTCTACACTGTTCAGGGACACCACCACTCCACCCAAGGACACCACCACATCACTCGGGGACACCACCACCTCACTCAGGGACACCGCCACAACACCCAGGGACACCAACACATCACTCAGGGACACCAACACATCACTCAGGGACACCTCCACACATTAACCAGGGACATGCCCACACATGACTCAGGGACACCACCACACCACTCAGGGACACCTCCACACTGTTCAGGGACACCACCACACCACTCAAGGACACCACCACATCACTCAGGGACACCACCACCTCACTCAGGGACACCACCACCTCACTCAGGGACACCACCACCTCACTCAGGGACACCACCACATCCCTCAGGGACACCACCACATCACTCAGGGACACCACCACAACACTCAGGGACACAAACACATCACTCAGGGACACCACCAAACCCCTCATGGACACCTCCACACATGACTCAGGAACATCCCCATACATGACTCAGGGACACCACCACATCACTCAGTGACACCTCCACACTGTTCAGGGACACCTCCACACTGTTCAGGGACACCACCACTCCACCCAAGGACACCACCACATCACTCGGGGACACCACCACCTCACTCAGGGACACCGCCACCCAACTCAGGGACACCACCACATCACTCAGGGACACCACCACATCACTCAGGGACACCTCTACACTGTTCAGGGACACCAACACATCACTCAGGGACACCACCACATCACTCGGGGACACCGCCACACCACTCAGGAAAACCACCACATCACTCAGGGACACCACCACATCAGTCGGGGACACTACCACATCACTCAGGGACACCACCACATCACTCAGGGACACCAACACATCATCTCAGGGACACCACCACATCACTCAGGGACACCGGCACACCACCCAGGAACACCACCACATCACTCAGGGACACCATCACACATCACTCAGGGACACCATCACAGATCACTGAGGGATATCCCCACACATGACTCAGGGACATCCCCACACATGACTCAGGGACACCACCACATCACTGAGGGACACCATCACACATCACTCAGGGACACCACCACATCCCTCAGGGACACCACCACATCACTCAGGAACACCACCACATCACTCAGGGACACCGCCACACCACTCAGGAACACCACCACATCACTCAGGGACACCACCACATCAGTCGGGGACACTACCACATCACTCAGGGACACCACCACATCACTCAGGGACACCAACACATCATCTCAGGGACACCACCACATCACTCAGGGACACCGGCACACCACCCAGAAAAACAACCACACCACTCAAGGACACCACCACATCACGCAGGGACACCACCACATCACTCAGGGACACCACCACATCACTCAGGAACACCACCACAACACTCAGGGACACCAACACATCACTTAGGGACACCACCAAACCACTCATGGACACCTCCACACATGACTCAGGGACATCCCCACACATGACTCAGGGACACCACCAAACCAATCAGGGACACCTCCACACATGACTCAGGGACATCCCCACACATGACTCTGGGACACCACCACACCACTCAGGGACACCGCCACACTGCTCAGGGACACCTTCACACCACTCAAGGACACCACTACATCACTCAGGGACATCACCACATCACTCAGGGACACCACCACATCCCTCAGGGACACCACCACATCACTCAGGGACACCACCACACCACTCAGGGACACCGCCACATCCCTCAGGGACACCACCACATCCCTCAGGGACACCACCACATCACTCAGGGACACCGACACATCACTCAGGGACACCATCACATCACTCAGGGACACCATCTCATCACTCAGGGATACCACCACATCCCTCAGGGATACCACCACATCACTCAGGGACACCACCACAACACTCAGGGACACCAACACATCACTCAGGGACACCACCAATCCACTCATGGACACTGTTGGACTTTGGCCCTTATGGCAGGTTCACCCCTAGACTTTTTGCGTGAAATGGTGACCTGGAGATGGTGATTTTTGGATTCTGCGCACTTTCACTGTGTCCCAGTGGAAAGTGCGTGCGCACGCTGAGTGCATGTGCTGAGCTAGGCCTGCCCGCCCATAGGAATGCATGGGGAATGTATGTGTCCCTGGTAGTTCCTGATGCGTGGGGTGTACAGGCTTGAGTCTGGTATGTGTGAACTCGTGTGAGTGAATGCTGCGCAACGGTGTATGCAGCATGTATGTGTCTAGTAGAGAAGCGCCATTTCTAGACATGGCTGTACGTGTGCTGTGAGGGTGCTGGCGTGTGATTGGCTGGAGCTGGCTGGCATGCCAGGCTCCAGGAAGTCTGGATGGGTCTGCCCGGTGGTGAGTGGGAGATCTGCATGAGTAATGTGTGGGAGGAGTGTACCTGTGTCCTGGATGGGCTGGGTTTTCCCCACACAATGCTGGCTCCGCCCCCCTGTGGTGTGTCTAATGACCCAAGCCCTGCCAGTGAATAGAGAGGGTGGTTGAGGTAAACAGAGTACTCAAGAACCAGCTGCGACTGGTTCCGCCCCCACCCTGCACCCTTAAACAAAGGAATGCACTGTATAAAAATGGGGCTGTGTCCCCACTGAAGTTGTTCTCTTCCAGGATCCTGAGGGGGCTGTTGCTGCTGCTGCTGGGCCAGAGGACCGCCACTTGGAGTGTCTCCCTGCCTGGAGACCCAGTGAGCTGGCTCTGGGCCCAGCCTTGCCCCTCTGCCTACTTCCCTGAACTTTGCTGGACTTTGCTTCTGCTAAGCGCCTGGGAGCGCTTTACTTGGGGCCCTAGCGCTTGAGAGCGCTTTCTTTTTGTCCTAGCGCTGAGGGAGCGCTTTATTGGCCTCTAGCGCTGTGAGAGCGCTTTATTTGGGATTGTAGCGCTTGGGAGCGCTGTGATTGCCCCCTGGCGCCTGGAGCGCCCCATTGGTTGAAGCCGGTGCCACCCGGCATTACCTTGGCTGTAAATTGCCGCCCTGGCGCTTGGGAGCGCCTTATCGACCTTTTAAAGCGAGTGCCCACCTCGCTGGTTTTGAATAATCGAGCGGCTGCCCACACCGCCTTTACCCCGTGTGAAAAGCACCGCCGCCGACCCGGAGATCTACCAGGAGGCGCGGTACATGCCTCCCCTCCAAGGGCCGCGCTGCCATTGGCGGCCCTTAGAACCGGAAGCCAGGCAAGAAGAGTGAAGACGTGGGCCGGCTTCCAAGCAGGCCGGAAGTCCCGCCCTTGAGCCGCGCTGGGATTGGCCCAGCTGGGGGAAGCTGCAGGGAAGCCCGAGACACCAGCGCCGGATCGAGTGGGGCACCCCCGGGGAACGGGAGGGCCCGCCTGGCACCTGGTGAGCAGAACAGAGGATCACCGGAGGCCGCCCGCAGCTGAGGAGAGGAGCCGCAGCTGAGGAGAGGAGCCGCCGCTGAGGAAAGGCACGCAGCACCAGCAAAAGTCCGGGTGAGTGCTGCTCCAGTTCTCGAGGCTCCCCCAACCCAAGGCATTCCTTAGAGCCTAAGAGAGGCTCCAGCGACGGGCGCATTGGTCATTAGGAGCCCCGAGAGGCCCAGCAGGCATTTTGTATTTCGAGCCTGAGAAGGGCTCCAGGGGCATTCTTCTTTTCTAGAGTCCCGGAGGGACTCCCACGGGCCCCACAGTGATCTGAGAGCCTGCGAGGCTCGTGGCAGCCAGTGCTGATTTAAAGCCGTGGGACTCCAACGGTTTGGCCGCATTCTGTGTGAAGCCCACAAGGTCCCCGGGAGCACATCATTTCCTTTGAGCCACGAGAGGCTCCCTGCCCATGTCCCGCATTTGTATTTAGGAGCCCAGAGGCTCCACAGCGCCACCTTTGTGTTAAGAGCCCAGAGAGGCTCTAGGGGGCACATCTTTGTTCTGGGGCACAGAGCCTAGCGAGGCTCCCACGTTGGCCCCAGTATTGTCTGCACAGCTGCCCAGCACTTCGTGGGCAGCTGCCACGTTTAGGCCCCCTGACATTTGGGACACAGGGCGTCCTAGCCCCAGAGAGGCCAGTTGGCCTAGGGACAGTCACAGGTGGTGACTTACGTGAGTTTGGCGCAATTGTACTTTCTATGCACCTCTGAATGTATTGTTATGCGTCATGTGCCTTTACACCTCTGAATGAATGTTATGCATTGCATCATGTGTTTTCCTCTTACACCCCTACAGGTATTGTAATACATAGGTGGTTGTTTTCTCCCTAGTACAGGTGGTGCTAGTGAGGTCCTGTTACCAGTAGTGACTGGTTGTGTGCTCTATTTTTATTTTGTGGTAAAGTACATTTATATTTTACCTTCTAAGTGCTATTTCTGAAAGTGCTACTTCTGATCCCTGACAGTGGTCCAGGTGGCCCTGTCTTGTAAATATCCCCTTGTAAATTCTGCCCGTGCCTCTGGCACATTGTAAAGTGTGTGTTTTATCTAATGTGTTTTGGTGTAATACAAAGGCTATTTTTATATAACCTTGTGTGGAGTTTCCTTTGTGGTGGGCCTTTGGTTGTTGTTGCTGGGGTGCATGCGCAAATACTTAGCCTACATCGCCTCCAAGTTTAGCCTTGCTGCTCGCGCCACGTTACCTAGAGGGTGAGTAGGGGTTATCTTGGCGTGTAACTCCCTTGCCCTGACTTGGGTGTGGTGGTCTCTGACTGACTTTGGCGAAAGCCCTGGCCAGCCGGGGATCCCATTTCCAACATTGGCGGCAAGCGGTGGGATAAGGATTTGTGTTTGCCTTGTACCTTAGTAGCGGCTGGCTGCACCACAAAACTCTGCATTTTAGATGACCACATTTTAGGGGATTGTTTTTTTTTTGTGGAAGTTTCATATTTTCTTCTCCTGAAGGTATCATTGTGCAATTGTGTCAGTACATTTGTCCCCTACCCTGCGCCCAGAGTCGGTACCTGTGTCACTTGTGGTCAGGTTGAGGAATCAGGGGTGGTAGAAACTGCCTTACCAGTCCGAGGGGAGGGTTGTGTGTGGATGAATGGTGTGTGGCACTAGGCCAGTGAGTGTGAGTTCTCTGGGGTAGAGAGCTTGCTGATACCTTGTGAATCGTATACTCCTGTGTTAGCTCAGACCCCTAGGTTCCCTGTGTGATCTCTTCTCTAGAACGTCTGCCAGAATGGATCTTGTTTTTGATTTCAGTGATCTAGATACCTACAGTACATGGGAGCTGGTAAGGTTCTGTGAGGAGAGAGACCTAGGGAGGGGTGAGTCAAACTGGTACGACCTTAGGGACCGCCTGGTCAGATGGCACGATGGTCAATGGGATCGTGAGAGCAGTGAGGAAAGGGTTTGGGCCCCACACCAGGAGGGTGGTGGGTCTGTGGGGACCCCTGAAGATTCAGAAGAGGAGGAAGAAGATGACCGCACCTGGATGCCAGTAGAGAGTGAGGACCCCATAGATAGGGAGTCCCTTGCTGGGTCCAGCGTAGGAGGCAGCGCCTCATCCCTTTCCCTGTCCCCAGAGGAGCTGGAAGATAGGAGGAGAGAAAGGGAGCACCAGCTGGCTTTAGAAAAGCTCAGGTTGGAGCATGCCCAGGCTATGGCGCAGCTGGAGCTTAGGAAGCAACAGCTAGAGACCGAGATGGTCTTAGCGCAGGAAAGGATAGAGGAGGCTGAGAGGGCCTCCACCAGAGGCAAAGTAGCTCTGGAGGATAGACTATCCCCTGCGCGCAGTTTTAATTTTCTGGATTCCCCAGGGAGGGCTGAGTCCAGTGGTGGCAGCTATTTAGACTTCAGTGCAGACAGTCCCCTACCCCGTGCCCAACGTATGGTCCCTTGTTCCCAAGAGGAGGAGTTAAGGTTAAAGTTCAGGGGTAGTAGGAAACCGCCTCAACAGAAGTGGGTTTTTTTTGTGGATGACTGTTCTGATGCAATGTGGGATTGGCTGGCGGCTAGCTCGGATGATGAGAAAGACGGAGTACTGAATATGTTTCTCAAGGAGCAGTTGCTCAGTGTTGTTTGTCCAGAGTTGCGCCAGCACCTGTTGAAGTCTGAATCCCTTAGTCCTTGGGCGCTTGCTGAGGAAGCAGAGCGCTGGGAGAGTGATAAAGGTTCTCTAGGGTCATTAGGGAGTGACTCCAAAAGTAGTGGTTCAGGTATCTTCCAGCCCAGCGTGGTGAAAGAGGCTCAGTGTAGCCCAGCTAGGTCCCAGGATAGCGAGGAGGGTGTAGGGGCTCACTGCCTGGCTCAGTGCAGCAGGAGTGAGGGGGAGACCGAGGTTCCCCGGACGCCCGAAGCCCTGCCTCAGGACTTGGATGGTTTCTGTAGGGAACACCAGGTTGGGGACCTAGGCTGTCCTGTTAGTCCACTTGAGGAAGATCTCTTAGTGAGTAGAGGACCTGGAGCGTCTGTAACCAGAGCTCCTGTGGTTCTAGAGGCTGGCAGTACCGCTCCGGTAGGGAGGGTACAGGAGTCCAGCGTGAGGAGTGATTGGGGGATGAGTTTCCCAGTGGATGCACCAGTGGACCAGGGACTAGCCAGTTGGGCTAGATCTTCTTGGGGGGACCCGGGTGGCGCCACTTCTGGTCTGGGGGATCGTCACGCACTGTCAGGTGGACAGAGGGCGGGAGATCTGCGCCAGACAGACAGTCACACAACATATGTCTCATTTGTTAGCCTCAGGGGGATGGAGTGTAAGTCCCCAGAAGTCCTGGAGTGCCAGGCAATTGTTCCACCGAAGGTTGTAGACCAGAGGTTGGAAGGCCAGGTTCAGGATCAGCCTGACCTGAAGGGTAGGACGACTGTAACCAGTGTCCTGACCGGTTCTTCTTCCAGAGGAACTTCTCCAGGTGGGAGAGGGCAGACCTCTGGAAGGGGGTGCAGAGGGTGGGAGAGCCCACCTCTGACCCCGGTGCAACCTGAGGGGTTAAACCCTGGGTTGGAGTGGCGTTGCAAGGGTACCCCTCGCAGAGGGAGGAGGAACCCTAGAAGAAGAGGTAGGGGGAGGAGAGCCTTCCCTGAGACTCCTGGTCCGCCCGAGGGTGTAGACCCTAGGCTGGAGAACCAGTGGCAGTCTAGTCCTGTCTTGCGGACAGGAAGAGTGGAAAATGGCCGCTATGTGCCAGGGGTTACTACCCCCCGCTCTGCGAATTGGCAAGGACCAGTGGCACCTGGGTGGCCCAGGGCCTGGTCCTGGCCGCGGACAACTTGGGAGTACCAGTGGGGTAGCCCAGTTGGTCCAGACAGTGTGTTGAGAAGGAATCCCATGGGTTCACCGTGGCGTAGAACAGGAGGGTGTCCCTGCAGTTGCGGGCCTGCGTCCGTGTTCTATCGCCCCAAGCAGGGAAGTCCATCACGGTGGTGATTGGTCTCCCCTGCGTTTTGGCTGGAAGGGGGTTATGTTGGACTTTGGCCCTTATGGCAGGTTCACCCCTAGACTTTTTGCGTGAAATGGTGACCTGGAGATGGTGATTTTTGGATTCTGCGCACTTTCACTGTGTCCCAGTGGAAAGTGCGTGCGCACTCTGAGTGCATGTGCTGAGCTAGGCCTGCCCGCCCATAGGAATGCATGGGGAATGTATGTGTCCCTGGTAGTTCCTGATGCGTGGGGTGTACAGGCTTGAGTCTGGTATGTGTGAACTCGTGTGAGTGAATGCTGCGCAACGGTGTATGCAGCATGTATGTGTCTAGTAGAGAAGCGCCATTTCTAGACATGGCTGTACGTGTGCTGTGAGGGTGCTGGCGTGTGATTGGCTGGAGCTGGCTGGCATGCCAGGCTCCAGGAAGTCTGGATGGGTCTGCCCGGTGGTGAGTGGGAGATCTGCATGAGTAATGTGTGGGAGGAGTGTACCTGTGTCCTGGATGGGCTGGGTTTTCCCCACACAATGCTGGCTCCGCCCCCCTGTGGTGTGTCTAATGACCCAAGCCCTGCCAGAGAATAGAGAGGGTGGTTGAGGTAAACAGAGTACTCAAGAACCAGCTGCGACTGGTTCCGCCCCCACCCTGCACCCTTAGACAAAGGAATGCACTGTATAAAAATGGGGCTGTGTCCCCACTGAAGTTGTTCTCTTCCAGGATCCTGAGGGGGCTGTTGCTGCTGCTGCTGGGCCAGAGGACCGCCACTTGGAGTGTCTCCCTGCCTGGAGACCCAGTGAGCTGGCTCTGGGCCCAGCCTTGCCCCTCTGCCTACTTCCCTGAACTTTGCTGGACTTTGCTTCTGCTAAGCGCCTGGGAGCGCTTTACTTGGGGCCCTAGCGCTTGAGAGCGCTTTCTTTTTGTCCTAGCGCTGAGGGAGCGCTTTATTGGCCTCTCGCGCTGTGAGAGCGCTTTATTTGGGATTGTAGCGCTTGGGAGCGCTGTGATTGCCCCCTGACGCCTGGAGCGCCCCATTGGTTGAAGCCGGTGCCACCCGGCATTACCTTGGCTGTAAATTGCCGCCCTGGCGCTTGGGAGCGCCTTATCGACCTTTTAAAGCGAGTGCCCACCTCGCTGGTTTTGAATAATCGAGCGGCTGCCCACACCGCCTTTACCCCGTGTGAAAAGCACCGCCGCCGACCCGGAGATCTACCAGGAGGCGCGGTACCCGCCTCCCCTCCAAGGGCCGCGCTGCCATTGGCGGCCCTTAGAACCGGAAGCCAGGCAAGAAGAGTGAAGACGTGGGCCGGCTTCCAAGCAGGCCGGAAGTCCCGCCCTTGAGCCGCGCTGGGATTGGCCCAGCTGGGGGAAGCTGCAGGGAAGCCCGAGACACCAGCGCCGGATCGAGTGGGGCACCCCCGGGGAACGGGAGGGCCCGCCTGGCACCTGGTGAGCAGAACAGAGGATCACCGGAGGCCGCCCGCAGCTGAGGAGAGGAGCCGCAGCTGAGGAGAGGAGCCGCCGCTGAGGAAAGGCACGCAGCACCAGCAAAAGTCCCGGTGAGTGCTGCTCCAGTTCTCGAGGCTCCCCCAACCCAAGGCATTCCTTAGAGCCTAAGAGAGGCTCCAGCAACGGGCGCATTGGTCATTAGGAGCCCCGAGAGGCCCAGCAGGCATTTTGTATTTCGAGCCTGAGAAGGGCTCCAGGGGCATTCTTCTTTTCTAGAGTCCCGGAGGGACTCCCACGGGCCCCACAGTGATCTGAGAGCCTGCGAGGCTCGTGGCAGCCAGTGCTGATTTAAAGCCGTGGGACTCCAACGGTTTGGCCGCATTCTGTGTGAAGCCCACAAGGTCCCCGGGAGCACATCATTTCCTTTGAGCCACGAGAGGCTCCCTGCCCATGTCCCGCATTTGTATTTAGGAGCCCAGAGGCTCCACAGCGCCACCTTTGTGTTAAGAGCCCAGAGAGGCTCTAGGGGGCACATCTTTGTTCTGGGGCACAGAGCCTAGCGAGGCTCCCACGTTGGCCCCAGTATTGTCTGCACAGCTGCCCAGCACTTCGTGGGCAGCTGCCACGTTTAGGCCCCCTGACATTTGGGACACAGGGCGTCCTAGCCCCAGAGAGGCCAGTTGGCCTAGGGACAGTCACAGGTGGTGACTTACGTGAGTTTGGCGCAATTGTACTTTCTATGCACCTCTGAATGTATTGTTATGCGTCATGTGCCTTTACACCTCTGAATGAATGTTATGCATTGCATCATGTGTTTTCCTCTTACACCCCTACAGGTATTGTAATACATAGGTGGTTGTTTTCTCCCTAGTACAGGTGGTGCTAGTGAGGTCCTGTTACCAGTAGTGACTGGTTGTGTGCTCTATTTTTATTTTGTGCTAAAGTACATTTATATTTTACCTTCTAAGTGCTATTTCTGAAAGTGCTACTTCTGATCCCTGACAGTGGTCCAGGTGGCCCTGTCTTGTAAATATCCCCTTGTAAATTCTGCCCGTGCCTCTGGCACATTGTAAAGTGTGTGTTTTATCTAATGTGTTTTGGTGTAATACAAAGGCTATTTTTATATAACCTTGTGTGGAGTTTCCTTTGTGGTGGGCCTTTGGTTGTTGTTGCTGGGGTGCATGCGCAAATACTTAGCCTACATCGCCTCCAAGTTTAGCCTTGCTGCTCGCGCCACGTTACCTAGAGGGTGAGTAGGGGTTATCTTGGCGTGTAACTCCCTTGCCCTGACTTGGGTGTGGTGGTCTCTGACTGACTTTGGCGAAAGCCCTGGCCAGCCGGGGATCCCATTTCCAACATTGGCGGCAAGCGGTGGGATAAGGATTTGTGTTTGCCTTGTACCTTAGTAGCGGCTGGCTGCACCACAAAACTCTGCATTTTAGATGACCACATTTTAGGGGATTGTTTTTTTTTTGGGAAGTTTCATATTTTCTTCTCCTGAAGGTATCATTGTGCAATTGTGTCAGTACATTTGTCCCCTACCCTGCGCCCAGAGTCGGTACCTTTGTCACTTGTGGTCAGGTTGAGGAATCAGGGGTGGTAGAAACTGCCTTACCAGTCCGAGGGGAGGGTTGTGTGTGGATGAATGGTGTGTGGCACTAGGCCAGTGTATGTGAGTTCTCTGGGGTAGAGAGCTTGCTGATACCTTGTGAATCGTATACTCCTGTGTTAGCTCAGACCCCTAGGTTCCCTGTGTGATCTCTTCTCTAGAACGTCTGCCAGAATGGATCTTGTTTTTGATTTCAGTGATCTAGATACCTACAGTACGTGGGAGCTGGTAAGGTTCTGTGAGGAGAGAGACCTAGGGAGGGGTGAGTCAAACTGGTACGACCTTAGGGACCGCCTGGTCAGATGGCACGATGGTCAATGGGATCGTGAGAGCAGTGAGGAAAGGGTTTGGGCCCCACACCAGGAGGGTGGTGGGTCTGTGGGGACCCCTGAAGATTCAGAAGAGGAGGAAGAAGATGACCGCACCTGGATGCCAGTAGAGAGTGAGGACCCCATAGATAGGGAGTCCCTTGCTGGGTCCAGCGTAGGAGGCAGCGCCTCATCCCTTTCCCTGTCCCCAGAGGAGCTGGAAGATAGGAGGAGAGAAAGGGAGCACCAGCTGGCTTTAGAAAAGCTCAGGTTGGAGCATGCCCAGGCTATGGCGCAGCTGGAGCTTAGGAAGCAACAGCTAGAGACCGAGATGGTCTTAGCGCAGGAAAGGATAGAGGAGGCTGAGAGGGCCTCCACCAGAGGCAAAGTAGCTCTGGAGGATAGACTATCCCCTGCGCGCAGTTTTAATTTTCTGGATTCCCCAGGGAGGGCTGAGTCCAGTGGTGGCAGCTATTTAGACTTCAGTGCAGACAGTCCCCTACCCCGTGCCCAACGTATGGTCCCTTGTTCCCAAGAGGAGGAGTTAAGGTTAAAGTTCAGGGGTAGTAGGAAACCGCCTCAACAGAAGTGGGGTTTTTTTGTGGATGACTGTTCTGATGCAATGTGGGATTGGCTGGCGGCTAGCTCGGATGATGAGAAAGACGGAGTACTGAATATGTTTCTCAAGGAGCAGTTGCTCAGTGTTGTTTGTCCAGAGTTGCGCAAGCACCTGTTGAAGTCTGAATCCCTTAGTCCTTGGGCGCTTGCTGAGGAAGCAGAGCGCTGGGAGAGTGATAAAGGTTCTCTAGGGTCATTAGGGAGTGACTCCAAAAGTAGTGGTTCAGGTATCTTCCAGCCCAGCGTGGTGAAAGAGGCTCAGTGTAGCCCAGCTAGGTCCCAGGATAGCGAGGAGGGTGTAGGGGCTCACTGCCTGGCTCAGTGGAGCAGGAGTGAGGGGGAGACCGAGGTTCCCCGGACGCCCGAAGCCCTGCCTCAGGACTTGGATGGTTTCTGTAGGGAACACCAGGTTGGGGACCTAGGCTGTCCTGTTAGTCCACTTGAGGAAGATCTCTTCGTGAGTAGAGGACCTGGAGCGTCTGTAACCAGAGCTCCTGTGGTTCTAGAGGCTGGCAGTACCGCTCCGGTAGGGAGGGTACAGGAGTCCAGCGTGAGGAGTGATTGGGGGATAAGTTTCCCAGTGGATGCACCAGTGGACCAGGGACTAGCCAGTTGGGCTAGATCTTCTTGGGGGGACCCGGGTGGCGCCACTTCTGGTCTGGGGGATCGTCACGCACTGTCAGGTGGATAGAGGGCGGGAGATCTGCGCCAGACAGACAGTCACACAACATATGTCTCATTTGTTAGCCTCAGGGGGATGGAGTGTAAGTCCCCAGAAGTCCTGGAGTGCCAGGCAATTGTTCCACCGAAGGTTGTAGACCAGAGGTTGGAAGGCCAGGTTCAGGATCAGCCTGACCTGAAGGGTAGGACGACTGTAACCAGTGTCCTGACCGGTTCTTCTTCCAGAGGAACTTCTCCAGGTGGGAGAGGGCAGACCTCTGGAAGGGGGTGCAGAGGGTGGGAGAGCCCACCTCTGACCCCGGTGCAACCTGAGGGGTTAAACCCTGGGTTGGAGTGGCGTTGCAAGGGTACCCCTCGCAGAGGGAGGAGGAACCCTAGAAGAAGAGGTAGGGGGAGGAGAGCCTTCCCTGAGACTCCTGGTCCGCCTGAGGGTGTAGACCCTAGGCTGGAGAACCAGTGGCAGTCTAGTCCTGTCTTGCGGACAGGAAGAGTGGAAAATGGCCGCTATGTGCCAGGGGTTACTACCCCCCGCTCTGCGAATTGGCAAGGACCAGTGGCACCTGGGTGGCCCAGGGCCTGGTCCTGGCCGCGGACAACTTGGGAGTACCAGTGGGGTAGCCCAGTTGGTCCAGACAGTGTGTTGAGAAGGAATCCCATGGGTTCACCGTGGCGTAGAACAGGAGGGTGTCCCTGCAGTTGCGGGCCTGCGTCCGTGTTCTATCGCCCCAAGCAGGGAAGTCCATCACGGTGGTGATTGGTCTCCCCTGCGTTTTGGCTGGAAGGGGGTTATGTTGGACTTTGGCCCTTACGGCAGGTTCACCCCTAGACTTTTTGCGTGAAATGGTGACCTGGAGATGGTGATTTTTGGATTCTGCGCACTTTCACTGTGTCCCAGTGGAAAGTGCGTGCGCACTCTGAGTGCATGTGCTGAGCTAGGCCTGCCCGCCCATAGGAATGCATGGGGAATGTATGTGTCCCTGGTAGTTCCTGATGCGTGGGGTGTACAGGCTTGAGTCTGGTATGTGTGAACTCGTGTGAGTGAATGCTGCGCAACGGTGTATGCAGCATGTATGTGTCTAGTAGAGAAGCGCCATTTCTAGACATGGCTGTACGTGTGCTGTGAGGGTGCTGGCGTGTGATTGGCTGGAGCTGGCTGGCATGCCAGGCTCCGGAAGTCTGGATGGGTCTGCCCGGTGGTGAGTGGGAGATCTGCATGAGTAATGTGTGGGAGGAGTGTACCTGTGTCCTGGATGGGCTGGGTTTTCCCCACACAATGCTGGCTCCGCCCCCCTGTGGTGTGTCTAATGACCCAAGCCCTGCCAGTGAATAGAGAGGGTGGTTGAGGTAAACAGAGTACTCAAGAACCAGCTGCGACTGGTTCCGCCCCCACCCTGCACCCTTAGACAAAGGAATGCACTGTATAAAAATGGGGCTGTGTCCCCACTGAAGTTGTTCTCTTCCAGGATCCTGAGGGGGCTGTTGCTGCTGCTGCTGGGCCAGAGGACCGCCACTTGGAGTGTCTCCCTGCCTGGAGACACAGTGAGCTGGCTCTGGGCCCAGCCTTGCCCCTCTGCCTACTTCCCTGAACTTTGCTGGACTTTGCTTCTGCTAAGCGCCTGGGAGCGCTTTACTTGGGGCCCTAGCGCTTGAGAGCGCTTTCTTTTTGTCCTAGCGCTGAGGGAGCGCTTTATTGGCCTCTAGCGCTGTGAGAGCGCTTTATTTGGGATTGTAGTGCTTGGGAGCGCTGTGATTGCCCCCTGGCGCCTGGAGCGCCCCATTGGTTGAAGCCGGTGCCACCCGGCATTACCTTGGCTGTAAATTGCCGCCCTGGCGCTTGGGAGCGCCTTATCGACCTTTTAAAGCGAGTGCCCACCTCGCTGGTTTTGAATAATCGAGCAGCTGCCCACACCGCCTTTACCCCGTGTGAAAAGCACCGCCGCCGACCCGGAGATCTACCAGGAGTCGCGGTACCCGCCTCCCCTCCAAGGGCCGCGCTGCCATTGGCGGCCCTTAGAACCGGAAGCCAGGCAAGAAGAGTGAAGACGTGGGCCGGCTTCCAAGCAGGCCGGAAGTCCCGCCCTTGAGCCACGCTGGGATTGGCCCAGCTGGGGGAAGCTGCAGGGAAGCCCGAGACAGCAGCGCCGGATCGAGTGGGGCACCCCCGGGGAACGGGAGGGCCCGCCTGGCACCTGGTGAGCAGAACAGAGGATCACCGGAGGCCGCCCGCAGCTGAGGAGAGGAGCCGCAGCTGAGGAGAGGAGCCGCCGCTGAGGAAAGGCACGCAGCACCAGCAAAAGTCCCGGTGAGTGCTGCTCCAGTTCTCGAGGCTCCCCCAACCCAAGGCATTCCTTAGAGCCTAAGAGAGGCTCCAGCAACGGGCGCATTGGTCATTAGGAGCCCCGAGAGGCCCAGCAGGCATTTTGTATTTCGAGCCTGAGAAGGGCTCCAGGGGCATTCTTCTTTTCTAGAGTCCCGGAGGGACTCCCACGGGCCCCACAGTGATCTGAGAGCCTGCGAGGCTCGTGGCAGCCAGTGCTGATTTAAAGCCGTGGGACTCCAACGGTTTGGCCGCATTCTGTGTGAAGCCCACAAGGTCCCCGGGAGCACATCATTTCCTTTGAGCCACGAGAGGCTCCCTGCCCATGTCCCGCATTTGTATTTAGGAGCCCAGAGGCTCCACAGCGCCACCTTTGTGTTAAGAGCCCAGAGAGGCTCTAGGGGGCACATCTTTGTTCTGGGGCACAGAGCCTAGCGAGGCTCCCACGTTGGCCCCAGTATTGTCTGCACAGCTGCCCAGCACTTCGTGGGCAGCTGCCACGTTTAGGCCCCCTGACATTTGGGACACAGGGCGTCCTAGCCCCAGAGAGGCCAGTTGGCCTAGGGACAGTCACAGGTGGTGACTTACGTGAGTTTGGCGCAATTGTACTTTCTATGCACCTCTGAATGTATTGTTATGCGTCATGTGCCTTTACACCTCTGAATGAATGTTATGCATTGCATCATGTGTTTTCCTCTTACACCCCTACAGGTATTGTAATACATAGGTGGTTGTTTTCTCCCTAGTACAGGTGGTGCTAGTGAGGTCCTGTTACCAGTAGTGACTGGTTGTGTGCTCTATTTTTATTTTGTGCTAAAGTACATTTATATTTTACCTTCTAAGTGCTATTTCTGAAAGTGCTACTTCTGATCCCTGACAGTGGTCCAGGTGGCCCTGTCTTGTAAATATCCCCTTGTAAATTCTGCCCGTGCCTCTGGCACATTGTAAAGTGTGTGTTTTATCTAATGTGTTTTGGTGTAATACAAAGGCTATTTTTATATAACCTTGTGTGGAGTTTCCTTTGTGGTGGGCCTTTGGTTGTTGTTGCTGGGGTGCATGCGCAAATACTTAGCCTACATCGCCTCCAAGTTTAGCCTTGCTGCTCGCGCCACGTTACCTAGAGGGTGAGTAGGGGTTATCTTGGCGTGTAACTCCCTTGCCCTGACTGGGGTGTGGTGGTCTCTGACTGACTTTTGCGAAAGCCCTGGCCAGCCGGGGATCCCATTTCCAACAGACACCTCCACACATGACTCAGGGACATCCCCACACATGCCTCAGGGACACTACCACACCACTCAGGGACACCTCCACACTGTTCAGAGACACCACCACACCACTCACGGACACCACCACATGACTCAGGGACACCCCCACATCACTCAGGGACACCACCACATGACTCAGGGACACCATCACAACACTCAGGGACACCACCACATCCCTCAGGGACAACACAACATGACTCAGGGACTCCACCACAACACTCAGGGACACCATCACATCACTCAGGGACACCACCACATCCCTCAGGGACACCACCACATGACTCAGGGACTCCACCACAACACTCAGGGACACCAACACCACTCAGGGACACCACCACATCACTCAGGGACACCACCACATCACTCAGGGACACCACCACATCACTCAGGGACACCACCACATCCCTCAGGGACACCACCACATCACTCAGGGACACCACCACACCACTCAGGGACACCTCCACACTGTTCAGGGACACCACCACACCACTCAAGGACACCACCACATCACTCAGGGACACCACCAAATCACTCATGGACACCACCACATCCCTCAGGGACACCATCACATCACTCAGGGACACCAGCACAACACTCGAGAACACCAACACATCACTCAGGGACACCACCACAGCACTCAGGGACACCTCCACACTGTTCAGGGACACCACCACACCACTCAAGGACAACACCACATCACTCAGGGACACCACCACATCACTCAGGGACACCACCACATCATTTGGGGACACCATCACATCACTCGGGGACACCACCACATCCCTCAGGCACACCACCACATCACTCAGGGACACCACCACAACACTCAGGGACACCACCACAACACTCAGGGATACCAACACATCACTCAGGGACACCACCACATTACTCAGGGACAACACTGCATCCCTCAGGGACACCACCACAACACTCAGGAACACCACCACATCCCTCAGGGACACTCCAACACTTTGAAATTCAAATATTAATTTGTACATCTTAGGAATACGGTAGACATGCAATTTGAAACACGTGGACAGCTGTATCGCAGCTTTATAGTGCATTTTAAAATGTGCTGCTATCTAGCATGGTTCTTGATTTATAGTATAAAATATGCGCTGCATTGTGACTAAAAGTCCAAAATAAATGTGTACCTCTTTACAATGCAATCATGAAAGTTGGCACCAGAAGGCGTATGGAACTCAGCTTTATTGTGCATTTGAAATGGTGATTCTATCTATCATGGGTCTTGATTTATAGTGTAAAATATGCAGTGCATTCTGGCCTAAATATAGATGCGAATGTACTATAAAGTAAACAAGAAATTCTTACCCTGATGTAATTCCTGAGATAAGGACATCCCCACACATGAATCAGGGACACGACCACAACATTCAGGGACACCAACACATCACTCAGGGACACCACCACATCACTCAGGGATATACACACACATGACTCAGACTCCGGGACATCCCCACATATGACTCAGGTACACCACCAAACCACTCAGGGACACCTCCACACATGACTCAGGGACATCCCCACACATGACTCAGCGACATACCCACACATGACTCAGGGACACCACCACACCACTCAGGGACACCTCCACACCGCTCAGGGACACCACCACACCACTCAAGGACACCACCACATCACTCAGGGACACCACCACCTCACTCAGGGACACCACCACCTCACTCAGGGACACCACCACATCCCTCAGGGACACCACCACTTCACTCAGGGACACCACCACAACACTCAGGGACACAAACACATCACTCAGGGACACCACCGAACCACTCATGGACACCTCCACACATGACTCAGGAACATCCCCATACATGACTCAGGGACACCACCACACCACTCAGGGACACCTCCACACTGTTCAGGGACACCTCCACACTGTTCAGGGACACCTCTACACTGTTCAGGGACACCACCACTCCACCCAAGGACACCACCACATCACTCAGGGACACCTCCACACATGATTCAGGGACATGCCCACACATGACTCAGGGAGACCACCACACCACTCAGGGACACCTCCACACTGTTCAGGGACACCACCACACCACTCAAGGACACTACCACATCACTCAGGGACACCACCACCTCACTCAGGGACACCACCACCTCACTCAGGGACACCACCACCTCACTCAGGGACACCGCCACAACACCCAGGGACACCAACACATCACTCAGGGACACCAACACATCACTCAGGGACACCTCCACACATGATTCAGGGACATGCCCACACATGACTCAGGGACACCACCACACCACTCAGGGACACCTCCACACTGTTCAGGGACACCACCACACCACTCAAGGACACTACCACATCACTCAGGGACACCACCACCTCACTCAGGGACACCACCACCTCACTCAGGGACACCACCACATCCCTCAGGGACACCACCACATCACTCAGGGACACCACCACAACACTCAGGGACACAAACACATCACTCAGGGACACCACCAAACCCCTCATGGACACCTCCACACATGACTCAGGAACATCCCCATACATGACTCAGGGACACCACCACATCACTCAGTGACACCTCCACACTGTTCAGGGACACCTCCACACTGTTCAGGGACACCACCACTCCACCCAAGGACACCACCACATCACTCGGGGACACCACCACCTCACTCAGGGACACCGCCACACCACTCAGGGACACCACCACATCACTCAGAGACACCACCACATCACTCAGGGACACCTCTACACTGTTCAAGGACACCAACACATCACTCAGGGACACCACCACATCACTCGGGGACACCGCCACACCACTCAGGAAAACCACCACATCACTCAGGGACACCACCACATCAGTCGGGGACACTACCACATCACTCAGGGACACCACCACATCACTCAGGGACACCAACACATCATCTCAGGGACACCACCACATCACTCAGGGACACCGGCACACCACCCAGGAACACCACCACATCACTCAGGGACACCACCACACATCACTCAGGGACACCATCACAGATCACTGAGGGATATCCCCACACATGACTCAGGGACATCCCCACACATGACTCAGGGACTCCACCACATCACTGAGGGACACCATCACACATCACTCAGGGACACCACCACATCCCTCAGGGACACCACCACATCACTCAGGAATACCACCACATCATTCAGGGACACCGCCACACCGCTCAGGAACACCACCACATCACTCAGGGACACCACCACATCAGTCGGGGACACTACCACATCACTCAAGGACACCACCACATCACTCAGGAACACCAACACATCATCTCAGGGACACCACCACATCACTCAGGGACCCCGGCACACCACCCAGAAACACAACCACACCACTCAAGGACACCACCACATCACGCAGGGACACCACCACATCACTCAGGGACACCACCACCTCACTCAGGGACACCACCACCTCACTCAGGGACACCACCACATCCCTCAGGGACACCACCACTTCACTCAGGGACACCACCACAACACTCAGGGACACAAACACATCACTCAGGGACACCACCGAACCACTCATGGACACCTCCACACATGACTCAGGAACATCCCCATACATGACTCAGGGACACCACCACACCACTCAGGGACACCACACTGTTCAGGGACACCTCCACACTGTTCAGGGACACCTCTACACTGTTCAGGGACACCACCACTCCACCCAAGGACACCACCACATCACTCGGGAACACCACCACCTCACTCAGGGACACCGCCACAACACCCAGGGACACCAACACATCACTCAGGGACACCAACACATCACTCAGGTACACCTCCACACATGATTCAGGGACATGCCCACACATGACTCAGGGACACCACCACACCACTCAGGGACACCTCCACACTGTTCAGGGACACCACCACACCACTCAAGGACACCACCACATCACTCAGGGACACCACCACCTCACTCAGGGACACCACCACCTCACTCAGGGACACCACCACCTCACTCAGGGACACCACCACATCCCTCAGGGACACCACCACATCACTCAGGGACACCACCACAACACTCAGGGACACAAACACATCACTCAGGGACACCACCAAACCCCTCATGGACACCTCCACACATGACTCAGGAACATCCCCATACATGACTCAGGGACACCACCACATCACTCAGTGACACCTCCACACTGTTCAGGGACACCTCCACACTGTTCAGGGACACCACCACTCCACCCAAGGACACCACCACATCACTCGGGGACACCACCACCTCACTCAGGGACACCGCCACACCACTCAGGGACACCACCACATCACTCAGGGACACCACCACATCACTCAGGGACACCTCTACACTGTTCAGGGACACCAACACATCACTCAGGGACACCACCACATCACTCGGGGACACCGCCACACCACTCAGGAAAACCACCACGTCACTCAGGGACACCACCACATCAGTCGGGGACACTACCACATGACTCAGGGACACCACCACATCACTCAGGGACACCAACACATCATCTCAGGGACACCACCACATCACTCAGGGACACCGGCACACCACCCAGGAACACCACCACATCACCCAGGGACACCATCACACATCACTCAGGGACACCATCACAGATTACTGAGGGATATCCCCACACATGACTCAGGGACATCCCCACACATGACTCAGGGACTCCACCACATCACTGAGGGACACCATCACACATCACTCAGGGACACCACCACATCCCTCAGGGACACCACCACATCACTCAGGAACACCACCACATCACTCAGGGACACCGCCACACCACTCAGGAACACCACCACATCACTCAGGGACACCACCACATCAGTCGGGGACACTACCACATCACTCAGGGACACCACCACATCACTCAGGAACACCAACACATCCTCTCAGGGACACCACCACATCACTCAGGGACACCGGCACACCACCCAGAAACACAACCACACCACTCAAGGACACCACCATATCACGCAGGGACACCACCACATCACTCAGGGACACCACCACATCACTCAGGAACACCACCACAACACTCAGGGACACCATCACACATCACTCAGGGACACCATCACAGATCACTGAGGGATATCCCCACACATGACTCAGGGACATCCCCACACATGACTCAGGGACTCCACCACATCACTGAGGGACACCATCACACATCACTCAGGGACACCACCACATCCCTCAGGGACACCACCACATCACTCAGGAACACCACCACATCACTCAGGGACACCGCCACACCACTCAGGAACACCACCACATCACTCAGGGACACCACCACATCAGTCGGGGACACTACCACATCACTCAGGGACACCACCACATCACTCAGGAACACCAACACATCCTCTCAGGGACACCACCACATCACTCAGGGACACCGGCACACCACCCAGAAACACAACCACACCACTCAAGGACACCACCACATCACGCAGGGACACCACCACATCACTCAGGGACACCACCACATCACTCAGGAACACCACCACAACACTCAGGGACACCAACACATCACTTAGGGACACCACCAAACCACTCATGGACACCTCCACACATGACTCAGGGACATCCCCACACATGACTCAGGGACACCACCAAACCAATCAGGGACACCTCCACACATGACTCAGGGACATCCCCACACATGACTCTGGGACACCACCACACCACTCAGGGACACCGCCACACTGCTCAGGGACACCTTCACACCACTCAAGGACACCACTACATCACTCAGGGACATCACCACATCACTCAGGGACACCACCACATCCCTCAGGGACACCACCACATCACTCAGGGACACCACCACACCACTCAGGGACACCGCCACATCCCTCAGGGACACCACCACATCCCTCAGGGACACCACCACATCAGTCAGGGACACCGACACATCACTCAGGGACACCATCACATCACTCAGGGACACCATCTCATCACTCAGGGATACCACCACATCCCTCAGGGATACCACCACATCACTCAGGGACACCACCACAACACTCAGGGACACCAACACATCACTCAGGGACACCACCACATCACTCAGGGACACCACCACATCATTTGGGGACACCATCACATCACTCGGGGACACCACCACATCCCTCAGGCACACCACCACATCACTCAGGGACACCACCACAACACTCAGGGATACCAACACATCACTCAGGGACACCACCACATTACTCAGGGACAACACTGCATCCCTCAGGGACACCACCACAACACTCAGGAACACCACCACATCCCTCAGGGACACTCCAACACTTTGAAATTCAAATATTAATTTGTACATCTTAGGAATACGGTAGACATGCAAACACGTGGACAGCTGTATCGCAGCTTTATAGTGCATTTTAAAATGTGCTGCTATCTAGCATGGTTCTTGATTTATAGTATAAAATATGCGCTGCATTGTGACTAAAAGTCCAAAATAAATGTGTACCTCTTTACAATGCAATCATGAAAGTTGGCACCAGAAGGCGTATGGAACTCAGCTTTATTGTGCATTTGAAATGGTGATTCTATCTATCATGGGTCTTGATTTATAGTGTAAAATATGCAGTGCATTCTGGCCTTAATATAGATGCGAATGTACTATAAAGTAAACAAGAAATTCTTACCCTGATGTAATTCCTGAGATAAGGACATCCCCACACATGAATCAGGGACACCACCACAACATTCAGGGACACCAACACATCACTCAGGGACACCACCACATCACTCAGGGATATACCCACACATGACTCAGGGATACCACCACCTCACTCAGGGACACCACCACATCCCTCAGGGACACCACCACATCACTCAGGGACACCACCACAACACTCAGGGACACAAACACATCACTCAGGGACACCACTAAACCACTCATGGACACCTCCACACACGACTCAGGAACATCCCTATACATGACTCAGGGACACCATCACACCACTCAGGGACACCTCCACACTGTTCAGGGACACCTCCACACTGTTCAGGGACACCTCTACACTGTTCAGGGACACCACCACTCCACCCAAGGACACCACCACATCACTCGGGGACACCACCACCTCACTCAGGGACACCGCCACAACACCCAGGGACACCAACACATCACTCAGGGACACCAACACATCACTCAGGGACACCTCCACACATGATTCAGGGACATACCCACACATGACTCAGGGACACCACCACACCACTCAGGGACACCTCCACACTGTTCAGGGACACCACCACACCACTCAAGGACACCACCACATCACTCAGGGACACCACCACCTCACTCAGGGACACCACCACCTCACTCAGGGACACCACCACATCCCTCAGGGACACCACCACATCACTCAGGGACACCACCACAACACTCAGGGACACAAACACATCACTCAGGGACACCACCAAACCACTCATGGACACCTCCACACATGACTCAGGAACATCCCCACACATGACTCAGGGACACCACCAAACCAATCGGGGACACCTCCACACATGACTCAGGGACATCCCCACACATGACTCTGGGACACACCACACCACTCAGGGACACCGCCACACTGCTCAGGGACACCACCACACCACTCAAGGACACCACTACATCACTCAGGGACATCACCACATCACTCAGGGACACCACCACATCCCTCAGGGACACCACCACATCACTCAGGGACACCACCACACCACTCAGGGACACCGCCACATCCCTCAGGGACACCACCACATCCCTCAGGGACACCACCACATCACTCAGGGACACCAACACATCACTCAGGGACACCATCTCATCACTCAGGGATACCACCACATCCCTCAGGGATACCACCACATCACTCAGGTGTTAAAGATCAATTTACAATGGTCAGGCGATTTCAGTAGTTGTTTACTAAGTTAGATTTGCCCGGCGTAAAACGCCTCTAATACCATACGAAGTTATTCAATAAAGAGGCAGGCGCTGGAGACTGGAAGACAGGAAACAAGTTTTATTCCGACGGAGTAGAACACGTCAGATCGGACAACAAGGTATCGTCTCGAGGTGCTCTCTCAGCCTCTCTGAGACCTGGTCTTTTATACACTGGTTTTAGACATGTGACCGTCCTTTATTACAACAGGGACATTGTAGAGCATGAGAACGACATCACCGGCACCCCCCAGTTCCGGCCCCTTCCAACACATGACAACAGTAGGGGCCCTTTCCCCTCATATGATTGGGAGGGGGCTATTACGCAGCTGAGTGTTCTGCCGATTCCTTTGGAATGTGTGCGCCTGATCGAATCTCAAGGGATGGGGAGGTCGTGATCAATAGTGGCTCCTTTCAGGAGAGGCGAGTGCATACAGTAATGGGCAATAAACTGTATCCTCGGGCTAAAGGATGACCAGCGGTCCGTGCTGACGTTCAGGCTCAGAGGAAGGGGTCATCAAAGGAGGGGTATTCATGGACGGAAAGGAGGTGTTGGTCAGGCGCGGGGTGCGATTCCCTGGGACAGAGTCATGCGAGGGGAGGGCTCATGACTTGTGCATGAGAGAGCAGGGGCAGTCAGGGTGCATGGGGGGCGCTTGCCAGGTCAGGGAAGTGTGCTGACGGGGCGATCGTGAGCAGGGAGACCATGGTACCTGAAATGGCTGTCGTGTATGCTTGTACGTGGGTCTGCAAGATGGCGTAGATGATGTTCAATACACGAACTAAAATTCCACAGTCCTCCCTTTAACATGTCTCGCCAGCTTGTCAGTTCGGATCAATCCCCATGAGACCACGCACCTCTATTTCGTATAGGGGACTCATGTGCTCATGTTTAAAGTTCAAAGTCTTCGGGCACATACAGTTGGAAATGAGTGCACATAAAGATGGTAAACATTGAATACCTAAACAACACCCACATAGTATCATGATTGGTATTAGCAAAAACGTGAACAGTCTCCATCCCCAGTTCTTTAAAGTGTCCCAGAACCAGCCTGCAAGCGACCATCCTTCCTGTTCCTGGTGAACCTCCGAGGACAGTCTGTGGAGGTGTTCGATTGCTTTGTAGACTGAAGGTGAGTTATCTGGCACGTAGGTGCAACAGCTGGAGCCGATGATACGGCATGCACCTCCACGGTCGGCTAGAACCACATCTAGAACAAGACGGTTTTGAAGAGCCACAAGGCGGACTGCCTGCAGCTCAGCCGTGTTGTTAGCAAGGATGTCAGCGGTGATGTTAATGGTTGTTTCTAATGCCTGAGTCAGGTGTCGGATTGCGCAGCTATTTGCCATTGGTCCCCACAGAGGAACAAGTCCCTTTGCTGCATCCAGGAACTGTGCTCCGGTGGAGTCGGCTTGTTCAACATCTCCAGCGCGCTTTTGCCGGTGGTGGTTGGCTGGAGCCACGTACGTGGGAGGAAGAATGAAGGCGATGTAGCACGTACCCTTCCAGCCTTTTGGGAGCCACGTGTAAGCTTTGGTGACACAAACAAAGTACATATTCGGGGAAGCAACAAAGGAGGGGGGGTCAGCTGAGGCCAATGTTTTGGTGATGAGGCAAGAACTGTGACCCACCAGCTGCGTTCCTTGTCCTTCGAGGCATACGAGTCCTGTGACATTGATGACAGACAGGGCCGCAGTCAGAGTGGCAGCCGTTTGTTTCCGCAGGTGGGAGAAGGTGGATCTGGCTGGATTGTGGAGCACCTGCATTTCGACCCTTTCTTTGGCAGGGATGTTCGTAAGGAAGGTTGAACCTGAAATTGCGGGACAAAAGGGCTTTCCTGTGTTGTTCGGCCAGAACCCATAGTAAAAGTGCGACACTGTCTGACCAGAAGCGGCGTTGTCCTTGTGGCTTTCTTGCATGAGGATCAACCAGGCGAGGCAAGAGCTGTGAACTGAGAAAGGTGAAGGAATAAAGGGGATGGAGTGTCCGGTAGCATGTGGGAGCAACCCACAGATCCAGCAGTTTGTGGCATTTGCAGCAAGGTTGTGCTGGTGCAACAGTTGTACAAAGGAATTGTTCCAGAATTCCCTACGCCTTTCTCGAAGCTGAGGTGAAAGGGTTATCAGGTGGTGCTCTTTCACGGTGGTTGGCTGGACAGTGGTTGGCAACATTTGGTGAGCGGGCGTGCTTTCCTCCAGGATCCAGAAGGAAGTCATGAGGAGGAGACAGAACAGGAAGACAATGAAGAAGGCGATTGTCTTTGATTTGTGCAAATTGTCAGTTTTTGGATTCCTATAGCTGGTATTTCCTGTTGCTTTCGACGTCTTCTTATCTGGCGCTTCCATCATCTTCTTATCTGGCGCTTCCATCATCTTCATCTTCAAGGTGCTCGGTAGTGGGCAGAACCACAGACTTAGTTTAGCTTCTCTCCAGGTAACCCTTGGTTGCTTTGGGTCACCGTTCTGAGATTTTTAACTTAGTCAGTGGCCTACTTAGCCGAAGCTCCCTCCTTTCGACGCAGGAAATACCCTTCTCGAGATGGTACAGTAGGATCAGAGTGTTTTGCAAGTTCAAGTGCCTCGGTATCAGGATAGCAGTTCAATGATGGTCGGTCTTTCTTCAGGAGCTCTTCCTGGGTGCTGACGTTGTCTGTCGTGGCCAGGGTCGAGGAAATCTTTTTGCAGTGATGGGCGTGCAGCCAGTGCTTCTTCCCCTCCACTCGAAGAGCCGTCCGAGTGGTGATCAGTACTTGCCAGGGGCCCGTCCACCGGGGTTCCAGACTCTTCGCTCGTTGAAAGTTCTGGATCAAGATATAGTCACCCGGTTGGATATCGTGACCGGGACCCCTGGAAGCATCGGGGATGGCCTGCTGCACCTGTTGATGAATGACAGACAACGTTTTAGTTAACTTGTACAAATAATCTGACAGCAGGACGTCGGGGACGTCATGAATGGAGGTTGGTTTGGGGGCAGTCCAGAGGTTCATAGGCCGTCCAAACACAACTTCGTAGGGGGTCAAGTGGTACTTAGTGGGGGTGGAGCGCATCGATAGTAATGCCAGTGGAAGGGCATCTGGCCACTTAAGTCCTGTGGTGGCCACTATTTTTGACAGTTTCAGTTTCAGTGTGGCGTTGTGTCGTTCAACCAGGCCAGCGGATTGGGGGTGGAAGACCGCATGGAACCTTTGTTTGACCCCGACCCCTTCAGGATAAGTTGGATAACTTCAGCTATGAAGTGGGGGCCATTGTCGCTCCATAAAATTCGACAAAGGCCGTAGCGAGGGAAAAACTCCTTCAGTAGTACTTTGGCAGTAGTCATGGCAGTGTTATCACGGGTCGGATAGGCTTCCACCCATTTGCTGAAGGCACATACAATGACTAATACGTACTTCAAGCCTTGGCACCTCTCTAATTGGATGTAATCCATCTGGAGGACCTCAAAGGGGTGGTCGGGGATCCCAAACCCTCCCCGGGGTACCACAGTTCCTTTCCCGGGGTTGTGTTGTAAGCAGATAAGGCACTGTTGGACTAGGCGTTTGGCTGAGTTGGGGATCTTGCCGTTATGCCAGACTTTGGAAATGAGTTCGATCATGGGGGCAGAACCTATGTGAGCAGGGGAATGTGCCATTGTCAGTATGGGGATCAAGTATGCATCAGGCAGCAACCATTTGTTTGTGTCCTTTGTCCGCCAGCAGCCTTCATCGTCTCTTAGACCCACCCGTGCCCACTCAGTCAGTTCGTGTGGTGTGCTGGTCGATTGGATATCCCTGATCGTTTCCCTAGCGTTGGTCCATTTTTCTGCTTGTGACCTGGTCACATACATGCGTGTCGTGGCCCTATTCTCAGCTGTGGTTCGGGCAGTGATGTCGGCTAGTGCGTTTCCCTGTCCAACTAAATCTGTCACCTTCTTGTGTGCCTGACATTTGATCACTGCTAATCGTGTGGGGAGAAGGACTGCTTCAATCAGGGCGGAGACTAAATCTCCGTGAAGGATGGGTGTACCATGGGACGTCAGGAATCCCCTTTCCCTCCACAGGATCCCAAAATGATGAACTACCCCGAAGGCGTACTGGCTGTCCGTGTAAATGTTCGCCGTGGTTCCTGCTGCTATGATACATGCTCGTGTGAGGGCAATTAGTTCTGCTGCCTGTGCGGATCGTTGTGTGATGCAAGCTGTTTCAACTACTGTTCGAGCAGTCGTTACCGCATAGGCAGCAGAAGTGGTGCCGTCTGGGATTTTGATGCAAGAGCCATCTACCCATAGTTCTCCGTCAGGATCTGCGAAAGCAACGTCTCGGAGGTCAATTCTACTCCTAGTCTGCTCGTCTGTGAGAGTCACGCAGTCGTGTATAGGGGGCACATCGGGGTCATTTTCGGGCAAGGGTAACAGTGTAGCAGGATTCAATGTCGTGCATCTCTTCAGAGTGATGTGGGGCGCAAGCAAAGTCAATTCGTATCCTGTCAGTCGTGCACTAGTCAAGTGTTGAGTCTTGGTCTGGTTCAAAAGGGTGTCAACTGCATGGGGTACTAATACCGTGAGAGAGTTCTAAAGTACAATTCCCTCACTCTGTCGGATAGAGACAGCAGCAGCGGCTACTGCTTGAAGGCAGGCTGGTAGAGCTCTGGCGACTGGATCAAGAGTGGCAGAGAAGTAGGCACAAGGGTGTTGTTTGGCGCCGATGGGCTGAGTTAGAACAGACAATGCGCATCCCTCCCTTTCGTGAGTGAAGAGGGAGAAGGGTTTGGAGTAATCTGGTGTTCCTAGAACGGGTGCCGAGCAAAGGGCATCTCGCAACTCCTTAAAGGATGCTTGGCATTCGGGGGTCCACGGGAGTGGGAACGGAACATCTTTGGCCAACAGGGAAAGTAGGGGTTTTATAATGAGACTGAAATTTGGTAGCCATTGTCGGCAGAAAGAAGTAAGGCCTACTAATGAACGGACTTGCTTCTGTGTTTTTGGAATAGGGGTGTCTAGGATGGTTTGGATTCGGTCGGGTGTAAGTTTTCTCCCTTCTTTGGACAGGAGATGACCTAGGTATGTTACTTGGGACTGACAGAACTGCAGTTTCTTTTTGGAGACTTTGTGGCCATTCTCCGCGAGAAAGTGCAAGAGTTGGATAGTGACTGTGATTGCAAGTGGAGTGGTGTCGGCCGCCAAAAGGATATCATCGACATATTGGATCTACACCACTCCATCTGGTAGCTGGACGGCGTCCAGCTGCCTTTTTAGGGCCTGGCTGTAAATGCTGGGACTTTCAGTGTAGCCCTGGGGAGCTCTACAAAATCGGTATGAACGGTTTTTTAAAGTGAAGCCGAAGAGATAACGGCTGTCTGGATGGATGGGGATAGAGAAAAATGCATTTTTAAGATCTATAACGGTGAAGGTGGTGGCAGTGGACGGGATGAGGGTCAGAATGGTGGCGATGTCTGAGACTACGGGGTACTGTGGCACCACCACTTTGTTGACTTCTCGCAGGTCGATGATGAAGCGGTACGCTTTCTCATCCCCCTCACCTTGCTTCTTAACAATGGGTAGGATAGGACTATTGCAGACATTACTAACCACTTCCTCTACCACTCCTGCATCTACCAAGGACTGAATAATCGCTACCAATGCCTTCTCGCCTTCGGGCGATATCCGGTACTGTGGGAGTTTCGGGAGTATTGCATCTGGTCGAACAGTTATGTGTACAGGATCGATCATCATTCGTCCTACATCCGAGTCGTTTCTGGCCCATAGGTGCAGGGGTAGCGAATCGAGCAAGGATAGGTCAGCATCTGTTATGGCGTACATATGTCGTGCGGGGTAGGGTCTGGACATGCTCGGGTTGTCGTACAGGATGACTCGGACTCCATCCGGGGAACACCTAATAGTGGCTCGGAAATGTTTCAGTAAATCAATACCCATAATAGCGTCAGGGGAGTTGGAGGAGAGCAGAAACGTCGTGTCAGTGGGATTGTTTCCTAGGTCAAAGGAGATAGGTACAGACAGGGGATTAGTGGAGGGCGTCCCATCGAAACCTATCGAGGTAATGTGTGAGCCAGACAAGGGTGCCCTTGGAATCAGTCGTTTTGATAACACACTACGTGTCGCTCCAGTGTCTACCAAAAATGGAGACTTTGTACCCAGGACCTTAGCAGTGACATAAGGACCTTGCTGGTCAACACAGAGCTCGACTGGATCCCTCCCTTGCCCCTGGCAGTCCTATGCCGAGTCGTGATCTTTGTAGCCATCGGACTGTTGGCACTGATTCTGTCGGGGGCGGTCAAATGTGTTTGGTCTACCAGATCGGTCATTGGTGGTGTCGTGGGTCTGTCCTCGTCCCTGCCCTTCAGTTTTGGGGCCATTTGCCATGTCCCTTGTCTCTTTATTTTTAATCAGTTCCCGAAGGGCTAGGCATTGAGACTTCCAATGTCCAAATTCTTTACAAAATGCACATTGGTTTTCATCAAGGTCGGTTCCTGGAGCGCCAGGGGTGGGGTTGCGGTCTTTAGGGGCCGAATTCCTAGGGGCATTTGACTGGTAGTTTCCCCTATACCGTTCCCTCCCTGTGGTCACTCCCTGTAGTTGTGCAATCATTACTCGTTCCTTTAGGTCCTTTTTCTTTTTCTCAGTTGCCCTTTCGTTCTCGTTCTTTTGGTGTTCGTAATACTGAGCCATCTGAAGGATAGCTGCAGGTTTAGAGGCTCCCCAACTACTTTCTCTAGTCTGTAACTTTTGGGAGACCTCTTGCGATAGCCCCTTTACGTAGTTCTGCACGAATAGGTGTTGTCCGGTTGCGGTGGTCATGTCTTGGCCACTGTAGTCGGAGAACACTGTTTCAAATCGTGAGAAGTATTCTGATACGTCCTCCTGAGGTTTCTGGCGGCAGGCCGTGACTATCGACCAGTCTACCTTCTTTTCTGGGATCAATGTTTTTAGCTTCTGCACTATTTTGTCGGGGAGTTCCAATATGTCTTTTACAGGTTTCTTTCCGGGCTCTCGCTGCCTATCTAGTTCATCGAGTTTTGTCCAGGTGTGTCCGAACAGATCTGTGTGGTCGGCTCTCCGGATTTGCTTCCACACATCAGCCGGCAGACACAACCCGAAAAACAAATCCATGTCCGCTAGAGTCATTATGGTTGAGCCCAAGGCTGTGCCTAATTCGGTATAGAATGCTGTAGGGTTCTTTCTTAAATCGGGCAGGGTTTGTCTAAAAGTTAAAATATCTTGCCGATCCCATGGTTGGTAAACCCAGTTGTACACAACCCTCCCTTTGGCATCTGCATGGTTGATATCATCGTTTGTTCCCTGACCTCTTGGGGGAACCCAGTAGGGGGCGGCTTCTCTGATAGGCATCATGGTGTTGGCTGCTTCTAGTGAGGGCTCAATCGTCTCAGGGACTGTGATCTTGACCTCTGGTTTCTGTTCCGCGAGGTGGCGGAAGACCTCAAGCATTTGCATGAAGAGGTCCGTCACATCACTTTCAGCCCCATCTCCGACATCGACCCTTCTATATAGAGCCGTCACTTTAGCAGGACCCTTAGTCTGGTACCTATCCCCATACGCGTTCAGGGTGTGGTAGCTCAACCGTAAAATAAAATGCCGTCTGTGACTACCGGCATGCGAGTTGTGCATATTCATCGTATATTCTTCGCTCTCCTTTCGTTCTACCAGGGTTTTTGCTATTTGGTCGATTCCATCCCGCTCATCTTTGCTCAACCTGTTTGGTCTGGCTGTTAGATGCCTGCTGGTCTCATGCTCATCTGCTGTTGTTACCAACGCGGTTGGTGCAAAGGCCGTAAGAGCCGGGGCACTAGCGCTATGGTCACCCATGCCTGCACTTTGAACTGGTGAGTGTTGTGCTAGAGGCTGGCTGGGAGCATAAGGAGGAGGCATGTAGATAATTGGAGGACCGAGCAGTAACTCGTCATTTGCTCGCTGTTTGGAGGGAATCTCCGGGTAGAGCGCAGCGGTGGTCCTGACAGGGCATTGACCTGTTAGTCCTGATTCTTGTGTCTGTTTAACTTCCTCTCTTCTTCTTATTTCTTCATCTAGTTCTTTTGCGGCCAGATGGGCTGCTTTTCGTAATTCTTTCACTGTTTTTACTTCCTCTCTTTTCCTGCGATGGTCTGCTTCTTTGCGCCACATGCCAATACTAACGAGCATAGTGGGCGTTACCTTATTTATTTTCACAGCTGCTTCTAGTGTTTTTATTTTATTTTCATCAAAAGAACCTATCAGTGGCCACTGGTTTTTAGGATCCCTTTTTGTATATTTATGCCATAACTTACTATAAGCTATAGCGACTAGTCCTTGCTTAGTAAACATGTCCTTATTAGGGGTGCCCTCCAGTGGAGCTGGATGGTTCATCTCTAATAAGCGGTCCGGGTTGACCCAACTATGAGCCAATGGGGAGAAGATAGGCATGACGGATTACAATGGGGGGCAAAAGCCTGCACTACCTATCTTTTCACTATTTGCAAAGACTGGACAGAATAGTCTATTCTACGCTATTTGCAAACAGAGAATACCTCCAGAAAGAACCAATTCCAAACAGTCAATGTTTGGACAAACAATCAATCAATGAGGAACGAAATAGGTACGACGTGTTAAAGGTTTGCGTTACCTACCCTTCACTCTCTGCAAAGGGAGAGAGAATATTCCTATTCTTCCCGTTTGCAGGCAGAGAAGATTCCTAAGAGAACCAACTTCGAACAATTCAATGCTCGATTCAATCAATCAATCAATGGGGAGAAAAAAATAGGCACGACGTGTTAAAGTTTTGCGTTGCCTACCCTTCACTATCTGCAAAGACTAAACAGAGTATGGCGATTCTGTGTTTGTTTGCAAATAGAGAATCTCCCAGAAGCAATCAATAGGAAATACTAGTATTTTCAAACAATCAATCAATCAATCAATTTCGCAATTTGTCGTGTGTCACGACCTTACCCGGACCGCATGGACAGTTTCTCGTTTTCCGCTTCCAGCGCCCGATCGTCCTCTATTCTCTGTTGCTATTGCGGCACTCCTGGTGGTTCCCAGTCAGGACCGTAGATCACTCGGGAGAGGTCTGCTCGGAATCAGTGAAGTTCAGATGATCGGCTGTCAGACGAGGGTCTATCGGACAGGAGCTCTTCCGATCGTTGCAGTCGTTCACTCTGTCGTCGGGACCTCTCCCACTGGATCCACGTGTCGCTGATGGGCCCCGCGTTTGGGACGCCAATTGTTAAAGATCAATTTACAATGGTCAGGCGATTTCAGTAGTTGTTTCCTAAGTTAGATTTGCCCGGCGTAAAACGCCTCTAATACCATACGAAGTTATTCAATAAAGAGGCAGGCGCTGGAGACTGGAAGACAGGAAACAAGTTTTATTCCGACGGAGTAGAACACGTCAGATCGGACAACAAGGTATCGTCTCGAGGTGCTCTCTCAGCCTCTCTGAGACCTGGTCTTTTATACACTGGTTTTAGACATGTGACCGTCCTTTATTACAACAGGGACATTGTAGAGCATGAGAACGACATCACCGGCACCCCCCAGTTCCGGCCCCTTCCAACACATGACAACAGTAGGGGCCCTTTCCCCTCATATGATTGGGAGGGGGCTATTACGCAGCTGAGTGTTCTGCTGATTCCTTTGGAATGTGTGCGCCTGATCGAATCTCAAGGGATGGGGAGGTCGTGATCAATAGTGGCTCCTTTCAGGAGAGGCGAGTGCATACAGTAATGGGCAATAAACTGTATCCTCGGGCTAAAGGATGACCAGCGGTCCGTGCTGACGTTCAGGCTCAGAGGAAGGGGTCATCAAAGGAGGGGTATTCATGGACGGAAAGGAGGTGTTGGTCAGGCGCGGGGTGCGATTCCCTGGGACAGAGTCATGCGAGGGGAGGGCTCATGACTTGTGCATGAGAGAGCAGGGGCAGTCAGGGTGCATGGGGGGCGCTTGCCAGGTCAGGGAAGTGTGCTGACGGGGCGATCGTGAGCAGGGAGACCATGGTACCTAAAATGGCTGTCGTGTATGCTTGTACGTGGGTCTGCAAGATGGCGTAGATGATGTTCAATACACGAACTAAAATTCCACACAGGGACACCACCACAACACTCAGGGACACCAACACATCACTCAGGGACACCACCAAACCACTCATGGACACCTCCACACATGACTCAGGGACATCCCCACTCATGCCTCAGGGACACTACCACACCACTCAGGGACACCTCCACACTGTTCAGGGACACCACCACACCACTCACGGACACCACCACATGACTCAGGGACACCACCACATCACTCAGGGACACCACCACATCACTCAGGGACACCATCACATCACTCAGGGACACCACCACATCCCTCAGGGACAACACAACATGACTCAGGGACTCCACCACAACACTCAGGGACACCATCACATCACTCTGGGACACCACCACATCCCTCAGGGACACCACCACATGACTCAGGGACTCCACCACAACACTCAGGGACACCAACACATCACTCAGGGACACCACCACATCACTCAGGGACACCACCACATCACTCAGGGACATCACCACATCACTCAGGGACACCACCACATCCCTCAGGGACACCACCACATCACTCAGGGACACCACCACACCACTCAGGGACACCTCCACACTGTTCAGGGACACCACCACACCACTCAAGGACACCACATCACTCAGGGACACCACCAAATCACTCAGGGACACCACCACGTCCCTCAGGGACACCATCACATCACTCAGGGACACCAGCACAACACTCAGGAACACCAACACATCACTCAGGGACACCACCACACCACTCAGGGACACTTCCACACTGTTCAGGGACACCACCACACCACTCAAGGACAACACCACATCACTCAGGGACACCACCACATCACTCAGGGACACCACCACATCATTTGGGGACACCATCACATCACTCGGGGACACCACCACATCCCTCAGGCACACCACCACAACACTCAGGGATACCAACACATCACTCAGGGACACCAACACATCACTCAGGGACACCACCACATTACTCAGGGACAACACTGCATCCCTCAGGGACACCACCACAACACTCAGGAACACCACAACATCCCTCAGGGACACTCCAACACTTTGAAATTCAAATATTAATTTGTACATCTTAGGAATACGGTAGACATGCAATTTGAAACACGTGGACAGCTGTATCGCAGCTTTATAGTGCATTTTAAAATGTGCTGCTATCTAGCATGGTTCTTGATTTATAGTATAAAATATGCACTGCATTGTGACTAAAAGTCCAAAATAAATGTGTACCTCTTTACAATGCAATCATGAAAGTTGGCACCAGAAGGCGTATGGAACTCAGCTTTATTGTGCATTTGAAATGGTGATTCTATCTATCATGGGTCTTGATTTATAGTGTAAAATATGCAGTGCATTCTGCCCTCAATATAGATGCGAATGTACTATAAAGTAAACAAGAAATTCTTACCCTGATGTAATTCCTGAGATAAGGACATCCCCACACATGAATCAGGGACACCACCACAACATTCAGGGACACCAACACATCACTCAGGGACACCACCACATCACTCAGGGATATACCCACACATGACTCAGACTCCGGGACATCCCCACATATGACTCAGGTACACCACCAAACCACTCAGGGACCCCTCCACACATGACTCAGGGACATCCCCACACATGACTCAGTGACATACCCACACATGACTCAGGGACACCACCACACCACTCAGGGACACCTCCACACCGCTCAGGGACACCACCACACCACTCAAGGACACCACCACATCACTCAGGGACACCACCACCTCACTCAGGGACACCACCACCTCACTCAGGGACACCACCACATCCCTCAGGGACACCACCACATCACTCAGGGACACCACCACAACACTCAGGGACACAAACACATCACTCAGGGACACCACCAAACCACTCATGGACACCTCCACACATGACTCAGGAACATCCCCATACATGACTCAGGGACACCACCACATCACTCAGTGACACCTCCACACTGTTCAGGGACACCTCCACACTGTTCAGGGACACCTCCACACTGTTCAGGGACACCACCACTCCACCCAAGGACACCACCACATCACTCGGGGACACCACCACCTCACTCAGGGACACCGCCACACCACTCAGGGACACCACCACATCACTCAGGGACACCACCACATCACTCAGGGACACCTCTACACTGTTCAGGGACACCAACACATCACTCAGGGACACCACCACATCACTCGGGGACACCGCCACACCACTCAGGAAAACCACCACAACACTCAGGGACACCACCACATCAGTCGGGGACACCACCACAACACTCAGGGACACAAACACATCACTCAGGGACACCACCAAACCACTCATGGACACCTCCACACATGACTCAGGAACATCCCCATACATGACTCAGGGACACCACCACACCACTCAGGGACACCTCCACACTGTTCAGGGACACCTCCACACTGTTCAGGGACACCTCTACACTGTTCAGGGACACCACCACTCCACCCAAGGACACCACCACATCACTCGGGGACACCACCACCTCACTCAGGGACACCGCCACAACACCCAGGGACACCAACACATCACTCAGGGACACCAACACATCACTCAGGGACACCTCCACACATGATTCAGGGACATGCCCACACATGACTCAGGGACACCACCACACCACTCAGGGACACCTCCACACTGTTCAGGGACACCACCACACCACTCAAGGACACCACCACATCACTCAGGGACACCACCACCTCACTCAGGGACACCACCACCTCACTCAGGGACACCACCACATCCCTCAGGGACACCACCACATCACTCAGGGACACCACCACAACACTCAGGGACACAAACACATCACTCAGGGACACCACCAAACCACTCATGGACACCTCCACACATGACTCAGGAACATCCCCATACATGACTCAGGGACACCACCACATCACTCAGTGACACCTCCACACTGTTCAGGGACACCTCCACACTGTTCAGGGACACCTCCACACTGTTCAGGGACACCACCACTCCACCCAAGGACACCACCACATCACTCGGGGACACCACCACCTCACTCAGGGACACCGCCACACCACTCAGGGACACCACCACATCACTCAGGGACACCACCACATCACTCAGGGACACCTCTACACTGTTCAGGGACACCAACACATCACTCAGGGACACCACCACATCACTCGGGGACACCGCCACATCACTCAGGAAAACCACCACATCACTCAGGGACACCACCACATCAGTCGGGGACACTACCACATCACTCAGGGACACCACCACATCACTCAGGGACACCAACACATCATCTCAGGGACACCACCACATCACTCAGGGACACCGGCACACCACCCAGGAACACCACCACATCACTCAGGGACACCATCACACATCACTCAGAATACCATCACAGATCACTGAGGGATATCCCCACACATGACTCAGGGACATCCCCACACATGACTCAGGGACACCACCACATCACTGAGGGACACCATCACACATCACTCAGGGACACCACCACATCCCTCAGGGACACCACCACATCACTCAGGAACACCACCACATCACTCAGGGACACCGCCACACCACTCAGGAACACCACCACATCACTCAGGGACACCACCACATCAGCCGGGGACACTACCACATCACTCAGGGACACCACCACATCACTCAGGGACACCAACACATCATCTCAGGGACACCACCACAACACTCAGGGACACCGGCACACCACCCAGAAACACAACCACACCACTCAAGGACACCACCACATCACGCAGGGACACCACCACATCACTCAGGGACACCACCACATCACTCAGGAACACCACCACAACACTCAGGGACACCATCACACATCACTCAGAATACCATCACAGATCACTGAGGGATATCCCCACACATGACTCAGGGACATCCCCACACATGACTCAGGGACACCACCACATCACTGAGGGACACCATCACACATCACTCAGGGACACCACCACATCCCTCAGGGACACCACCACATCACTCAGGAACACCACCACATCACTCAGGGACACCGCCACACCACTCAGGAACACCACCACATCACTCAGGGACACCACCACATCAGTCGGGGACACTACCACATCACTCAGGGACACCACCACATCACTCAGGGACACCAACACATCATCTCAGGGACACCACCACAACACTCAGGGACACCGGCACACCACCCAGAAACACAACCACACCACTCAAGGACACCACCACATCACGCAGGGACACCACCACATCACCCAGGGACACCAACACATCACTTAGGGACACCACCATACCACTCATGGACACCTCCACACATGACTCAGGGACATCCCCACACATGACTCAGGGACACCACCAAACCAATCAGGGACACCTCCACACATGACTCAGGGACATCCCCACACATGCCTCAGGGACACTACCACACCACTCAGGGACACCTCCACACTGTTCAGGGACACGACCACACCACTCACGGACACCACCACATCACTCAGGGACACCACCACATCACTCAGGGACACCACCACATCACTCAGGGACACCATCACATCACTCAGGGACACCACCACATCCCTCAGGGACACCACCACATGACTCACGGACTCCACCACAACAGTCAGGGACACCATCACATCACTCAGGGACACCACCACATCCCTCAGGGACACCACCATATGACTCAGGGACTCCACCACAACACTCAGGGACACCAACACATCACTCAGGGACACCACCACATCACTCAGGGACACCACCACATCACTCAGGGACACCACCACATCACTAAGGGACACCACCACATCCCTCAGGGACACCACCACATCACTCAGGGACACCACCACACCACTCAGGGACACCTCCACACTGTTCAGGGACACCACCACACCACTCAAGGACACCACCACATCACCCAGGGATACCACCAAATCACTCAGGGACACCACCACATCCCTCAGGGACACCATCACATCACTCAGGGACACCAGCACAACACTCAGGAACACCAACACATCACTCAGGGACACCACCTCACCACTCAGGGACACCTCCACACTGTTCAGGGACACCACCACACCACTCAAGGACACCACCACATCACTCAGGGACACCACCAAATCACTCAGGGACACCACCACATCCCTCAGGGACACCATCACATCACTCAAGGACAACACCACATCACTCAGGGACACCACCACATCACTCAGGGACACCACCACATCATTTGGGGACACCATCACATCACTCGGGGACACCACCACATCCCTCAGGCACACCACCACATCACTCAGGGACACCACCACAACACTCAGGGATACCAACACATCACTCAGGGACACCACCACATTACTCAGGGACAACACTGTATCCCTCAGGGACACCACCACAACACTCAGGAACACCACCACATCCCTCAGGGACACTCCAACACTTTGAAATTCAAATATTAATTTGTACATCTTAGGAATACGGTAGACATGCAATTTGAAACACGTGGACAGCTGTATCGCAGCTTTATAGTGCATTTTAAAATGTGCTGCTATCTAGCATGGTTCTTGATTTATAGTATAAAATATGCGCTGCATTGTGACTAAAAGTCCAAAATAAATGTGTACCTCTTTACAATGCAATCATGAAAGTTGGCACCAGAAGGCGTATGGAACTCAGCTTTATTGTGCATTTGAAATGGTGATTCTATCTATCATGGGTCTTGATTTATAGTGTAAAATATGCAGTGCATTCTGGCCTCAATATAGATGCGCATGTACTATAAAGTAAACAAGAAATTCTTACCCTGATGTAATTCCTGAGATAAGGACATCCCCACACATGAATCAGGGACACCACCACAACATTCAGGGACACCAACACATCACTCAGGGACACCACTACATCACTCAGGGATATACCCACACATGACTCAGACTCCGGGACATCCCCACATATGACTCAGGTACACCACCAAACCACTCAGGGACACCTCCACACATGACTCAGGGACATCCCCACACATGACTCAGCGACATACCCACACATGACTCAGGGACACCACCACACCACTCAGGGACACCTCCACACCGCTCAGGGACACCACCACACCACTCAAGGACACCACCACATCACTCAGGGACACCACCACCTCACTCAGGGACACCACCATCTCACTCAGGCACACCACCACATCCTTCAGGGACACCACCACATCACTCAGGAACACCACCACAACACTCAGGGACACAAACACATCACTCAGGGACACCACCAAACCACTCATGGACACCTCCACACATGACTCAGGAACATCCCCATACATGACTCAGGGACACCACCACACCACTCAGGGACACCTCCACACTGTTCAGGGACACCTCCACACTGTTCAGGGACACCTCTACACTGTTCAGGGACACCACCACTCCACCCAAGAACACCACCACATCACTCGGGGACACCACCACCTCACTCAGGGACACCGCCACAACACCCAGGGACACCAACACATCACTCAGGGACACCAACACATCACTCAGGGACACCTCCACACATGATTCAGGGACATGCCCACACATGACTCAGGGACACCACCACACCACTCAGGGACACCTCCACACTGTTCAGGGACACCACCACACCACTCAAGGACACCACCACATCACTCAGGGACACCACCACCTCACTCAGGGACACCACCACCTCACTCAGGGACACCACCACCTCACTCAGGGACACCACCACATCCCTCAGGGACACCACCACATCACTCAGGGACACCATCACAACACTCAGGGACACAAACACATCACTCAGGGACACCACCAAACCACTCATGGACACCTCCACACATGACTCAGGAACATCCCCATACATGACTCAGGGACACCACCACATCACTCAGTGACACCTCCACACTGTTAAGGGACACCTCCACACTGTTCAGGGACACCTCCACACTGTTCAGGGACACCACCACTCCACCCAAGGACACCACCACATCACTCGGGGACACCACCACACCACTCAGGGAAACCACCACATCACTCAGGGACACCACCACATCACTCAGGGACACCTCTACACTGTTCAGGGACACCAACACATCACTCAGGGACACCACCACATCACTCGGGGACACCGCCACACCACTCAGGAAAACCACCACATCACTCAGGGACACCACCACATCAGTCGGGGACACTACCACATCACTCAGGGACACCACCACATCACTCAGGGACACCAACACATCATCTCAGGGACACCACCACATCACTCAGGGACACCGGCACACCACCCAGGAACACCACCACATCACTCAGGGACACCATCACACATCACTCAGGGACACCATCACAGATCACTGAGGGATATCCCCACACACGACTCAGGGACACCACCACATCACTGAGGGACACCATCACACATCACTCAGGGACACCACCACATCCCTCAGGGACACCACCACATCACTCAGGAACACCACCACATCACTCAGGGACACCGCCACACCACTCAGGAACACTACCACATCACTCAGGAACACCACCACATCAGTCGGGGACACTACCACATCACTCAGGGACACCACCACATCACTCCGGGACACCAACCCATCATCTCAGGGACACCACCACATCACTCAGGGACACCGGCACACCACCCAGAAACACAACCACACCACTCAAGGACACCACCACATCACGCAGGGACACCACCACATCACTCAGGGACACCACCACATCACTCAGGAACACCACCACAACACTCAGGGACACCAACACATCACTTAGGGACACCACCAAACCACTCATGGACACCTCCACACATGACTCAGGGACATCCCCACACATGACTCAGGGACACCACCAAACCAATCAGGGACACCTCCACACATGACTCAGGGACATCCCCACACATTACTCTGGGACACCACCACACCACTCAGGGACACCGCCACACTGCTCAGGGACACCACCACACCACTCAAGGACACCACTACATCACTCAGGGACATCACCACATCACTCAGGGACACCACCACATCCCTCAGGGACACCACCACATCACTCAGGGACACCACCACACCACTCAGGGACACCACCACATCCCTCAGGGACACCACCACATCCCTCAGGGACACCACCACATCACTCAGGGACACCAACACATCACTCAGGGACACCATCACATCACTCAGGGACACCATCTCATCACTCAGGGATACCACCACATCCCTCAGGGATACCACCACATCACTCAGGGACACCACCACAACACTCAGGGACACCAACACATCACTCAGGGACACCACCAAATCACTCATGGACACCTCCACACATGACTCAGGGACATCCCCACACATGCCTCAGGGACACTACCACACCACTCAGGGACACCTCCACACTGTTCAGGGACACCACCACACCACTCACGGACACCACCACATCACTCAGGGACACCACCACATCACTCAGGGACACCACCACATCACTCAGGGACACCACCACATCACTCAGGGACACCACCACATCCCTCAGGGACACCACCACATGACTCAGGGACTCCACCACAACACTCAGGGACACCAACACATCACTCAGGGACACCACCACATCACTCAGGGACACCACCACATCACTCAGGGACACCACCACATCACTCAGGGACACCACCACATCCCTCAGGGACACCACCACATCACTCAGGGACACCAACAAACAGCTCATAGACACCTCCATACATGACTCAGGGACATCCCCACACATGACTCAGGGACAACACCACACCACTCAGTTACACCTCCACACTGTTCAGGGACACCACCACATCACTCGGGGACACCACCACATCACTCAGGGACACCACCACTACACTCAGGGACACCAACACATCACTCAGGGACACCACCACATCAATCAGGGACACCGCCACACCACTCAGGGACACCTCCACAACACTCAGGGACACCAACACATCACTCAGGGACACCACCACATCACTCAGGGACACCGCCACACCACTCAGGACACCACCACATCATTCAGGGACGACACCACCACAGTCGGGGACACTACCACATCACTCAGGGACACCACCACATCACTCAGGGACACCAACACATGATCTCAGGGACACCACCACATCACTCAGGGACACCGGCACACCACCCAGGAAGACCACCACATCACTCAGCGACACCATCACACATCACTCAGGGACACCATCACACATCACTCAGGGATATCCCCACACATGACTCAGGGACATCCCCACACATGACTCAGGGACACCACCACATCACTGAGGGACACCACCACATCACTCAGGAACACCACCACAACACTCAGGGACACCAACACATCATCTCAGGGACACCACCACATCACTCAGGGACACCGCCACACCACTCAGGAACACCACCACATTACTCAGGGACACCACCACAACACTCAGGTGTGGTAAATAAATAAATAATTACCGGTACTATTTTTCTATATATTAAATAAAACAGATAGCTCAATAAATAAGAGGCAGGATCTGGGGATATCTGAGTTGAACAGGCTTTAATCAGGCACAAGGGAAGGGACAGGTTCGGAATAGCCTGGCATGAAATGGATGGCAGCTGCCGGGGCAGGGGGGAGAGGGACAGCAGGACAGCTCGCTTCATATTAACAGTACATGATATATATAGTAAAACATCACAATTACATTACATACAGTAGGCGGAACAAGTGACAAGCGTAAGATAAGAACACATGGGCGTGAAAAGAAGGCGTGCACAGGGCGTGCACGAAGACATGTGATGAGAACGTCACCGAAGTGTCATGAATGGGTGGATACATGGAGGGGGCTACCTGGGCAGCTGGAACCTTTAACCTAGTGGTGCGCGCAAACGGGTCATGACGTGTAACTAGGGAGAGCTGGGGGCTCTGACTCTTGCACTAGAAGAGGAGACTAAAGTCTGGGAGGTCAAGACGACATGTACCTATAGCATATCTGGTATCTCGTGTTTGGAGAACATGTTGATAGAATCTAAATGTCATCAGGGGAAAGGCTACTTGACACTAAGACTGGTGCATGCATATATTCTTCATGTATTGCGTGTACTATGAATCTTCTATGGATATTAATTCAGTAATTCACTTGCATGGAGACAGAAAGACTAGACTATAGCTGAAGATGTTTATGCGGTTCGTTAGCTTAGGAATGTGAAGACGGAGAGCTGCACTGATAACTGTATGCATAACATATTCTTGGCAGACAGGCAGGCAGAGCCAGGCCGGGCACCGCGCTGCTTGGCAGGAAGTAAGTGAAGGGTCAGGGATACGGGAGGGGCTGCGTCGCTCCTCGGAGCAGGTTCAGGAGACTGGACCTTGAATCTGGTGTCCGGGCCCTCATGAGGCCTAGAAACGGGGACAATTCGATGAATTAACGTGCACAATGTAAAACGTTGGCAACATAGGCCTAATACTAGTTGCTTTCAGGAGGACTGGATAACTGACATACTAAACGTTGGACACAACTATAAGTGCGTCTTTATTCGGTCATAGGGAACATATGCATATTAATCATGCACATATAACATAGGATGGGGAACACGTAGGCACACACGACAAGGCAAAATTCAATTTTCCTCATTCCCTCCTTGTGCCCTACGTTTCCCTCAGGAAACATCAATATTCATGATACCATCTATCATTTCATATAGCATCATTTGCTCGTCTCGAATCTTCTGGGAACGGGACTTTGGACTAGGAATACAAGAGGTAGCGCACAAGCCGCAAATCGCAGGGCCACATTGTAAACAGAGACAGCAACTGAATATGATCATTACTGCTATACCCAGGAATGACAATACTTTCCATCCCCAGGCAGATATAATACTCCAGAGCCAACCGGACCATGTCCAGGTGCCTGGATTCTGGTGCAACTGATGGGCTATTTTATGAAGTCTGGTTATAGCTGAATAAACAGACGGTGCGTTATTAGGAATGAAAATGCAGCAACTAGATCCGATGACTCTACAAGCTCCACCCCTATCGGCCAGTATGACGTCAAGGACGAGACGATTTTGGAGCACGACAAATCTCATAGCAGATTGTTCTTCAGTTAAGTTACCTAGAGCGGAAGTAGTCTCATTCACTACTGCTTCAAGGGTTCTAGTTAACCTACGTATTAACTTACTATTCTGGACAGGACCTATGAAGAAAAAGAAACCTTTATTGAAATCTGTGTACTGTTCTAGGGCAGTTTCAGTTTGATCGACAATTGGGGACTCGATCTCCCGTCTATGTCTAACGTGTACTAGATGTGTGTTTCTGTGATAATCGGATGGGGCTAGGAAAACTGGTGGCAGTAGGAAGGCAATGTAACATGTTCCATCCCAATCTTGGGGCAGACGTACATATGCGGTCTGACCACATACAAAATAAGAATGACGTGAGGCTTTGAAAGTAGATTTCCCACTGTCACTATACTCGACCACAGTAGTACAATCACTGTGTCCTAGATGTACTGAACCATTCTTTCTGACACATAATTCGCCTTTCACTGGTAGAACTGTAATAGCAGGCAAATCTGGAGCAGTCTCGGACTGAACATTCAGAACCATGAAATTCGAGGAATAATTACCTAAATCATATACTTCATTTTCTAGATCTAACCCTGTTCTATGGGAAAAACCCTCCTTGTCTGGGAAACATGTTCTATTCAAAAGGGACATATCGTTTGAAGATGACGTTAACGTGGACCATGCTCCACACGAACCATTGTGTGAAAACGGATAGGGAAAAAGTGGCAGGACTCCCTTCGGTGTCTGGAAAGGGGGGAGTCGACCACACACCCAGCAATTAGTGGCATTGCTGGTCTGGTGTGAATAGTGTAACATACGGATGAAAGAATTGTTGCGCATGGCAAGTCGATAGGATAATTCGTGAGGAGGCAGTTCACTAAAAGTGTGCTCTACTGTATCATTAGAGGAAAAATGTACATGTGAATCAAGAGGAGGAAAACATACATATAGAACATAACTTATGCCTGTAATCATAAAACTCAGAAATAATAAGATTAAAAGAGTAATAATGCATCGGCTTCGGATATTCTTACAATAACGGATTCTCTTAGAGTTTTGACTAACTCTCTCACTAAGTGGGTCTATCTCATACATGTCAGGAACCTGTCTAACCGCTTCACCCGAGAGGGACTTAGACAATTAAACTGGCTGACTTACTAGACCTTAATTTTTCTTTATACTCCTGCTGCGGAGTTTTCTCTAACAGGGGAAGTTTAGAGTCAGTATCTGGGCAGTCCTTGAGAACGGGGCAGTCTTTAAAAACAGTTTTTGGATGAAGTCCATGAAATCGCTTCACATGACTGCAGTGCAACCACCCCTTCCGTCCTTCAATCTTGATGGCCGTCCTTGTTGTTAGCAGGACAAGTTTAGGCTCCTTCCAGCGGGGCTCCAGCGGACTTGAACGATCAAAATTACGAATCAGAACGAGGTCGCCTGGTATGACCTCGTGCGGCTTCACTTGGGTGTTGTCTGGAAAAGCGGCGGCAACCTGTGAACGACAAGAGAGTAGTGCAGACATCAAGGAAGCCAGGTAATCTGTCAGCATATTACTGTCAACATCAGTTATCTTACGGGGCCTAGGTGTACCCCACATGTTTGGGGGACGACCGAAAACTACCTCGAAAGGTGACAGACCTGAACGGGAGTGAGCGACCATTCTCATGTAAAAAAAGGCGACTGGCAGTGCTACCATCCAATCTACGCCTTTCTCTGCGCATACCTTTGCAATGCGGATCTTTAAAGTCTGATTATGTCTCTCGACGAGACCTGCTGCTTCGGGATGTCGTACACAGTGGAACTTCCACTGGTACCCTAACAGAAGGGATACTTGTTTCATGAGTTCGGATGAGAATGGCTGGCCGTTGTCTGAATACACGACCCTGGGCAATCCATAGCGGGGGAAATACTCACGAACCAACTGCCTGGCAGTGGTCGCGGCAGTGTAATCTGGAACTGGATATGCTTCTGTCCATCGGGACAAAGCGCATACAACTACGAGGACATACTTGAAACCTCGACATCGCTCCATCTGGATATAATCCATCTGGAGGACTTCAAAAGGGTGGTCAGGAGGATGGAATCCACCTTGTTCCACCGGGACTCCTTTACCTGGATTGAACTGACAACAGATCATGCAGGTACGCACTTTCTGCTTGGCTGCTGCTCGTAAATGCTTGTTGAACCAGAGGTTCTGAATACTGTCTAACATGGCTTTTTCTCCTAAATGTGCTGGACTATGTGCGGTGTTAATAATGACCTGAACCATAGAGTCGGGGAGAAACCATGTGGCTTTTCCTTTCGTCAACCATCCTTGACCTGTCTGGACCCCTCCTTGTTCAGACCATTTCTTGATTTCGTCGGTGGTAGCATGTGACTGAATGTCTAGTATGTCTTGTGTAGGGTCCTTAACTGTCATACAAATAGTCTGAACTGGAACGTCTGTCTGCGTCGTGTTAACTGGAATGTCTGGAGTCTGAGCTGTAAGCTTGGCTGTTCGATCTGCCAGGTCGTTACCCTGGGAAATGATGTCAGTGACTTTCGTATGTGCCTTGCACTTCATGATAGCGATAGCTGTCGGTAAATGTATTGCATCTAACAGAGCTTGAATGAGGGGGCCATGCTGAATCTTGGTTCCATGAGAAGTCATGAAACCTCTCTCTTGCCAGAGTACTCCAAAGTCGTGAACGACTCCGAATGCATAACGTGAATCTGTGTATATGTTTACTTTCAGGTTCTTGGCTCGTATGCAGGCTTGGGTCAGAGCGACGAGCTCTGCTGCTTGAGCAGACAGGGTGTCAATACGATGTGTTTCTATAACTTCGGTTTCAGTAGTCACTGCATACGCGGCTACTAGTTCTCCTGTACTTGTTCTCATACATGAACCATCCACATAGAGTGTCAGGTCGGGATCAGGTAATGCAATGTCTGTCAAGTCTTGTCTTGGCTTTGTCATGGTGTTAACAACTTCCACACAGTCATGTGTGGCAGGATTTGAAGCAACTGAGGGTAACAGTGTAGCAGAATTTAAAATGTTGCAGCGTCTGATTTCTATGTGTGGCTGGAACAGTGTCAGTTCATAACCTGTTAAACGTGCAATTGTCAAGTGCTGAGTCTGTGTTCGGTTTAAAAGAACTTCCACGGAATGTGGAACTTGTACTGTCAGGGAGTGTCCTAACACTATGGAATCACTTTGTCTGATAGCTAGAGCTGTGGCTGCAACTGACTTGAGGCACGCAGGCAAAGCCTGGGCCACCGGATCTAATGTGCTAGAAAGATAAGCACATGGCTTGTATTGTCCTGCTTGATCTTGTGTGAGAACAGACAATGCAGTACCATCACGTTCAGTGACAAAAAGTGTAAAAGGCTTACTGTAGTTCGGTGTTGCTAGAACAGGAGCTTGGCATAAGGCTTTGTTTAACTCATTGAAAACAAGTGTATGTTCTTGGGTCCAAGGGAGGACAGTCAATGTGGCTGCCTCCTGTGTCGTTAACTGTATCAGTGGCTTGGCTAGATATGCGTACTGAGGGATCCATTGTCTGCAGTAAGAAGTGAGGCCGATAAAAGCTCGTACCTCCTTCTGTGTCTTGGGCTGTGGAAGATGTGCTATTAACTGGATACGGTCTGGTGTCAACTGCCTACCCCTCTTGGACAGTAAGTGTCCAAGGTACACCACTTGCTGGACACAAAATTGCAGTTTCGAAGGGGACACCTTGTGCCCCATCTCGGCCAGGAAATACAGGACTGTCAGTGACGCACGTTCGCAGTCACGTTCCGAACGGGCTGTGATCAATAGATCATCGACATACTGGATCAGGGCAGTGTCAGTTGGCATGTGAATATTGTCTAGTTGTCTTTTAAGTGCTTGACTGTAAATACTAGGACTTTCTGTGAAACCTTGAGGTGCTCGTGTGAATTTATAGCTTCTTCCATTTAAACAGAAACCGAAAAGAAACTGGCTGTCTGGATGGATGGGGACACTGAAAAATGCGTTCTTGAGATCAATAACAGTAAAGAACGTAGCTTCGGAATCAATAGCTGTCAATAGGGAAGAAATATCTGGGACCACTGGGTACTGGGGTATGATACATTTATTAAGTTCTCGGAGATCAATCACTAATCGATAAACTGGAGGTGCATTTGGATCAGTACGTTTAAGAATCGGGATGATAGGAGAATTACATACATTGGAGTCAGTTTCTACAACCACTCCTTGAGCAATGAGCTCGTCAATAATTTTGGATAAGGCTGCTACAGCCTCGGGTGGCAATTTATACTGTCGGATTCGTGGTAATACAACACCTTGCTTCAGAGTAACTCGATAGGGTGTAATGTGCATACAACCTACATCAGTTGGACCTTGCGCCCATAAATGCTGAGGTACATTCAATAATCTTGGATCAAAATCACGTAATACATAATGACCTTTAAAATCACGTAAGAACAGTCTCACTCCTTCTGGGGAGCAGCAGATAACTGCTCCTAATTCTTTCAGTGTCTTAATACCTAATAAGTTTTCAGGACAGGATTTCGTAAGTAACAAGTCTGTAGTTCGGGACAATGGACCAACTTCTAGGGAAACTGGTTTCGATATTTCATTAACAATAGGCTTTCCTGAAAATCCAAGGGAAACATTTCTAGAGCCTGAGAGTGGAGCCCCTGGAACCTCGTCATGACTGATGGTAGTCCTACTTGCCCCTGTATCAATCAGAAACTTTCTGTCTTTCCCTAATACTTGACTATGTACATAGGGACCCTCTTGATCTACAGGAATCTCGATGAGAGGCAAGCCAACCTCCCTCTCTAGGCTGTTTCATGAATACTGCTGATATTCTGGATAATCCGACTGTGCATACTGGTACATCTGTTGTGTAACGTGTTGTGTGGCAGCTATAGGCTGCGGTACTGTAACTGTCTGTTGTGCGTTCTGCGGTGCTAGCGTGTTCTGCGGAACCTGTTCTTGTCTAGGAGGACGCGGTCTCTCTTTCGTCTTACCAGTAGCTATGTTGTGTTTCAGAACTGCACATTCGTTTATATAATGACCTGGCTGTTTACAGTAATTGCATGTCCCTTTAACGGGAACTGCAGAATGACTGGTTTGATTCGTACCCCTCTTCTGACTGTCTTGTGGAACAGACTGTGCAACTAGTACTTTCATTTTCGTGTCTTTCATACGTCTTCTTTCGTGTTCTTGCTCTTCCCTGATTCTGTTCTGGTGGTACTGTAACATCTGGAGCATTTGGGACGGGGTATTAGCTTGCCATGTACTCTCGACCTTTAATACTCGATTTTTAACTTGCGGTAAAGAATTCTCAACTAGTTTAGTGACAAAAAGATGTGGATATGACTCACTACTTGTTTTCAGACCGCTATTAATAATGAAACATTTCTCAAATCTAGAATAAAAATCACTAGTGTCTTCATCCTGTTTCTGTTTACAGGCTGAGATAGCATCCCAGTCTTCCTTTTTCGTGGCTAGTAATCTTGGCAAGACTTGTATTAACAGCTCGGGCAATGCTTTAGCTTTTTCCCCAAGACCGGTACCTGGAACTCGTGTGTTATCTTCAGTCTCTAATGCATTCCAATCTATCTTCTTCTCTCCCACCTCCCATTCTTTTTCTTTAAGTTTTTCATATATGCCCGCAGGCAACAGGACCTTTTTTTTTGAAAACCTTTATTGTACAGAAAGAGCTCACAAATACGGGCCTACAACCCACCGGGCTGGCCACCACAGAGCCGAATGTCAGGAGCAATGCACAGAGTATCACAGTATACAAAGGCCAAGAAACAGGAGAAATAACAAGCATCTTAGAGCGATCACAGGAGATAAGAATTAGAAAGGTAGTTTTCTTATTTTTAAAGGACGGGTTAGGGAGTACAGGAGTATGGCGGGCCAAGAAACAATCCAAAGGGGCGGGGCCGCGGCGGGCAGCAATACAATGATCGTAAAAAACACAGGAGAAACAAACACGAAATAGGCATACCAATAAGCACCGGTCAAAACAACAGACATGAGGAAAGGCCAACGCACACACCGTCCAATGCCCGCCCACCGCAGCTACCACCCGTACCACCAAACAGCACAGAAAAAGACCCAAATACAAGAACAATACGAAACGGACCCCCAATAAAAGAAAGGAACCCCACATAAGGGGGGGGGGGGGAAAGGAAGGGGGAAGAAGGAAAGGAAGGGACTTTTATCCAAACACCCGCCCCCGGGCGACGAAACAGGAAAACCATAACCCGGTATAAAATAGACATTGAAAATACAGAAAACACACCCAGCAAATCAGAATCATCGTGATACCGGAAAAATACCCCAGAAAGACACCAGGGGGACAGACGACGAGACAGAGTCCCGAAAGAAGGGATACACAAGGGCCATAGAACCAAAAAGGGAGAAGAAAGGAGGAAAAAGATCCCCCAAAAACAGCAACAGACCCCCCCACCCACCCCTCAAGCCCACCCTACACCCCTGCAGAAGGCTACGGCCAACCCCCCAGCAGCGTGCCTGTCGCCCTAAATAGAACCCGAAATATAGAAGAAAGAAACAAGGTAGAAACAAAGGCAAAAAGAAGGGCCAGGGAAAGGAAGAAACGTCACACACGGGAGAGGGCAAAAACAGGATAATCTGCAACCATCCCACCACCTGTGAAAAGGGGAGAGGCAGAGCCCACGGGAAGTTAAACGACATCAGGATAAGTTTCAGGAGTCTCACGAAGTTACGCAACAGCACAACAGCACATGTCGGTCATAGATCAGAAACAAGACTACCGCATATAATAAGTCATTTCAGCCCTGTCCGCTTTTGTCCAAGGTTGTAATCATCCAAACAAACAAAGTCCAAACGACGAGGGACACAGGGTTCAGGAGGAAATCCAGCGGCAGTCCTGAGGAGAGACTTGAAAGAAAATACGGAGAATATAAAAAAGGTACGGTACAATCTTCGCACCGCAGGCACAGTTCCATGAACAAGTCCAACGAGGCAAGCCCAGCTGGGTCGGCACAGGCGCCCCGGCCAGGGAGCCGACGCGATGAGAGACAGAAAGGATCATCGAGGCCTGGACAGGATGCAAACGGACCGCAGACCAGCGGCCAAGGCAACAAAGCAGGACGACAAAGGGCGTTGGAGAGTCTCCAATTCAAGGATGCGGTCTCAGCCGGAGGCACAGAGACCAGGAGCACACCAGTCGTACCCTGCAACGAGGAAGCAAAATCCAACGTTGGGGGCCCGCCTAAATCAAAAAATGGGTCCGCCTCCACAGGGGAAACAGGCGCAGCCACGGAAGTCCGCCAGGAGTATAGTGCATCCAGGACAACTTGAAGTGCAGGAAACCCTTCACAAGATCCGACATCCGGGCCGTGCGGCGGGCCCCCAGTGCTCGCCCAGGCCCGGCAGAGACTCTCAGGGTCGGCCGCCATCTTAGAAACCCAGCAAGCCCTCGGTCGTCGGGGGCCCCGGCCGGAGCAACACCAGAGCAAAAGGAGGTTAGCCGAACTGCGGCGGGGCGCCCCAAGGCAGGAAGGAGACCCACCAGAAGAAGGATGTTCGGCGGTCCCCTCGTGCCGCCGGCCCCGTTCTCCGAGCCCGGGCGGAAAATTCAAAATGGCCGGGCCGGGGAACAAAGGGGGGGACCAAGCCGGATAAATGAGGAGGCTCCCCCGCAGGAGGCAGCGTCCGCACCCCTAGGCCCAGGCCAGTCGGGTCCGCCAGCGGGCACAGCCGGCCTATTCGCACATCAGCCTCCGCAACCAGATCCACAGCGCCAGCAAAGGCCGACCATCGCGCTCCGTAACGTCCCGTCGCTGCCAGGAGGTCCAGGCCAGTCCGCCCCGAAGGCTCCGAGCGGGACCACCGCACAGGATCGACAGCACCCAGGATCACCGGAGCAACGGGTAAGTGTCCGCAAAGTGCCCGCGGTACCGAAACACCGCAAGGAGGGCTTCCCGGGGCAGGAGAAATACAGGATAATCGAAGAAAACAGGTGGTTGAACGGAGCCGAGCTAAAACGCGGCCATCTCGGTCGTGAGCTGCAACAGGACCTTTAACATTTTAATAATATCAGGATACGTGTATTCTCCCATACGGAGCATGTCTTTTAATTCACGGTGGAACCCTGCTGGATCTTTATCGTGACAGGGTATTAACTTTTTCATTTCCAAGAGTTCTATTTTCGTGATAGGGGTGTAAACAAATACTCGTTCTAGATCACCCCCCGCTCCCTTAACTGGGTGTACTTTTTGTAACGGATTCTGTCTGTCTATGTAGAATGATTTTCTTACTGGGGGTGGAACAGGAACAAAATGCGGAGTCAGGAACGTTCTGTATTTGTGGCGCTGTTCTAAAACGACACTAATTAAATCGGTACCTAGACCTTTCCATCGGTTTAGGAGTAACTCGTTCAGAACATCATACAAGGGACCTGGATCAGAATGCTGATCCTCATACAGTGTGATGAGGTGCTGGATCATGTACATACCCACCAGTCGCTGTTCGGCTGGGGGCAGCTTCAGAAACATTTGAGCCACCATTTCGTCTGGAAACGTGGCGGAGTCACTAACCCATCGGACTGCTGATCGGGCTAGTTCTTGCTCATGCATGGTACTAAGCTCACTATAACCTAGTCGTAATTTCAGAATTTTATCTGTAGCCTGGAATACTTGCTCCAGGGAACACTGTTCTGGTACGGGATGAGGGGAAACTTTCTTGTAGTCTAGGCGTGAATGTCTGTCGGAAAGTCTAGTTCTACCTACATACGCTATTCTGTCGGGATTCTCGTTATCTACCTCTTCACCTGAAGAGTCATTCTCTTTCTCGGTTGCTCTTATTGCTTTCTCTTTCTCGTGTATACTTAGAATTTCTTTACGAATTTTCCTGTACATACTTTCTATACTATTCTGTGTCTTGTGTTTTCCCTCGGCTATATTGTCACTCCACTTTGTCAAGACTTTCATCTCGTCTTTGTCTTTACCAGGTTGATCTTGTTCTCTTATTAAACAGTTAATCAAGAACTGTAAAATCATACTTTGATTCTCGACTTTTCTATGTGCCATAGCTTCGTGAATACTTTCTGAATTCTCCCCTGTACGGATAAAACGATATATTCTGTCTAAATGTTCCTTCATATCGGGCAAGGTGGCCAAATAGTTGGCAACTCGTCGTAAACGTATGGAATATATTATCATGTGATCTTCGCCTGGAACTGAATCATATATGCAATCAGTAAGGTGTCGCTTGAGGTCTGCGTATGTAGTCACCTTTGGCGTGCGCTGTAACGCTGCGTCTCTCAGCGTCAGTCGCTTTACTTGAGGCGGGGTGGTAGGAGCACCTCCCCCCGCTCCTCCTGAACTAGAATCGTCAATTAATACTGAATGTGCTGGTAAAGTGACTGGCAAAACACGTGGTGCAGACTGGTCCGGGGGTACTGGCACATGGACAGGGTTCCCGGGACCAGTGACTGGAGGAACAAGAATTACATTATGAACAGGGGGCTGAGGTTGAGCAGGCGGAATAGGATTTGCATATTCTGGGACTGTATCGTCCAAATAGGACGAGAGAAAAATTTCAGCTGCAGTCGGTTTATGACGTAGCTTAGTCGGGACCAAGGGTGGCGGTAAATTACAGGATGCTTCCGGGGTTGCTTTCGGCAAGCCCTCGGCAAGAAGAGGATACATACCTTTAATAAGGGCATTTCTCTGTCTATCTGACTGTTCTGCTCTAACTCGTTCACCTTCTTCTAGAAGTTCCCTTTCTTGGGCTTTTTCTGAAGATTCCCTACTTAGTTCTGCTTTTCTGAATTCTTTTTCAGATCTTTTATGAGATTCTTTACGCCATAATTCTATGGCATCTTTCTGGGATTGTCGGGCTTTCTTTTTCCATAATGCTTCTTCTACTCGCATGATGCACTCGGCATCCCATGTACCTGATACAGGCCATCTATATTTCTCTTCTAGATTCTTGGTATAATCCACCCATAAGTCTAGATATAATATGGCATCTAAGCCATGCTTGTGGTACATAAAGTGACCAGGACTGTCCCTAGGAGGGACAGGAACTGATTCTTCGAGTAACCCTTTTCTGGTTTTGATCTGACGCAACTTAGAGAACAGCGGCATCTTGAACATGTACTTGAATTTAAACACAATACACGATAAACACAGTAATGAAATGGCAAACAAATCACTCATACCACGACATAAAAATACATGAATAACAGTTCGAACAGAATACTACCTGATACACTGAAAACATAATACTTGAATTTTTCGAGAACAGACTTAATATAAATACTGGATGCACTGCTAAAACAGTACAGAACATACCGGTCTCATAAAGAGACACGTCATACCGTATCCACCTGGATGAATACGTCGGACTGGATCTGTGTACCCAAACCCATCGGACCAGGGACAAATCAATGAACCTGTCTAGATACTTCCCCCGCAACGGTACTCACCGGGAAGCAGAAACTGAAGGCCTCGGACTGGACTGGACTGCTACGACGTCTGGTTACTACGCATGCGCTTCGAACTTCGGGCTTCGGTTACAGGTGGGCCTCCGGATACCTCGGACCTTGCTCTTTCGGCTTGGGCTCTGGTCGGGACGAACCGCATTCCTCACCGCCTCGTCTGGATGCCGGACCGCAGTCTCCGTTTCCTCCGTGGGCCTGAGGGAGACTTGAAGCAGAAATATCTGCAGATGCGCATAGGGTTCCGTCACGGCTGTAGAAGGGTCTGGGGGCCTGCGTTACATCGCCGGCGCGTGGGGAAAGGGCTCGTCCCTATTCGGGCGCCATTATGTGGTAAATAAATAAATAATTACCGGTACTATTTTTCTATATATTAAATAAAACAGATAGCTCAATAAATAAGAGGCAGGATCCGGGGTATCTGAGTTGAACAGGCTTTAATCAGGCACAAGGGAAGGGACAGGATCGGAATAGCCTGGCATGAAATGGACGGCAGCTGCCGGGGCAGGGGGGAGAGGGACAGCAGGACAGCTCGCTTCATATTAACAGTACATGATATATATAGTAAAACATCACAATTACATTACATACAGTAGGCGGAACAAGTGACAAGCGTAAGATAAGAACACATGGGCGTGAAAAGAAGGCGTGCACAGGGCGTGCACGAAGACATGTGATGAGAACGTCACGGAAGTGTCATGAATGGGTGTATACATGGAGGGGGCTACCTGGGCAGCTGGAACCTTTAACCTAGTGGTGCGCGCAAACGGGTCATGACGTGTAACTAGGGAGAGCTGGCGGCTCTGACTCTTGTACTAGAAGAGGAGACTAAAGTCTGGGAGGTCAAGACGACATGTACCTATAGCATATCTGGTATCTCGTGTTTGGAGAACATGTTGATAGAATCTAAATGTCATCAGGGGAAAGGCTACTTGACACTAAGACTGGTGCATGCATATATTCTTCATGTATTGCGTGTACTATGAATCTTCTATGGATATTAATTCAGTAATTCACTTGCATGGAGACAGAAAGACTAGACTTTAGCTGAAGATGTTTATGCGGTTCGTTAGCTTAGGAATGTGAAGACGGAGAGCTGCACTGATAACCACCGCGCTGCTTGGCAGGAAGTAAGTGAAGGGTCAGGGATACGGGAGGGGCTGCGTCGCTCCTCGGAGCAGGTTCAGGAGACTGGAGCTTGAATCTGGTGTCCGGGCCCTCATGAGGCCTTTCAGGAGGACTGGATAACTGACGTTGGACACAACTATAAGTGCGTCTTTATTCGGTCATAGGGAACATATGCATATTAATCATGCACATATAACATAGGATGGGGAACACTTAGGCACACACGACAAGGCAAAATTCAATTTTCCTCACAGGGACACCAACACATCACTCAGGGACACCACCTCATCACTCAGGGACACCGCCACACCACTGAGGAACACCACCACATCACTCAGGGACACCACCACATCAGTCAGGGACACTACCACATCACTCAGGGACACCAACACATCATCTCAGGGACACCACAACATCCCTCAGGGACACCACCACATGACTCAGGAACTCCACCACAACACTCAGGGACACCAACACATCTCTCAGGGACACCACCACATCACTCAGGGACACCACCACATCACTCAGGGACACCACCACATCACTCAGGGACACCACCATATCCCTCAGGGACACCACCACATCACTCAGGGACACCACCACATCACTCAGGGACACCACCACATCACTCAGGGACACCACCAATCAGCTCATGGACACCTCCACACATGACTCACGGACATCCCCACACATGACTCAGGGACAACACCACACCACTCAGTGACACCTCCACACTGTTCAGGGACACCACCACACCACTCAAGGACACCACCACATCACTCAGGGACACCACTAAATCACTCAGGGACAACACCACATCCCTCAGGGACACCATCACATCACTCAGGGACACCAGCACAACACTCAGGAACACCAACACATCACTCAGGGACACCACCACACCACTCAGGGACACCTCCACACTGTTCAGGGACACCACCACACCACTCAAGGACACCACCACATCACGCAGGGACACCACCACATTCCTCAGGGACACCATCACATCACTCAGGGACACCAGCACAACACTCAGGAACACCAACACATCACTCAGGGACACCACCACACCACTCAGGGACACCTCCACACTGTTCAGGGACACCACCACACCACTCAAGGACACCACCACATCACTCAGGGACACCACCAAATCACTCAGGGACACCACCACATCCCTCAGAGACACCATCACATCACTCAGGGACACCAGCACAACACTCAGGAACATCAACACATAACTCAGGGACACCACCACACCACTCAGGGACACCTCCACACTGTTCAGGGACACCACCACACCACTCAAGGACAACACCACATCACTCAGGGACACCACCACATTACTCAGGGACACAAACACATCACTCAGGGACACCACCAAACCACTCATGGACACCTCCACACATGACTCAGGAACATCCCCATACATGACTCAGGGACACCACCACACCACTCAGGGACACCTCCACACTGTTCAGGGACACCTCCACACTGTTCAGGGACACCTCTACACTGTTCAGGGACACCACCACTCCACCCAAGGACACCACCACATCACTCGGGGACACCACCACCTCACTCAGGGACACCGCCACAACACCCAGGGACACCAACACATCACTCAGGGACACCAACACATCACTCAGGGACACCTCCACACATGATTCAGGGACATGCCCACACATGACTCAGGGACACCACCACACCACTCAGGGACACCTCCACACTGTTCAGGGACACCACCACACCACTCAAGGACACCACCACATCACTCAGGGACACCACCACCTCACTCAGGGACACCACCACCTCACTCAGGGACACCACCACATCCCTCAGGGACACCACCACATCACTCAGGGACACCACCACAACACTCAGGGACACAAACACATCACTCAGGGACACCACCAAACCACTCATGGACACCTCCACACATGACTCAGGAACATCCCCATACATGACTCAGGGACACCACCACATCACTCAGTGACACCTCCACACTGTTCAGGGACACCTCCACACTGTTCAGGGACACCTCCACACTGTTCAGGGACACCACCACTCCACCCAAGGACACCACCACATCACTCGGGGACACCACCACCTCACTCAGGGACACCGCCACACCACTCAGGGACACCACCACATCACTCAGGGACACCACCACATCACTCAGGGACACCTCTACACTGTTCAGGGACACCAACACATCACTCAGGGACACCACCACATCACTCGGGGACACCGCCACATCACTCAGGAAAACCACCACATCACTCAGGGACACCACCACATCAGTCGGGGACACTACCACATCACTCAGGGACACCACCACATCACTCAGGGACACCAACACATCATCTCAGGGACACCACCACATCACTCAGGGACACCGGCACACCACCACATCACTCAGGGACACCATCACACATCACTCAGAATACCATCACAGATCACTGAGGGATATCCCCACACATGACTCAGGGACATCCCCACACATGACTCAGGGACACCACCACATCACTGAGGGACACCATCACACATCACTCAGGGACACCACCACATCCCTCAGGGACACCACCACATCACTCAGGAACACCACCACATCACTCAGGGACACCGCCACACCACTCAGGAACACCACCACATCACTCAGGGACACCACCACATCAGTCGGGGACACTACCACATCACTCAGGGACACCACCACATCACTCAGGGACACCAACACATCATCTCAGGGACACCACCACAACACTCAGGGACACCGGCACACCACCCAGAAACACAACCACACCACTCAAGGACACCACCACATCACGCAGGGACACCACCACATCACTCAGGGACACCACCACATCACTCAGGAACACCACCACAACACTCAGGGACACCATCGCACATCACTCAGAATACCATCACAGATCACTGAGGGATATCCCCACACATGACTCAGGGACATCCCCACACATGACTCAGGGACACCACCACATCACTGAGGGACACCATCACACATCACTCAGGGACACCACCACATCCCTCAGGGACACCACCACATCACTCAGGAACACCACCACATCACTCAGGGACACCGCCACACCACTCAGGAACACCACCACATCACTCAGGGACACCACCACATCAGTCGGGGACACTACCACATCACTCAGGGACACCACCACATCACTCAGGGACACCAACACATCATCTCAGGGACACCACCACAACACTCAGGGACACCGGCACACCACCCAGAAACACAACCACACCACTCAAGGACACCACCACATCACGCAGGGACACCACCACATCACCCAGGGACACCAACACATCACTTAGGGACACCACCATACCACTCATGGACACCTCCACACATGACTCAGGGACATCCCCACACATGACTCAGGGACACCACCAAACCAATCAGGGACACCTCCACACATGACTCAGGGACATCCCCACACATGCCTCAGGGACACTACCACACCACTCAGGGACACCTCCACACTGTTCAGGGACACGACCACACCACTCACGGACACCACCACATCACTCAGGGACACCAACACATCATCTCAGGGACACCACCACAACACTCAGGGACATGCCCACACATGACTCAGGGACACCACCACACCACTCAGGGACACCTCCACACTGTTCAGGGACACCACCACACCACTCAAGGACACCACCACATCACTCAGGGACACCACCACCTCACTCAGGGACACCACCACCTCACTCAGGGACACCACCACATCCCTCAGGGACACCACAACATCACTCAGGGACACCATCACAACACTCAGGGACACAAACACATCACTCAGGGACACCACTAAATCACTCAGGGACAACACCACATCCCTCAGGGACACCATCACATCACTCAGGGACACCAGCACAACACTCAGGAACACCAACACATCACTCAGGGACATCACCACACCACTCAGGGACACCTCCACACTGTTCAGGGACACCACCACACCACTCAAGGACACCACCACATCACGCAGGGACACCACCACATCCCTCAGGGACACCATCACATCACTCAGGGACACCAGCACAACACTCAGGAACACCAACACATCACTCAGGGACACCACCACACCACTCAGGGACACCTCCACACTGTTCAGGGACACCACCACACCACTCAAGGACACCACCACATCACTCAGGGACACCACCAAATCACTCAGGGACACCACCACATCCCTCAGAGACACCATCACATCACTCAGGGACACCAGCACAACACTCAGGAACACCAACACATCACTCAGGGACACCACCACACCACTCAGGGACACCTCCACACTGTTCAGGGACACCACCACACCACTCAAGGACAACACCACATCACTCAGGGACACCACCACATCACTCAGGGACACAAACACATCACTCAGCGACACCACCAAACCACTCATGGACACCTCCACACATGACTCAGGAACATCCCCATACATGACTCAGGGACACCACCACACCACTCAGGGACACCTCCACACTGTTCAGGGACACCTCCACACTGTTCAGGGACACCTCTACACTGTTCAGGGACACCACCACTCCACCCAAGGACACCACCACATCACTCGGGGACACCACCACCTCACTCAGGGACACCGCCACAACACCCAGGGACACCAACACATCACTCAGGGACACCAACACATCACTCAGGGACACCTCCACACATGATTCAGGGACATGCCCACACATGACTCAGGGACACCACCACACCACTCAGGGACACCTCCACACTGTTCAGGGACACCACCACACCACTCAAGGACACCACCACATCACTCAGGGACACCACCACCTCACTCAGGGACACCACCACCTCACTCAGGGACACCACCACATCCCTCAGGGACACCACCACATCACTCAGGGACACCATCACAACACTCAGGGACACAAACACATCACTCAGGGACACCACCAAACCACTCATGGACACCTCCACACATGACTCAGGAACATCCCCATACATGACTCAGGGACACCACCACATCACTCAGTGACACCTCCACACTGTTAAGGGACACCTCCACACTGTTCAGGGACACCTCCACACTGTTCAGGGACACCACCACTCCACCCAAGGACACCACCACATCACTCGGGGACACCACCACACCACTCAGGGAAACCACCACATCACTCAGGGACACCACCACATCACACAGGGACACCTCTACACTGTTCAGGGACACCAACACATCACTCAGGGACACCACCACATCACTCGGGGACACCGCCACACCACTCAGGAAAACCACCACATCACTCAGGGTCACCACCACATCAGTCGGGGACACTACCACATCACTCAGGGACACCACCACATCACTCAGGGACACCAACACATCATCTCAGGGACACCACCACATCACTCAGGGACACCGGCACACCACCCAGGAACACCACCACATCACTCAGGGACACCATCACACATCACTCAGGGACACCATCACAGATCACTGAGGGATATCCCCACACATGACTCAGGGACATCCCCACACATGACTCAGGGACACCATCACACATGACTCAGGGATATCCCCACACATGACTCAGGAACATCCCCACACATGACTCAGGGACATCCCCACACATGACTCAGGGACATCCCCACACATGACTCAGGGACATCCCCACACATGACTCAGGGATATCCCCACACATGACTCAGGGACATCCCCACACATGACTCAGGGACACCACCACACCACTCAGGGACACCACCACATCACTCAGGGATACCATCACACATCACTCAGGGATATCCCCACACATGACTCAGGGACATCCCCACACATGACTCAGGGACACCACCAAACCACTCAGGGACACCTCCACACATGACTCAGGGACATCCCCACACATGACTCAGGGACACGACCACACCACTCAGGGACACCTCCACACATGACTCAGGGACATCCCCACACATGACTCAGGGACATCCCCACTCATGACTCAGGGACACCATCAAACCACTCAGGGACACCTCGACACATGACTCAGGGACATCCCCACACATGACTCAGGGACACCTCCACACTGCTCAGGGACACCGCCACACCACTCAAGGACACCACCATATCACTCAGGGACACCACCACATCACTCAGGGGCACCACTCAGGGGCACCACCACATCACTCAGGGAAACCACCACAGCACTCAGGGACACCACCCCTCAGCGACACCACCACATCACGCAGGGACACCACCACATCACTCAGGGATACCATCACACATCACTTAGGGATATCCCCACACATGATTCAGGGACATCCCCACATATGACTAAGGGACACCATCAAACTACTCAGGGACACCTCCACACATGACTCAGGGACATCCCCACACATAACTCAGGGACACGACCACACCACTCAGGGACACCTCCACACATGACTCAGGGACATCCCCACACATGACTCAGGGACACCATCACACATCACTCAGGGATATCCCCACACATGACTCAGGGACATCCCCACACATGACTCAGGGACACCACCAAACCACTCAGGGACACCTCCACACATGACTCAGGGACATCCCCACACATGACTCAGGGACATCCCCACACATCACTCAGGGATATCCCCACACATGACTCAGGGACATCCCCACACATGACTCAGGGACACCATCACACATCACTCAGGGATATCCCCACACATGACCCAGGAACATCCCCACACATGACTCAGGGACATCCCCACACATGACTCAGGGACATCCCCACACATGACTCAGGGATATCCCTACACATGACTCAGGGACATCCCCACACATGACTCAGGGACACCACCACACCACTCAGGGGCACCACCACATCACTCAGGGATACCATCACACATCACTCAGGGATATCCCCACACATGACTCAGGGACATCCCCACACATGACTCAGGGACACCACCAAACCACTCAGGGACACCTCCACACATGACTCAGGGACATCCCCACACATGACTCAGGGACACGACCACACCACTCAGGGACACCTCCACACATGACTCAGGGACATCCCCACACATGACTCAGGGACATCCCCACTCATGACTCAGGGACACCATCAAACCACTCAGGGACACCTCGACACATGACTCAGGGACATCCCCACACATGACTCAGGGACACCTCCACACTGCTCAGAGACACCACCACACCACTCAAGGACACCACCATATCACTCAGGGACACCACCACATCACTCAGGGGCACCACTCAGGGGCACCACCACATCACTCAGGGACACCACCACATCACTCAGGGACACCACCACATCCCTCAAGGAAACCATCACAACACTCAGGGACAGACCTGAACGGACAGATACGGCCAGATTACCTGTATGCGTGGTGGGAGGGAGACAGAGACGGAGGGAGACAGAGGGTGGAAGATAGAGGGAGAGAGGGAAAGGGAGGGAGACAGAGAGAAGGAGGGAGACAAAAGGAGGGAGACAGATAAAAACTACCATCGACCATCCATCCATAAACTGAAAAAATGTGGAAAGGAAAAAAGGCACCTCACGGTTTCAACACCAAGGGGGGACAGCTGACAGCACCCCATTTATCATCATCTGTTACCTTTTTTCCAAAAAGAAAGGGAAGGGAAATAAAAAAGACATCACACCAATAAAACAAAAAACGAAACCAATGAAACATAAAATGAAAGAGAACCTAGATGTGATTCTACTTTCTACAAACAAATACACACATACAGGTTACCTTTTTCCAAAAAGAAAGGGAAGGGAAATAAAAAAGACATCACACCAATAAAACAAAAAACGAAACCAATGAAACATAAAATGAAAGAGAACCTAGATGTGATTCTACTTTCTACAAAAAAAAGCACACATACAAGATCTCTCGCAACCCACAGGGACTGCGCCTGTGACACGCATGGTCATGTATACAGGGCACCAGGGGTGTACTCACTGCACACACTCTCATCCACCCTGTGTGGGGCGTGCAGAAGTGTGACCAAATGTATCCTTGAAGGAAGAGGTTGTATTCAGTGCGGTTCTTTTGCGCCTGTTTGTGTCCTTCAGGCCCATCGGGTGATCGGGTGTGCCTGTGGCTCATGCAGGGCTGTCAGGTATGTGTGTGATAGATACGGCCAGATTACCTGTATGCGTGGTGGACGGCATTCGGGAGCCTTGCACGCTCACCTGTGCAAGTGTTGTGAGCAGCGCAGGCCATGTGGGTACCATTTGCGACTTTGGCACGGTCCCCACAGGGTGGACGAGGGTGTGTGCCCCAACAGGGCTGGTGGTGCAACTGCATGTCCGGTGCTTGGCCCCAAGATATGCGCATGCAGGCGCGAGGGTGCGGGCCTTTAAAAGGTTGGTTGGAGTGGCTTTAACTCGGTGTGAGGACAGGAACGTGGGGGCACCTGGAATGTCTGCCCTGCTTATCGCCTGCCGCTGACGCATGCGGTGAAAGGAGACATGCAATCTCTGCATTGATGCGCAAACAGTACCAACATATATAATATCTTACAGGCCCATCGTGGGCTCGTGTGTGCCTGTGGCTCATGCAGGGCTGTCAGGTATGAGTGTGTTAGATACGGCCAGATTACCTGTATGCGTGGTGGACGGCATTCGGGAGCTATGCACGCTCACCTGTGCAAGTTTTGTGCCCTCCTTTTCGCCCGCAGCTGCTCCCCCACTCGTGGTTAGTTCGCACCTAATGATGACCTTGGTAAAGTGCGCTCGGATTTCTGACCTGCTTTTCGCCCGCAGCTGCTCCCCCACTCGTGGTTAGTTCGCACCTAATGATGACCTTGGTAAAGAGCGCTCGGATTTCTGACCTGCTTTTCGCCTGCAGCTGCTCCCCCACTCGTGGTTAGTTCGCACCTAATGATGACCTTGGTAAAGAGCGCTCGGATTTCTTTTTTTTTTTTCACAACCGTGTTTATTAGAAGTTTAAGCAGATCATATGTACAGTTCTCCAAAATCAGGAGAGCACGTCAGTGGTCTACATACAATAGAGTACATGCATAGCTTAAACGTTTAACTGCCCCCCTCCCGCACCCCTGTCCCACCCAACAACCCCAAAATCCCCCACTACCCACCCCTTATCCCGCCCTAGCCCGATGCACGTGATCACTATCAGCTGCAGTATACAGATTAAAGCAAAAATAGGCATCTTGGAGCCACCTAGGCCCCGAGGTCTCTATCGGTAGGCAGTCCATCATCCATGTCAATGGGAGGCTCCAAGGTCAGGTCCCTGTAATCTGCCCACCGCTTCCAGATCTTATAATGTTTTCGGGGGCAGCCCCTGGCCTCAAACACTGGCAATTCCAACCCCATGAGGAAATCCAAGCCCGCCCTCCAGGCGCCAAGCGGGGGAGCGCGGTCGCTCTTCCAAGCCCTCGCCAAATCCCGCTTGGCCACGACGAGGCCCAGCAGAAGGAGATGACGCTTATAGATGTTACCACCTACTTGATCTAGGATATGAAGAAGACCCAATCTGGGCGTACGAGGAAGATCCCACCCCAGCACCTCCGATAAGCAATTCCATACCCCATTCCAGAACCGGGCTAGGCCCACGCACGACCACACAGTATGCACCAATGTGCCTCTCTCAGTCCCGCAACGCAGGCAGTCTGGGGTAGCAATAAGGCCAGCCTTCCACAGTCTCTCTCTGGTGTAATAGGCCCGATGCAGGTACTTGTACTGTATGAACCGTAGTCTCACAGCTATTGCCGCCCCACGGGAGGACTCTAGTGCCTCCCTCCAGTCATCTTCATCCAACGGACCGACATCCATCTCCCAGGAGGCCTTCAACGACATAAGGGAAGAGGAGCAATGAGTGACCAGCGTTTGGTAAATTTTGGAGACTTTTTTATCCCCCAGATCTCCCATGAAAAGCTTAGCTTCCACGGGGCTAAACTCCGGAAGCCGGTCCAGCCCTACCAGGCTCGGCGCAAGAGCATGACGGAGCTGTAGGTATTTAAAAAATTGGGTCTTGGGCATATCAAATTCAGTGCTGAGAGCTTGAAAGGATTTGAGGGTAGTCCCGGTAAGGACATGGCCAAGTGACGAGATCCCTATGGAATCCCAGCCACCAAACCCCTGCAACGAGGCCAGCGCAGGGAGCTGTCCGTTATTCCAAAGTGGAGTTTCGGCCGTCAGCCGACCCCACCAGCCCATGCGGCGCAGTACTGGTCTCCAAATCAGGAAGACTACCTGAGTAGCCTGTGGCAGTTTTTTCCGCTGCCCGGCCGAATACAAGAGTGTATGCAGCGTGGCGTCCCCCATCAGAAAATGCTCTAGGGCGTATGGCGGATCGCCATGTCCACCGTACCACCACTCGTTTAGAACTAACAAATGGGAGGCTTGGTAGTAGGATAAGACGTCCGACGTTGCGAGACCTCCACAGTACCTGGACAAAAAACAAGTCCGCAGCGCCACTCTGGAAGCGCCCCCAGCCCATAAAAATCGACCTAGCAGTGAATTCACACGACGGAACCGCTGCGGGTCCACCCTGTGTGGATGGTTTTGCAGTTGGTATAATAGTCTAGGAAGGGCGACCATCTTGAAAATTGCAGACCTGCCATAAATATTAAGGGGCATGCGCGACCAAGTTTTGACGTCTGATTGTACCTTGTCCCACACCGGCTGTATGTTACGCTCCCATGCAATTGCAGCAGACTCCGACAGGAAAACTCCCAGATATTTCAGTCCACCGATCGCCACTTGTAGAGCCGAGGCCCAAGGAGATACCTCGGACCTTCCCCCCAGTACCCAAAGGGTCGATTTGCGCGGGTTGAGGAAGAGTCCCGAAACGTCACCAAAAATGCGCAGTATTTCCAAGATTCGAGGGCCTGAACGATTAAGGTCCGTCAAAAAGAAAAGGACATCATCCGCATATAGCGCGATCCTGTCTGAGAGTCCCGCTCCCCATACAAAGCCACGAAGCTGTGCATCAATGCGCACCCACGCAGCCAGTGGCTCCATGACCAACGCAAAGAGATAAGGGGACAGGGGGCACCCCTGCCGGGTCCCCCTAGCAACCGGAAATCTCTCCGATATGGCTCCTGAAATACGCACCGAGGCGGTGATGTCCGTGTATAGCAGTCTGACGTATGAGACAAAAACCGGACCCAGATTGAGGCGCGGTAAAAGAGCGAAGAGGTAAGTCCAGCTGACAGAGTCGAACGCTCTGTCAATGTTCGCAAGCAGGAGCGCCGCCCGCTCCCCAGTCGCCCCCATCGCGTCCACCGCCACCTGTGCACGTCTGATATTGTGTCTTGTCGCTCTACCCGGCATAAAGCCCGCCTGATCCGGGTGGACCAAGTCCACTATATACGGGAGGAGACGATTCGCCAACGCTTTAGCTAACAATTTGGCTTCAAAATTAATTAGAGATATGGGGCGATACGACTCGTGTCTGTCGGGAGGCCTGCCCGGTTTCTGGAAGACTACGATCTCAGCCTGACGCCAGTCCACCGGCAAGCTACCACACTCCCGCGCTGCTTCCAAAGCCCGCCGATAGTGCGGTCCCAGCTGCAAGTGAAATTTCTTGTAGAATTCACTGGGAAATCCACTCGGTCCGGGCGCCTTACCAGTGTTAAGTTGTCCCAGGGCATCACCCAGTTCCTCCGCTGTCAAGGGAAGGTCTAGGGCCGTCCTGGCTTCATCCGATATCGCACGGGGGGAAGGTCAGCTATGAACTTGTCAATCGCCTCTGGTGGGAGACCGTCCCTTGGGGCGTATTGTACCGCATAGTAGCCAGCAAAGCTCGCCGCAAGGGCAGCAGGATCTGTCATAGCAATCCCCTCTCCGTCCATGAGGCCCGGCAGAGTAATCGGCTGTAGAGTTTGTTGACACAACCGGTGGAGCATGGTGCAGGACTTGTCGCCCCATTGGTAAACCCTGCTCCGCGTGGCCAGCCAGGCTTGTCGAGCCTCGTCCAGGAGGACCAAGGCGTAGGATTGCTGCGCCTGCAGGAGCAGTCTTAGTGCTACATCGCCATCGTCCTCCCGACACCGATTCTCCAGTACTCCCACCTTAGCCGCAGCTGCCACCGTGGCCTCCAGACGTCTTCGACGGGCAGCAGCACACCAGGCGATATCCACGCCCCTCAGCGTGGGCTTCATGGCCTCCCAGACCGTCATACTATCCACTCCCTCTGTCAAGTTCTCCTGCCAGTATTGGGCAATCGCTCCGCGCATGTATGTCGTATAATCTGCCTGCTGGAGATGCCACGAGGACATCCGCCACCGGAACTGCTGGTGCGACTTGCGCAGCCCGATCCGTACCACGACCGGGGAGTGGTCAGAGAGCCCTCGAGGCTGAATCGCGGCCTGCTTCACCCTATCGAGGAAGGCCCCTGGTACAAACACACAGTCCAGCCGGGAGAAGGAGCCATGCACAGCAGACACATACGTGTATTCACGCGTCCTGACATGCAAATGTCTCCAGACGTCAACCCAGCCCAACCCATCAATCATTGCCTTCAGACGTGTAGGGGAGGTTGCCACTGCGGCTCCTTGTAATCTCTTTCTGTCCAGGCCCACATCCACCACATCGTTCCAGTCGCCACCTATCACAGCCAAGCAATCCGGGATCTCGGCCCACAATTCAAACAGGCGCTCTGCCAGGGACCATTGTAGAGGTGGGGGAGCATACACACTGCCAAACACCACGAGCTCCGCACCAATCATACCCTTAACAAACACATATCGACCCTGGGGATCGAGCCAATGACGCTCATGAGTATATGACAGTCGTCGATGAATGAGGATGGCTACCCCCCTCGATCCCCTGGTAAAACCTGCATGGAACACCTGGGTATAACCAAACCGTTGTAAACTCAGTACCTTCGTCCCCAACATATGTGTCTCCTGTAATAGCATGACATCCGCTGAGTCCCTCTTACCCCAGCGCAGCACTGCCCCACGCTTAATTTTGTCCAGCATTCCCCTGACATTCCAACTTAGGATTCGCATGGAGCCACTAGCCGGCGCCTTCTCCGGGAAATCACCCATAGTCTCGATGGGAAAGTCTCTGAAAACCCCAGGACCCAGCCCAAGCGCCCTGTACTACGTAAATCATTGCAGCAAAAATCACGTGCATCCCCATCAAACCACCCCTTACCCCCCCTCCCTGCCCACCAACACAACCCCCCCAACTACCCAACCTCCGCCTATCCCCCCTCCCCCACCCGTATACCTCATGGAACACTGAAGTATCTGTCGCGGCATGAGGAGCTTCAGGCCCAAAACAGAGCGCCCAAAGCCACCCATACCAATGGATCCCACTACTCTCCCCAACTAACAGTACCTCCCCTTAGGGCCCCCCCTCGAACGTGAGAGGACTAGGCCGCCCATGGGTCAGTACCCCGAGCCCCATTGAACCACATGTGTCCCACCGCTCAAACGGAGCGAGGCAGTCCTACAACACTCATAATGCCCCTCCTGTGTCAAGCCATGTCCCAGATCTCACCACACCAGGTGCCAGGCAATCGATCAGTGTGGCAACTACTCAGGGCCACCTGCAGAGACCAGTGACGAAGAGTTGCCAGGGAAGCAAGAAAGAGGTTTAACGGCCTTCAATTTCCAGTCTCCGATTGAGCAGTGTCAGACTGTGCACCATCCAGAGGGCCACCCCCGGATCGGGAGCGTCGCCGTGAACGAGATTTCCTATGTCTTTTACCCCTGATGGAGGATCCGCTCCTCTCCTGCGACGACCCACGCGAAGATCCGGGGTTCAAGCCCGGCTGGGCATTCGGTCGGATCCTGACCGTCTCATCAGTCCAGCTAAACACTGCCTCTGGGGTATCGAAAAAGTGGGTCTTGGATTGTAAGACAACTCGGAGACGAGCCGGGTACAACAGTGAATATTGAATTTTCAGACCACGCAATTTGGCCTTCGCATCCTGGAAGGATCGGCGTTGCTGCTGCACCAGCTTAGTATAGTCTGGGAAAATCATAATCCTGTGACCGTCGAACAGCAAAGTCTCCTTGGCCCTCGCTTCCCGGAGTATAGTGTCTCTGTCGTGGAAGTTGAGGATTTTAGCGATGACCGGACGTGGCCTCTCTCCCACGGCGGCTTCTGCATCAGGGCCCTATGGGCGCGCTCCACTACAAAGCAGCGCGACAGGACGTCCGGGGGAAGCCAGCTCTCCAGCCAGTGCGTCAGGAACGCATCCATGGGCCCCTTCTCGCAGTCCTCTGGAAAGCCCACGAAGCGCAGATTGTTCCTGCGCGCTCGCCCCTCCGCATCCTCGACGCGAAGTGCCAGCCCCTTTTGGATCTTGGCCATGTCCTCCACCTTCTTCTTCAGGGTAACTACATCATCTTCCACCCCTGTAATCCGGGTTTCGGTTTCTGTGATGCGAGCAACAGCATTACGGAGGTCCTGACGCAGTAGCATGACATCGGCTCCAACCGCACCTATCTTGGCATCAAGCGTGTCTCTGGATTGTGTAATGGCGGCCATCAGGGCAATCAGGACCCGTGCTCTGGCCGCCCCCTGAGGCCCCGGATCCCCCACTGGGTCCAGTGAATTTATCGATCGGTCCTTGCTTGGTGGAACCAGTGCCACCCCCACCTCTTGTCATGGTTAGCAGGAATTGAGCGGACTGCTCCGCGCCCACGGTAGGCCCTTCCCCCACTGCAACCCAACAGTAGAGTCCACTCGGGGGGCCAAAGGTGACCACAGTCAAAGCCTGGAAGCCGTCCCCCGCGAGCACCCCCAGATACTGGGCACCACAGCTAAGCTCCGGGCGGCAAGCCCCGGCAGAATGCGTCTGTCCCCACCAGAAGTGCAAAATAGATCTGTCTCCTCTCTTGCTCAGGGTCTCCAAGGTCTAGGTCCGGACCCCCACCAAGACCTGTGAACCAGGGCGCGCACAGTATAGTCCCGAATCACCGGGAAGCCAAGCCACGCCGGTCCTCCAGGCCCCCCCGGACCCCGCTCGGGTCCCAGTGCAGCATAAGCAGGGCAGGCACCTGGATCCTTCAGCTGAATAGCGCAGACCACCCCTCGGGCCACAAGTCTCTTCACTGCGCCTTACAAGCAGGCACACAAGCGAGGAGGGGGGGAGGGGGGAGCACTCACAATTCGTCGTGGGCTATCTTCAGATCGGCTCCCGGTCGCCACCAGGGCAGCAGGTGCGTCTCTCCAGGCGCGGATATGGGCCCCACCGGACAGCACTATATATCGCCGAGCCACCGCTCCATCTAGCACAGCTATATCAGTCCCAGCTCTCCAATCCTGAAGTGGCGCTCGACCCTCCAGCACCCCTGGCTGCACAGTGCTCGCTTCCTTGTCCAGGAGTCAATGAAGATGTAGCCAGGCGGGGATCGCTAAACTCGAGGCCCCGGCGTCTCCAGGGCCAGGCAGGCCGCAGTCCCCCTCCGATGTCCCCAGTGGTTATGCACATCGTTGCGCATCTTCGGCCAGTAGAAATGGGTCACCAGGCGGCTGTAAGTTTTGTCCTGCCCCAGGTGCCCGGCGAGGGGCACATCGTGTGCCAGGTTCAAGAGAAAGTCTCTGAATCGTAGGGGGACCACCAACACTCGGCTGGCCCCCAGCTCGGCAATTTTCTGTTCACTGTATAGGAGGCCGTGGTCCCAGTATATCCAGTGGGATCCCGAGGTGTCCCCGGCAGCTTGGGCTGTGGCTTGCTGTCGGGTCCCCTCGAGGGAGGGGCAGGCCTTCTGTTCCTGCCGGAATTGTTCTCGGGTGGGACCACCCTCCTGGACCATTGGGCTAGTTCGGGTATGTCGCTGAGTTCGGCGCTGCCTTCTCGGTCATGTGAGTTTGGCGCAATTGTTCATTTTCTGCACCTCTGAATGTGTTTTTATGCGTCATGTGCCTTGTTCTTACACCTCTGAATGTATTGTTGATGCATCATGTGTTTTCCTTCCTTACACCGCTGAATGTATGTTTATGCATCATGTGTTAAGTGCTTACACCCCTACAGGTATTGTGATACTTAGGTGGTTGTTTTTCTCCTAGTGCAGGTGGTGCTAGTGAGGTCCTGGTATTTTGTGCTACAGTGATTTTACCTTCTATGTGCTATGTTCTAAGTGCTATTTCCAAAAGTGTTACTTCTAAAAAGTGCTGATTCCTGACAGTGGTCCATGTGGCCCTGTCTTGTACATATCCCCTGTAAATTCTGCCCGTGCCTCTGGCACATTGTAAAGTGTGTGTTTTTATCTAATGTGTTTTGGTGTAATACAAAGGCTATTTTTATATAACCTTGTGTGGCGTTTCCTTTGTGGTGGGCCTGGGTGTTGTTGCTGGGGTGCGTGCGCAAATACTTAACTCACATCGCCTCCAAGTTTAGCCTTGCTGCTCGCGCCACGTTACCTAGAGGGTGAGCAGGGGTTATCTTGGCGTGTAACTCCCTTGCCCTGACTTAGGAGTGGTGGTCTCTGACTGACTTTGGCGCAAGCCCTGGCCAGCCAGGGATCCCATTTCTAACAACAGCTAGGCTGTGGGTCTGATTAGCAGGCCCACAGCCAGGGAAAGTCGTAAACCAGTGAAGCAAAAAGCAAAAATCTGGGGTGACCATAGGATTGCAGACCCCACTCTCCTACATAACCCCCCCCAAACTTAGGGACATTAAACTAACCTTGACCGGGTGAGTCTTCCTGTTCTAAGTGGAAATACCTGGAGAGACCATCTGCATTGCCATGGTCAGTCCCTGGTCTGTGCTCCACTGTAAAGTCCATCCCCTGTAGGGAAATGGACCACCTAAGAAGTTTGGGGTCTTCACCCTTCATCTGATTTAGCCATAAGAGGGGCTTATGGTCGGTCTGAATCTTGAAGTGAGTTCCAAACAAGTAGGGCCTCAACTTCTTCAGGGCCCAAACCACAGCAAAGGCCTCCCTCTCTATAGCTGACCAACGTTTCGCTCTAGGGGTCAGCCTTCTGCTTATAAAAGCAATGGGCTGGTCATGACCATCAATATTCAGTTGAGAAAGAACAGCTCCCACACCCAACTCAGATGCATCTGTTTGGACAATTAAGGTTCTGGAGTAGTCAGGACTCTTGAGAATAGGTGCAGTACACATGGCCTGCTTTAGGTCATCAAATGCCTTCTGACAGCTAACTGTCCACTGAACTTTCTTTGGCATTTTCTTGATTGTCAGGTCATTAAGTGGTGTCACAATGGACCCATAATTCTTGACAAACTTCCTATAGTAACCAGACAGGCCCAAGAAAGCTCTGACCTGTGTCTGGGTGGTTGGAGGAGCCCAGTCCTTTATGGCCTGTATCTTGCTATCCAAGGGTTGAACCTGGCCTCCACCCACAAGGTGGCCCAGGTACACAACCTGACTCTACCCTATCTGGCACTTAGTAGCCTTGATAGTGAGGCCTGCCTTTTGCAGGGCCTCCAAAACTTTCCTCAGGTGGATCAGGTGATCCTCCCAGGTGAAGCTAACGACAGCAATATTCATCCAGATATGCTGCACAAAAGTAATCCAACCCAGTGAGAACTTGGTTCACCAACCTTTTAAAAGTGGCAGGTGCATTTTTCAAACCAAAGGGCATCACCACCAATTGGTAATGACCTCCTAGGGTAGAAAATGCTGTCTTGGCCTTGGCATCCTCAGCTAACCTGATCTGCCAATAACCAGCTGTTAGGTCAAATGTACTTAAGAAAGTTGCAGAAGCCAACTTGTCTATCAGTTCATCTGCCCTAGGTATTGGATGGGCATCTGTCTTAGTGACAGCATTGAGACCCCTGTAGTCTACACAAAACCTCATCTCTCGCTTACCATCCTGGGTGTGAGGCTTTGATACTAGAACTACAGGACTAGCCCAAGGGCTCTCTGAGGCTTCAATGACTCCCAAATCCAACATCTTTTGTACTTCTTTCTTTATGCAGTCCCTGACGTGGTCAGATTGCCTGTAGATTTTACTCTTTATAGGCAGACTGTCTCCAGTGTCCACCTCATGTGTGCACCAGTTTGTCTGACTGGGGGTCAGAGAAAACATTTGTCTAAAGGATTGAAGGACATGCTCTGATGGCTCGGGCTCGGATTCTTCATTGACTGTGGGCGGTGGTGGCGCGGGCCACTCCGGCTCTTCCGTCGGGGTGGCCTCGGGTGCCGCCGGGGCCCGGGCAGTCATAGATCGGGTCGTAGCGCAGACCCACTCTGGTAGTCCCATCATTCCTAGATGTTCTCTCCGCTCGACTTGGGCCCAGGGAGAGCTCTCGAGGTCGTTTCCGAGGAGGCAGTCCACGGGGGCGTCGTCCCGGACGGTCACCTTGAGGGTGCCCAACACCCCCCCCACTCGAAGGGGATTCGGGCCATCTGACGCAGAGTCTCGGAGTTGTCGGCGGCCCTCACGGGGCATCGCACGTTGGGTATGATCTGTTCGGGGGTCACCAAGTGGCAGCGGACGGCCGTCGCACTGGCTCCCGTGTCTCGGAGGGCTTCGGTCCGTCGTCCATTGATGTGGACCCACTGACGGTATTTTTGAGTGTTGCTCGGTAGAGGGGCTTGGGGGACCATGCCTCTTTCGCCCAGGCAGGCTAGGGCCATGGCGGCCGGTTCATACTCGGTCTGATCTTCGTCGTAGACCTCTTCGCCTTCTTCTCCCCCTACCCCCAGGGCTGCAGCAGCGAACTGGCGGGTCGGAGGCCCGGTGGTGCCGGGGCGTTGGTTCATGGGGCAGAGGGGGTCACTGGCATAGTGACCGGGCCGCTGGCATCTGTGGCAAGTAATGTTTGGGCGGGGCCCCAGCCGTGCTGGAGGGGGTCCTCTTCTGGTCAGGGTTGGCGAATGTTTATTCTGGGGGGACCCCCGAGGCGGGTTCCGGCCCGGGGCCGCCGGGACGTCTCGGCTCCTGTTCTGGCCTCCTCCGCCACCACGCTGGCGGGGGTGCCCCTGGCCGTTCCGTCCTGTTTCTCCTATTGGGGTCCGGGGGACCCGGGTGCTCACCCATCGATCAGCCTCGACGGCAAGTTTTCGGGGCTCGGTCAGCTTGCTGTCGAGGAGATGCTGTCTGAGCTCGACAAAGCAGTTGTTGGAGAGGTGCTCCCAAACGATGAGGTCGAACAGCTGCTCGTAGGTGGACACTTTGCTGCCCTTTATCCATCCTTCCAGGGCCCGGCTATAAAAGTTTACGTATTCCACCCACGTGGTACCGGGGATCTTTTTGCAGTCTCTGAACCTCTGTCGGTACATCTCGGGGGTGAGGCCATACCGGGTGAGCAGGGCGTCCTTCATGTGGTCATAGGAGGACATCACTTCCTCGGCCAGCTCGAGCAGGGTGTCCCTCCCTTCGCTGACAAATCTCCCCCATAAGCCGGCACCCCAATCTTTTCGCGGGATGCGGTGCGCGGTCATGGCAACTTCATACGCCTTGAACCATTGCTGGATATCGTCATTCTTGTAGTATTCCTTGACGATATCTTTGGGAATGTGGACCTTCGGGTCGGCAGGAGGTGGAGGGTCCCGGGTTATCGTGGCGCCAGCCTCTTCGGTCTTGGACTTGATCTCTAGTTCTTTGAGGCCACGCTCGTGTTCATACGTGAGCTTTTTTTCTTCCAATTCCCTTTGCCTCCGCCTCTCTTCCAGATCTCCTTCTAATCGTAGTTGCTCAATGGCCATTTTCTTTTCTGCTAATTGAAGTTCTCCATCCAGCCGGAGTCGGGCGAGCTCTAGTTCATGGAGCCGACTCCTCTCTCGCTCCCGGGCGTCTTCGTGGGAGAGGCCCGGTTCTCTGTTGGCGGTTCTTTCTTCCACTGGGGCTATGACCGTACTCAGGGGTACTTCTAGGATAATGTCATCGTTAGCCTGGGGTGGGGTCGCTCCGGTCTCCACCCACGTTTGCAGCGCGTCTTTGAAATCGTCTTTTGTGCTTAGTCCGGTGGTAGCGATACCCAGGGCTCTGCAGAATTGTTTGAGTTCTTTATGGGTGTACTCCTCTAATCGTTCCTTCTGGAATTCTGTGGTCATTCCGGTTTCCTTAGTAGTCATCGTGGTTGTGGGTCTCTGTTAGTAGTGTCGAATTACTCGCTGTACGATTTGCGCGGGCTCGGATCCCGTCGCTTGCCACCAATGTTGGAAAGGCGATCCCAGGGGAGACAGAAGATGTCTGACTGCCCGCCCCGAGACTCACCTCTCTCTATGGAATAGGCCGAGCGCCGTAGGGAGGCCTCCTTGGCGAGGCTCTTCTCCTACAATCGTACCAGTTGAGCAATCACACTACTACAGACGGACACCACACGACGAAGTATTCACAAGTATCTTTATATAAGAAATGAAGGCACGTTCTTATCAGGTTAGCAGGTAGGGATCGGGGGATCCATAAAGTCGTGGTTTCGGGAATAATGGGGTAGCGGGACAGTCTTGGCACCAACTAGTGCGTGGATAGTTCAAGGGGTCAGGCCGCGACAGCGTCAGCAGGGCCTCGAAAGTGGTTTAGCTAGGTCAGGCCGCGACAGCGTCAGCAGGGCCTCGAAGGTGGGTCAGCTTGGTCAGGCCGCGACAGCGTCAGCAGGGCCTCGAAGATGGTTCAGCTCGGTCAGGCCGCGACAGCGTCAGCAGGGCCTCGAAGGTGGTTTAGCTTGGTCAGGCCGCGACAGCGTCAGCAGGGCCTCGAAGATGGTTCAGCTCGGTCAGGCCGCGACAGCGTCAGCAGGGCCTTGAAGGTGGTTCAGCTCGGTCAGGCCGCGACAGTGTCAGCAGGGCCTCGGAGGTGGTTCAGCTTGGTCAGGCCCCGACAGCGTCAGCAGGGCCTCGAAGGTGGTTCAGCTCGGTCAGGCCGCGACAGCGTCAGCAGGGCCTCGAAGATGATTCAGGTGCACGAGTTCGGATGAGGATCAGCCGCGACAAGGTCAGCAGGGCTTCGACTCCAAGATACAACTGGAGTCCTAATCCAGGGCTGGCCCAGATATAGGACTGGAGTCCTTTGATGTCCGGACCCTCGCGCCTGGGGGTCCGAGGGGCCAGGATGAAGGTGTCCAGACACCCAGCAGGGGGGTGGAGCCAGGGCCCAGGGAGGCTGGAGAGCGATCGACACCAGGCGTCTGGGGATGGCTGGAGGCTCATCGAAACTCCCCTCCTCCGGGATCCGCCAAGTGGCCACTCTACCACCTGGGAGGATCTTGGTGCCTTGATGTCGGGGCTTCGCTGGGGCCGGGGTCAGGGATGGCTGTGGCCACGTGCTTGGGACGTGATGGGCCCAAGATGGAGTCGGGCCGGAAATGGTGGCCTGGCATGGTCGCCAGACCGGCAGTGTTGGCGAGCAGGGTCCGGGGAGAGCTGTGGGTTGCCAGGGGGGCTGCTCTCGTCGATGGTTCGTGTTCAGGGGGGTCGACGGCGGGTCGACGGAGGCCGATGTCGTCCCGGGCCCGCCATGCGGGAGGGGTAGGACCACGCCACGAGGCCGGGTCCAACATGTATCACATGCACTGGCACTAGTAGGATAGTCGGAAGGGTAGAGCGCTCTTTACCAAGGTCATCATTAGGTGCGAGCTAACCACGAGTGGGGGAGCAGCTGCGGGCGAAAAGCAGGTCAGAAATCCGAGCGCTCTTTACCAAGGTCATCATTAGGTGCGAGCTAACCACGAGTGGGGGAGCAGCTGCGGGCGAAAAGCAGGTCAGAAATCTGAGCGCTCTTTACCAAGGTCATCATTAGGTGCGAACTAACCACGAGTGGGGGAGCAGCTGCGGGCAAAAAGCAGGGCACACAACTTGCACAGGTGAGCGTGCATAGCTCCCGGATGCCGTCCACCACGCATACAGGTAACCTGGCCGTTTCTATCACACACATACCGGACAGCCCTGCACGATCCACAGGCGCACACGAGCCCCCGATGGGCCTGTAGGATATTATATATGTATGTACTGTTTGCGCATCAATGCAGAGATTCCATGTCTCCTTTCACCGCATGTGTCAGCGGCAGACGATGAGCAGGGTAGACATTTCAGGTGTCCCCACGTTCCCGACTTTATACCGAGCTAAAGCCACTCCACCGCCCCCCACCTTTTCAAGGCCCGCACCCTCGCGCCTGCACGCGCGTATCTTGGGGCCAAGCACCGGACAAGAACTTATTCACCACCAGCCCTGTTGGGGCACACACTCTCGTCCACCCTGTGGGCACCGTGCCAAAGTCACAGTTGATACCCACAGGGCCTGCGCTGCTCACAACACTTGCACAGGTGAGCGTGCAAGGCTCCCGAATGCCGTCCACCACGCATACAGGTAATCTGGCCGTATCTAACACACACATACCTGACAGCCCTGCACGAGCCACAGGAGCACACGAGCACCCGATGGGCCTGTAGGGCACAAACAGGCGCAAAAGAACTGCACTGAATGCAACCTCTTCCTTCAACGATACACCATTTCTAACCACGTGTGGGGGAGCAGCTGCGGGCGAAAAGCAGGCCAGAAATCCGTGCGCTCTTTACCAACGTCATCATTACGTACGTGCTAATTACATGTGGGGGAGGAGCTGCTTAGGGCGCGGTCATCATTAGGTGAGAGCTAACCAAGAGTGGGGGAGCAGCTGCGGGCGAAAAGCAGGTCAGAAATCCGAGCGCTCTTTACCAAGGTCATCATTAGGTGCGAACTAACCACGAGTGGGGGAGCAGCTGCAGGCGAAAAGCAGGTCAGAAATCCGAGCGCGCTTTACCAAGATCATCATTAGGTGCGAACTAACCACGAGTGGGGGAGCAGCTGCGGGCGAAAAGCAGGGCACAAAACTTGCACAGGTGAGCGTGCATAGCTCCCGAATGCCGTCCACCACGCATACAGGTAATCTGGCCGTATCTAACACACTCATACCTGACAGCCCTGCATGAGCGACAGGCACACACGAGCCCACGATGGGCCTGTAGGATATTATATATGTTGGTACTGTTTGCGCATCAATGCAGAGATTGCATGTCTCCTTTCACCGCATGTGTCAGCGGCAGGCGATAAGCAGGGCAGACATTCCAGGTGCCCCCACGTTCCTGTCCTCACACCGAGTTAAAGCCACTCCAACCAACCTTTTAAAGGCCCGCACCCTCGCGCCTGCATGCGCATATCTTGGGGCCAAGCACCGGACATGCAGTTGCACCACCAGCCCTGTTGGGGCACACACTCTCGTCCACCCTGTGGGGACCGTGCCAAAGTCACAAATGGTACCCACAGGGCCTGCGCTGCTCACAACACTTGCACATTTGAGCGTGCAAGGCTCCCGAATGCCGTCCACCACGCATACAGGTAATCTGGCCGTATCTATCACACACATACCTGACAGCCCTGCATGAGCCACAGTCACACACGATCACCCGATGGGCCTGTAGGACACAAACAGGCGCAAAAGAACTGCACTGACTACAACCTCTTCCTGCAAGGATACATTTGGTCACACTTCTGCATGCCCCACACAGGGTGGATGAGAGTGTGTGCAGTAAGTACACCCCTGGTGCCCTGTATACATGACCATGCGTGTCACAGGCGCAGTCCCTGTGGGTTGCGAGAGATCTTGTATGTGTGCATTTGTTTGTAGAAAGTAGAATCACATCTAGGTTCTCTTTCATTTTATATTTCATTGGTTTCGTTTTTTGTTTTATTGGTGTGATGTCTTTTTTATTTCCCTTCCCTTTCTTTTTGGAAAAAGGTAACCTGTATGTGTGTATTTGTTTGTAGAAAGTAGAATCACATCTAGGTTCTCTTTCATTTTATGTTTCATTGGTTTCGTTTTTTGTTTTATTGGTGTGATGTCTTTTTTATTTCCCTTCCCTTTCTTTTTGGAAAAAAGGTAACCGATGATGATAAATGGGGTGCTGGCGAGTACCAGTCAGCTGTCCCCCCTTGGTGTTGCAACCGTGAAGTGTGCCTTTTTTCCTTTCCACATTTTTTCAGTTTATGGGTGGATGGTCGATGGTAGTTTTTATCTGTCTCCCTCCTTTTGTCTCCCTCCTTCTCTCTGTCTCCCTCCCTTTCCCTCTCTCCCTCTATCTTCCACCCTCTGTCTCCCTCCGTCTCTGTCTCCCTCCCACCACGCATACAGGTAATCTGGCCGTATCTGCCCGTTCAGGTCTGTCCCTGAGTGTTGTGATGGTTTCCCTGAGGGATGTGGTGGTGTCCCTGAGTGATGTGGTGGTGTCCCTGAGTGATGTGGGTGTGCCCCTGAGTGGTGCCCCTGAGTGATGTGGTGGTTTCCCTGAGTGATATGGTGGTGTCCTTGAGTGGTGTGGTGGTGTCCCTGAGCAGTGTGGAGGTGTCCCTGAGTCATGTGTGGGGATGTCCCTGAGTCATGTGTCGAGGTGTCCCTGAGTGGTTTGATGGTGTCCCTGAGTCATGTCTGGGGATGTCCCTGAGTCATGTGTGGGGATGTCCCTGAGTCATGTGTGGGGATGTCCCTGAGTCATGTGTGGAGGTGTCCCTGAGTGGTGTGGTCGTGTCCCTGAGTCATGTGTGGGGATGTCCCTGAGTCATGTGTGGAGGTGTCCATGAGTGGTTTGGTGGTGTCCCTGCGTCATGTGTGGGGATGTCCCTGAGTCATGTGTGGGGATATCCCTGAGTGATGTGTGACGTTATCCCTGAGTGATGTGGTGGTGTCCCTGAGTGGTGTGGTGGTGTCCCTGAGTCATGTGTGGGGATGTCCCTGAGTCATGTGTGGGGATATCCCTGAGTGATGTGTGGGGATGTCCCTGAGTCATGTGTTGGGATGTCCCTGAGTCATGTGTGGGGATGTCCCTGAGTCATGTGTGGGGATGTTCCTGAGTCATATGTGGGGATATCCCTGAGTGATGTGTGATGGTGTCCCTGAGTCATGTGTGGGGATGTCCCTGAGTCATGTGTGGGGATATCCCTGAGTGATGTGTGGGGATGTCCCTGAGTCATGTGTGGGGATGTCCCTGAGTCATGTGTGGAGGTGTCCCTGAGTGGTTCGGTGGTGTCCCTGAGTCATGTGTGGGGATGTCCCTGATTCATGTGTGGGGATATCCCTGAGTGATGTGTGATGGTGTCCCTGAGTCATGTGTGGGGATGTCCCTGAGTCATGTGTGGAGGTGTCCCTGAGTGGTGTGGTCGTGTCCCTGAGTTATGTGTGGGGATGTCCCTGAGTCATGTGTGGAGGTGTCCCTGAGTAGTTTGAGGGTGTCCCTTAGTCATATGTGGGGATGTCCCTGAATCATGTGTGGGGATATCCCTAAGTGATTTGTGATGGTATCCCTGAGTGATGTGGTGGTGTCCCTGAGTGCTGTGGTGGTGTCGCTGAGTGGTGTGGTGGTGTCACTGAGTGCTGTGGTGGTGTCCCTGAGTGATGTGGTGGTGTCGCTGAGTGGTGTGGTGGTGTCCCTGAGTGCTGTGGTGGTGTCCCTGAGTGATGTGGTGGTGTCGGTGAGTGGTGTGGTGGTGTCACTGAGTGCTGTGGTGGTGTCCCTGAGTGATGTGGTGGTGTCGCTGAGTGCTGTGGTGGTGTCCCTGAGTGCTGTGGTGGTTTCCCTGAGTGATGTGGTGGTGTCCCTGAGTGGTGTGGTGGTGTCCCTGAGTGGTGTGGTGGTGTCCCTGAGTGCTGTGGTGGTTTCCCTGAGTGATGTGGTGGTGTCCCTGAGTGGTGTGGTGGTGTCCCTGAGTGATGTGGTGGTGTCGCTGAGTGGTGTGGTGGTGTCCCTGTGTGAGGTGGTGGTGTCCCTGAGTGATGTGGTGGTGTCCCTGAGGTAATCTGGCCGTATCTAACACACACATACCTGACAGCCCTGCACGAGCCACAGGCATACACGAGCCCCGATGGGCCTGTAGGACACAAACAGGCGCACAAGGACTGCACAGAATACAACCTCTTCCTTCAACGATACACCTGTTCTAACCACGAGTGGGGGAGCAGCTGCGGGCGAAAAGCAGGGCAAAAAACTTGCACAGGTGAGCGTGCAAGGCTCCCGAATGCCGTCCACCACGCATACAGGTAATCTGGCCGTATCTAACACACTCATACCGAACAGCCCTGCATGAGCCACAGGCACACACGAGCCCCCGATGGGCCTGTAGGATATTATATATGTTGGTACTGTTTGCGCATCAATGCAGAGATTGCATGTCTCCTTTTACTGCCTGTGTCAGCGGCAGGCGATGAGCAGGGCAGACATTCCAGGTGCCCCCACGTTCCCTTCCTTACAGCGAGCTAAAGCCACTCCACCCCCCCGCCCCCACCTTTTCAAGGCCCACACCCTCACACCTGCACGCGCGTATCTTGGGGCCAAGCACCGGACAAGAACTTATTCACCACCAGCCCTGTTGGGGCACACACTTCCGTTCACCCTGTGGGCACCGTGCCAAAGTCACAGCTGGTACCCACAGGGCCTGCGCTGCTCACAACACTTGCACAGGTGAGCATGCAAGGCTCCCGAATGCCGTCCACCGCGCATACAGGTAATCTGGCCGTATCTAACACACTCATACCGGACAGCCCTGCATGAGCCACAGGCACACACGAGCCCACGATGGGCATGTAGGATATTATATATGTTGGTACTGTTTGCGCATCAATGCAGAGATTGCATGTCTTTTTTCACCGCCTGTGTCAGCGGCAGGCGGTGAGCAGGGCAGACATTCCACGTGCCCCCACGTACCCGTCCTTACACCGAGCTAAAGCCACTCCACCCCTCCGCCCCCACCTTTTCAAGGCCCGCACCCTCGCGCCTGCACGCGCGTATCTGGGGGGCCAAGCACCGGACTAGAACTTATTCACCACCAGCCCTGTTGGGGCACACACTCTCGTCCACCCTGTGGGCACCGTGCCAAAGTCACAGATGGTACCCACAGGGCCTGCGCTGCTCACAAAAGTTGCACAGGTGAGCGTGCAAGGCTCCCGAATGCCGTCCACCACGCATACAGGTAATCTGGCCGTATCTAACACACTCATACCAGACAGCCCTGCATGAGCCACAGGCACACACGAGCCCCCGATGGGCCTGTAGCATATTATATATGTTGGTACTGTTTGCGCATCAATGCAGATATTGCATGTCTCCTTTCACCGCCTGTGTCAGCGGCAGGCGATGAGCAGGGCAGACATTCCAGGTGCCCCCACGTTCCCGTCCTTACACCGAGCTAAAGCCACTCCACCCCCCCCCCACCTTTTCAAGGCCTGCACCCTCGCGCCTGCACGCGCGTATCTTGGGGCCAAGCACCGGACAAGAACTTATTCACCACTAGCCCTGTTGGGGCACACACTCTCGTCCACCCTTTGGGCACCGTGCCAAAGTCACAGATGGTACCCACAGGGCCTGCGCTACTCACAACACTTGCACAGGTGAGCGTGCAAGGCTCCCGAATGCCGTCCACCACGCATACATGTAATCTGGCCGTATCTAACACACTCATATCGGACAGCCCTGCATGAGCCACAGGCACACACGATCCCCCGATGGGCCTGTAGGACACAAACAGGCGCAAAAGAACTGCACTGAATACAACCTCTTCCTTCAACGATACACCTGTTCTAACCACGAGTGGGGGAGCAGCTGCGGACGAAAAGCAGGGCACAAAACTTGCACAGGTGAGCGTGCATAGCTCCCGAATGCCATCCACCACGCATACAGGTAATCTGGCCGTATCTAACACACACATACCGGACAGCCCTGCACAAGCCACAGGAGCACACGAGCACCCGATGGGCCTGTAGGACACAAACAGGCGCAAAAGAACTGCACTGAATACAACCTCTTCCTTCAACGATACACCTGTTCTAACCACGAGTGGCGGAGCAGCTGCGGGCGAAAAGCAGGGCACATAACTTGCACAGGTGAGCGTGCATAGCTCCCGCATGCCGCCCACCACGCACACAGATAATCTGGCAGTTTCTATCACACACATACCGGACAGCCCTGCACGAGCCACAGGCACACATGAGCCCCCGATGGGCCTGTAGGATATTATATATGTTGGTACTGTTTGCGCATCAATGCAGAGATTGCATGTCTCCTTTCACAGCCTCTGTCAGCGGCAGGCGATGAGCTCGGCAGACATTCCAGGTGCCCCCACGTTCCCGTCCTTACACCGAGCTAAAGCCACTCCACCCCCCCTCCCACCTTTTCAAGGCCCGCACCCTCGCGCCTGCACGCGCGTATCTTGGGGCCAAGCACCGGACAAGAACTTATTCACCACCAGCCCGGTTGGGGCACACACTCTCGTCCACCCTGTGGGCACCGTGCCAAAGTCACAGATGGTACCCACAGGGCCTGCGCTGCTCAGAACACTTGCACAGGTGAGCGTGCATAGCTCCCGAATGCCATCCACCACGCATACAGGTAATCTGGCCGTATCTATCACACACATACCTGACAGCCCTGCATGATCCACAGGCACACACGAGCCCCCGATGGGCCTGTAGGACACAAACAGGCGCAAAAGAACTGCACTGAATACAACCTCTTCCTTCAACGATACACCTGTTCTAACCACGAGTGGGGGAGCAGCTGCGGGCGAAAAGCAGGGCACAAAACTTGCACAGGTGAGCGTGCATAGCTCCCGAATGCCGTCCACCACGCACACAGATAATCTGGCCGTTTCTATCACACACATACTGGACAGCCCTGCACGAGCCACAGGCGCACACGAGCACCCGATGGGCCTGTAGGATATTATATATGTTGGTACTGTTTGCGCATCAATGCAGAGATTGCATGTCTCCTTTCACCGCCTGTGTCAGCGGCAGGCGATGAGCTCCGCAGACATTCCAGGTGCTCCCACGTTCCCGTCCTTACACCGAGATAAAGCCACTCCACTCCCCCGCCCCCACCTTTTCAAGGCCCACACCCTCGCGCCTGCACGCGCGTATCTTGGGGCCAAGCACCGGACAAGAACTTATTCACCACCAGCCCTGTTGGGGCACACACTCTCGTCCACCCTGTGGGCACCGTGCCAAAGTCACAAATGGTACCCACAGGGCCTGCGCTGCTCACAACACTTGCACAGGTGAGCGTGCAAGGCTCCCGAATGCCGTCCACCACGCATGCAGGTAATCTGGCCGTATCTAAGACACACATACCGGACAGCCCTGCACAAACCACAGGAGCACACGAGCACCCGATGGGCCTGTAGAACACAAACAGGCGCAAAAGAACTGCACTGAATACAACCTCTTCCTTCAACGATACACCTGTTCTAACCACGAGTGGGGGAGCAGCTGCGGGCGAAAAGCAGGGCACAAAACTTGCACAGGTGAGCGTGCGTAGCTCCCGAATGCCGTCCACCACGCACACAGATAATCTGGCCGTTTCTATCACACACATACCGGACAGCCCTGCACGAGCCACAGGCGCACACGAGCCCCCGGTGGGCCTGTAGGATATTATATATGTTTGTACTGTTTGCGCATCAATGCAGAGATTGCATGTCTTTTTTCACCGCCTATGTCAGCGGCAGGCGATGAGCAGGGCAGACATTCCAGGTGCCCCCACGTTCCCGTCCTTACACCAAGCTAAAGCCACTCCACCCCCCGCCCCCACCTTTTGAAGGCCCGCACCCTCGCGCCTGCACGCGCGTATCTTGGGGCCAAGCACCGGACAAGAACTTATTCACCACCAGCCCTGTTGGGGCACACACTCTCGTCCACCCTGTGGGCACCGTGCCAAAGTCACAGATGGTACCCACAGGGCCTGCGCTGCTCACAACACTTGCACAGGTGAGCGTGCAAGGCTCCCGAATGGCGTCCACCACACACACAGGTAATCTGGCCGTATCTATCACACACATACCTGACAGCCCTGCATGATCCACAGGCACACACGAGCCCCCGATGGGCCTGTAGGACACAAACAGGCGCAAAAGAACTGCACTGAATACAACCTCTTCCTTCAACGATACACCTGTTCTAACCACGAGTGGGGGAGCAGCTGCGGGCGAAAAGCAGGGCACAAAACTTGCACAGGTGAGCGTGCATAGCTCCCGAATGCCGTCCACCACGCACACAGATAATCTGGCCGTTTCTATCACACACATACCGGACAGCCCTGCACGAGCCACAGGCGCACACGAGCACCCGATGGGCCTGTAGGATATTATATATGTTGGTACTGTTTGCGCATCAATGCAGAGATTGCATGTCTCCTTTCACCGCCTGTGTCAGCGGCAGGCGATGAGCTCCGCAGACATTCCAGGTGCTCCCACGTTCCCGTCCTTACACCGAGATAAAGCCACTCCACTCCCCCGCCCCCACCTTTTCAAGGCCCACACCCTCGCGCCTGCACGCGCGTATCTTGGGGCCAAGCACCGGACAAGAACTTATTCACCACCAGCCCTGATGGGGCACACACTCTCGTCCACCCTGTGGGCACCGTGCCAAAGTCACAAATGGTACCCACAGGGCCTGCGCTGCTCACAACACTTGCACAGGTGAGTGTGCAAGGCTCCCGAATGCCGTCCACCACGCATACAGGTAATCTGGCCGTATCTAAGACACACATACCGGACAGCCCTGCACAAACCACAGGAGCACACGAGCACCGGATGGGCCTGTAGAACACAAACAGGCGCAAAAGAACTGCACTGAATACAACCTCTTCCTTCAACGATACACCTGTTCTAACCACGAGTGGGGGAGCAGCTGCGGGCGAAAAGCAGGGCACAAAACTTGCACAGGTGAGCGTGCATAGCTCCCGAATGCCGTCCACCACGCACACAGATAATCTGGCCGTTTCTATCACACACATACCGGACAGCCCTGCACGAGCCACAGGCGCACACGAGCCCACGATGGGCCTGTAGGATATTACATATGTTTGTACTGTTTGCGCATCAATGCAGAGATTGCATGTCTTTTTTCACCGCCTATGTCAGCGGCAGGCGATGAGCAGGGCAGACATTCCAGGTGCCCCCACGTTCCCGTCCTTACACCGAGCTAAAGCCACTCCACCCCCCGCCCCCACCTTTTCAAGGCCCGCACCCTCGCGCCTGCACGCGCGTATCTTGGGGCCAAGCACCGGACAAGAACTTATTCACCACCAGCCCTGTTGGGGCACACACTCTCGTCCACCCTGTGGGCACCGTGCCAAAGTCACAGATGGTACCCACAGGGCCTGCGCTGCTCACAACACTTGCACAGGTGAGCGTGCAAGGCTCCCGAATGGCGTCCACCACACATACAGGTAATCTGGCCGTATCTATCACACACATACCTGACAGCCCTGCATGAGCCACAGGCACACACGAGCCCCCGATGGGCCTGTAGGACACAAACAGGTGCAAAAGAACTGCACTGAATACAACCTCTTCCTTCAACGATACACCTGTTCTAACCACGAGTGAGGGAGCAGCTGCGGGCGAAAAGCAGGGCACAAAACTTGCACAGGTGAGCGTGCATAGCTCCCGAATGCCATCCACCACGCACACAGATTAATCTGACCGTTTCTATCACACACATACCGGAGAGCCCTGCATGAGCTACAGGCGCAGACGAGCACCCGATGGGCCTGTAGGATATTATATATGTTGGTACTGTTTGCGCATCAATGCAGAGATTGCATGTCTCCTTTCACCACCTGTGTCAGCGGCAGGCGATGAGCTCCGCAGACATTCCAGTTGCGCCCACGTTCCCGTCCTTACACCGAGCTAAAGCCACTCCACCCCCCCACCCCCACCTTTTCAAGGCCCGCACCCTCGCGCCTGCACGCGCGTATCTTGGGGCCAAGCACCGGACAAGAACGTATTCACCACCAGCCCTGTTGGGGCACACACTCTCGTCCACCCTGTGGGCACCGTGCCAAAGTCACAAATGGTACCCACAGAGCCTGCGCTGCTCACAACACTTGCACAGGTGAGTGTGCAAGGCTCCCGAATGCCGTCCACCACGCATACACGTAATCAGGCCGTATCTAACACACACATACCTGACAGCCCTGCACGAGCCACAGGAGCACACGAGCACCCGATGGGCCTGTAGGATATTATATATGTTGGTACTGGTTGCGCATCAATGCAGAGATTGCATGTCTTTTTTCACCGCCTGTGTCAGCGGCAGGCGATGAGCAGGGCAGACATTCCAGGTGCCCCCACGTTCCCGTCCTTACACCGAGCTAAAGCCACTCCACCCCCCCGCCCCCACCTTTTCAAGGCCCGCACCCTCGCACCTGCACGCGCGTATCTTGGGGCCAAGCACCGGACAAGAACTTATTCACCACCAGCCCTGTTGGGGCACACACTCTCGTCCACCCTGTGGGCACCGTGCCAAAGTCACAGATGGTACCCACAGGGCCTGCGCTGCTCACAACACTTGCACAGGTGAGCGTGCAAGGCTCCCGAATGGCGTCCACCACACATACAGGTAATCTGGCCGTATCTATCACACACATACCTGACAGCCCTGCATGAGCCACAGGCACACACGAGCCCCCGATGGGCCTGTAGGACACAAACAGGTGCAAAAGAACTGCACTGAATACAACCTCTTCCTTCAACGATACACCTGTTCTAACCACGAGTGAGGGAGCAGCTGCGGGCGAAAAGCAGGGCACAAAACTTGCACAGGTGAGCGTGCATAGCTCCCGAATGCCGTCCACCACGCACACAGATAATCTGACCGTTTCTATCACACACATACCGGAGAGCCCTGCATGAGCTACAGGCGCAGACGAGCACCCGATGGGCCTGTAGGATATTATATATGTTGGTACTGTTTGCGCATCAATGCAGAGATTGCATGTCTCCTTTCACCACCTGTGTCAGCGGCAGGCGATGAGCTCCGCAGACATTCCAGTTGCGCCCACGTTCCCGTCCTTACACCGAGCTAAAGCCACTCCACCCCCCCACCCCCACCTTTTCAAGGCCCGCACCCTCGCGCCTGCACGCGCGTATCTTCGGGCCAAGCACCGGACAAGAACGTATTCACCACCAGCCCTGTTGGGGCACACACTCTCGTCCACCCTGTGGGCACCGTGCCAAAGTCACAAATGGTACCCACAGAGCCTGCGCTGCTCACAACACTTGCACAGGTGAGTGTGCAAGGCTCCCGAATGCCGTCCACCACGCATACACGTAATCAGGCCGTATCTAACACACACATACCTGACAGCCCTGCACGAGCCACAGGAGCACACGAGCACCCGATGGGCCTGTAGGATATTATATATGTTGGTACTGTTTGCGCATCAATGCAGAGATTGCATGTCTTTTTTCACCGCCTGTGTCAGCGGCAGGCCATGAGCAGGGCAGACATTCCAGGTGCCCCCACGTTCCCGTCCTTACACCGAGCTAAAGCCACTCCACCCCCCCGCCCCCACCTTTTCAAGGCCCGCACCCTCGCGCCTGCACGCGCGTATCTTGGAACTACGCACCGGACAAGAACTTATTCACCACCAGCCCTGTTGGGGAACACACTCTCGTCCACCCTGTGGACACCGTGCCAAAGTCACAGATGGTACCCACAGGGCCTGCACTGCTCACAACACTTGCACAGGTGAGCGTGCAAGGCTCCAGAATGCCTTCCACCACGCATACAGGTAATCTGGTCGTATCTATCACACACATACCTGACAGCCCTGCATGATCCACAGGCACACACGAGCCCCCGATGGGCCTGTAGGACACAAACAGGCGCAAAAGAACTGCACTGAATACAACCTCTTCCTTCAACGATACACCTGTTCTAACCACGAGTGGGGGAGCAGCTGCGGGCGAAAAGCAGGGCACAAATCTTGCACAGGTGAGCGTGCATAGCTCCCGAATGCCATCCACCACGCACACAGATAATCTGGCCGTTTCTATCACACACATATCGGACAGCCCTGCATGAGCCACAGGTGCACACGGCCCCCGATGGGCCTGTAGGATATTATATATGTTGGTACTGTTTGCGCATCAATGCAGAGATTGCATGTCTCCTTTCACCGCATGTGTCAGCGGCAGGCGATGAGCAGGGCAGACATTCCAGGTGCCCCCACTTTCCTGTCCTTACACCGAGCTAAAGCCACTCCACCTCCCCGCCCCCACCTTTTCAAGGCCCGCACCCTCGCGCCTGCACGCGCGTATCTTGGGGCCAAGCACCGGACAAGAACTTATTCACCACCAGCCCTGTTGGGGCACACACTCTCGTCCACCCTGTAAGGACCGTGCCAAAGTCACAAATGGTACCCACAGGGCCTGCGCTGCTCACAACACTTGCACAGGTGAGCGTGCAAGGCTCCCGAATGCCGTCCACCACGCATACAGGTAATCTGGCCGTATTTATCACACACATACCGGACAGCCCTGCATGAGCCACAGGCACACACGAGCACCCGATGGGCCTGTAGGATATTATATATATTGGTACTGTTTGCGCATCAATGCAGAGATTGCATGTCTCCTTTCACCGCATGTGTCAGCGGCAGGCGATGAGCTCGGCAGACATTCCAGGTGCCCCCACGTTCCCGTCCTTACACCGAGCTAAAGCCACTCCACCCCACCCCCCGCCCCCACCTTTTCAAGGCCCGCACCCTCGCGCCTGCACGCGCGTATCTTGGGGCCAAGCACCGGACAAGAACTTATTCAACACCAGCCTTGTTGGGGCACACACTCTCGTCCACCCTGTGGGCACCGTGCCAAAGTCACAGATGGTACCCACAGGGCCTGCACTTCACAGGCATCCAGGTAATATTTGCGCCCGGCACACCCACTTGTGGACCCCGACGGTACACCCACGCATACTGAAAATTGCAAGGCTCCCGAATGCTGTCTACCTCGCAAATCAGCTGAAATACATTCTGGAAATGTCAAAGTCTTCGAGTAGCACCATAACAATAATTTCCTATCTCATATTTTAATTATGGGAGCAACGTTTCATACACTTACCCCATAGAAGAATCCATGCTGCAAGAAAGAAGGATCATGGACATCTGGGAAGCACCACACTGTTCAGAGCTGAGGAAGTATTCAAATTTAGTGTAGACTAAGCCTGGCATTTTTCCAGACTGCCAGGTGGGTGGAGACATGCTTCCATCGATTCTATTGGCTACACCTTTCTGTAGGGAGGGCTTAACACTAGGGAGGTGTATTCCTACTGTACTTTAGCCAATGGAATCATTGTAGGTAATGTCCCACCCCCTGACTATCTCTTTAAGTAGCAGGGCATCTTCCCACTAAAATCCTGTGCTTGAGCTCCGCTGAGTACAGGTGGATATTGGTGGTCAAGATTGTTTATTGCTAGCCAGATAAGTTTCTTCTTTAAAACCTTTGGAATGGATACCTCTCAGAGGTAAGTCTATGTGCATGGGCTGTTTTTGCAAAGATTGATATTTGACTATATTGAATTTGTGTTTTATTTTGTTTTGCTACATTTAAACTGGATACTGGTACAGCTGTCCAAGTGTTTCAAATTGCATGTCTACTGTATTCCTAAGATGTACAAACAGGCTCAAAAGAACTGCACTGAATACAACCTCTTCCTTCAAGGATACACCTGTTCACACATAGCACCTGCACGTGCCACGTGTATCACATGCACTGGCACTAGTAGGATAGTCGGAAAGGGTAGAGCGCTCTTTACCAAGGTCATCATTAGGTGCGAGCGAACCACGAGTGGGGGAGCAGCTGCGGGCGAAAAGCAGGTCAGAAATCCGAGCGCTCTTTACCAAGGTCATCATTAGGTGCGAACTAACTACGAGTGGGGGAGCAGCTGCGGGCGAAAAGCAGGTCAGAAATCCGAGCGCTCTTTACCAAGGTCATCATTAGGTGCGAACTAACCACGAGTGGGGGAGCAGCTGCGGGCGAAAAGCAGGTCAGAAATCCGAGCGCTCTTTACCAAGGTCATCATTAGGTGCGAACTAACCACGAGTGGGGGAGCAGCTGCGGGCGAAAAGCAGGGCACACAACTTGCACAGGTGAGCGTGCATAGCTCCCGAATGCCGTCCACCACGCATACAGGTAATCTGGCCGTTTCTATCACACACATATCGGACAGCCCTGCACGATCCACAGGCGCACACGAGCACCCGATGGGCCTGTAGGATATTATATATGTTGGTACTGTTTGCGCATCAATGCAGAGATTGCATGTCTCCTTTCACCGCATGTGTCAGCGGCAGGCGATGAGCAGGGCAGACATTCCAGGTGTCCCCACGTTCCCATCCTTACACCGAGCTAAAGCCACTCCACCCCCCCCCTTTTCAAGGCCCGCACCCTCGCGCCTGCACACGCGTATCTTGGGGTCAAGCACCGGACAAGAACTTATTCACCACCAGCCCTGTTGGGGCACACACTCTCGACCACCCTGTGGGCACCGTGCCAAAGTCACAGATGGTACCCACAGGGCCTGCGCTGCTCACAACACTTGCACAGGTGAGCGTGCAAGGCTCCCGAATGCCGTCTACCACGCATACAGGTAATCTGGCCGTATCTAACACACACATACCTGACAGCCCTGCACGAGCCACAGGAGCACACAAGCACCCGATGGGCCTGTAGGACACAAACAGGCGCAAAAGAACTGCACTGAATACAACCTCTTCCTTCAACGATACACCTGTTCTAACCACGTGTGGGGGAGCAGCTGCGGGCGAAAAGCAGGCCAGAAATCCGTGCGCTCTTTACCAACGTCATCATTACGTACGTGCTAATTACATGTGGGGGAGGAGCTGCTTAGGGCGCGGTCATCATTAGGTGAGAGCGCTCGGGGGGCGTGGCTTGGAGGGCGAAGATGGCGGTCGCAGCTTAGAGGAGCTCTCGCCGGCCCAGACATAATCTGTTTATTTATCCTGGCCCCCGAGCCCGCTAACTGCCCTACCTGTGGGGAGAGTGTTCCTGGTGGCACCCAGATCTCTCCGGTGTGCCGACTCGCTCCCTCTGCCGCTCCGGTGAACCGTGATCATCCGCAGTCCTGTTGACGCCGATTCCGGATCCAACACCGCCGACAGCGAGAGCCTGCGTGGGACAGCTCGTGCCTCCATCCTGGTCGTCGAAGACACCTCCTGGTCCACGTGGCTGCAAAGTCAAGCGTCCACTCTTCACCTGATTGCGACGACGACATCTGGTTCCACTCCAGTCACTGGCTAGTGACTGTGAACATTGTCCCCTCTGCTTTCAGGTCTCCTTCTTCACCAATCCACCCTTGGATTGCACCGGACATCTTCCTCCTGGTCGCCTGCAGCATCTTTTCTTTCAGGCTCCATAGACTTCAACGCGAGAACCCGACACGACTTCGCACCTATGCACCCGCAGCCCGTGGGTGAGGTAACGAGAGCATTTCGGTGCTCAAGGGTAGTTTAACTGTCCAAGTGTCCAGTTCCACAGTCGTTTTAGTCCTACCTAGTCAGGATTGTCCGTACTCACCTTTTAACTTGACCTGTCCTGTCCATAGACGTTGTTACGCATCTCGCGTGTGAGTTCACACTCTGCACACGCGTTCCGTGGGCCTCCTATTACTTACCTAGTAATAGTGTAGCGTGGTCCCAACAATCCTACAGCCTCTGGACAGCTCCATTCCTTCTATTGACTTTCACATTCCACTTACTTAGTATATGGTTTGTCGTGCCCCTAGGGCACCATTGTGATTTCGTGCAACTTAACGTATTTTTCAGGAGAGATTGTCATGTGCTTAGCCCTCTGACCTCATAAAGAGTTCAGTGGTGTTTGTTATTAATGAATATACTGTTTATTTTCATAACAACCTGTGTGGTGTCCTTTCATCTGGTATTCAAGGGGTTATATTGTGGTAAAACAGCTGGCTTCACATGCCAAAAGAGTTTAGCCTAAGACTGCTTTGTCCATGCTACCATTAGGATAGCTGGTCTATAAGGTTGACTTTCAACCAATCACCATAAGGGTTGTTTGGACTGATACAAGGTGATCACTAGAACTAGTGAGCATCATATATCAGGCCAACTTCTCACATTGGTGTGCAGCAGGTGGGATTTGAGCTTGCTGTTGTTTTTACCACGTATAATCTTGAAATATCATTTGAAAGATCACATAAGGTACCATAGGTACATATAACAAGCTTAGAAATACTCTGAGTTCTACTGAACCAGCTGTTGTAGTAGAAAGGGCCTAGCACACCCTGACTACAACTCTTAGCAAGGGAGCAGTAGGAAAACCCATAGTGTAGGTAGGTGCCTCACTTACACCTCACTAGAAGCATGTCTACCCATGGAGAGTTTTCAGAGACTCCCCTAGTGGTTAGTGACCCTCCACAGGTCCTTTCCAGATATGCAGCTCTCAGTTTCCAGGAGATGAGACAATTGTGTACCTCCAGGAAATTGAAGCAGGGTTCTAACCCTACCACTCCTTTTCTGTTAGGTCTCTTAGAGACATATGATGCTAGAAAGGCTTCTAATACAGATGGGAGCATGCCAGCCTTAGAAGGTACCTTTGGTTATCCAGATCTCCCTGAAACAGAGAATGTAGAAGAGGAGGAAGAGGAAGAAGGGGACACCTCTGGGGATGAGGCAGACAAAGGTCCTGAGTTAGTCAGCAGACTTACTAGGGCCAACTTAGACCTACATAGGGAAGGATCTGGGGGACCCCCAGTACTGACCCTAAGCAGGCCTAACTTTGGAGTTAGGAGAGATAGATCTCATTCTAGGGACTCCAATAGATCTGTGCACTCTCATGCCTCTGCTCAGAGGAGAATGATTTCTCACCAGAGGAGAATGACTTCCCCTCAGAGGAGAGAACATGAAGCAAGGATGAGACAGGCTACTCTGAGGATTCAGAGGGAAGAACTTGCCCTTGCCAGAGAGAAGCTTGCCTTTGCTAGAGAGCAACAGTTGAGTGGGGTAGTCCCCACTGGTGGCAGCAATATCCCTGAGGATAAAGACAGGAGTTTTGATAATAGACACCTGAGTAAAATAGTGCCCCCCTATAAGACAGGGGATGATATCCACAAGTGGATGACTGCTTTGGAGAGAGCCTGCAAAGTACAGCAGGTACCCCAGAGTCAGTGGGCAGCTATATTGTGGCTCTCCTTTGAAGGTAAAGGTAGAGACAAGCTCCTCACTGTTAGAGATGTGGATGCTAATGATTACCAAGTCTTGAAACTTGCACTGATTGATGGGTTTGGCTTAACCACTGAACAATACAGGTTGATGTTCAGGGATACCCAGAAAACTCAGGCTCAAGATTTGATTGGCTTTGTTGATTGTGCCACTAAGGCTCTGGAGAGCTGGTTACTGGGAAGTAAAGTTACTGATTACACAGGATTCTATAATCTAATTATGAGAGAGCAAGTCTTAAATAATTGTCAGAACCAGTTATTACACCAGCACCTGGTAGACTCTGATCTGACCTCTCCACAAGAATTGGGTAAGAGGGCAGACAAATGGGTCAGAACCAGGATTAGGCCTAAGAACCAAGGTGGTGACCAAAAGAAGGAATCAACCAAGCCTCAATAGAACGGTGGGAATAAATCTACAGATCAAACCACATCAGGGCCCCAAAAATCCTCTGAGGGGAGTGGGTCCCAGAATCCTTCCAATACCCAGAAGAAACCTTATTGCTATACCTGCAAACAGGTGGGCCATTGGAAAACTGACAGCAGTTGCCCAAGGGCCAACAACAATAAAGAGAACATACCCCCAAGTAACACTTCCAAACCTCCTGTTACTACTAGTAGTAATCCCCCAGGTGGTGGGAGTGCCCCCAGGAATTTGGGTGGATTTACTTTGGGAGTTCCTGGGGACTCTGGCCGAACCAGGTCCCCTAACTCAGATACTCTTGTCTGTGAAACTGGCATGGGGTTTGCCAACTTCACTGATTGTCCCAACACTTTGGGCAAATACAGACAGGAGCCCCTCATCAATGGTCTGAAAGTTGAGGCCTATAGAGACACAGGGGCTAGCATCACCATGGTGACTGAGAGCCTAGTCCCCTCAAGGCAACTTTTACCTGGTGCCACATACCAGGTGACAAACATTGATGGAGTGCAGAAAAATCATCCCATGGCAGTGGTAAATCTCAGCTGGGGAGGTGTCACTGGCCCCAAGAGAGTGGAAGTGTCATCAAACTTGCCTGTAGATTGCCTACTGGGGAATGATTTAGAGATCTCAGCCTGGGCTGAGGTGGAGCAAGAAACCCATTCCAAGATGGTAAATCTTCCTGAACAGGTTAGGAGGGCTGTGCCAGTCTCAGCCCAATCTCAGACAGATTCCTTACCTGAAAAGGTTAGCAGGGCTGTGATGGTAACAGCCCATACCCAAACTGAGTCCCTTCCTGAAAAGGTTGGTGGTGTTGTGTTGGCCACAGCCCAAACTCAGACTGATAATAGTGTTGTGAAGCCTGAAACTATGGATCACTCCACTCAAACAGAGAGCATTCAGGAGGAAGAGAAATCTCCCTCCCACCAGACTTTAGGAAAGGATCAGCCTCCTCAGGGAACTGATCTTACCCCTTGTGAAGAAACTGCCCCAGAGGTAGTCAGGCCTAGCCTGGCAGAACCCCTGATGTCAGTGGACCCTTCCAAGGTGGGACCCAGTCTGGAGCAGGTAACCTGCCCCTCTCTACCCTGCCTCAGTCAGCCCAGGGCTGTAGAGGTCAGGGAGGACAGTGGTGGACCCCAAAGGGCCCCCTGTCCAAAAGAACTCCCCAATCAGCAGATTAAGGGCACTGAAGCTAGTAGTCCTAGCCAAGTGACAATAAAACAAACTCCTGAGGGATCCCCCTTAAAATTAGTTAGGGACGTCCCACAGATGGACACTGTTGGGCACAGCCAAACCTGGGACCTAAGGGCCCCAAACCTGACCTGTCCCTCCAGTAACCCAAACAGAGGGACCCAGTCTCCAGCTTTAGGTAGCCAGAGGTTGACCCTGAGAGCATACAGCAACTCAGTCCTGGAAAGAGAGGCATATATGGTGGATAGTGATTGGAGGAAGTTGAGCCCAACATTAGTGGAGCCTCACTTCAGTACTCCATCCCAGCACCAGCCTTTTACTTTGCCAAAACACACCACAGGTAGAGATTCCCTATGGTGGAGACCCTCAGATACCCTTAGGGTGAGGGATTGCTTAGTGGACCATGAGATAGGGGGTAACCATGCCAGGGCATGCACCTCCTCATATGGCCACTCAGGCAATATAGGCTTACCTGGTCAAGGATAGCCTTAACTCCTTTCGTTTTTGGGGCGGGGGTTATGTAGGAAGGTGGATATCTGACTATGGTTACCCTCAACTTTTTGCCTGGTGTTTTGCTGGTTTTTTACTTAGTTGGCCTGGGATCCTGCTATTCAGGACCCCAAGCTTCCTGCTCTCTCTGTTAAAATGGACTCCATGTACCCTAGGTACATATCTAATTGGATACTGAGTCACCTTATCAGTCCCTGTACAGTATACCTTAGGTATCCAGGGCATAGGTGTACCCAGGGCCTACCAGGGGCTGAAGCATGTATTATGCCACCCCTGGCTGGCCATCCAAAACTGACACAACTGGCTGCATGACAGCTGGGGCAAGGTGGTGTAAACACCCTTTGCTGTAGATATAGTATACCTATATCTAACCCTAAAATGGACACATATATTCCTATCAGTCACTCCTATGGAAGGCCTTATCAATCCTGAAGGCAGAGTGCTTGGAATTATGTGAGATGGTGCTCTGGCATGAGCTGAGCCCGTTTGCAGCTTGCGGAACCAAGTCCTAATAGCTGTTCCATGATAACGCTATACCATATACTCTTAAGTGCATTATCAACCTCGCGGTTAAATGCTAACTCTGGTATAACATTATCAAAACATGTCGAGTAAGGTGTCATACGATTTGGAATACTACCCCCTCGCCAATTCTGGCGACGGGGGTAGCATTCCACCCTTCTAGAGGGACACGACATGTATGTAACTGTGAACCCCGGTTAAAGTTAACTCGAGCCTCAGCATCACAAAATGGATGCTGCCACCACAGACACAAGTCTGACCTCCTGCTGCTGGGAGTCCTTCCAGCGAGGATGGCCTGGACAAAGGGTTTCCTGCCTTGGGAGGTGCTAGCACCACCCCAAACAGGATTTTGTGTATTGGGGAGGATAGGCCTGAAAGGAATGAGACATGCCTGGGGCACACAAGGTGCCCTGTGCATACACCGGTTCAAACCAGTTGCTGGGGCATCCCAGCCCCAGCTCTGGTGGGAAACCGGACAAAGGATAGGGGGTGTAACCACCCCCCTTCCTGGTCCCACCCAGGGGAGGGACCTAGTCAGTAGTGCAGCCCCCTTTAGCAGGATAACGGTAGGAGCTGGTCCCATTCTAAATCAGATTATCCTGAACTATTCAACAAGAAGAAACTCTGGCCTACGACGTTCTGCTCCACAGAAGACTGACGAATCTCCCTTGTGGGCAAGGAGTGTCCACCCTGCACAAGCAGGCACCACCAAGCGTCCAGCGGCTTCCCTTTGTCGTCTTCCCTCGAGGATCCAGACTTCAGAGCCCGACGAGACCCAGATTCCCAGACCTCTCCGACCTCAACTCACATCTGCAGCAAAGCTGAGACCCGTGGGTGCGACGAGACACGTGGGACCGGCCATCTTGGAAGAAACTGCACTTCGCTTCCAGCACGAGTCCCGAGGTAAACTCGACCAAGTGCTTTGGGGACTGAGAAGCCCCAGCCCGGAGCCGCCCCTGCACCGAAGATCAGCCCTCCAGCATCCACGAGATCTGCGTGGGGCCCTTCTGCTTGGTTCCTGCTCGACGCGTTGTCTGGTCACTTTCTGGCTGGCTAGTGGCCTCCTAGATGACGAACCTTTGAATTTTCACTGCTGGTCTGGTTGCTCCATACTGGCCCTTGCTCCCTTCCAAAAGAGGGGCACCCCGGACTCTCCTAGTCCGCACCAGACGCTTTCTTCACTCACCGCGTTGGTTGCCTTTGCCAAGGCCTGTTGATGCCGATTCCGGATCCAACACCGCTGACAGTGAGAGCCTGCGTGGGACAGCTCGTGCCTCCATCCTGGTCATCGAAGACACCTCCTGGTCCACGTGGCTGCAGAGTCAAGCGTCCACTCTTCACCTGATCGCGACGACGACATCTGGTTCCTTCCTGGTTCCACTCCAGTCACTGGCTAGTGACAGTGAACATTGTCCCCTCTGTTTTCAGGTCTCCTTCTTCACCAATCCACCCTTGGATTGCACCGGACATCTTCCTCCTGGTCGCCTGCAGCATCTTTTCTTTCAGGCTCCATAGACTTCAACGCGAGAACCCGACACGACTTCGCACCTATGCACCCGCAGCCCGTGGGTGAGGTAACGAGAGCATTTCGGTGCTCAAGGGTAGTTTAACTGTCCAAGTGTCCAGTTCCACAGTCGTTTTAGTCCTACCTAGTCAGGATTGTCCGTACTCACCTTTTAACTTGACCTGTCCTGTCCATAGACGTTGTTACTTATCTCGCGTGTGAGTTCACACTCTGCACACGCGTTCCGTGGGCCTCCTATTACTTACTTAGTGTTAGTGTAGCGTGGTCCCAACGATCCTACAGCCTCTGGACAGCTCCATTCCTTCTATTGACTTTCACATTTTACTTACTTAGTATATGGTTTATCGTGCCCCGAGGGCACCATTGTGATTTCGTGCAACTTACGTATTTTTCAGAAGAGATTGTCATGTGCTTAGCCCTCTGACCTCATAAAGAGTTCAGAGGTGTTTGTTATTAATAAATATACTGTTTATTTTCATAACAACCTGTGTGGTGTCCTTTCATCTGGTGTTCAAGGGGTTATATTGTGGTAAAACAGCTGGCTTCACATGCCAAAAGAGTTTAGCCTAAGACAGCTTTGTCCATGCTACCATTAGGATAGCTGGTCTATAAGGTTGACTTACAACCAATCACCATAAGGGTTGTTTGGACTGATACAAGGTGATCACTAGAACTAGAGAGCATCATATATCAGGCCAACTTCTCACAAGCCCCCCCTGACATTTGGGACACAGGGCGTCCTAGCCCCAACAAGGCCAGTTGGCCTAAGGACAGTCACAGGTGGTGACCTTGGCAAAGGCAACCCACGCGGTGAGTGAAGAAAGCGTCTGGTGCGGACTAGAAGAGTCCGGGGTGCCCCTCTTTTGGAAGGGAGCAAGGGCCAGTGTGGAGCAACCAGACCAGCAGTGAAAATTCAAAGGTTCGTCGTCTAGGAGGCCACTAGCCAGCCGGCAAGTGACCAGACAACGCGTCGAGTAGGAACCAAGCAGAAGGGCCCCACACAGATCTCGTGGATGCTGGAGGGCTGATCTTCGGTGCAGGGGCTGCTCGGGGCTGGGGCTTCTCAGTCCCTAAAGCACTTGGTCGAGTTTACCTCGGGAGTCGTGCTGGAAGCGAAGTGCAGTTTCTTCCAAGATGGCCGGTCCCACGTGTCTCGTCGCACCCACGGGTCTCAGCTTTGCTGCAGATGTGGGTTGAGGTCGGGGAGGTCCGGGAATCCGGGACTCGTCGGGCTCTGAAGTCTGGATCCTCGAAGGAAGACGACAAAGGGAAGCCGCTGGACGCTTGGTGGTGCCTGCTTGTGCAGGGTGGACACTCCTTGCCCACAAGGGAGATTCTTCAGTCTTCTGTGGAGCGGAACGTCGAAGTCCAGAGTTTCTTCTTGTAGAATATGTTCAGGATAATCTGATTTGGAATGGGACCAGCTCCTACCTTTATCCTGCTAAAGGGGGCTGCACTACTGACTAGGTCCCTCCCCTGGGTGGGACCAGGAAGGGGGTTGGCTACACCCCCAATCCTTTGTCCGGCTTCCCGCCAGAGCTGGGGCAGGGATGCCCCAGCAACTGGTTGGAACCGGTGTATGCACAGGACACCTTGTGTGCCCCAGGCATGTCTCATTCCTTTCAAGCCTACCCTACTCAATACACAAAATCCTGTCTGGGGTGGTGCTAGCACCTTCCAAGGCAGGAAACCCTTTGTCCAAGCCGCCCTCGCTGAAAGGACTCCCAGCAGCAGAAGGTCAGACTTGTGTCTGTGGTGGCAGCATCCATTTTGTGATGCCAAGGCTCGAGTTAACTTTAACCGGGTGTGAGAAGTTGGCCTGATATATAGTGCTCACTATTCTAGTGATCACTGTGTATCATACCAAACAACCCTTATTGATGATTGGTTGTAAGTCAACCTTATAGACCAGCTATCCTAGTAACATGGACACGAGCAGTCTTTAGGCTAAACTCTACAGGGCGTGTTAAGCCAGCTGTTTTACCATCACATATACCCCTTGAACACCAAGTGAAAGGACACCACACAAGTTGTTATGAAAAATAAAGGATATTTATTTATAACAAGACTACCCTGAACTCTTTATGAGTCAGGGAGCTAAGCACAATACAAAACTCTTATGAAAATACTTCAAGTTGCACAATTTACACAAATGCCCGAGGGGCACGAAAAACCATATACACAAAAAGTGGAATGCGAAATACTAGCAGGTAAGTAACAAGATCCAGAGGCTTCAGGATCGCTAGGACTACACTACTGAACCCTAAGGTTAGGAGCAGGAGGCCTAGGGAGATCGGGTGCAGAGTGTGCACTCTCACGCGGGATGCGGGAAGAAGTCTATGGATGCTAGCGTTTCTAAAGTTACTGTTTCCGGACGAATCCGACTAGGTAGACTAAAAACGAAAAAGGATCTGGACACCTGGATAGCGAACCTGTGCTGGAGCACCGAAATACTCAGTTTACCTAGCCCAGGGGCCGCGGCTGCATAGGGTTCAAAAGACGTCGGGAATCCTCGTTGAAGTCTATGGAGCCTGAAAGAAGAAGTTGCTGGCAGGCGACCAGTGAAGATGTTCGGTGTGATCCAAGGCTGGATCAGTGAAGGAGACGACCTGAAAGCAGAGGGGACTTAGTTCTTAATCACTAGTCAGTGATTATGTGGGCACCAGGATGGCACCGGACGAAGTCACCTCGACCAGGTGAGTGGCCGACACTGGACTCTGCAGTCACACGGGCCAGGAGGCGTTGTCGGCGTCCAGGCTGGAGCTGTGAGCTGTCCCACGAGGCTGTCGGCTGTCGGCGATGCTGGACTCAGGATTTGAGCAACGAACCTTGGCCAAGGCAAACCCACGCGGTGGAGTCAAGATGGCGTCTGGAGTGGACCAGGAGGGTCCAGGGTACTTCTTGTTGGACAAGAAGCAAGGGCCAGTCTAGGGGACCTAGACCAGCGGTGAAAACGTCGTGGTACGTCGTCAAGAGGGTCACTAGCCAACGGGCAAGTGACCAGACAACGTGGCAAGCAGCAAAGAAGCAGAAGGGCCCCACGCAGATCTCGTGGATGCTGGGGGGCTGGACTTCGGTGCTGGGGCTGCTTAGGGTTAGGGCTTCTCAAACCCCAGTGCACTTACTCGAGGGTCTCTCGGGGGTCGTGCTGGTGAAGCGTCGTGCAGGTCTTGAAGATGGACGGTCCCACGGGTCTCGTCACACCCACGAATCTCAGCTGGGCTGGATGATGTAGGTAGAGGTCAGAGATGGCAGGGAATCCGGGTCTCGTCGAGCTGGGCAGTCTTGATCCGGAGGATGGACGTGCAGCAAACCGCAAGAGCTTCGATGGTGCCTGCTGGTGCAGGGTGGCTACTCCTTAGCCACAAGGGAGAGTCTTCAGAAAAGTCAAGAGTTCCTTTCGTGGAAAGTAGTTCAAGATTCAGAATGATCTCATTTGGGAAGGGGGCCTGCTCCTACCTTTATCCAAAGAAAAGGGGCTGGCACGCGACTAGGTCCTGCCCTATGGGTGGGACCAGGAGGGGGGTGGTTACACCCCTCTCCTTTGTCCGGTCTCTCCCCAGCTCAGGGGCTGGGGTGCCCCAGGAACTGGTTTGAGCCGGCATATGCACAGTGAGCACCGGGGTGCCACTTGCAGTCACCTTCCTTTCAGCCCTGCCTACCTGGGATACACAAAATCCTGTCTGGGATGGTGCTAGCACCGCCCCTGACAGGAAACCCTTTGTCCAGGCCTCCGTTGCTGAAAGGACTCCCAGCAGCAGGAGGGCAGACTTGTGTCTCGGTGGCAGCATCCATTTTGTAGAGCTGAGGCTGTGTCTGACTTTAACCGGGGTTCACAGTTATATACATGTCGTGTCCCTATAGAAGGGTGGAATGCTAACCCCGTTGCCAGAATTGGCGAGGGGTTAGTATTCCAATTCGTATGACACCTTACTCGACATGTTTTGATAATGCTATACCAAAGTTAGCATTTAACCGCGAGGATTATAATGCACTTAAGAGTATATGGTATAGCGTTATCATGGAACAGCTATTTGGACTTGGTTCCGCAAGCTGCAAACGGGCTCAGCTCATGCCAGAGCACCATCTCACGTAATTCCAAGCACTCTGCCTTCAGGATCGATAAGGCCTGTCATAGGAGTGACTGACAGGAATAGATGTGTCCATTTTAGGTTTAGATATAGGTATACTATATCTAAAGCAAAGGGTGATTACACCACCTTGCCCCAGCTGTCGTGCAGCCAGTTGTGTCTGTTTGGGTGGCCAGCCAGGGGTGGCATAATACATGCTTCAGCCCCTGGTATGCCCTGGGTACACCTATGCCCTGGATACCTAAGGTATGCTGTACAGGGACTGATAAGGTGGCCCAGTACCAATTGGTAAAATGCACCTAAGGTACATGGTTGTATTTTAGAGAGAGAACAGCTAGGCTGTGGGTCTGATTAGCAGGCCCACAGCCAGGGAAAGTCGTAAATCAGTGAAGCAAAAAGCAAAAATCTGGGGTGGCCATGGGATTGCAGACCCCACTCTCCTACACCGGGGTTCTCAGTTACATACATGTTGTGTCCCTCTAGAAGGGTGGAATGCTACCCCCGTCGCCAGAATTGGCGAGGGGGTAGTATTCCAAATCGTATGACACCTTACTCGACATGTTTTGATAATGTTATACCAGAGTTGGCATTTAACCGCGAGGATTATAATGCACTTAAGAGTATATGGTATAGCGTTATCATGGAACAGCTATAAGGACTTGGTTCCGCAAGCTGCAAACAGGCTCAGCTCATGCCAGAGCACCATCTCATATAATTCCAAGCACTCTGCCTTCAGGATTGATAAGGCCTTCCATAGGAGTGACTGATAGGAATATATGTGTCCATTTTAGGTTTAGATATAGGGAACTATATCTAAAGCAAAGGGTGATTACACCACCTTGCCCCAGCTGTCGTGCAGCCAGTTGTGTCTGTTTAGGTGGCCAGCCAGGGGTTGCATAATACATGCTTCAGCCCCTGGTAGGCCCTGGGTACACCTATGCCCTGGATACCTAAGGCATACTGTACAGGGACTGATAAGGTGGCCCAGTACCAATTGGTAAATGCACCTAAGGTACATGGTTGTCAATTTAGAGAGAGAACAGCTAGGCTGTGGGTCTGATTAGCAGGCCCACAGCCAGGGAAAGTCGTAAACCAGTGAAGCAAAAAGCAAAAATCTGGGGTGACC